>NC_047128.1:8410022-9130641 GCF_009829125.3 Periophthalmus magnuspinnatus | reverse complement strand
GAGGACAGGTCAGTGTAGGCGACAGGAGGAGACCTCTGCTTAATAGGGACTCATCGGTGTAATGCCTGAAGTGAAATTTAAAGAGGTCATGTATGGAACAGTACTTTCAGGTGCAAAAAAATATACAGAAAGTATACGTCATATATAAAGCTTTAAAAGTCCTTTGGACACCTCTGATCCACACAACAGAAAGCTGAAAAGGAGTACAATGTGTACTATCAGCATTTGCGTTTACAGTGTTGCAGGTATGCAGTTTAAGTTTAAGGGGTGCCGTTGGTAAAAAAAAATATTGTCCGCAGGTTTGGCTGGAGCTATTTTGCATGTAAAGTATATTGATTTAAGAAAGTCCAAAATTTTGGTGAAAAAACGTCATACCAGAGCCTTCAGCGCTCCATGTGAGAGACAGGAGGGTGTGGGGCTGTCACTGCAGGAGCAACACACTTATATAAACAGTGGAACTACAGCCACGCGGTACAGTCCACAGGTTTTGGGTTTTGAAATCCATCAGGGGGCATTCATGTCTGAAGCAGAGTACTGCTCAAAACACCAAGTTTTGTACATTGACTGTCACAAAAATGTTTAATTCATTCAATGTATTTAACCTGTGAGTGAGAAACAACCCTGTGAGGGAGACAAAACCACTGTGCAAAAGGTGTTCCCTATAAAGTAAATTAAAGCAAATGAAATACAGAGCACATAGGTTTGGAGACATATTGCCAGGTTTTAAGAAGATCAAATGTAAGAATACTGCACAAATGTTCCAAGTGTCACAGTTAGTGGTCACATGTGTCTCTGCAGAATTGACCAACAACACCAGCACACACGACTCACAACACCATAACACATGACCCGAACAGAGAATCCACAACACCAGTACAGAGGACCCACAACAACAGCACACACGACCCACAACACCAGCACACACGACACAACCACGACACATGTGGACTGTGGGACATATGGTAAAATACTGTTAAAGGGTCTTTCAGAAACATGACCAAACTGTGTCCCCAAATCTAAGGCAAACAAGTTCAAATCCAATATAGCTTTTAATGATAACTACTCTAACAGCTGTTTTATTCTTAGTTACAAAAACATTGGACATGATGTCTTAATTATGTTATAATCTGGTGTTTTAGTTCAAGTTGATTATCCAGTCAGAAAGCAGAATGAGCCTCACAAGTCGCTCATTTGGGTTTCCAATTTCAATTCTGAAATCCAATTGTTTTAAACCTAAAATGACTCTCTCTCATCTGAATGTTCACCACCTAAACCCCAGCACCTGCAACCAATCATGAATCAGTACTAGTACAGCCTTTACAGCTCAGTGAGTGAATTCTGGGGATTCTAAACTTTCACATGAGGCCTGCCCATCTATCTACAGGTTAAGACTCTGGACACACAGGCTCAGTAATGATTGTACTTCAAAGAGTAAGGGTGCAGGCTACATATACAGTTATATATATATATATATATATATATATATATATATATATATATATATATATATATATATATATATATATATATATATATTAGTTTAAATGATAACACCTGCTCCATAAGAACCAAGCTTGAACTTTTTTGTTTTATTCATCCCTGTAATCTGTGCAAACTGCACATGATACAAACATGAAAAATTCTATATAGAGTTGATCCTGAGGTCCTGCGCTTCCACTGTTTCTCTCTTCTCCTGCCCCCGTCATCTGTGTCTCATTCATTAGTCTAATGTCCGTCTCCACCCAAACACAGCGTCATTTAAATGCTCTGTATATTTGAGCTGTTATTTCCCTGGTGCTTTGAGGTGCAGTCTTTGTACTTGGAAAACCAAATAATAGAGTGCTTGAGCCCTCCTCCTCTCCTCTCCTCCTCCCTTCTCCTCTCCTCTGCTCTGCTCTGCTCTGCTCTCCGGGCAGCATGCTATAAATAGAAGAGTGCTCTCTCTCCCGCTCCTTCTTTCGCGGCCTCTCCCTTTCTCTCTTTAAACCTCCCTCTCCCTCCTCTCTCTCGCTCTGTCTTTCTCTGTCTCTCTCTGTCTCTTTCTACCTCTCTGTATATGTGTCTTCTAATAACAGTTTCGCTCTCCCTCTCACTGTTTTTCTCTGTACCTCTCCTTCTGTCTCGCTCCTTCTCTTTTTCCTTCCTACCCCCTTCTCTCACTCGCCCCCTCTCCTTCCCTCCTTCCCTCCTCCCTCCGGTTCAGCTTTACACTGTGGTCAGATCCAAAGTAGAAGAGCCAAAAGGATGCAAGTTCCTAGGATTATTAATGACATCGATAAAAAAGTCATAACATCATCAGAAATTACGGTAAAAGTAGAAGATTCTTCCTTCAGTTTAGTTTGTCCTGAAAATACAACAAAACACAGATAGTGATTTTAAAATATGCTCTTAAAGACACTATGTGAACGATGGTTTAGTCTAAACTTTAAGCCCCACTCACTAAATCTCTTCCCTTCAAATGTTGTACCATGACAGACAAACAACTGTCTCAGGATGTTGTTTCCATATGGTTCTTTTCCAACAACATCCAATTAGATAAAAACAGTGTCTGTGGTAGTTTTTTCTTTAAAGTGCATAGGTCCTATCCAGTGTTAGGAAGTAACTGAATACATGTACTGAAAATACATATACTGAATACTCATTTTGATGGTATTCAAAATACAGCTACTTTTCTATAATCAATGGTGGTACCTGATCACGCAATTTTGGCTTCTAACTGCTGTTTTTTGTAAAAACATACAAGATGGCTTTCTCTAATCAGAGATAAATAAATGCAGAACAAACAGTGCAACAAAAAAGTTGTTTTTTTTAATTCTGTGTTTTTTTAAACTATAATATAATGCAACTCAGTGTAAAGTATACTAAGTATTCAGAATGCAGTACTCTGATTGGACCATGTACACACGTGGACAAAATTGTTGGTACCCCTTCGGTTAATGAAACAAAAACTCACAATGGTCACAGAAATAACTTGAATCTCACAAAAGTAATTATAAATAAAAAATCTATGAAATTTAAACCAATGAAAGTCAGACAATGCTTTTCAACCATGCTTCAACAGGATTACTTTAAGATCCATGGGACTGTAGCCAACCTCCTTGGATGTGGCCACAGGAGGAAAATTGATGACAAATCAAAGAGGCGGATAATATGAATGGTAACAAAAGAGCCCAGAAAAACTTCTAAAGAGATTAAAGGTGAACTTCACAGTTCAAGGAACATCAGTGTCAGATCGCACCATCCATCGTTGTTTGAGCCAAAGTGGACTTAATGGGAGACAACCAAGGAGGACACCATTGTTGAAAACAAATCATAAAAAAGCCAGATTGAATTTGCCAAACTACATGTTGACAAGCCACAAAGCTTCTGGGAGAAGGTCCTATGGACAGATGAGACAAAAATGGAACTTTTTGCTAAGGCACATCAGCTCTATGTTTACAGACGGAAAAATTAAGCATATCAAGAAAGAACACTGTCCCTACTGTGAAACATCCGGGAGGCTCTGTTATGTTCTGGGGCTGCTTTGCAGCATCTAGGAAAAGGGTGTCTTGAATCTGGGCACAGTACAAATCAAGGGATTCTAGAAAGAAATGTGCTGGCCAGTGTCAGAAAGCTTGGTCTCAGTCGCAGGTCATGGGTCTTGCAACAGGACAATGACCCAAAACACACAGCTAAAAACACCCAAGAATGGCTAAGAGGAAAACATTGGACTATTCTAAAGTGGTATTGTGTGACGTAAACCCTATTGAGCATCTTTGGAAGGAGCTGAAACATGCCGACTGGAAAAGGCACCTTTCAAACCTGAGACAACTGGAACAGTTTGCTCATGAGGAGTTGGCAAAAATATCTGCTGAGAGGTGCAGAAGTCTCATTGACAGTTAGAGGAATTGTTTGATTGCAGTGCTTGCCTCAAAAGTTTGTGCAACAAAATATTAAATTAAGGGTACCATCATTTTTGTGCAGGCATGTTTCATGAGTTTATTTATTTTTTACAATTCTGTTGAAGCATGGTTGAAAAGCAATGTCTGACTTCTACTGGTTAAATTTCATAGAATTTTTATTTATTATTACTTTTGTCAGATTCAAGTTATTTCTGTGACCATTGAGAGTTTTTCTTTCATTAACCAACGGGTACCAACAATTTTATCCACGTGTGTATCTGAATATCTTACAAAATACATTTTAATGCAGGTATTCAGTATTCTGTAACTAAATCCAAGTATCCTTCCCATCACTGGGCCTATCCTTCAGTTCTCTCAAACAGCATGGAGTCAGAGGAGTCAGGCCCCTTAAAGCTCAGGCCACTCTATCCTGATACTAGATTAGAGATTCAATTTTAGCATTACTCATATGACAAACTCATAAGTACAAACCATAGCCTGTATAAAGAAGTGGTCTAAATGAGTGTAATGTCCCCCATAGCGTTCAGCTCCAATCAAATGAAGCTCATCACAGCCAGCAGTTATAGGGGCCAATTTTGAGCAGAGGTCCATATTTGGTATTCTGACCGTGAGTGTCATAGCGACCAACGAGCCAATTCGGAGTGAGGCTATTGAAGGTAATGTCCCTTCAAGCCTGCACTGCTGGTTTAGCAAGGAGCGGGCACTTAGCAACAAACAACATTATAACATAAATCAAAAACTGTGTAATACGGGCCCTTTAAGTTCTCCAGTTGATCAAATTCATTTGAAGCAGAAGTATCTTTGGAACAAAATGTCTAATCAGCGTCCTGGAAAGAGGAGGCCGATGAGAGCCTGGATTTGCCTCTTATGTAATTACAGTTGTTAAACACATTTCTGTCACTGTGTGGGTTCTCATTTGTGTTTAATGATGCTTATTAAAATATAAACATGAATAAATCATCGGGACATTCATTTTTGGATGAGAGTGTAATTACTGCAGCAGAGCAAACTGGAGGCTTTCATCACTAATGTTATTACTGAAAGCAGGAGTCATGACAGGCCTAATCAGAGAAGACGTTGGCCGTGTCCCAATTCACCAAATGCACCTTTTGAAGGTACCCTTCGAAGTACTCCTCAAAGTATAGTTTGAAGCTTCCGGACGAGAATGGGTAATCCTCAGTGTAGCCGCCATTTCTTGCTGAAATGGGACAGGCCTACACCACGGACCGCACTTCCACAGCTGTCTTTGAGCGTACAATACGTACATTACGTACGTTATTTTTAATTATTTATTATTTAATAGAAGAAAAGTTAAGATGTTGTCGTCGCAGCCGTTTCTTTCTGTTTAGATTGAATATCAATAGGCAAATATAACATTCAAGGTGATTTTTTTCCTCAATTGTAGCTACTTCATAACTTTAACAAAATATACCTTTTGAAAAGAGAGGTAGCAATATGATTTTGACATTCATAGTCTATAAACAGAGAACACTGATTAGTGGTACATATAGTGGGATCTTACAGTTTAACGGTTCGGTATTTTGGCCAGTGGCTACACCACTTTAATAAAAATAGAGGGCACTGTTTCCCTTTTATGCCGTGCCAGTTCTTTTCATCTTATTATTAAGATAAGATATGCCTTTATTAGTCCCACAGTGGGGAAATTACAGTATTGCACCGCACAGTTCACCGCACAGTTCAAGAACAGCAGGAAAATGGTACATGCAATAAAACAAGATAATAGATAAATAGCTTAAAATAATAATAAAATAAAAAAAATAGAATAAACTAAAAATAGACTCTAATATAACATCTTCATAAAGTGACTTGAGTATTGCAGATAGGTATGGTTGAATGACACCTGTTCAGTGTTAACAGTGTTCATTGTACAGTCTGACGGCAGCAGGAAGGAAAGACCTGCGAAACCTCTCTTCACACAGCGAGGGTGAATCAGTCCGTCACTGAAGTTGCTCTCCAGGGCAGACAGAGCATCCTGCAGGGGGTGAGACTCATGGCCCAGCATAGAAATTACCTTAGCCAGGACCCTCCTGTCCCCCACCTCCTGCACTGAGTCCAGAGGACAGCCCAGGATGGAGCTGGACTTCTTGATGACCTTGTCCAGCTTCTTCCTCTCCCTCTCTGTGATGCTGCTGTTCCAACAGACCACACCGTACAGGATGGCTGATGCCACCACAGAGACATAGAAGGTCTTCAGGAGTGGCCCTCTCCCTCCAAAAGACCTGAGTCTCCTCAGGAGATAGAGCCTGCTCTGGCCCTTCCTGTACAGTGCATCTGTGTTGTGAGTCCAGTCCAGTTTGTTGTTCAGATGAACACCCAGGTACTTGTATGAGTCCACTCTCTCAATGTCCCTTCCCTGGATGTTCACTGAGGGGGCAGTAGAGTGGCGTCTGCGGAAGTCTACCACCATCTCCTTGGTCTTCTCTGCATTGATGATGAGGTGGTTCTGCTGACACCAGTCCACAAAGTCCTGTATTAGTCCTCTGTACTCCACATCGTCATCAGCCTTGATGACGCCAATGATGGCAGAGTCATCAGAGAACTTCTGCAGGACGCAGGTGTCCGTGTTGTGTCCTTTAATCTCAGGAAGTGAGAATTGAGGTCGTTCACCCACAGCTGGTCCCCTCCGTCTGAGCAGGAGGTGCTTATGTACAGCATTTTTGCATTATTGTGAGGTATTTTCTAGCAGTGCAGCGCTACATCAAGCTAGTATCTTGATTTACTAACACGAAGGCAAATGACACGTGCCCACCAGGGGGTGCAGACCTATGGAATGTACCGGAACTCATGAAGATTTTGTGCACGTCTCAGGACTCTCTTCTATCCTTTCCTGAGAGTCCGTTGCTTTATTGTTCACATTACCTGTGTGGAACTCATTAAAACCTTCTGACCTCTATGTTTCAGTCTCTTGGTCTTTGACGCTTACAATAGAAATGAACTTTCTTACATTATTCTTATTGCAGTAATAATTTCTAATAATAATGTCTTCTTATTGTCTAGCACAGTGGTCCCCAACCACCGGGCCGCGGACCGGTACCGGTCCGTAGATCAATTGGTACCGGGCCGCGGGCCGTCCAAGAAATAATTAATTATTTCTGTTGTATTTATTATCTGAGTCTGAACAATCGTTTATTTTGAAAAATTTCCGTCACTTGAGCGCCGACAACTTAACCACTTAGCGTTCCGATGGCCCGCCCGCGTTACACGCTACAACTTTACAGCAATGTACGTGTATTTCTGCGTCACCCACACAAACAATCTACACATCAAATGAAAGCTACGGCATTCATCTTTCTGAATATGTAAACCATTTACACCTCGAATCACCACAGTGCTGACAGGAAAGCCATTTTTACAGAGAAGTCAGAAATGTGGATTTGGACTTCACTTACCATTGAGCGCTCTGGTTCTGTCAAACATCAACATATTCACACAAAGTTGGTCTCATTCGTTCCGTAAAGGTCCAGAGAATATAATCCAGTCAAGAAATTATGTCCACAAAGGAAGTTAGAGCCTCTATGTCCAATCTGCTGCAGGAAAGTGAAATCTGTTCCGTCACTTCTCCGCGTAAAAACACGAGGCTGGATATAAAGATCCGCGCGTAAAATTATGCGTGCGTATTGCGTAATTTTACGCAGCAGTTTTGCATTTTAAACATGACGAAACGGACAAAACAAAGGAAGTACGCGACCGAGGACACTGTGGATGTTTGTACAAGTTAAACTAGAGGCATCTCGGACCCGGAGCGGTTCGTGGAACCGAGTGAAGATCTCATGGTGGACTGAGGAGTAGAGGGACCTTATGTTTTGATGGACTGGATGCTGTTCCTGATCGGTAAGCGTGGTTTATTCTGCTATTAACTTAATTGTGGGTCAAATGTGTATCATGTGTAATCGTTAGCATTAGCATTAGCATTAGCCCCCCCCCCCGGTCCGCGGTAAAATTTTCAAGCGTTGGCCGGTCCGCAGTGATAAAAAGGTTGGGGACCACTGGTCTAGCAATAACTGCACATTCCTTTATTCCATGTAACTCCCCTCCTTTTTAATCATCAAACACACGACCTGTACATATCTTTATTCAGATTTAACAGTTTCATGTCAACACTGTTGTAAGTGAGGTAAACCAGTACGAACATTTGAATGTGTATCGTGCAGCGGACTCCATTTTCTTCTCTTTTTTGCGTAGTCGCGATGCATTATGGGATGTAGCAGTGCGTGAAGTCTGCATGGATGCACGCTTAGGTTACGGCCGACCTCCATGGAAACGCAGGGCACATTTTGTCTTGCTCATTCATCGGGTGCATTGAAATGAGACAGGCCTTGTTGTGCTGGAAATTACGTAACTGTTGAGATTTCAGTCTTCTCTCAAAGGTTAATGCTCCTGGATAGGGATGCACTGATACAATATTGGTATCGGATAACAGTGCCGATATTGAACATGTTGGCGGACTGGATAGCAGTTCTAAGATATTGGTTCAGTCGTTATCCCGTTTTGGACTAAACTGGTGTAATAAGATGATTTAGTGGCCAATGTTTTCACAGGGCCACATCAGCAAAATGTTTCCCTCAAGGGGTCAGATGTAAATGTAAGGCAGTATAAATGTAATCAAACGTAATTTAAAGCAAAATTAAGTATTTCTTGACTTGTCAATTAACTATTTCTGTATTTATTGCTAATTCAAGTAAGAAAAATTGCATATGCATTAGCACAGATGTAAAAATATATGTCTAACTGCGTATTTCCTGATAAACTGACAAAAAAGTCTGTATCTGGTTGGGGGACACCTGCTCACAGACATACGCACATTCAAACCTTTTAATTCACCTTCTCGCAGGCCACATAAAATAACCTGATGGGCCGCATTTGGCCCATGGGCCTTGAGTTTGACACATAGGTTCTTGTTACTTTAAATGAGTAAATATGTTTTGTAACTGTTATTAAGTGCTGTTTAAAGGAAATACTATATTATATTCTATATAATAATATAGAATATTTTCAGTCTCTGCCCTCGTATTGGTTGGCATTGGCAGATACTTAAAACCAAATTATCAACATTGATATCGGAACAGATGATTGTAATGATTGTAACTTATGCACTACTCTTCACACCTCTCCTCCAGACACTCAAATAAGGGCAGAGTCTGACCCAGGACTACAGAGAACTCACTCTCTCCTCTGGACACTCCCTTAAGGGCAGAGTCTGACCCAGGACTACACAGAGCTGACGCATCACTTCAGAAACCATAAACTGGTTTTATCAATTTGTTTAGAAGGAGCTGCTTGAGACGGTTTACAAGATGAATTTCAGGATTTAGTACAGAGGGATCACAACATAAATATGCAAATAAAAAGAAAACGATAGGCTTATGATGTCTTTTATTATTCTTGTGAAAGTAAAGTCTATATTCAATTTTGATCTCTGTTATAATGTTGTTCCCTCATCACAAACATACCTGGAGTTGTGCTTTATTTCATATACACGTTTAACACACAAATCCTGCATATTTAGGATTCTTCACTCAGACTATTTTTTATTTAAAAGGGACAATGTACATTAATAAACACCAGTAAAAAATACACGTGTAAATGTGCCGAAGTTAGCTACACAGCTAATTTTCATTCGCTGTCCCTCAACATCTAAAACCGGACAAGAAACAGGACAACACAAACAACAATCAAACAACTCCACAGATCACAAAAAATTCACACTCCATACGGTCTAAAGTGCCTATTTTTAAAGTGCGTATGTGACTAAAGTGCTTCCAGTAATTTTAAAGTGCTGTAGTGTTCTAATAAATAAGTTAATTTAGTTTAAAGCCAGTTCAGTCCAGATGTGTTAGTTGTCTCCTGCCGCTCAGAGACGACCAAGACACTGGAGTTTACAGAGCGCCCTCAGGTCCTAAAACATTCATACATATATACATATTTACATATTAACAGTAAAAAACAGTAACAGCATAGATTGCCGGGTACATGTATGCGGTGCATGCCTACATGCATATATGTTTACATGCACCGCGCAACAACAACAATAAAATATGAGTCTGTTCAGACAATCATGGTAACGCTACATATGTATATGTATCATGTGCATGAGGTCTGAACAGCTCTAATGGGAGCAATGTTGATTAGATTTGAGCCATTTTTTAAGGTGAGTTTTAAAGGTGTTATACATAGAGGATTCTCTTATTGTGTGAGGGATGTTATTCCAGATGTTACAGCCTCTGACTGAGAGGACTGACTGTGCGAAGGTGGTACGTTTATAAGGAACATCACAATCACCTCTAGTAGTCGCCCCTGTATTCCTGCCAGTGGTAGGTTTTTGTTTAATGAATTCATGTAGTGATGGTGGTGCAAGTCCATGGAGGATTTTGTATATTGTACAAGCATACTTAAAGTATTTGAAATTTTCAGCTCAATAAATTATGTTTCAAGAATTTGACAGTGGTGATATGAAATTGGTTTCTTAGGAAAGATTTTTAGTCCTCTTTTATACAGTGATTCAATCTGTTTAAGTGTGGTGTCACTGGTCAGGGTCCAATTAGCGAAGCAGTATTCGATATGTGAAAAGATCAGAGCATCCAGAAACATTCTTGCTGCCTTTAATGTCAATGACCGTCTAATATGTCGGAAGTTGTAAATTTTATTGTTTTTGGAGATTTTTTTAATGTGTTTTTTGAAAGTGAGGGAGGAGTCGAGAACTACACTTATACAGACTCGAGCTCCTCTCCCCTCAGAAATACTTTCGAACTTGTAATCTGCTTAGAAATTTGTTTTGAGAATATCATACAAACAGTTTTTTTTTGTATTTAAGAGTAGACATGATTTTGTGAGTCAGTCTTGGACTTCGGTCATTGCAGATGTTAGGATATGACTGGCTTCTTGTGTGTTTTTTGCAGGTGTGAATATTACAGCATCATCAGCGTACATTTGTATGTGAATGTTTCTCCAAGCATCCGGGAGATTATTTATGTTAAGAGAGAACAGAACTGGTCCCAGTATGGACCCTTGTGGGACCCCTACTGTGCACTGCAGGTATGGCAATTTGACACCGTTGACCATAACACACTGTCTTCTATTGTTCAAGTATGATTTTATCTATTTGAGTGATTGATTTGAAAAATTCAAACGTGTGAGTTTGGCTAAAAGAATCTTGTGGTCCACGGTGTCAAATGCTTTTTTTAGATCTATAAATACTAAACCAATGCAACCGCTTTTGTTTTTTTCTATAAAAACACTAATTGCAGACTCTGTCGAATGATGGGCACGAAATCCAAACTGTATGGGGTGTAAAGGTGTATGGCAAATGTTCAGGTGTGCAGTCAGGAGTTTGACAACCCATTTCTCAATTATTTTTGAAACTGTTGGCAGGATATTGATTGGCCTATAGTTGTTTTGGTCTCTTTTATCTCCTGCTTTGAAAATAGGACTGACGACACCGACCTTCCATGCAGTTGGGACCATGGAATGTCTGATTGATAGGTTTGCCATGTGTGTGATTGGTGCTATTAGTGCATCCTTGTATTCTTTAAAGAAGCTGGCATCAAGATCAAAGTCATCTTTAGCTCTAGATGTATTTAATGAATCTATTATTTTATCTACTTCTGTTGGAGTTGTTTCATCTATGTTAAAAATTGGTAGTTCAGGATTGATTGGACAAAAACTCATGTTCTGGTGGGTTAAACTGTTTAGATATATCCTGCACAGAATTTTTTAAGAAATTATTTAGCTCAGAGGCAACAATGGAAAGGTCTTTTACTAACTTTTTGTTAATCTGTAACTCTAACTCATCACTATCTTTTTGTTCTGTTTACCGGTAATTTTATTAATACTGTTCCATGTTTTTTATTGTTTCCGTTTGCACTTTCAATAATGTTTGTAAACAAGTTTGCTTTCGCTTTACACACAGTGTTTGTGTTACTTTATTCCTAGCCGCGGCAAATTTCTGTTTGTCTACAGTCAAACCCGTTTTCAGAGACAGTTTTAGAAGATTATCCCTTATATTTATTAGTTTCCTGCATTTGGTATCCAACCATTGAAGATTGTTTTTTCTATTTCTTTTTCTCCCCTTAGTGGAGAAACTATTTATTGTTGACCTAAGTGTTGTTAAGAAATAATTACTGCAAAATTGTAGGTCCTTTGAGGAGATTATTTTGTACCAGTCAGTTTGATTAAGTGCCATTTTTAGATTACTCTGTTGATTCTTTGGAATAAACTTTTTTGTAAATTGCAATATATTTTGTTCTGTATATGGGAAACGATTTTTGAATAATTTTCTAGTAAAGAAGATTGCATTATGGTGCGATAGTCCTGTAAGAAAGTTATGTGTCTGTGTGATTCGTTCTGGTCTATTTGTAAATAAATCAAAATTTTGTTTCAGAGCGGTTGGTCACTTGAGCTGGCTTATCTATCAGTTGTGTAAAGCTAAAATTATCTGTTATTTTTTTTAACAGCTTCCTGTCCTCTTTCTTGCCCCAATTTATATTAAAATCACCAATTGAAATGATCTTTTTTGTGGTTACGCAGTTTAAGAAGCTCTTTAAAGGATGTATAAAAATGTTTGTTTGCTGTGGGCTTTCGATAAACACAAATAACTGTAATTACCATGTTTGCTGATAACGTTATGTTCACCCCTACACCTTCTAGTTGGAGCTCTTTAGGTATTTCAAATTCACTACATTGTAAATTACTTTTAATGTACAAGAGAACCCCCCATCCCATCCCTCTAATCTGTCCTTTCTGAACACTTTGTAACCAGGCATGTTAATTAAAGCCTCGGTTGACGAGGGGGATAACCAAGATTCTGACAGACCCATAAAATCAATATTGGAATTAACCATTAAGTGCTCTATTGGTTCCCTTTTGGAGGCTAAGCTCCGTACATTTAAATGGCCACCAAGTAACCCTTTCTTTTTATTTTCTTTTTATAGAATGGATCCCAAATTCTTTTTGCTTGATTCAGAGTTAGAAATAGTTTACAGCACAGCATGTGTCAAACTCAAGGCCCGGGGGCCAAATGCGGCCCGCCACGTCATTTTATGTGGCCCGCGAGAAGGCAAATTAAGGCTTGACTGTCATTTTAAAATAAGTCTATACTGCTTTAATGTGTGCACTGACATTAAACTAATGAGATTTTCCCAAGAAGTGACACTGAGAAATATTTGCAAATAATCATCCCAAATTGTTCAGGAAGAGGAAAATTGTTAGCGTGGAAGGCAGTTTAAAGAAAGGTGCTAAAGGTGAATACAAGTTTGTGCTTTAACCCCTTAACATTCCGGGTCATTTTGGTGAAATTGCCTTTGTTCTGACCTCTCCAAATTAAAATGTCAGAATCACTGTAAGTATGTCTGCTGAGCATTTATACACTTTGGAACACACATAAACTATTTTTCTCATCCTCGCCTACATTTTTTTGTTAAAATGAAGGTGTAGAAAGCTACAGAAGGTAGCTTGGGACAAAAATACGCTATATCTCAAATGAAAATCTTCCATTCACATTTCAAATTTGAGGTCAATACCTATAAAAATGAGAGTTTTACAATTATTTTATCATGAGTAAGTCCAGGCCTCTCCAAACCTATCCGAATGAAGACATTTGGAGAACGTTTGGAAAAACTGCAATAACTCTTGAATGCGTCAACCCACAGACATTAATGAGGCTCTACTGAAAACTCACACTGAGAGGAATCTGTATCTGCACACCCAGCTGCTCTATTACTGTACATTTATATATCATATCAAAACACAATATAAAATGTATATTTGTAAATAAAATATAGTCAAAACAAGTGGTATGGGTCAAAACAAATATATATTTACAAACCACACACTGCAAACAGTGAACAAACACATAAACTTCAGCTAATGCTTATCATTACAAATTATATATTTGACCCACAATTAAGTCAATAGCAGTATAAACCGATCAGGAACAGCATCCAGTCCATCAAAACACAAGGTCCCTCTACTCCTGAATCTCACCATGAGATCGTCACTCGGTTCCATGAACCGCTCCGGGTCTGAGATGCCTCTAGTTTAACTTGTACAAACATCCAGTGTGCTCGGTTGTGTACTTCCTTTGTATTGTCTGTTTTGTCATGTTAAAACGCAAAACTGCTGCAGAACAGTGTGTAAAATTATGCAAGTACGTGCGTGTAATTTTACGCGTGGATCTTTGCATCCAGTCTCCTTCTTCATGCGCACAGCAAACTCTGTCTGTTTACAGGGAACCATTGCATCGTTGTGTTCCGCTGCTCATTGGCTGTAAGGGGAAAAACATCACTAAACGTGTGTAATGTAACTGCTTGATTCTACAACGGGGAGAGTGGGGCGTACTCTTTCAGTCATCTGTAGCACTCATTCACTGTCCGGGGCTCCAGTAACCCACAACCCCCACCTTATTGGCCAACTTTGGTTTCAATCACAAGCTAACAAGTTTGTTTTGCACTGAGGAACAAAGTTGGCACTGTCAGAAGTTTATTATGCTTGAAATCGACAAAAGAAATGCAAAAAAGTGACTAAGCAGATTTCACTTTCCTGCAGCAGATTGAACATGGAGGATCTAACTTCTTTTGTGGACCAAATTTTTTTGACTGGATTATATTCTCTTTGTGTGAATATGTTGATGTTTGACAGAACCAGAGAGCTTAAAGTTAAGTGAAGTCCAAATCCACATTTCTGACTTCCCTGTAAAAACGGTTTTCCTGTCAGCACTGTGGTGATTACAGGTGTAAATGGTTTACATATTCAGAAAGATGAATGCCATAGCTTTCATTTTATGTGTAGATTGTTTGTGTGGCTGGCGCAGAAATATATGTACATTGCTGTAAAGCTGTAACATAAAGGCGGACTGAGGGCGGGCCATCGGAACGTTAAAGGGTTAAGGAGAAAATCTGTATGTTTTTTGTGTTATGAGGCGGGGTCGGTACAATCTACATTGACATTTTGACACCAAACATGGAGCTAAGTATGCAAAAGCTAGCCTTCAAGAAAAACAACAAATTGTCCAATAATTAAAAGGCTGTTTCTGAAGCAGTGCTGAAGGTGTGCTCTGACCAGATACAAACTTTTAAAAATGTCAGTTCATCAGGAAATATACAGTTACATGGAGTTACACAGACACGTAATATTTGCAACTTGAATAAGTAATAGATACAGAAACTTATTATTACTTGTTATTACTTATTACTTGTTATTTAACAAGTTTAAAAGTAGTTACATTTATTTTACATGAAATTTGTTTACATTTAGTGGCATTTATCCTGCCACACAGTTACATCTGGCCCTTGATGGCAGCCATTTTGCTGATGTGGCCCTCGGTGAAAATGAGTTT
The DNA here is from genome assembly GCF_009829125.3 of Periophthalmus magnuspinnatus. Taxonomy (NCBI): domain Eukaryota; kingdom Metazoa; phylum Chordata; class Actinopteri; order Gobiiformes; family Gobiidae; genus Periophthalmus; species Periophthalmus magnuspinnatus. The sequence continues at coordinate 9,115,389 of NC_047128.1, read as the reverse complement.
GACACCTCTGGTTTACAGGATCTATATCTCTTCACAATTGATTTTATTATTTTATGACTATTTGTCTTGTTGTTGCCAACAATTATTAGGCCCGAGCCCATACAGGACGTAGGGCCTGTCGCTTGACGAAGTTGCGCGCGAAGCTGCGTAGCAGCACCGCACCTTGCACAGACTCCTGTGTCCTAGCAACCCATGCCGTAGGCATGGGACATGCATATTTGTTCTTGCTAGCACCATTGACTCAATGTTGACGCTGACGCAGCGCGAAGCGCTCATGTCCCCAAACACACTCCTGACATCGAGCCCTATCCAAGCCCCCATGCCGCAGGCATGGGCCATCTTTATTACTGCTAAAATGAATGGAAGTCAATGGGAGGTCAATGGCGGACACCGCTAATGCACTCGTCATTCGCCATTGACCCCACGGTGACGTGGGGAAAGTTCAGATCTTTCAAGAAACGTATAATATGTGTTTCTAATGTTATCGGATATATTGTTTTTGCTAAAAATATTATTATTTTTAGGCCCGAGCCCATACAGGGCGTAGGGCCTATTGCTTCCGCAACAAAGCCCATGCACTCATCGTTGCAGACTGTCACGAAGCACGCAACTTCGTGGCAGCACCGCCCCCTGCACAGACTCCTGTATCCTAGCAACCCATGCCGTAGTCATGGGACATGCATGTTATCCTAATGGGAAAATTTCCAAATTTTTGTACATTTCACAATCTTATAATGACTTATTCGCTTCATTGAGGAATGTGAAATTTGGCACAGTGATTCTTCAGGTCGTCCCCGTCAAAAAAGTCCGGGGGCCAAGTTTGTATTTTGCACGGTGTTGCCATGGCGATGCCTGGAAAAACCATGTTTTTACATTTTGTGCATCAATGCTTCCAAAGTCTTTTGACTTTGTTTGGTGGCAAGTGCAGCCCAACGGCGCAATAAAACAGAGGCAAGTGGCACGTCAGCGCCACCCGCAGGGAGTGCCAGGTCGGCCGAGTGCGAAGCACGGCCCGCGAGGGCCGTTCGATGCCGCTTGTGGCTTTAATTATTATTATTATTAATGCCGCTGGAGGAGGCGGAGGCCGCTGGACTGCTGGACTAATAGCCGTAAGCACGACCCCGTCAAGGGCCGCCGATGGTCCGCCAGTAGCCACTGGTGGCGTTAGCCAGGGGGCTAATGACTGATAGCATTAGCTCCAGGGCTAATGCCGCTGGAGGAGGCGGAGGCCACCGGACTGCTGGGCTAATAGCCGTAAGCACGACCCTGTCAAGGGCCGCCGATGGTCTGCCGCTAGCCGAGTGTTTTCACTGAGACTTTTGTTTGAACCTTTCTGTTATTATTGTATTTTACTAATCACTAAGCTTAATAAAGTGATTTTGATTTGGTTTGATAAATTTTTAGATATAAATACTAAAAAGAACTTCAGCTCACTCATTCACTAACTTCTCCTTTCTGCTGTTGTCCCATATAAATCCTTCAAAATAAAATGATTAGACAATTAATACATACTGTGGTCGACTAAGACTCCATCAACTGATTAATGGACTAAACGATTTCAGGCTTACAGCCCTGTTCTCCACCTGCTCTCTGTGGTGTTGAATATGGATCTGAGTTTCCATTGCAGACAGCAGGTCTGAAATCACAACCACTCCTCCACAGCTCCACAACAGCACGAGAGAACTCACATTCAGCGGCACAAACCCACTAGCTCTGTATGCTGCGTTTGTGTCACCAGAAGGCAGTATTTCACAGATGAATTATAGATGCGTGAACAGTTAGGGCAGATTGGTGCCGGGGTAGAATTGCATTTATATTTTTATCCAGATACATTTTGCAATTGTGAATATGAAGTAGTATGAATAGAACTGGCAACCTTCCAGTTACAGTATGGTTGTACTGACACCTGAGCCACAGTTCAGAAAATGTCTGACAAGGTCTACAGTACAGGGTTAACAGGTTTATTTATTTATTTTTTGCTTCACTTATCCATGAAAATTCCAAATGCAACTTATCTGCAGTTTATTGCATCCCTATTAATCAAATGCGCCACTGTAGCAATGAGAAATACATAAAGGCAAATCTCCTAAAATAAGAAATCCTCTCCATAATGAGGTCTGCAGAGGGCTAAAGGACAGATAGAGAGAGAGAAAAAGGATGCAATGGCAGCAACACATCGACAGGAGCAGAGCATCAGGTTGCCATGGCAGCAACACATTGACAAGAGTACCAGGTCACTATGAAGGTAGAGAAGTGGCAGGAGCATTGGGTCGCCATGGCAGCAGCACAGTGACAGGAGCAAGGAGCAGAGTCAGGCCGCCATGGCAGCAGCACAGTGACAGGAGCATCAAGTTGCCATGCAGGCAGAAAAGTGACAGGAGCATAGATTGAGGTCACCAGGGCAGCAGCACAGTGACAGGAGCAGACAGTCAGGTCACCATGGCAGCAGCACAGTGCTGCGGGCAGAAAGTCAGGTCTCCATGGCAGCTGTACAATGACAGGAGCAGAGAGTCAGGTCCCCATGGCAGTAGCACAGCGAAAGGGGCAGTGCTGTTTCCAGTCGCTAGCAAAGAGAAGTGTGAAAAGCACTGTCCTCTGTGCTAATGCTAACAATGGATGTCTGATTGAACTGTTTTGTCTAGATGGAGGCTATACATCTGGAATGTTCCAAACATATCTCCATCTCTAATCTCTTTCTTTATTTCTTTTATTAAGAATATACTGAATTGTACTGCTAACCACATGGAGGGTTCTGCACTGTTGTGAGTTAAGATCTAACTTAATAAGACAGTTTTTTGACTGTGAGATCAATAAAGCCCACGCATTGTTGTAAAAGAAGGCAATGTAGTCCTGCTCTAATGGGTCTCGCTGTAGTGAGTCCAGAGCTTCTAAACCATCGGAATATTATTTTCATACAAAAACTGCTAGGAATTTTAAGGGAATTTTTTTCCTTCCACCAACTTACTTTATAATGAGGTAGTACACATGAAGCAATGGTGGGTGTGACTGAAATATGAACCACTAAACTAATACAAGAATCTCATTCCAGAACATGTTTGTAGAGGTCTAAATGACAGAGTTAGCAGAATAAGACCCCATGGAGGTATAAAAACTTTCTCTTGCAAAAAAAAATTAAATAATAATAATAAAAAAAATACTAAATCTACATTATAGTCTTTGTAATTTTCAATCTATTTAGCTCTGCAATGGTACATGGAAATGTGCAATCCAGTTCACTAGTTCATTGACTAATGAACTAGTGTGTGCACGCACACATACACACAGACACACAGACACACATTAACCTGTTAACATTCTGACAGCCCGCCCCCAGGTGTAAGCTTTCAGTAAAGCCCTCATTGATGTGGGTTGAAGCATTCAAAAGTTATTTAATTTTTTCCAAACGTCCTCTAATGTCTTCATTTGGATAGGTTTGGAGAGGTTTGGATAAATTTAGAGAGGTTTGGATACATTTGGATAAATCAAAAGTCCTGGATTTACTAATGATAAAATGAGTGTAAAAATGTCATTTTTATAGATATTGTCCTCAAATTTTAAATGTGAGTGGTCAACAATATTTTCAGTTGAGATATTCAGTGTTCCATCATTTATCGAGGGGGTTACATTCTAAAAATAATCTGCGAGATTGAGGGGGTTACATTCCAAATATAACCCGTTATAAATGAAATCCACGAAGTAGAAAACTTAATTATATATTTTTTTATTCCTTCATTCTCTTACTTTCTACCAACATGTCTGTTTTAACGCTGAAAGCAAAGGGCGGGGAGACTCAGAGCATCAAAAACAACACCGAAACTTATAGAACATGCTCATACATTGTTTTCGATGAATACAGGATTTTCAAAACAAAAAAAGGTAACATGAATATCTAATATGTTGGATCACGTGTTAGCAGTTAATACCCCATAGAAGAAGTAAAATATCAAGAAAAAAGGCAAGAAAAAAAAATGGACATCATTAAAACCCCCAAACAGCCCTGTCTTCCTCACAGCAGATTGGCAGCTTGGATGTAGGAGCGCACTGTTTTGTCCCATGCCCTGCTCTCTATAATTAAACATGATCTAGTACAAAGAAACTCCAGAGCCTCCCAAGTCCGTAATCCTTGTCTGACGAGCCATTGTCTGAGCGCACACAAAAATGAAAATATGGATGAAATATAATTATGCAGCTTCATTACGGCAGCACATAAAGCCACGTCGCCTCCGAGCTGCCGCACTGTTCATTTATAAGCCTTTGCATTCTATTCATTATGGGCAATCTGTTTTTTCTCTTTGCCTGGGTTAGTCTTGGAGAAAATTGGAACACCACCCATTATTAAGGAGCTGTTGCAGAGGCCAGGCGGCAGTAGTTCAAATTGTAGAGTACTGTCCTCTGATCTGAAGGCTGGAGGTTCAAACCCACTCTTGACTAGGGTTGTGCAAAGGATTGAAAAGCAGACACTAAGCAATATTAAAACTTGTATTGAATGTAGATACTCATTTAACCAACTATCGATACTTCAAAATTCAAAATTGTCAGGGCAGAAATGAACCATTGCTGAATAGCCTTAGAATGATCTTGAGCTGTATCAGAACAAGAATAACACCACATAGATTAGAATACGCCCATGGACCACTACAGAACCTACCTGGACCACTGAGGGATTACACAGATATAAGTCATGATAATATAAAAGAAATGACTACCATTTAATGTTGAAAATCACTCTACTGTCTGAATAAACAGTGTTTTCATCATGGTAGTGTTGAGAATCAAGTCTATTCCTTAGTATCAAAATCAGGTTTAAAACTTTAGTATGGTGACAACACTACTCTAGATCAGATCCACTGATCCACAGGTTGGAGGTGTGATTCCAACTCCCACAGATATTATGGAATACTGCTGGTGTAACCCACCACACCCATAGTGTCTGGTGAATGGGTAAGCGGCCCCTTGATGTAAAGCGCTTTAAGTGCCTTAGGTAGAACAGAGCTTTTGACCATTTGACTATGACTGTGTGTAGAGACTGGGCAGTGACGGGTAGGCTCCTGGACAGAGAGGGAGGAGAGAGGGGGAGGGGTCCAGAGCATGTTTATACAGCGGTCTGAAGGCAAATTCATCACAAGACGGACGCCGCAGCTATTAAAATGCTAATGTTGGAAAATTTAGATGTTCACATATATTTGCAATAATTTACACTATGTTGTTATGCTAAAAAGCCATAGGCATACAAAGTTTTATCCATTTTAAGGTAGAAACAGCACACGGGAACTCAAAGGTAAGAGAGGTTGAAATCATATCAAGATTTTTTTATATCCTTCTGATAAATAGCAAAGACAAAATTAAAATATGTCAAATGGACAAATTGTTGTAGGGGTGAAGATATTCCGCTGCTCATCCAAGCCGCTTCTGCAGTTCTGGTCAGATTGCTGGTGGACAGTGTCTTATATCTATCTGAAGGGAGGGGCTAACTACACTGAAACTGTAAACCCATCCTATTTAAGGAAGGATTGTCTTGCTTGTAAAACCAATCCTGAGACAAAATCTCAGACCCAAAACAAACAGGAACAGAGAGAACAATAGGTTAATTAAAGGTTGAATAGGGTCATAAAGGCTGAAACTGAAGACAATAGATATTTACAGTTTCAGTGTAGTTAGCCCCTACCTTCAGATAGATATAAGGCCATCAGCAATCTGACCAGAACTGAAAAAGCAGCTAGAACTAGATGAGCAGCAAAACGTGTTCACTGCTACAGCGATGTGTCCAGTTGACAGATTTAAATTTCGTCTTTGCTATGGGTCAGACCTGGATGACTGAGTGATTACAAAGACATCATTCTGTTAAAGTAACGTAAACGATTTGCATTTCTGAACTGGTCTCTCAAAGGCAACACTGATTTGCAGTAAATAGTCATTATTATTCTAGCCTGATGGAAATTAGGTGATGGGTGTGTGTTAAAATGTTAAAAAATATTAAATAGCATAAATACAATAAGTTCATTCTTGAAATACATAAGGTTAAAAATTTAAATAATTTCAGTGTGGTAGTATTAAAAAAGGTCAGGTCTTTGTAAAAAGGTATGTATGTAATTTGTTGTGAGTTCATGCATTGTACTGGTTTTATTCTTTGAACACGGTGATGTTAATGCACGGTTCATTTTGTGCACCAGTAACATATGAAAACTTAGAACCTTCAGAATTCACTCACTGTGCTGTAAAGAGTGTAGTAGCACTGATTAAGGATTGGCTGTAGGTGCTGGGGTTTAGGTGGTGACCATTCAGGTCAGAAAGAGTCCATTTAGGTTTAACCTCCTCAGACCCAAGCTCTTGCATGACATGCTTTATGAATTTATCTTTGTTATTTGGGCTGATTGAGACCTGATGAGTGTAAAAACAAAGAATTATCTTTTTACATTATGTAGTTTCTGAGAAAAGTGTGGACATTTTAATCATTTTGAGAAAACATTTTAATAATGACACAATCCAAAATGTGCCAGGTCCTAGGAGGTTAAACAAACTGGAGTTCAGCATTAAAACTGGCAGACTCATGTGAGGCTCATTCTGCTTTAGATTGGATAATCAACTTGAAAACCAAAACACAAAATTATAGCATAAATAAATGGGACATCATGACCAATGTTTTAGCATTAGAAGATCTATATTTGATGTACGCATGGTTTACCTCGTATCTGGGGACACAGTTAGGTCATGTTTGTGGAATTTAAAGTGACAGGGGTTTGGCTCTTTTAAAGATGCACTATAAAACGTTTCTGGTGTTGGTCTGTTACATGCACATCTTCATGGAGATGTTATTGCATTGCCTGGAATGTTCCACTGTATGGAATGAAACTTATGTATCTTGTATTAAATTAATAATCATTATTGCTCATATAAACTATAAGTTTAATGCCATATTGTGGAATTTTTCAGGCAAAACCATAACATCTCCCTGAGGATAGCAGGTAGACCTCCCACCAGAAAAAAGTGCCTCTAATGGGAAACGTCACTGACTACCCTAATTACCCAATAAATACAATGAAAAGATATAGCTTTAGTTGTTCCCTGGATATGTTGGATATGTTTGTTCAATAAATCACTTTGATCTGATTCTGCTTTTCTCATAGAGCCAGTTTTCACCATTCTCCCAATCTAAATCTATACCTCATTTGGAACCAGCAGAACACAATATTTACAACCACATAAAGCCTCATGTACTGTTATTCATAGTGTCAGTGTGAGGACAGGACTCATATCACCAGAGAAAGGATGGATGGGTCTTCCAAAGAGGAATGAAATGATCATCAAAATTATCAAAGGTAATCTAAAAATAAAAATCTAAATCTGATCACTTCTCTTTCAATTAACTGGTTAATTGCAAATTTTGATTATTGGGTCAGCATGTATTCCCACAGTAACATTAAGCTCATCGAGGCTAGCAGTTATGGGAAAGAATCTGGAGTCAAGTTCCATATTTGGAATTCCAGCTGCGAGTATCATAGTAACTAAAGAGCCAATTGAGAGCTAGACTGTTGAAGGTAATGCCCCTTCCTGCCCGCACTGCTGGTTTAGCAGGGAATGGGTGCTGTAAGTCAAGTCTGTTGCTAATGCTAGCGAGAGCAAAAGAAGGCACCTGATTTGTCTGTTATTAATGTTTATATTTTGATTTATGGACACAACAGCAAAATTAAAACACCAAGATCATGTAGAGCATGTTAATACAAACATTTAAGACCAAAATGATGAGGCTCACTGCAGCAGTTACAGAAAGAGGGGTGACAATTTTTCAATTTAAAGTGAATTGTAGCCAGAGCTGATGGAGCAGGAAGCTAGTGCCTTAGCTATGGCACAGTTTATGTGGGGCCGCCTTGGCGTGGGTCTGTTCTCCCTCCAGCTGAGTTGTGTTTCCATGCTCCGGGTACGGCTCTGGATCTAGGGGCAGGGCTCTGCCATGCTAGTAACTGATGTCACCCAAACATTACAAAGGTTTTCTTAACCCTTTAATGTTGCCTTTACTTTACAACTTTACAGCAATGTACATATATTTCTGCGTCACCTACACAAACAATCTACACATAAAATGAAAGCTACAGCTCTCATCCTTCTGAATATGCAAGCCATTTTCACCTGTAATCACCACAGTGCTGACAGGAAAGTTGTTTTTACAGAGAAATCAGAAATGTGGATTTGGACTTCACTTATCTTTAAGGGCTCTGGTTCTGTCATACATGAACATACACCGACAAAGTTGGTCTCATTTGTTCCGTACAGGTCCTGAGAATATAATCCAGTGAAGAATTTATGTCCACAAAATAAGTTAGATCCTCCATGTCCAATCTGCTGCACGGAAGTGAAATCTAATCCGTCACTTTTATGCATTTCTTTTGTCGATTTCAAGCATAATAAACTTCTCACAGCACCAACTTTGTTCCTCAGTGCGAAACAAAGTTGTTAGCTTGTGATTGACACCAAAGCTGGCCAATAAGGTGGGGTTTGTGGGTTACTGGAGCCCCAGACAGTGAATCAGTGCTACAGATGACTGAAAGATTATGCCCCACTCTCCCCTGGCAGAATCAAGCAGTTACATTACACATGTTTAATGATGTTTTCCCCTTACAGCCAATGAGCAGCGGAACACGACAATGCATGACAAAGCAATGGTTTCCCATAAACAGATAGAGTATGCTGTGGGTGTAAAAGGAGAAGACTGGATGCAAAGTTCTGCGCTTTTGCACGCGTAATTGCGCACACGTAATTTTACGCACTGTTGGTTTGGAGCAGTTTTGCATTTTAAACATGACGAAACAGACAAAACAAAGGAAGTACGCAACCGAGGACACTGTGGATGTTAACTAGACGCATCTCGGACCTGGAGCGATTCGTGGAACCGAGTGAAGATCTTATGATGGACTCAGGAGTAGAGGACCTTATGTTTTGATAGACTGGATGCTGTTTTTGATCTGTGGGTTAATTGTGGGTCAAATATATCATGTTTAATCATTAGCATTATGGGTGGGCAATGGGTGAAGTGTCTTTCCCAAGGACACAATGACAGAACTTGGTCCGAGCAGGACTCGATCCTCCAACCTTCAGGTTGGGGGACCAAAGCTCTAACCACTGTCGCATAATGACTGTCATAATCATGTGCAGTGTGTTTTCAGTTTGCAGTGTGTGTTTGTTTACATTTTGAAGTGTATGTGTTTGTTCACTGTTTGCAGTGTGTGGTTTGTAAATATATATTTGTTTTGACCCATCCCATACCACTTGTTTTGACAATATTTTATATACAAATAATCATTTTATATTGTGTTTTGATATGCTATATAAATGTACATCAGTAATGGAGCAGCTAGGTGTGCAGATAAAGATTTTATAAGTGTAAGTTTTCAGTAGAGCGTAGAGTAGATTGATATCTGTGGGTTGACGCATTCAAAAGTTATTGCATTTTTTCCAAACGTTCTCCAAATGTCTCCATTTGGATAGGTTTGAAGAAGCCTGGATTTACTAATGATAAAATGAGTGTAAAAATCAATTTTTTATAGATACTGACTTCATATTTGAAATGTGAGTGGTCAACAATCTTTTCAGTTGAGATATGGTGTATTTCTGTCCCCAGCTACCTACTGCAGCTTTCTACACCTTCATTTTAACAAAAAAAACCCAAAACATTTAGCTCAGCAGACATACTGACAGTGATTCTGACATCTGTGGGTAAAACTATAGGGTGTTACCTTTACAAAGACCCCAAACTTGTGTATATACCCCTGAGGGTTCAGTAATGGTTATCATTTTAATTTGGAGAGGTCAGAACAAAGGCAATTTCACCAAAATGACCTGGGCTGGTAAGGGGTTAATAAAAAAAATCTAAATCATATCTGAATTATACTCGTAATCATAAGGTTGATCAAAAAGACATTTAGTAATTCCAAGTTTACAGAGCTATGAGACCATGCTGAAGCTAAAGATATTGTAAACACAAAACACTTTCTACATTTTTTAAATTTCTTTGCATCTCTGCGCCGCATTTTAGCATCCCTTTATGCAATGCATTGGATTTGCCTCACATTGGATTTGAGCTCAGCGCTCAGAGGAGAGACACAGAGGAAACTCCTCACATGTGTGCATTTCAGGACACAGTTCCTGTGAGAGGCTGTTGGCCATTTATTGAGGAAGATTATGTTTGTTTAGGTTACAGCGAGTTTCACAAAAAGATAGAGAGGATGACAGTGGTCAAACGTCTCCACAAGGTTTTCACACACTGTTGCTGGTAGTTTGGTCTATTCCTCCATGCAGAGCTCCTCTAGAGCAGTGGTGTTTTGGGGCTGTCACTGAGCAACACAGACTTTCAACTCCCCCTAAAGATTTTCTATGGGGTTGAGATCTGGAGACTGACTAGGCCACTCCAGAACCTTGACATGCTTCTTACGAAGCCACTCCTTCGTTGCCTGGGGTGGTGTGTTGGCTGCTCAAAGACCCAGCGACGTTTCATCATTAATGCCCTTGCCGATGGAAGGAGGTTTTCCCTCAAAAACTCATGATACATGGCCCCATTCATTCTTTCCTTTACACGGATCAGTCATCCTGGTCCCAAAGCATGATGTTTCCACCCCAATGCTTCACAGTAAGTATGGTGTTCTTTGGATGCAACTCAGCATTCTTTCTCCTCCAAAACACGACAAGTTGAGCTTTTACCAAAAAGTTCCATTTCGGTTTCATCTGACCATATGACATTTTTCCAATCTTCTGGATGATCCAAATGCTCTTTAGCAAACTTAAGACGGGCCCGGACATGTACTGGCGTAAGCAGGGGGACACGTCTGGCACTGCAGGATTTGAATCCCTGGCGGCATAGTGTGTTACTGATGGAAGCCTTTGCTACTTTCCTCCTAGCTCTCTGCAGGCCATTCAGTTGGTCTTCCTGTGTGGTTCTGCCATTTTTGCTCATTGTTCTTGTGATCATTTTGACCCCACAGGGTGAGATCTTACGTGGAGCCCGATATTGAGGGAGATTATCAGTGTTCTTGTATGTCTTTAATTTTCTAATTTCTAATTGCTCCCACATTTGATTTCTTCAAACCAAGCTGCTTACGTATTGCAGATTCAGTCTTTCCTACAATTTTGTTTCTGATGTGCTTTTACAGTTCTTTGGTCTTGGCCATAGTGGAGTTTGGAGTTTGTTTGAGGTTGCAGATAGATGTCTTTTATACTGATAATGAGTTCAAACAGGTGCCTCCTGAGACCTGGTGTCCTCATCTGTGGACAACACATTTTGGATTGTTTAGGCCACAGTGCAAATTTTTAGAAGAACAGCAACAAGAACATGTTCAATTTTGAATATTTCTAAGAGTTTAGAATATTAATTATTTTGTTTATTTTTATTTTATTTTTTTATTTAATTATTTTTATTTAATTATTTTATTTTTATTTGTTTTTATTATTTTTTTGTATTTTTATTTAATTTTTTATTTACTTATTTTTTTTATTATTTTATTTGATTAAAGCTCAGGTCTCAGGAGGTTAATACAGGTAACAAATGGAGGACAGAGGAGCCTATTAAAGAAGAAGTTACAGGTCTCAGAGCCAGAAATCGTGCATATTTGTAGGTGACAAACTACTTATATTTTACCGAGGAATTTACCAATTAATTCATTAAAAAATGCTACAATGTGATTTTCTGGATTCTTTCCCCCAATCCTTTCTCTCAGAGTTAAAGTGTATTTATGATGAAAATTACAGGCCTCTCTCATCTTTTTAAGTGGGAGAGCTTGCACAATTGGTGGCTGACTAAATACTTTTTTGCCCCACTGTAGGTGTTGTTGGTGTGATTTTCAACAAAAAGATGAGAGTGCTGTTGGCTAATACTTGCTAGTTTGTGACTGTAATGTTATTTGAGAGGGGTTTGTTTAACAGCTCACCTGTTACAGTTAGATTAGATTATTTTAGATTATTGTCTCCCTTGGGAGAAATTTGTCTTGGGACAAGGGAACTCATGCCACACACAGAAACACACAACATACAGTACACACACGGTGGACACATCAATCAATACAGTTCAGAAAAAAACAAACAAAAAACAACCATTCAACATTTGATAATATTGCACCATTGCATATTCCCTGGGGCCCAAAAGTGTAAAAATTAGTATTGCACATTCCCTGGGGCCTTTCTGCCTAAAGTGCCAAAGGACATTGCACACTCCCTGAAGCATATAACTGTCTGTGCCAAAAAATAAATAAATACAAATATTGCACCTTCACTGGAGCCTACCTATGGACAGTATTGCATATTCCGAAAGCCTATGTGCATATAGTATTGCACAGTCCCTGATGGCCATACAGTAGAGCATTATTTCTTCAAGTTCAGCAAAGAGATTGAAAGGGGAATAAATAGGTAATACGTTACAACCAAGTCAAATCTTTCCAGTCATATTGTGTTAAAAAAAAACTCAGACAAAGCCTCAGACAGAGCAGTGGCTTGAGTTAGCATCACACCCACTGGGAATGTTGATGACATCAGCTGCAAAGTATCAATAGTTCAGTTTCGTACATAGGTAGTGTATTTACTGACCTGTGTAGCGTCCTTTCTCAAAGCATATTACAGTAGGAGTAGTCTTACCGAGGCTAGTGGGCTTGATGAGCTCATCCAGTAGGTCGTAGAAGGGCAGCCGCTGCAGTTTGACGTCAGGGTGGACGGGGTGCAGGGAGCCGGTGCTGCCCAGACGGTGGCTCAGGGGACTCAGCTCGTGCTTGCCAGGGCCCAGCAAAGATAGGGGCAGGAGGGCGGCGGGCGAGGGCGCTCCCCCGTGACCCGCCTGGGCCTCGTACGCCAGCTGTGTGAGCCCAGGCAGAGCGGCACCCCCTCCAGCTGCCGGGTGGTGGGGCCCGCTCAGTGGAAGCTCTGTGTGGGACATGATCTTGGCTGGGAAGCGACGCCGGTATAGTTCCTTGATTTTCAGGTGTACGGCAGGACTGCAGCCAGCCTTCAGCAGATGCAGGGCTTTGGTCAGGAGCTCATGTTTTCGGCCATGTTTGTTTCGGCCGGCGTATCCCAGCAGCACTTGCAGCTCCGACACGCGCAGGCTCATCACCATCTGCTGCAAAGACAGACAGCACACATGAGTACGGGAGTAAGGCAGGGTCGTCATCTATTGTGGAGATGGTTTATAGTGATAGATGATAAATATTGGTGTAGTCAACATTAGGGTTGTCAAAAGTATTTGAAATCAAATACTAATCGATAATAAAACTAGTATTGAATCTATATGCTAGACTGAGCAGGTTATCAATACTAAAAAAAAGTCACATTTACAGGACAGAAATGAACCTTTCCTCAATAGCCTTAGAATGGTCTTGAGCTGTATCAGAAGTGTAAGACCACATAGACTATACATCCATGGGCCACTATGGAACCTACCTGAACCACTGAGGTATTACACAGATATAAGGCTACATAGTAATATAAAAGAAAGTACTGCCACTTCATGTTGAAAATTATATTCTATTGTCTAAAGAAAAAATGTTTTTTTAATTATAATTATGGCATCAGTATTGAATATCGAGTTTGAATTTTTTGTTACATGTGCATAAAATTTGCAGGACTCATGATCAAATCCAAATTATGAGTGACCCAAGCCTTGAGAAAATTATGGTACATGTTTTGACCTAGACCTGAAATGAGATGGTCCTATTGTGTTCTTTCTGCCTAGGCCCTGCTCTCCTGTGGGCTCGCCTACAGTTTAACAAATAAACATGAGGTTGAGAATCATGCCTTGGTTTAACTGGATCCCCTCAGAGCTGTTTCTTATACATTGATGGAAATCCAGATTTTTGATTTGTTTAAAGGTCCTTTATTACATAAAATTGATCCTTCTTAGTTTTAAGACATGTTATAATGTTGTTTGTTACCTTCTCAAAAACATTGTTTGTGTTTCGTTTCGTTCACACGTTTGAGTAACCCTTTATTATTAGTCTGTCTACATCTCCAGTGATAGTTTTGATAGCTACCTTTTACCCTTAGTTCAGTAGAGAGTGGTAATTTCCAGGTTGAAATTATCCAAATAATTCTAGTGAAGGTGTGTGAAATTTAAAAACACAGTTGTGCACTTCCTGTATTACCACATGACATCACAAGATGGAACAGAGTGTTTTCTGTTTATGAGAAGAACTCTATGCTAAATATGCTAAATATGCAGGATTTATGTGTTAAACATGTGTGAATGAAGCAAAACACAACTCCAGGTCTGTTTGTGAAGAGGAACCATTAGAAGATCAGAGAGAGATCAGAAAAGAGCATAATATGGACCCTTTAAAGTGTATATAATCAATATAACAAAATTATGTCCAAAATCTAAGCAAACCTGAGGACATTGTTTCATGTAAGGACAATAAGGGACATAGGACACGATAAGGGACATATAAAGAACATAGGACCTGATAAGGGACATAGGACACAATAAGGGACATAGGACACAATAATAACATAGGACACAGGACACTGCGACTAAAAAAAAAACATCCCAGGCAAGTACAGCAGGAGGATAAGCAGCTCTGTGGGTGGTCCAGACCGGGCCCATGCACCGTGCTAAGGTACAGGCATAACAAACACAGCAGACTGAGCGCTAAAGGGAGACACAGATCCCCTTACACTCACTGGGAAGAGGTGTAGGACTAACCTCTGTAAATATTGACCTGCCGGTAGGCAGGTCAATATGCCTCAGATGAAGGGTCAGATGAAGGTCACATGAAGGTCATGTGAAGGTTGCTCTGTGTTACTTTGACCAACCAGAGAGCTGAAGACCATACAAGGGATTCAAGACCACAAAGTACAGCTGAGTGATGGAAAATCTAGATATTTTTGTTAATCAATCATGATTTTAAAGGAACTGTGTGCAGCCTGCACTCTTACTGTTGAAAAAAGGTACTACAATCACAAATGAACCTGTGTTCAGAGCCTTAACCTGCAGATAGAGACACATACAAGTTTTTCTCATTATCAGTATATGGACAGGCCATGCCTCATTTGAAAGTGCAGTAGCTTTCACATGAGGCAGAGGCTGCACCAACACTGAGGTGCTGGGAAAGTGTCAGAGAAATTCCTTTTAAGTTTAAACCAACAGGATCATAGCATTGATTCATGTGAGACTCATACTGGAAAAATCGTATTAAGAATGTCTACCGGTAATTATTATTATTTTTTATTTTTTAAGAATAAATATGGCTTTAATACAGTTATTAATGGTGTTATCACTCTACTTCTTGGTAGGTTGACATAAAAGAACATTCACTCCGAAAGCGGTGCTTGGGCCGGTGTGAACCAGTCACATTCTGGGCTGCAGTAAACAGCCGGTCTGGAAGCACTTGAAACAGGGGGTCTCGGAATGGCTCCACCACTCTGGAGCGGAATGAGTATAGTGCAAATCGGATCACATATATTTGTATGAATGGGAGCAGCAGAGCTGCTGTTTGATATGTTTGTCTGATGAGGTCATTTGGAACAATTTCATATCAGCCAGTCTACTCCTGCCTCTGTCTGCGCAGGTGAGCTTGGGTCTCTCTGCGCAGGTGAGCCTGGGTCTGTCTGTTGTTCAAACAGTTTTTTCTCCTCATCCACCACCACGTGCAGTTGTTATGGTGTATTTAGCCACAGGTGAAAGAAAAGACATCCACGTATAGCACCAGGGAAGTGACTGTTTGCATGCATATTCACGGGTCTCTGTCGCCTAAAGCGAACTCAAAGAAATAAGTTCTTTGATCAGCTGATGGACTCTCATGTGGCTCATGGTGTGTCGGGTGAATGATGCGTTGTGTATGTGAACAAAGGTAACCCAAAAGTAAAGTAAACAGAACTAAATCTAGTGCCACTGGGGTCACTCCACAGAGCCACTGTGTAGCAACGTGTAAAAATGATCTAAAACAACAAATGAATGTTTTTCATCGCAGTGCCAAAAAGAAGGAAAAATCTCCAAAGACTGTACTCTGGTCCAAACCACATGCTTTTACTGAGACTGGATTATTTGTGGATTTGTCCATTAAAGATGGCTGGGATATTAACTGATAAGACATAATATATTTAGATCACCATGTAGCTTTTTTTGAAAAGGCTATATTCAACGAAAACATCATATTAACATCTTTTTTAAGTTTTATTTTTGTTTTTTGATGCTCTGAGTTTCCCCTTTCCTTTGCTCCTTGCTCTAAGTCACTCCCTCTTCACAACACAACACAAAACGGACTTGTACTGCTACTTTATACTTTCATCATCAGACTATTTTCCAAACCAGTATGCAAATACACGGAATAAGGCCCAGTACTGTAACACGATATTGCACTGTGTGAGAGTGGCTTTTTGTTGTGGAATCCGCAGTGTTTATACATGAGACAAACAGCCCTATTATATTTTATGATCTGGATTTGGGGATCGAGTTTTGGATTGTTGGAGCTCCCCCAGACCACACTCCAACAGGACTCTAGAATGTGGATGCCTTTCTCACAGAAATGTATTTTATCTTTCCCCAGCAACCCTATAGCTCACATGGACCCAAACAGCAGTAGATGCTTTATAGTGGGTGTTTAAACCAGGTAGCCTCTGGTTCATAGGAGAATGAGTAACACCACTTCAAATTGCAAAGGCTGCCATTTTAGTACCATAATTTCCTCCACAAACAACAAAATCTCCTATCTTATTCTGGATAAAAACTGCTAACCCTGTAGTTTCTGAAGTGTGATTCTTGTTAATTTGTTCATTATTTCAGTCTTTTTGTTAATTCTTATGGACATGTGAAAAATGTGAATTTTGAGACAGATAAAGCTAAAGATGCAACAGTACAGCGTTTTCAATTCAGATGCAATATCAAAAATTTGGCTTTAAAGGCAATGTACCAGATTTTGTTTTTTTTTTCATAAACTAAACTTTAGCCCAAACTTATTCCTCACTTTCATCACACATAATGAGCATCCTAATTATTCAGCGCAAAAGGTTTAAAATGCATCAAAACATCCAGAGGCCAGAGCAGTTTTGACATCAAAGTATTGCTAACAACAACTAGCATGCTAATAGCACACCAATTTTATTGCCTGGTTCTAAAATAAATAAATAAGCATTTCAGACTACACACAGCGATTTCATTGTCTTGTTTCCATTGGTTCACTTAGGAGTGGATCAGTGCGGGCTACAAGTGTTTCCATTGTGTAAAGGGAACCGTACTGCTCTGTTTGACGAGCTGGAAGCGCTGGGTGTACTAGCTCCCAGAGGGGGCCAGCGCAGTACAGTACAGTTCTAGGCATGGCTAAAACAACTAAACAGATGATTGGGCAAGAGAGGCGCCCTTCTACTGCAAAAATGAGATGGCAAAAAGCAAATATAAACATAAAACAATAATTTCTCACCAAACACTGACTTGTGATGATCCACTGTATTTCCTGTGATGTGACATAAATGTTGAGCCGATATGCTCTGCAAAACAAAGCTAGGAACGAATGCAACATCTGTTTCCTATTTATATTTCCAGTGCATAATGCATCTAATGTGAGCCAAACCCAATGCATTACATACTTTAAAACGAGGCGTAGACTCGCAGAGAAGTGAAATAAATGCAGGAACAGGTGGCGTTAAACCAGAATTGTTTTTTCTTTATGCTAGCTTTAGCCATATCTCACAGCTCCACTTTTTGTGTTTCAGTGAGATCAGCCTTATGGGCTCGACACACAGGGAGCGACATCACTCGCTCTCCATTTATTTTCAATGTTACCTGTGCGACACTGCGAAAATCGCTCGTCTCTCTCACCTCCACGACAAGCGAAAGTCGTGCACTTGAAAACCTCGCACTCGTGCATGTCGACGTGCACACGTGGGCCTGCGACGCGACTAATGAAAGTTGAAAAATGTTCTACTTTTATCACTGTCGCCTGCACAACAGCCAATCAGCAAGAGTTTGATTGACGAGCCAATGCACTGTCCACTTCAGAAACATGGAGGAGAAAATTATACTCATGGTGTCGGATTTCCCAATTATTTTTGACATCTCAAAGAGACTACCAAGATATATCAAAAAAAGCAGCTGCCTGGGAACTCGTTGGTGCCAGGGTGAATATGAGTGAAATTTGTTAATTCAGATAAATTTATGGAGGCTAATAACCAAATGTATTAAAGACTGATTCAACATTAAAAATATATATATATTTAAGGTTTTTACATTAAACAGAATTAGCTGCAGAATAGGGTGGACCCAGGATCGCTTTTTTTTAGTTTTGTAGAGTGCAACCAATTGTAATATTTTAGTCAAATGAAGCAAAACTTTACGAGATTTCATTTTAGCGTCTTTTTCCCATCTACCGCTATTAACCTCAAAATTCCCTCCAAATAAACAGCCAATCAGACATGTAGGAGGCTCACGATCTGCTCTGGAACAGAGCGCAACGTGACAAGCTAGTCGCTGCAGTTTGTCGCGCGCAGTATGTGCTACTGACGCATCTCCGCTGTAGCGCATTAAGCGCACTCTGTAGTGCACACAGGATGTATTTGTATTGACAATCTGGCAACCAACTGAATGACGCTACACTTGATCTTGCGATGATTGGCCAACTTTATTGTAAGCAAGCACGAGTGTGAAGTAAACAAATGCATAATGTAACTGTACTGTGCCCGACAAAGCTACCCATCGGTGCAGAGAAGCGTAAAAAGAAGAAAAAAGAAGAGAAGAAACATCAATCTAGAGGTAATGTTGAGTGAATCTTACAAAGATATTAATGCAATTCTTAATGTGACAAGTTACGTTATCGTCATTTTAATTCACAATGTCGCCACTCACCACTATCTCAAGTATGTCAACATGCTAGTAGCACTTAGCATAGCATCGCAGCGGCAGGTGTACAGGCGGTGGGGCCCAGCCCAGGTCCAGCGCAAGGTGGTGTTACTGTGTTTGTGACCGACCGTGCAGCCTTTGTCCCAGTAGTGAAAGTCATGTGTTATTATGAAACATAACATTTTCATGATCATGTTTCCTGCCTGTAAATTATGTGTGTGTGTAGTATATTGTTGTTAGCCAGTTAGCGTCAAATCTGCTGTTGTGCATCTCTTAACATTAAATCCAGGCTAAGGCGTTGCTGTCAGTGTGTCTCACTGTCGCTGTGGTGTTTGGTGCTACATTGCTCGGCTAAATTATTGAGAGAGCCTGGGCATGGAGCTAACAGGACACCAATCTTTCACGTTTGTAGAAGACCTGAGCAGCATAATAAAGCCATGGTTAATAACAGACTTATTTTATTCAATGCAATTTATAAACTATATATAACTATTATATAATTATAATCCCTATTCCTAAACATTTCACATTTTACTTAAAATGAATGCAGATTCATAGATACAATACTTATTGCCTATGATTCAGAGGCTGTAAAATGTGAAGCCATGTGGCTCGTGATGGCAGAAACTTAAAAAAGAGTTTAAGGAAATGTCTGATATTTCAGGGTAATGTTTAATAATCTTTCAATTGTTGGATGTTTTATTGAATTTTAATACATGTTTGAATTCACTTTTTTAAGTTGTATAAATGTCATTTTTTATCCAATGCACACCACCACAGTGTTCAATTTTATGTATTCATAAGGTTAATAATTGGGCTTTTTGCCTCTTCCTGCACCTGTGTTTTTTTTTTTTATAAACTGTGTCCTTTTTATTGTTATATATTATATGAGTGCTAAAAATAAATAAATAACGTAATAGTCACAAATAATGGCAAAGTGCCTGTGATAAAGCCTATAATTATTTCATTTCATCATTATTGTCATTATTCAGGATTTGGATTTACATTTAGTCTGACTGACTGTGTTTTATATTTTTTTCTGCAAAGGCTCTTTAGACAAGTTCTTTGCCATTGGAGATGAAGTGACATTCACAACTCAAGATGCTGCTGAAGATGCTGAAGCTGGTAATGTCTGGTGATAATAACTTATTACTTAAGTAATTTATCAGAGTGTACACATTAGTAATTTATGAATATAAATAATTACAATATGGTATTCAACACATAGCCTAATGTTTTTTTGTGATATCAACACAGTTTGACTCAATGTTATAGCCAATATTGTATTAAATTATCTATACAAATCAACAACTGCCTGACTTCAGTCACTTACTCCTGGCAGTGTTTATCATATCAACCATTAATATATAAAGGAAAAAGTATATTTAGTGGGTCTTATGTTAAAACTGATTTAGTCTAAACAGCTGTTTTTTTGTTGTTTTTAAAAAAAATGTGTATTATATAGCTTTTACAACCTGTTTGTATATTCTAATTTTAGCCAATAGAGCCACATTATAATGCACCACCTATTTTGATACCGGTACTGTGTTCTGACTTAAGATTCTTGATGTCTATGGTGTGTTACTTATACAGCCTGTAATCTGTAGAGATCTGTGCAGTATATCAAGATGCAATGTGGGATTTGTGTTGCTGATGTGGTGAGGGTCCCCAAGGCAAATTCTGCTTAGGGCCCCCTAAAGGCTAGGAAACACAGCCCCCTGACCTGGAGCATGGAAACACAACTCAACTGGAAGAAGCCGCACCAAAGAGACCCTCTCTAAGGCGGATCCTAGTGAACCATGCCTATTCTATTCCAAGACTATTCTGACCCCAAGAGCTTCTTTTACAAGTGTTGGGGCACATAACACAAATAAAACAAAACTGATCTAAATATGATATAGAACTTTTATTAAGTAACTACAGGACAGAGCAAAAGTGAAAATACTGCAAGACCTTCTGGATAGCACTGACAGACCTAGTAAGTGACAACTAAATTGGTCAACGGAGAACACTTTGGCTTGGAAGCCTGGGGCCAGTACCAAGCAGTTGTACAAAAGACAATAAGGAAAGGTCTACATGTGTCTCATTTATGTGACCTAGAAATACTTGTTCAAATCTTGTTTTGATATTGTTTCTATGATTAACCCCTTACCATTCCGGGTCATTTTGGTGAAATTGTCTTTTTCTGACCTCTCCAAATTAAAATGATCACCATTATTGAACCCTCAGTTGCATATACACAAATTTGGGGGCTTTGTAAAGGTAACACCCTAGTTTTACCCACACGTCTCAGAATCACTGTAAGTATGTCTGGTAAGCATTTATACACTTTGGAACACGTAAAAAATCATTTTCTTCATCCTCACCTAAATTTTTTTTGTTAAAATGAAGGTGTAGAAAGCTGCAGTAGGTAGCGGGGGACGAAAATACACTATCTCAACTGAAAATGTTGTTGACCTCTCACATTTCAAATTTGAGGTCAATATCTATAAAAATTAGAGTTTTACACTAATTTTATCATTAGTAAATGCAGGCCTCTCCAAACCTATCCAAATGGAGACATTTGGAGAACGTTTGGAAAAAATGCAATAACTTTTGAATGCTTCAACCCACAGACATCAATCATCTTCAAGAGCTCTACTGAAAGCTTACACTTAGAAGAATCTTTATCTGCACACCCAGCTGCTCTATTATTGTACATTTATATAGCATATCAAAACACAATATAAAATATATATTTGTTTATAAAATAAAGTCAAAACAAGTGGTATGTGTCAAAATAAATATATATTTACAAACCACACACTGCAAACAGTGAACAAACACACACACTTCAAAATCTAAACAAACACACACTGCAAAGTGAGAAACACACTGTACACGATTATGACTGTGACAGTCATTATGCAACAGTGGCTCAAGGGTTAGAGCTTTGGTTGGAGGATCGAGTCCCGCTCGGAGCAAGTTCTGTCATTGTGTCCTTAGGCAAGACACTTCACACATCACATAGTACGAAAGTGGTGTGTGCATGAATGGTTGAAGGAGGGGGCCGATGGCGCAGATTGACATTAGCTAATGCTAATGATTGCATGTGATATATCTGACCCACAATTAAGTCAATAGCAGAATAAACCATGCTTACCATTCGGGAACAGCATCCAATCCATCAAAACATAAGGCCCTCTACTCCTGAGTCCATCATGAGATCTTCACTTGGTTCCACAAACCGCTCCAGGTCCGAGATGCCCCTAGTTTAACTTGTGCAAACATTCACAATGTCCTCGGTTGCGTACTTCCTTTGTTTGGTCCATTTCGTCATGCTTAAAATGCAAAACTGCTGCAAAACAGTGCGTAAAACTATCATGCATCATGCATTGTTGTGTTCCGCTGCTCAATGGCTATAAGGGGAAAACATCACTAACCGTGTGTAATGTAACTGCTTGATTCTACAAGGGGGAGATTGGGGCATAATCTTTCAGTCATCTGTAGCACTGATTCACTGTCTGGGTCTCTAGTAACCCACACCCCCACCTTATTGGCCAACATTGGGGTCAATCACAAGCTAACAAGTTTGTTTCGCACTGAGGAACAAAGCTGGCGCTTATTATGCTTGAAATTGACAAAAGAAATGGAAAAAAGTGACAGAGCAGATTTCACTTTTCTGCATCAGATTGGACATGGAGGATCTAATTTATTTTGTGGACATAATTTCTTCACTGGATTATATTCTCTGGACCTGTATGGAACGAAGACCAACTTTGTGGGGATATGTTGATGTTTGACAGAACTAGAGCACTCAAAGATAAGTGAAGTCCAAATCCACATTTCTGACTTCTCTGTAAAAATGACTTTCCTGTCAGCACTGTGGTGATTGCAGGTGAAAATGGATATTGCATATTCAGAAAGATGAGTGCTGTAGCTTTCATTTGATGTGTAGATTGTTTGTGTGGGTGACGCAGAAATATCTGTACATTGCTGTAAAGTTGTAACGTAAAGGCAATGGCCCGGAATGTTAAGGGGTTAATATCTATGTATTGTTTATTGTCAGATAAATAGATCTAAATCCAGCATATATAATGCAACAAAGAATTCATCACTTACTGCATACAGTTAGCCAATCAGAGCCTAACCTGTATGCAGGCATGTGATTGGCTAAAGCCCGCTAGTAACATTCTCATTCATTTCCCAAACTACAGATTGTGATATGCAAACGAGATTGTTGTGAAATCTTTTGTAAAATACAACTTGACTGTATAAACTGCCGTCTCCAATGACAGCACTTGTTCCCAGGGACTGTTTTATTTAGGCCCACATAAACACGGGTTCAGATATTGGTCCTGTTTTCTGCTGAGTCACCTTCACTCCACAATTAAACAGAAAGTCACATGAAGACAGGGAATTGTGCAACACATTATTTTCAAGCCGGTCCAAAGAAGAGTGTGAGTGTGTGTGAGTGGGGGTGGAGGGATCTAAAGGACGAAAAGGGTGAGCTAGATGGGAGGAGGGGAGGGGAGGGGTCAACAGGACTAACCAGGAGAATGAAGAGGATGGGTGATTAGTCATGTCAATAATATATGATATTGTGATATCATGACATCCCTAGCATACAGCTAGAGATGTCAGATTTTCTGAGCCTAAGTTTGGGTGTGCTTGTCACTTTCAAACAATCTGGCCAATAAATGTGCAGGTTTTATATCATAAACATACATTTACCCCAAACCAAGTCACACACTTCCTCTGCTTCCATCAGAATGACAGAGCCTCTATTTACTGTGACAGGCTTTCAAATATTTGTGCAGAAAATGTTTACTCAACTGGGCAAATATCATCTGCCCGCCTTAAAATGGAGCCTCTGCCTCTCCATTCTGCACCACACAACCACAACCCGAAATGTGAAGGAACTACGTACAGCCCTGGGTATGTATGGCTTTATGGCCTCAATACCTAACTGGGGTGAGTGTGCGCGTTTGTGTGTGTGTGCAAGGCGGGTGGGGTCTTTTGTTGTCAATAGCCACTCTTAAAAGGTACTGTAGCTGATTTTACCGACTTAAAAAAACAAAACAAAAAACAGAACTAGTTTTAAACAGTTTGCAGTGGTCTAAAGTTATTCCTCACTTACCCTATACATTCTGAGCATCCTAATTATTCACTGCAAAGGATTGGCTTTACCATCATGTTCAAGTCAACAACAACATCTAGTATACTAAAAGTACACTAGTCTATAATTAGATGCAGATAGCAAACATTTGTCTGGAAAAAATAATAGTCTCCATATCCGGAGATCCGGTCGTTGAGGTCCCCACCTTCGACTGCCGCCCTAATCTCTGCACCCGCCCCTCATGGCTCCTCCTGCAGGTGGTGGGTCCACGGGAGGACGGCCCCACGTCGTTCCTTCGGACTGGGCCCGGCCGGGTCCCGTGGGGAAAGGCCCGACCACCAGGCGCTCGCCGCCGAGCACCCACCCCAGGCCTGGCTCCAGGGTGGGGCCCCGGTAACGCCAGTCCGGGCGACGTAACTGACCTTGTTGTTTCTCTCTTCATGGGGGCTTCAGAATATGACAGGCGGATCAGTGCAGCGTCTGCAGTGATGCGGTCGCTGTATCGGTCCGTTGTGGTAAAGAAGGAGCTGAGTCCAAAGGCAACGCTTTCGATTTACCGGTCAATCTACGTTCCTACCCTCACCTATGGTCATGAGCTCTGGGTAATGACCGAAAGGACAAGGTCGCGGATACAAGCGGCTGAAATGAGTTTCCTCCGTAGGGTGGCCGGGCGCACCCTTAGGGATAGGGTGAGGAGCTCGGTCACACGGGAGGAGCTTGGAGTAGAGCCGCTGCTCCTACATGTCGAGAGGCACCAGTTGAGGTGGCTCGGGCATCTGCTCAGGATGCCTCCTGGACGCCTCCCTAGGGAGGTGTTCTGGGCATGTCCCACCGGGAGGAGGCCCCGGGGAAGACCCAGGACACGCTGGAGGGACTATGTCTCGGCTGGCCTGGGAACGCCTTGGGGTTCCACTGGAGGAGCTGGAGGACGTGTCCGGAGTGAGGGAAGTCTGGGAGTCCCTGCTTAGACTGCTGCCCCCGCGACCCGGCCCTGGATAAGCGGAAGAAAATGGATGGATGGAAAAAGTGATAAAATTGATATACAGGCCCTTTAATTATATTTAGCAATTCATAAATAAAAATTTTGCCAAATGTTCTCTGGAGTTTTTGTGTTTTTATTTTAATATGCAACAAAATCCTTGTATGAACAATACATGTTATATATTATTGAAATGTTTAAAAAATGCAAACAGAAACGCAGAACAGTGGGTCAAGTACCAAGCCCGATCTATGGAGAGGCGAGCCCCTTCCGAGTGTATGCTTGTTTATCCAAACTCCACTTGTAATTTAATAATAGATACAGTAATATAAGGTCAGTGTCATCCTGTGAAACATTTCTAGCAAAACAATAACATCTCCATCTCTATCACGATCTCTTGTAGGCAAGCAGATGGTGGCTTAAAGCTTTAACCAGAATAAGTCAGATATTTCAAAACATGATGCAATTAATAATTTAATTAAACTAACATACTAAGATAAGACAGAAGTAAAACAAGCATTAATTTTATCTTTAGATGCAGAAAAGGCGTTTGATAGGGTCGAGTGGTCCTACCTTTAGTATTTAAAAAATGTAACCTTTGGGAAAACTGCATTAACTGGATCAAAGCATTATATAGTGAGCCCAAAGCTAGAATCTCTATTAATGGAACCCTCACAGACTGTTTTGGTCTGACTAGGGGTTGCCGCCAAGGATGCTCTTTGTCTCCCATTTTGTTTAACCTGGCAATTGAACCCTTCACAGAGTCCATAAGATATCACAATGAGATTCCCGGAATCACAGTTGGAAAGGTGGAAAATAAGATTTCATTATATGCAGACGACATTGTTCTATATGCTACAGAACCTCAAAAACCCATCCCGTTAATAATAGAAGCTATTGAGAATTTTGGAGCTGTGTCAGGCTGAGTTAACATAAAAAATAAAAAAAAACATGCTTTACTTCTTAATACAAATCAAATGAGGCAACTTCAATTCAATTCAATTCATTTTATTTTTGTAACGCCCAAAATCACAACAACAGTTGTCTCGAAGGGCGTTCATGTTTTGGTTGATGGGGGAAACCGGAGTACCCGGAGGAAACCCATCCAGACACGGGGAGAAACATGCAAAACTCCACACAGAAAGGCCTGGGCGACCCGGGGATCGAACCAAACCTTCTTGCTGTGAGGCATGAGTGTTGCCACTCAGCCACCGTGCTGAAAGAATTGTCCGCTTTTTCCTGGACACAGACGAACTTTAAGTACTTAGGGGTAAATATAAGATGTAATCTAAAGAAGCTCTTTGAGACAAACTACATGCCACTACTTCAAAAAATTTGTGGAAAACTGGAAAACTGGAATCTCCTCCCCAATTCACTCCTTGGTAGGATTCATGTAATTAAAATGAATATATTACCTCATTTATTTATATATACCAGTATCAGTCATTACCATGTTACATTGATAAACTATTCTTTAAATCACTGAATAAACATAGAACTCAATTTATCTGAAAAAAGGTACACCTAGAATTGCCTAAAAAACACTATCCAAATTCAAAGATAAAGGGGGATTGGAGCTTCTAGACTTCAAATTATACTACTGGTCATGTCAAGTAAAAGCTATGTCAGGCTGGCTTGATACACAAAGTTCTCCCCACTGGACATTCATCGAGAGAGAACTTTGCTCTCCTGTTTCATTGGCATCATTGCCATTTATTAAGAATATTAAAATGCTACCTCCCATACCGATTTTGTGTGCCGGGCAAGATGTTAAAAAACACTGTGGACATTCATATCAACATTAGCCCCACTATCCTCAAACCCTGACCTCCCAAGCCCAATCGAAAATCGTTGTTGGCAAACTGGAAAAAATTTGGATTAATGCAGTTTCATTAGTTATTTAAAAAACAGATTTAAAAACTTTCCGATTTAAATGAAGAATGAATGAAGAATACTAAAGCATGAATTTTATAAGTTTTTACAAATGTTTCATCATATTACTACGTTGATTAATCAAAAATGTTTGGCAATAAATGTTTCAGAGTTAGAGAATATGCTATTAAATTTCAAATGTTTGAAGGGGGTGACTCCTAGGGTCTATAAATTGGTGTTGAACTAAATGACGAGCAGTGGAGTAAAATTACTAATGGTGTCTTTCTGAAATTTTTGCATAGAGTATATCTGACCCCACTCAGGATGAGTAAAATGTATGCTAGCTTGTCTCCTAAATGTAACAGATATAAATTTCATACAGGTTTTTATTTTCACATGTTTTGGGAGTCTAATCATTTAAGAGAGTTCTGGAATTTAACACACGACTTTACCGTTAAAATTGTCAAAAAGTCCCTTAAGATATCTCTTATTAGAAGCCTGTTTGGTGTCGAATATGATATAGATATGAATCCAATACTACAGAAACAACTGGGTATGATATCATACTTATTAAAAAAGTATTGTATTAAATTGGAATACAGACAATCCTCCTACATTTGGAATATTTAGACAACTTCTGCTTGATGTCTCTCATTTAGAGTATCAAACATATGCATTAAAACATAGGATGGACCTATACAATGATTTATGGGGATGCCTCATTGACCTCTGACCTTTCAAATGTGGTAAGTAGGTCAAACTCCAGACTAGAAATCAATGTAATATTAAAGTAATGATTGTAAAGATCATAACAGTTATTACTATAAAGACATTATAAACTGATAACAATTAATTATAATGAAAACTACTAGAACAGGACTTTATAATGGAAGTAGACTGCATAAATAACATCGGAGCTGGAGCTGACCTGCTTTCAGATAATTATAGTGATGATTGTATGTTGGAGAGAGGACAGATGCTGACCATCAGAAAACCAAAGGAAAGATGCAAATCGATCATTATTCTTTTTTAAATGTTTTCTATTATTTTTATTTTACTTTATTTTATTTTCTAATTCATGTATTTATTTATTCTATCCTTCTTTGCATACTCGGTGTGGTTTGTGTTTTTTGTTTTTTTCTGGTCAACTTTTGTGCCCATAATATTGATTTACATTAGTATCATCACTTATTATACTTACCATACCTGGCTTGTATATATGTAAACATATGTTTGTATGCATGTACGCGTGCGTGTGCGTGTGTGTGTGTGGGGGTGGGTGTGTGTGTGTGTGTGGGGGGGGGGGGGGGAGTGTGTGTGTGTGTATATATATATATATATATATATATATATATATATATATATATATATATATATATATGTTTATATGTGTGCATGTGTATATACATGTTTATATGTGTATGCATGTATTGAGATGTATATGCGTCTGTTCCTGTGCTTACCCGATGCCCAGGGGTGGGGGGCTGTAAAAATGTTAAAATGCAATAAAAAAAATATGACTTACAAAAAAAATAAAATAAAATAAAACATAAAAAAAAGAGAAATAAGGGTGGCTGGGCTTGGTTGAGTTTCAGATGGTGTACAGATCCAAGACCACATCATTTGCAAAGAGGGGGAGGGGCAGAGGTGGGCATTTAAAAATAAAATCATTATTTTGACCTTTATTCCTTAATTCTGTTATGATTCACAGTTAGAGGTGGCTTAGGTGGCAAAATATTGTCTACAAAGGTTCTCCGAGTTATCTATCCATACTCTATACTAATATTATAAAACAAACATTGAGCTGAGCAGTTTTTGAAAAGCCTTGATCCATAGCAGAACTAGTACAAAACCACATGAAGAAAGTACAATTATTCATTTCTTTAAAAACAAAATCACTATGGTATTGAATCCGTTATCTAGTTGAGACGGATTGATATATCAGCTGAAATTTGCACTCTTTAGCAAAGGCTGTTATTTTTTGGGGGTCAACCAGCTGCCTACAGAATATGCATAAAACTTTATTTAAAGACAAAGAGGACACTACACAAAATGTGACTACTAGTTCTTGCATCCAAAATAATCTAAATGGGCCTTGCATATCCCCCCAATAATGTGGGAAGGGCTTATCAGCCATCGCTTTCTCGAGTCTAAACAATTGGTATTAGCATTGGCCATGAAAAAACCCATATCAGTCGATATCTTGTATTAAGCCTTTTCCTTTGTACCGAAATCAAATCTGAAATTGTCTTATCATTGTGACACAGCACAGAACTATTGCCTACAAGATCCTATTGAAATGGTTGCTTTGAAGATATGGAGAACTGGAATATGGATCCTCCATGATGAGCTTGTCAGAAAGCAGAAAGAATAAGAACAGAAAAAGATTGCACTTTTATGCAAGTTCACTTTACCTCGACCCAAGCCATTTACTAGGGATATATATTAAAGACGCTGTACCTGATTCTTACCATTTAAAAACGTCAAAAACAGAACTACCGTATTTTCCGGACTATGCATCGCTCCAGAGTATAAGTTGCACCAGCAAAAAAATGTGTAATAATGAAGAAAAAAACATATATAAGTTGCACTGGACTATAAGTTGCATTTTTGGGGGAAATTTATGTTACAAAATCTCAAACCAAGAACAGACATTTTATCTTTAAAGGCAAGTTATAATAATAACAATAAAATAGAGAACATACCAGACAATGAACTGAATACATGTCTGGTATGTAAACATAAGATATTAACAGTTAATCAAATAACTAAAGCATAAAAAACAAGCTAACAAGTTTACTCTCGATCTCAGTCCAAATCACTAAATCCAATGAATTCTTCATCCTCAGTGTCGCTTCTGAACAACTCCGCCTCCTCCGGAAGTAGATGAAGCACTGCTTTTGCGTGACTGTCATACTGGTACACAATATGGCGTCATTTGACTATCTTTAAGTTGCAACGCGTATACAGAAATCGTAGCGCGCAGTATCTAAAAGTGAGCGGTGAAAATGTGAAAGCAAAGCGCGCATGAGTCTGACCGCGCGCTGTTTACTCTCCAGCGCCCGCTCTCTTTCTACCTGTGCGCGCTACGGTTTTTATTTTCTTCAGCGAGCGCCCGCTTTGGTTATTTTTTCTTCAACAGAAATACGTCATCAGAACAAGACTTGAACAGACGATCACAGATCCAAGTTATTGGGGAAAATCATGGATTAGGGTAAAATGCATAACATAAACTTAATTATAAAGAATTAAACCATATATATATATATATATATATATATATATATATATATATATATATATATATATATATATATATATATATATATATATTATTTTATTTATTTTTTTTAAAGTTCTACACCATGAATTTGTATTATAAAGTATATATTTGTGCACTACACCATTAAATGATTATTTTCTAAATTACATTAGTGTAATTATATTGATTTATACACAGGTCAGATTGTACTGTCTCAGCCTATTGCTTTTGTACATTGTACCTGCCGCATGCAGCTACACACATTAAAAAGCACAATTGTTTGATTTCATCACCAAATTCACCTTTCTGGAGTAGCCATCCCCATTTACAAATATCACAATATTGTATCTAAAAAGTACATAATAAATGTTAGTATATATATATATAAAAAGTAAAACATTTTATAAATGTAGAGAATATCAGATTAAAAAAACACACGACTTTGGTTTAAAAATCACACTTATGTATCACAGCTGCTCTGAGGCAGATATAAAAATACCTGATAAAAAAAAAAAAGTAGTAACTGCAGCTTACAGTATTTAGGTGCTTGTGTGTAGGTGGGTGTGCGTATGTGTATGTAGGTGCTTGTGTGTAGGTGCTTGTGTGTAGATGGGTGTGCGTATGTGTGTGTAGATGGGTGTGTGTAGGTGCTTGTGTGTAGATGGGTGTGCGTATGTGTATGTAGGTGCTTGTGTGTAGGTGCTTGTGTGTAGATGGGTGTGCGTATGTGTATGTGTGTGTAGGTGGGTGTGTGTAGATGGGTGTGTGTAGGTGCTTGTGTGTAGATGGGTGTGCGTATGTGTATGTGTGTGTAGGTGCTTGTGTGTAGGTGGGTGTGTGTAGGTGCTTGTGTGTAGGTGCGTGTGTGTAGGTGCGTGCAGGTGGGCGTGTGTAGGTGGGCGTGTGTAGGTGGGCGTGTGTAGGGGGGTGGGATGAAAAGTGCTTTATAAATAAAGTTTGATTATTAGATTGATAAAATCAGTAGATTAGTATATTAGTATTCAGTGTACTCATCATTGCTGTAGAAGTGGTGCACATATGTTATGCTGTCTGTAGTGAGTAGTGCAAGCTATGTATAATGTCCACAGTTTTCTCTGGGTAAAGTGTTTTGCAAACCTTATTAGTTTGTGATTTGTATCAATGTGCACCAGTGACAAAGGCCCCCGGACAACAGCAACAACAGCTTTGCTGTCCAGTTCTTCAGACATTGACAAGTATGTTGTTTTGGTTGAAATGCCCTTTTCTTTCATCCTTCTGAAAATGGTAATCTTACTAACACCTAAAAGACTGGCCACACACACATTACAGGCAAAGATATTTCAAGGAGATTTTGAAGGAAGTCAGATGCAAACACAAATTTAGGTCTTCCTCTTTCCCCTTGCTCCAAACTAAAGTAAGTGGGACGTTGCTCATCTTCAATGGCAGACTGAACAAGTCTACCTAAATGCTCCAGACCCTCAATAATGGCTTTAGGAACATGGAATATGTGGGAAGCTGCATCAATCAGGATGCATTCTTGATTGCACACATACTCCAGATAATCCAGATCCACAGTGGGCTGATGCAGGGCCCACTGAAGTCTGATCTTTAGCCGCTCCTGTATTCCATTAAGTATTTCCTACAAAATACAAAGTTCATACTTTACAACACACATAGGTCTACATCTTTGTTGCAATAATCCTTTCACAAATACACATATGACATGTATACATATTGCATAATTCATGCCAGCATCAGTATCATAGCCTATCTCAATGCGCAAAAGTGGATAGATCCTCTACTTTAGATCCTCGTTTTAAATATCACATGATATT
The DNA here is from genome assembly GCF_009829125.3 of Periophthalmus magnuspinnatus. Classification (NCBI taxonomy): domain Eukaryota; kingdom Metazoa; phylum Chordata; class Actinopteri; order Gobiiformes; family Gobiidae; genus Periophthalmus; species Periophthalmus magnuspinnatus. The sequence continues at coordinate 9,083,568 of NC_047128.1, read as the reverse complement.
TTTGTATCTTTTTTTAAAAAACATGAAACTATCACGTATTTCGTGAAACCATCATGTGATTTTGAGATAGTATGTCTAAAGTACTACAGATTTTTTTTTTTTTTTTTTAAGTTCAGATTTGGCAGTTATATTCTAATATTAAATTGTACAGACTGTAAAATTACAAATTCTGTGATAAAGAATAAACTTACGTTTGGGTTGTCCATGACTTCTCGATATCAACTCAACGTCTCACTTCTGAGTCTGACGCTGACGATAAATCTGTGATCGTCTGTTCAAGTCTTGTTCTGATGACGTATTTCTGTTGAAGAAAAAATAACCAAAGCGGGCGCTCGCTGAAGAAAATAAAAACCGTAGCGCGCACAGGTAGAAAGAGAGCGGGCGCTGGAGAGTAAACAGCGCGCGGTCAGACTCATGCGCGCTTTGCTTTCACATTTTCACCGCTCACTTTTAGATACTGCGCGCTACAATTTCTGTATACGCGTTGCAACTTAAAGATAGTCAAATGACGCCATAACACAAGCCTAGAGTGCCCTCACGCAGCCATCAGTGTGACAAAAACGAAGATGTGAAATTATATATTTTGATCATTTCACATGTAAGTTGCATCAGAGTATACACCTGTGGCACTACCATTTGTCCTCATGCAAAGTGAAGCTGGCACCAGATCCTCTAACGCAAAACACATTAATCTGATCAGCACACAACCATAACTATTCTATACTAATCTGATGGTAAAAGGCATCCACAACTGACCAACACATGAGACAGTGTGTGCAATCCCTAATGTCCATCCATCCATCTTCCTCCATTTATCTGGGGTCGAGTCACAGGGGCAGCTGTCTGAGCAGGGACTTCAAGACTTCTCACACCTCAGACACTTCCTCCAGCTCCTCGAGTGGGACCCAAAGGTGTTCCCAGGCCAGCTCCTCACTTTATGTCTAATGGTGCATTCACACCGGGGCGTCAGGGGCGTGCAGTTTACATTCAAAGTCTATGGTGGACGTGCGTCTTGGGCGTCCTGTGTTTTTGCGGCGCGTCTTCAAGTGTCATAGCAGCGCGAATCTGGCATTGGACTCAGCTCCTTCTTCACCACAACAGTCCTATACAGTGACCGTATCATGGCAGACGCTGCACCAATCTACCTGTCAATCTCACGCTCCATCCTCCCCTCGCTTGTGAACAAAACCCTAAGAAACTTGAACATCTCCACTTGAGGCAGGGACTCATCACTAATGTCAGCTTTATAAAAATACAATCAATTAACGATGCACTATGGAACTTTTCTACCTGCTTGTCTCCATTGAGAAGTTATTTATTTGCCTGGAATGTTCCACCATGTGACATCAAACTTAAGGGGGTATTATGCAAAATCTACTTTTTGGATCTTTCTACCATGTTATAACGTTGTTCCCTCATCAAAAGCAAGCCTGAAGAGGTTTTAGATGTCATCCATGCATGTTTGAGTTATTTAGCAATCTCTCCTGGGCCCTATTCAAACCCTTCTTATGGCATACTGTGGATAAAATCTCCATGGAGACGACCAGATGGTGGACCCTCATTCAAGTTACATAGTGCATCTTTCAGTTCTTATAAACAGTAACTGGATAGAACAGAAAGCTTAAAGCCACATTATAACATTGTTTCCTCATCACACATGTTTAAATAACCCTGCATTATTAGTCTGTCTACATCTCCAAAACACAATATGCTCTGTTCCACTTTGTAATGTCATCTAGTGATAGTTTTTAAGTCAATATCTCCCTGTTATCTTTTGTTCAATAGAGATTAGCAATTCTAGGGTTGAAATCATCCAAATGATTCTAGCGAAGGTAGTATGAAGTTTAAAAACACTTCATTACCACATGACATCATAAGTCATGAAGTGATGAGAAAAACTCATATACAGAATTTGTGTTTAACTTGTGTGAATGAAACAAAACGCAACTCCAGGTATGGTTTGATTAGGAAATAACATTATAACAGAACAGAAAATAGGTAATATGGGCACTTTAACATGCTTTTGCTCATCTTGGTATTAGACACAATCTCACCAAATTTAATACAATTTGGATGAATGTATCTAAAATGATGTAGAGATGAAAAGTCAAAAGTACATAAAACACTGTGTTCTGAAACATTTAACACCAAGTATCTTTGAATATAGAACCATTTGTTTTTGCTCATAAAATCCTCAAAAAAGAACCAAACTATAAAATACAGACACAGGTAAGATACAGCACACAGTAGGCACCGAGGAACAACAAAATATTAAGTAATTCAAAGGGGACAATATATTGCTGAGGAATATTCAAACCAAACCATGAACCAGAATTATTCCCCAAAAAGTACTCTTAATGTATAATATGGTTAAAAAATTGTTGCAGAACAGAATGCAGCACATACAGTTAGTTTGTATCTAAAGTGAGTCATAGAGGTTCAGAATTCCATCCTCCACAACTCAAATCTATGGTAGTGCAGAAGAATAACCATAATTTTCTCACTAGTACAAGGAAAAAGTACCACGATAAATAGTGACCCACAAAAGGTACTGTCGTTGTCCCATATGTCATGTACTGAATGATATGTGGAAGTGGTATTTATAGGGTCAGGACTTTTAATGAAACAAAGGTGAATTAAGTAAACACATCTACAGGTATGTTTTTGCTGAGGGAAAAAAAAATACAACAATGGTCTACTTTAAAACCAAGGAAACAAAGGCCTAGGCTGTAGTATAAATATTCTGGTGAGGTACACCACAGGACAGGGGTCTGAGGCCACAGACAGTACCAGCACACCTGTGAGGAGACCCTAATAACAGGGCACAGACAGAGCAGTGACCAGTGCAGACAATGACCACCTCACACTCTCCCTTTCTCACGCACGCACCTTTGTTTTTTCAGTATCAACGCCTGTTAAAAAGGGGGCATTGTACTTCTATGGCGTATTAAAGGGGGGTATTTTATTTCTATGCAGTATTAACTGTATAACTGTTAACACATAACAGTGTACAGTTTTGTGTTTGTATATTGTTTTGGAAGCATTGTCATGTGGGAGCATAGATAATGTAGGCTTGTGGGCGGAGCATTGGACAGAATCTTACAGCTAACCATAAAAATAGGGCCTGGGGGAGATCGCTAAATTACTCAACCATGCATGAATGATATCTAAAACCTCTTCAGGCATGTTTTTGATGAGGAAACATCATAAGATGGCAGAAGGCTCCAAATATTGATTTTGCATAATACCCCCTCTTAACATGAGTATGTAGTTTCTAGTATTGATTTGTATGTGTACTGATGCTTCTGAAGACTGTAATTTAATACACATGCCTGTCCACCCAAAACCACATGCTTTGACAATACAAAGATGTGTGAGTCTGGAACTGTGTCCTGTCTCCTCAAGAGGTAAAACAAGTGACAGATTTAGTTCTGAATGATGCGAGACTGTTCGAGGAGATGTGCTCTGCATTTGTGAGATGCATGATACAAGTGAGTGGCTGTGGTTGGACTGTCTCAAGTTGTAGGATGGTGGTCATGCATATGGTCCAATTCCAGACCCTTGCACATTTGAACAGAATGTAGAAGGATCTGGTCAGGCAACAGATATGAAAAGAAAAAAAAAATATTGCAATAGTTCTCGGGTCTAGTCACTAGAAATCATAAGGGTTAACATTTATGAATATACTTTTTGCACATTTCTCATGGGAATGGCCGAGCATGAAATCAATGGGGAAATCTGATTCTCTCCCCCCATCTGTAAGTATGACATCATCAGATTCTACAACCTGAAACCCACCATCTTTCCTCATCCTATAAAGGCTTCAGTTGTGTTTTGGTTTTATGGTGGTTTCTGTTTTTACCTTCAGATCTCAATGAGTAAATGCATTTAGACACACCTTTTTCAAAAATAAAGACTCAGAGAGATATTCTTGATCAAAACTATTACGTATTTCTGTGTATCTGACCCAAACTGCACTCACAAGACTACACCTGCAGGGCGAGTTCATGGAAAAACAGAAACAATGTATTTAATTAAAGACAGATTAACCTTGTGAATCATGAGTTTAAACTGCCTTTTTACACATAATTACTAAAAAATACCAAATCTTCACTTACTCACTCACTCACTCACTTCTCCTTTTTACTATCATCCCAGATAAATCCCTATCTAAATAACATGATTAGTAATACACATTTTGATCAACTGAGACTTCATCAACCGATTAATCGACTAAATGAATAAAAGCCTTAACTCATGATACATCCCATAATAGTGCTGTACCGGCACATCACACAACCCTGTTTAGTGAATCGTGCAGGTAAAATCAGGGATGAGTTCAAGGTCTAAGTTCTAGTTGAGTAAAAGCTGATGCTCTTTCACTTGGTCTAAACTCTAATACTTAAAAACTTAAACTATGGAAACAGCACATGACAACTGGCTTTGTCGTGTGCATCCAAACAATGCTCAGTGTACACAGCCAGTCAAAGGTTTGGACACACTTTTTCATTCATGTTTCCTCTTTAATTCCATGTTTATTTACACTGTAGATTCTCACTGAGGTATCAAAACTATGAACAATACATATGAATGGAACAACAAAAAATAAACTCAAGATACCTCAAAATAAATTTTATATTTTTTTTTTATTGTCTTAAATATATATCACTGCTTTGGGCACTTAACCCTGACAAGGTACAGCGTGAAATGAAAATAATTTTAGTTAACTCTCAGGAAGAGAACTGAGAGAAAGCACTGTTGACAAAGCAAAGGGTCCATACTAAGAAAAAAACAATACCTGAGTTAATGAACTCTATCTATATACCGCCCTACCTACCTACATCTATATATCTATTTGTATGCAGAAAGTAGTAAACCTTCTCATTTCTCACCTGCTTCTGAAGAGTGCAGACGCAAACCTTGCTTGCTCCTGCCGCTTCCTCCTTACTTTGCTTTTTTAATAATTTTACCTCTTCCATTGCTGGGAGATTTGTTTAGTTATGATTTTCTCTTAAGTAAACCAAGATTTTTAAACCATTTTCACTTTTTTTTAAACAAAATTTTTGACGAGCCACCAACATGTCCGCAGGAAGAAACAAAAGGAATTCTGCGAACGCTGTCGAACTATCAACAACAAATTATTGAACTACAAGCACGGATATTTGTTTTAGAATCTGAAAAAAGGACTTCACCGAACGCTCCCTGTGACCTCCAGAGGTAAGCAGCCTACAGTTACTTTCAGAGAAGAGAGTGAAAAAACTGCTACTTTCAACTTAAACCTGAGTGATACGGTGTCTTTTCCAAAACTTTGTAAGTTTTATTTTGGGTGATGTAACTATATTAGCATTGCCTCTTATCACTTGTCGCGTTGGCTTGAAATTCTTGTCTTTACAAACAGATTTTCACCACTGTCACAGACTGATGTTGATGTTAATATACAAACAGAAAATGGATTTTTGTCACAAAACAAGAGCAATGAAGTTGGCAAAAGAGCGGCGGCAGACAGGCGGTCTGTGCCAAACGTCAAGGTCAGAGATACGCTGCTGCTAGGAGACGGGGCTATCAGACATGTGACTCACAGAGGAATCCAAACTTGCTCGTACCCCAGTCACACCGTCTCTGAGATTACAAAACTCCTCCCAAAAGTTTTGTCAACACACCAAGGAGCTAAACAGCTGATTGTGCACGTGGGTGCAGTTGACACCAGAATGAATGAGACTGAAATCTTGAAAAAGCATTTCATTGAATTATTTGAGGAGCTTGATAAAGTGGAGGTTAAGATATTCATCAGTGGACCTCTTCCTACCATAGACAGAAGGAAGATGAACAAATTTACCCGGCTGCTTCAGCTGAACACATGGCTGTTCAACGAATGTGCAGCCAGAGGACTGCACTACTAGGGATGGGACGATATTAAATTTCAGACTCACGATTATCGTGGTCAAAATAATCGCGATTAACGATATTATCGCGATAATTATTAACCTGTTAACGTTCCGACGGCCCGGGCCTACTTTACAACTTTACAGCAATGTACATACACTTCTGCGTCACCCGCACAAACAATCTACACATTAAATGAAAGCTGCGGCGCTTGTCTTTCTGGATATGCAAACCATTTTCACCTGCAATCACCACAGTGCTGACAGGAAAGACGTTTTTACAGAAAAGTCACAAAGTGTGATTCTGGACTTCACTTACCATTTAGCGCTCTGGTTCTGTCAAACATCAACATATTCACACAAAGTTGGTCTCATTTGTTCCGTAAAGGTCCAGAGAACATATTCCAGTCAAGAAATTATGTCCACAAAATAAGATCCTCCATGTCCAATCTGCTGCAGCAAAGTACTCCAAATATGAAATCTGCTCCGTCACTTCTTTGCCTTTCTTCAGTCGATTTCAGGTATAATAAACTTCTGACAGCGCCAACTTTGTTCCCCAGTGCTAAACACACGTGTTAGCTTGTGATTGACACCAGTGTTGGCCAATAAGGTGGGGGTTGTGGATTACTGAGCCCGCACACAGCCAATGAGCAGCGGGACAGGATGATGTATCACATGCCGTGGTTTTCCGTAAACAGACGTACCCGGAAGAAAATGTGTACTCCTCAATGCCATGCTGGCGAAATGGACCGGTCCTTGTTGCGCCGGAAGTGACGCAAGTGCCCGTCGACGAACATTTATTTTTTTTTAATTAAGGCAGTTGGTGAATTGGGAAACGAGTGGATGCAGAAATGTGTGCATAATGGCACATTTTACGCACTGTTGTTTTGCGTTTTAAACATGACGAAACGGACAAACCAAAGGGAGGACGTGATCGAGGACACTGTGGATGTTTGCACAAGTTAAACTAGAGGCATCTGGACCTGGAGCGGTTCATGGCAAAGATTAAAGATCCCACAGTGGACTCAGGAGTAAAGGACCTTATTTTTTGATGGATTGGATGCTGTTCTCGATCGGTAAGTGTGGTTTATTCTGCTATTGACTTAATTGTACGTAAAATATACCGTGTATAATCGTTAGCTTTGCTTTTGTGCACATAGTGCGCATTCGGACCATAAGCTCTGGCACATTTGTGTTCAGCTGTATGAATTAGACTTAATTTGTCTATTGTTTAAAAGGTGTTGTTTTATTCTGCAGTTTGCATTAATGTAGGTAAAAATCTAAGATGTACACACATTAGCGTCTCATCTGTGCGCACGGGTGAGGCGCTCGCTGGTACGTTCCTGTGGAGAGTTACGGATCAGACTTTGTTTATTGTTGATATCTGACAGAATATAGTTCAAACATAGATAAGCACAGAAGCTACAAGTGTCATTGCTATGTCAGAGTGGGCAAACACCAGAACTAACATCTAAACGTTGTATTGGAACTGGAAACATGAGGCAGTGTGGTGCCGTAAAGGCGATTATAATCATGCGCGATGATCAAGATTATTAAAAAATGCCACGAACGATAAATTGCGGACCTTATTTATCGCGATTAACGATATTATCGTATATCGTCCCATCCCTATGCACTACATTGAGAACTTTGATCTATTGTGGAAACGAGAGGACCTGTTCAAGGGAAATGGCCCGCACCTGAACAGAGGTGGAGTAAGAGTGTTGACGGATAACCTCCTCCACGCTCTGAGAAACCGGCCTGGACAGGGTCCTGGGCAAGTGAGAGAAAAGAGGAATGAGAGAAGCATTCCTGCTGCACCAACCACAGACCGAGCCAATGTGTCAGCACCACCAGCAGCACCACAACTACAACCACCAGCAGCACCACAACTACAACCACCACCTCCCCCAGCGAAGGAGTCACCACCAGCAGCACAACCATCTCCCCCAGCGAAGGATTCAGCAGCACCACCACCTCCCCAAGAGAACAAATCAGCATCACCACCACCTTCAAAAGTGAAGGATGCATCTCCAGCGTCACTTCCCTCAGAGCCCACATCACAGGCCTTGAACCTGTCTGTGACAGCCCCAGCAGAGGTTTCAGTCGCAACAGCACCCACATCACCTCCCCTGCCCACAAACCAGCCCTGGGTCCCCTTTGCTACATCTACTCCCTCTAGAGACTGCTCCCCACCTTCACCTATGGCCCTTCCCGACCATCTAGAAAGTCTCATCAGATCAGGAATTAAAATGGCTCCTCTCACACCTAATATAGAGTGATCAAGAGTTCTGGCATCAACTATGCTGAACTCTTCCCCGTACCCACTTATCCCCCCTCGCCTTTCACCCAAACTCCCCCCTGCTCCGCCTCCTCGGCCCTCACCTGGTCCCTCACCCAAACTCCCCCCTGCTCATTCACCTGGTCCCTCACCCAAACTCCCCCCTCCCTGCCCTTCCCTGCCTTCCCCCAGAGCTGTTATCAACGAGAGCTAGGACACACAGGGCCTCTGCTGTCTCAGGACATACAGTCATGATAAAGATAATATCATGCTGAGGCCCTGTGATGGAGCTACATCTACAGTTACACCACGTAGACTGATTAACAGAAGGACAGTTAAACTGTCCAATCAGAGACATTTAGTTTACATTCCCTGTAAGATGATAACATCCAGTCCTACTGAAACTAATCTGAAACTTGCTGTGCTCAATGTCAGATCTTTATGTAACAAGTCCTTTTTAATTAATGATTTTATTTCTTCTTTTAGTCTTGACCTTGTTTTTAACTGAAACATGGCTCGACAAAAACACAGGTAATGCAATTCTAGTGGAATCAACTCCACCCAACCTCAAATTTGAATCTGAAACACGAGTAAACAAAAAGGGTGGAGGTGTGTGTGCATTTTTTAGAGATAATTTAGTTACTCACACATTGTCATTTGGGGTGTTTTCATCTTTTGAGTATGTTTCATTCAAAATGGAGCTAAAACAATCCCCCTCCATACTCAGTCATATACAAACCTCCCCAGCACTGTCTCTGTTTTATTGATGATTTTACTGAGATGCTTTCAGTCGTATGCACAGACTTTGATGGTTTAGTCATTACAGGTGATTTTAATGTACATGTGGATAATGTGTTTGACAGAAACGCTAAAGAGCTCAGTTCTGTCCTTGAAACCTTTGGTCTGACTCAGCATGTCAGCGAGCCCACCCACAACAGAGGACACACTCTGGACCTGCTCATTACAAAAGGAGTAAATATTTCAAATGTCAATGTGGTGGATGTTGCTCTGTCTGATCATTTCTGTGTCTTCTTTGACCTGTCTGTTATTCCCAAACCAGCAGCTGGTCCTGCAGTTGTTCGAAGGAGACACATAAATGATAACACAGGTGCACTGTTCATGGAAATGATACACTTTGAAAATGCCTCATGTTCTGATGTTGATGATTTGTTGAACTCTGTAACTTCGAGTGTTTTGAATGTTCTGGGCCCCATTGCCCCGATGAAGGTTAAAATGGTTAAAGATAAGCAGAAAGCGCCATGGAGGAATGATGACTCGGTCAGGGCACAGAAAAGGGAGTGCCGGAGGGCCGAGTGGGAATGGCGCAAGTCAAAGCTCCAGGTTCATTATGAAATTTACAGAGAAAAGATGCACATGTACAACCACAGTTTATGTAGAACAAGGCAAAGGTATTTTTCTGACATTATTGGAAGTTGTAGTAACAACTCTTGTATCCTGTTTGCAACGGTAAACAGATTAACAAACCCCCCAGCTCCACTGCCTTTAGAACTAATTTCCACATCAGAATCAGAATCAGAAGACTTTTATTGCCATAGTCTGTGAACACAGTTCACAAACTAGGAACTTGATACGGTGAAAAAGTGCAACATAAACACACTGAATAAATACAAATACAAATAAGAGCATGCACAAAGTTAAAAAGATATGCTTAAAAAAATCAAATGAAATACTTAAAGGGAAAAAATATGTACAATAGCAGCATCAGAACAACAGTGCAAAGTGGCTTATTAAAGTGACCGGTGTTATAAAGTGTCCAGTTTAGTGCAGATATTATAGAGTGTTCATGAGACAAACAGCAGAGGGGAAGAAACTGTTCTTATGGCGAGAGGTTCTGGTCCCAATGGACCGTAGCCTCCTGCCAGAGGGAAGTGGCTCAAATAGTCCATGTCCAGGGTGAGAGGTGTCAGCTGCTATACGGCCTGCTCGCCCCCGAGTCCTGGAGACGTACAGGTCCTGTATAGATGGAAGGCTGCAGCCAATCACCTTCTCAGCAGAGCGCACAATGCGCTGCAGTCTCTGTCTGTCCCTGGCAGTGGCCCCAGCGAACCACACAGTGATGGAGGAGGTGAGGATGGACTCAATGATGGCCGTGTAAAACTGCACCATCATCTGGACTGGCAGCTTGCGTTTCCTCAGCTGCCGCAGGTGGAACATCCTCTGCTGGGCTTTCTTGATGAGGGAGCTGATGGTCGGCTCCCACTTGAGATCCTGGGTGATGCAGGTGCCCAGGAAGCGGAAAGAGTCCACAGTGGTGATGGGGGAGTCCGTCAGGGTGAGGGGAGGCAGGGGGGCTGTGACTTTCCTGAAGTCCACGATCATCTCCACTGTCTTCTGGGCGTTGAGCTCCAGGTTGTTGCTGCTGCACCAGGACACCAGCCGGTCCACCTCCCTCCTGTAGGCAGACTCATCGCTGTCCGAGATGAGTCCGATGAGGGTGGTGTCATCCGCAAACTTAACCAGTTTGACGGAGTCGTGGCTGGAGGTGCAGCAGTTGGTGTACAGGGAGAAGAGCAGGGGAGAAAGTACACAGCCCTGTGGAGATCCTGTGCTGATAGTCCGAGTGTCCGAGACATTCTTCCCCAGCCGCACGCGCTGTCTCCTGTCTGTCAGGAAGTCAGTGATCCACCTGCAGGTGGAGTCAGGCACGTTGAGCTGAGCGAGCTTGTCCTGGAGCAGAGCAGGGAGGATGGTGTTGAATGCAGAGCTGAAGTCCACAAACAGGATCCTGGCGTAGGTTCCCGGGGAGTCCAGATGCTGGAGGATGAAGTGAAGGGCCAGGTTAATGGCATCGTCCACAGACCGATTGGCTCTGTAGGCAAACTGCAGAGGGTCCAGGAGGGGGGAGGTGAAGGACTTGAGGTGGTGCAGGACCAGGCGCTCAAATGACTTCATGACTACAGACGTCAGCGCCACAGGTCTGTAGTCATTGAGTCCAGTGATCCTGGGCTTCTTGGGGACGGGGACAATGGTGGACAGCTTGAAGCAGGCTGGGACATGACATGACTCCAGGGAGGTGTTAAAAATGTCCGTGAAGACAGGAGCCAGTTCCTCAGCACAGTGTCTAAGGGTGGAAGGAGAGACACCGTCTGGGCCCGCGGCCTTACGGGGATTCTGCTTCCTGAAAAGCTTAGTCACGTCCTGCTCCACAACTGTGAGGGCAGTGGGGGAGGAGGGGGGGTCCGAGGTGGGTTTGGAGGTAATGTCCATGATGGTGGGGGAGGAGGGGGAGGGGTGTGAAACTTCAAACCTCGCATAAAAGCCGTTTAACTTTTCTGCTAGTTGTTTGTTGTCCACGGCGGGAGGGGCTTTGGGCCTGTAGTTGGTGATTTGCCTAAGCCCTCTCCAGACAGAAGCAGAGTCGTTGGTGGAGAATTGCTGCTCCAGACGTGTATTGTATTTCGCTTTAGCCTTTTCCACCTCTTTGCTAAACGCATACTTGCAACGCCTGTAGCCTTCACGATCTCCTGCCCTGAAAGCCATCTCCTTTTCCCTCCTCAAATGTCTAAGTCTGGGTGTGAACCAGGGTTTGTCGTTGTTAAAAGTCACCCTGGTGCATGATGGAATGATGCTGTCCTCACAGAACTGAATGTATGACGTCACAGTGTCTGTGTACTCATCCAAACTGTCTGTGGCAGCCTTAAACACATCCCAGTCTGTAGTGTCCAAACACGTGCGAAGCTCCTCCACAGCCTCACTGGTCCACTTCTTAGAAGTCCTCACAGCAGGTTTGGAGAGTTTCAGCCGTTGTTTGTAAGCAGGGATGAGGTGAACCATGATGTGATCAGAGTATCCTAGAGCAGCGCGGGGCACGGCTCTGTAGGCTCCACTGACCGTTGTGTAACAGTGATCCAGCGTCTTCTGCTCTCTCGTCGGGCAATTAATAAACTGTTTATATTTGGGTAGTTCCTGGCTCAGATTTCCCTTATTAAAATCCCCCAGGATGATCAGTAAAGAGTCCGGGAAGGTTCGCTCCACATCCAGAATCTGCTCCGCGAGCACGCGCTGGGCCTCGTGCGTGTCCGCGCACGGAGGGATGTAAACAGCGGCCAGAATGAATGAAGTGAACTCACGTGGAGAATAGAAAGGCCTACAGTTAATGAAAAGATATTCCACGGCGGGAGAGCAGTGTTGGGAGATCACAGTCACATCCGTACACCAGGCGTTGTTGATGAAGAAACAGACACCTCCACCTTTCGTCTTTCCCCCGGAGAGTCCCCGTTGTCTGTCCGCGCGGAGGAGTTGGAATCCCTCCAGTTGAAGCGCACAGTCCGGGATACGCTCATTGAGCCATGTCTCCGTGAAGCATAAGACGCAAGAGGAAGAGAAGTCTTTGTTTCTCCTCATCAGCAGCGCCAGTTCGTCCGTCTTGTTGCTGAGTGAGCGAACGTTAGACAGGAAAATTCCAGGTAGGGGCGTGCGAGCGCCGCGTCTCCGGAGGCGCACCAAGGCCCCTGCCCGCTTTCCTCGTCTTCGGCGTCTCACTCTTTTGGCCAAAGAGTGAACAAAATCTACTGCAGGAACTAAAAAGACCGGCAGTAGATCGACAGGAGTGGTAGTTCTGATGGATAAGAGCTCTTCACGGGTGTAAGAGCACGCGAACACAGGACAAACGCACAAAAACAAAAAACACACAGCGCACCAAATCACCAGGGTGACCGTACGTGGCGCCATCTTGGATCATAAGTTCTAAGTGCAATGAGTTTGCAGTGTTCTTTAATGACAAGGTTCAGGGCATTAAAAATGCCATAAATTCCACAACGCAAATAACAACCCTGCACCCAGCTAGACACTTAGAGCTGACTCATTTTGCACCTGTAACTGATAAAACTGTCCAAGAGATTGTCACCAGTCTGAGTTCATCTACATGCTGCCTCGATGTGTTACCCACTAAATTTTTAAAGTCTGTGCTCAACAGTTTGCTGTCACCACTCACTCACATAGTTAATATGTCACTTCAATCTGGAACATTCCCAAGCGCTTTGAAAACTGCGGTTATCAAGCCTCTCCTAAAGAAGAGCAGTCTTGATGCCACAATATTGAACAATTATCGACCGATCTCAAATCTGCCGTTTTTAGGCAAAGTCCTTGAAAAAGTTGTTTACCAACAGCTTATTAACTTCCTCAAAATGAACAACTCCTTTGATGTCTTCCAATCAGGTTTTAGACCACCACAGCACTGAGACTGCTCTTATCAAGGTGACAAATGACCCGCCTGAACACTGATGCAGGCAAAGTCTCAGTCTTGATCCTGTTAGATCTGAGTGCTGCTTTTGACACTGTGGATCATGGGATCCTCTTACAGAGACTAGGGGACTGGGTGGGCATTTCTGGTACGGCACTAAACTGGTTCAAGTCCTATTTAGAAAACAGGGAGTACTTTGTTGAAATTGGAAAATGTATATCAGATAAAATGTCCCTGACCTGTGGGGTGCCCCAGGGTTCAATCCTGGGACCCCTGCTGTTCAATCTCTACATGCTGCCATTAGGCCAGTTAATACACAGCAATAATGTGTCTTACCACAACTATGCAGATGACACTCTGATCTATGTCTCACTAGCAGCAGGTGACTATGGACCAGTGGACTCACTCTGCCACTGCATCCAACAGATCAGTGTGTGGATGCAAAACAACTTTCTTCTGCTAAACTCAGACAAGACTGAAGTCATCATCTTTGGCCCACAGAAACATAGAGAAAGTGCCAGCAGTCATCTCCAGTCTCTCTCTCTAAAACCTTCAAATCAGGCTAGAAATCTAGGGGTAATAATGGACTCAGACTTGAACTTTAACAGCCACATCAAATCAATAACATCTGCAGCTTTTTAACACCTAAAAACATTGCAAAAATCAAAGGTATACTGTCAAAGCCAGACTTAGAGAGACTTATCCCTGCATTTGTCTCCAGTAGGTTAGACTACTGTAACGGCCTGCTCACTGGCCTCTCCAAACGAGCCTTAAAATAGCTGCAGTACATCCAGAATGCTGCTGCTCGGGTCCTGACTAGAACCAGGAAGTATGAGCACATAAGTCCTGTGCTCAGGTCTCTGCACTGGCTTCCTGTAGCTCAAAGAATAGACTTTAAAGCAGCTCTGCTTGTGTATAAGTCTCTCCATGGCCTAGGTCCAAAGTATCTCTCCGACATGTTAGTGTCATATGAACCTTCTCGCAATTTGAGGACTTCAGGGATCGGCCTGCTGGTGCCCAGAGTCAGGACTAAACATGGGGAATCAGCGTTTAAGTTTTATGCAGCTAAAACTTGGAACAGTCTTCCTGAAGATGTGAGACAGGCCTCTACTTTGACAATGTTTAAATCCAGGCTCAAAACGGTTCTGTTTAGCTGTGCATACGACTGAAAGGTTTTTATTCTGCACTCTTCTCTTTTAATGTTCATTTTATGATGATTATTTGTGATTATTTATGTTTTGATTTGTGTGATTTTAATGTCTTTCTTATTCTGTAAAGCACTTTGAATTACCTTGTGTACGAATTGTGCTATACAAATAAACTTGCCTTGCCTTGCCTCATTTAAAAAAATGAGAAGGTGTGTCCACACAGGGTTTTCATCAAATACCAATGGTTTAAACTTTTATTTGAAATAAATGACTTAAGAAAGTGGACTTCTGTGAGCCTTCTCTACCTACAACACAATGAACTAATAGAAAATGGATGTGGACGAAATCATGGCACTTACTGGAGGATACAGTGTTAAGTGTAGCCAGAGGTGACAGCATACATATTTTCACTTTATGACGTAATAGAATACTAATGCAGTGAAACATGAGTCTGCAGACCACACCTCTGATCTAACCTCACCATATCATTATAAACAGCCCCATAAGAACAGAGGGGCAGGCTGAGTGCTCCTGCTTATGGGATTCACCTGGGATTCATTGAAAATGCACACAGTTTAAAGCAGACATATTCTGCAAAATGGACTTTTCAGAGCTTTTAACCATGTTATAGTTGTTTCCCCTAAAGGCTGGGCAATATGGCCAAAAAAATAACACCTTGATTGTTTTTCACACACTGGACTGTTGCAAAAACTAATTCTAATTTGAACAGTTATTGTAAATAAGAAAGTCAGGATGTGCAATCTAGGGGTGGGCAAACTTATTGACACATGGGCCTCAATGGTTTCTAAAATTTGACAGAGAGGCCGGTCCAGGATATATATATATCATTTGAGATTTGCCTGTAACATGTAGCAAGGTCTGATCTATAGTTTAAAAAAAATAAATAAATCAATTCTGTCAACAGGACACAAAGTTTTAGAAAGAAGACGTCTGGCTGCTCACCCAAGTCTTCAGTTCTGGACAGATTACTGCTGGACACTGCCTCATATCTGTCTGAAAGAGTCAACTACACTGAAACCAACACACCTCTTTGCTTATAGTTTCTGTTTGTTAGCTAGGCCTATTGAACTACACTTACTGTTAAGTGCGCCTGAGTTATATTTTGTATAATCATTCAGGACTCCAATGTGCGCTATCACTCCTATTGTTCCATTCTCAGACCTAACCTAAACAAGGAAAACAATAGTGCTAGCCAGTATGCTACTAGGTGTGAGATCATGTCTGTAAACCCTCAGTCGTCCAGGTCTGATCCATAGCAAAAGATGCAGTTAAATCTGTCAACTGGGGATTTCGCTTCCGGGTCACCAAATGAGATGATGGCGTGAAAAGTCTGCAGTGACAAATTGGTTCAAAACATCCCCTAAGTCAATTTAAGTAGCATGTTTTGTTACACTAGTAATGTCTTAAAAGGGGAACAAAATGGCATCCAAGAAACGTCCAAGGAGGACCGCTCCAATACACGAGAAAACACTGACGACAAAGACGCTAGCTCTGTTAGCCATAATGACGGCAGCGGTGAGGCTGGTGGCAAGGATAAACTGTCATTAATCCTGAAGGAAATTAGAGAGATGTGAGGGGAGACTAAAAAAAACAATTTTAAAGCAAGATATTGCACAGACAAATGTGAGATTGAATGAAGTGGAACAAAAGTTTGTAACTATTGATGATCATGTGCAGGCGGCGGACGACGTCATCACAGAGTTGGTGAAGCAACAAGTGCAGCTTCAATTAAAAGTATCTGACTTAGAGGGGCGCTACCGTAGGAAGAACATAAGAATTTACAGTGTCCTGGAGGGAGCTAAGGGGTCTACTGTTTTATCAGCTATTCCCTTTGTGGAGCAGTTGCTGCGTGAAAACCTGGAGCTGCCAACAACTAAAGATTTGCTAATCGAGAGAGTGCACCGAGCCTTAGTGCCGCGGCCCCCAGCGGACAGCCAGCCCAGATCTATAATCATCAGATTCTGAAGTTACCGGACCAAAGATGAAGTGCTCAGAGTGGCCTGGCAAAGGAAAGGCTTCACATGGAAGGAGAGCAAAATCAACCTGGATCACGATTACGCACCAGATGTCCTGGCAAGAAGAAAGGAATACAGAGAGATAAGGAAGATCCTTAAAGCAAGCAGCATAAGATTTCAAACACTGTATCCAGCTCGACTTAAGGTCTTCCTGAAGGATGAGATGAAGATATATGATTCAGTAGAGGTGGCTGCGTCAGATCTGGCGGATAGAAGTTTACCACTAACAAGGGTGGAGTGCCCGGTCTCCTCTCTGGCGAAGCTACAGCGATACACTTGGAAGCCAGCGCCGGGACAACGCAAACAGGGATTTAAGGAAAAGTAACAGGTGTTTAGGCGGGAGGCAACTGAGAACACCAGCAACTAATGGAGCTAAAATGGACAGGTACGGAGTGGATATATTTTGAGAAAAATTTAAGGACTTGGATGCAGGACGAGAACTAACTACTGTTGTAGACAATAGTGAAATTAGTGTTTTATAGGGCCCTCGATGCCAGGCAGGCCAAAAAGGATATTCGTCAGAGACAAGGTCCAATAAAGTCTGGACCTCATTTTTGGAAGTGTATGAATGTTGTCTACTTGTTTGAACTATTACAGTGTTTAGTTGTAATTTTTGTGTTCATGTTTGGTATTACGTTAAAAGGTGTAGCGACACAATGGTCTTGACTGGAACTGAGTATGTTATTAGACTAGGGAAATATGCATAGTGGTGTTTTGAAATGCATTTCTTTTAACGTGAATGGGTTATTAAATCCAATTAAGCAAACAAAAATTTCTAAACTTAAAAAAAGAAAAGGCCCAAATAGCTTTTCTGCAGGAAACATATGTTTGGGCTAGAGCATGCTAAGCTTAAGAGGCAAGGATTTAAACATGTATTCACCTCATCATAAAAACACACATAAAAGAGGAGTTGCCACATTAATATCCAGTGGACTGACATATGAACATGGATCTGAGACTATAGATGAGGGAGGACGATTCATTAAGATTACTGGCAGATTAGAGGGGACTGATGTAACTTTGATAAATGTGTTGATGGCCATGTCCCACGGATTGGTGATTTGTGGTGGCGATTTTAACATCAGGCTAGACCCAAACCTGGAATCATCGAGAAGGAGCACCCAGAGCAACCCACTAACCAAAAAAAGTTAGATCCTTGATGGGGGAGCTGGGTGTTATAGATGTATGGAGAGATATGCACCCAACAACCAGGGACTATACACATTTTTCTAGCCCACACTCAGTATACTCAAGACTTGATTATTGCGTTGTTTCTAGCTCTGATAGACTTAAGATAAAGGATTCTCAAATAACAACAATGGATTTATCAGACCATAGCGCAATAATCCTGTTGGTAGATTTAAAAAAAAAAAAGATACAAACCTTGTGGAAACTTAATTCACATATTCTTAATGATGCCACAACAGTGGAGAAAATCAAAAAAGACATCAAGAAATATCTGGAAATTAATGATGATGGCAAAATTAAGCCCACAGTATTATGGGATACATTAAAAGTAGTTTTAAGAGGGAAACTTATCTCTCTAACAGCAAAGTAGTTTTAAGAGGGAAACTTATCTCTCTAACAGCATTTATGAAAAAAGTAGAGGTCAACGTCTGGCAGACCTACAGGCAAAATTGAAACAGATGCAAAACAGGGACAGCCAAAACACCAATGTGCAATTGAGGTCTGAAATAAAGATGGTACAAAAACAAATAGATGAGATTTGTAATGTAGAAGTGTAAAAAAAGACGACATTTTTTAAACAGAAACATTATGAGGTTGGAGCAAGATCAGCAAAAGTCCTGGCCTATAAATTACGAAAACAACAAAGGGAGAATACAATATATAAGATAAAAAATCCTACAACTGGTCAGGTTGTAGACTCAAGGGAGAAAATTAAAGAATGCTTTGGGAAATTCTATCAAGAGTTATACGCCCAACCAACAGCAGTTAAT
This sequence comes from Periophthalmus magnuspinnatus, assembly GCF_009829125.3. NCBI lineage: Eukaryota > Metazoa > Chordata > Actinopteri > Gobiiformes > Gobiidae > Periophthalmus > Periophthalmus magnuspinnatus. The sequence goes on along the minus strand of NC_047128.1, from coordinate 9,065,060 downwards.
GAGAAGTATATTGATAAGTTTTTGAATGGCCTTGAGCTGCCTAAAATCCAAGACTCACAAAATGAGATGTTAGTAAAGCCGATCGCAATTAAAGAAGTAAACTTTGCCATAACAAAGATGAAATCTGGTCAATCTCCGGGCTCTGATGGGTACCCAGGAGAGTGGTATAAATGTCTGAAAGCGAGTCTGGCACTGCTGTTGTTGTGAACATTTAACTGAGTGTTACAAATGGGTAAAATACCTCCCCTCCTGGAGTGAAGCCATTATTTCATTGATCTCGAAAGAAAATAAAGACAAACAAGAATGTGAAAATTATGTTTCACATTTTCACAGAGATTCCTGTTTTAGGAAAGAGAATACTTCCTTAAACAGGAATGTGGGCCTGAGACATAATCTCTCCATCCTCAGACCCAGAACAATAAGAACAATAGCAGGGTCGTTAAGGGCTGAATAGGGTAGTCTCAGCTGAAACTGGAGACAAAAGCTGTTTACAGTTTCAGTGTGGTTAGCCCCTCCCCTCAGATAGATATAAGGCAGTGGCCACCAGCATTCTGACCAGAACTGAAGAAGCATCTTGGATGAGCAGCGAAATGTCTGCACTCTTAAAACCTGGGGCGAAACTCTCAGTTTGGTCTGGGGGGGGGGGGCAATAAATTGATGGAAATTTGAACTATCTTTTGAGGTCATTGTAACAATACTTAATCATAAATTCAATAACCATGTTATTATGATGAGGCTATTATTAACCTACTAGCGAATATTTGGCATTTGAACAATGAAAAAGTATTAAGTAAACAGTTTAATTTATTTACAAATAGGATATTTGTGCAACTGTACAAAATACTGTTGAACAATGTGAAAATATGGAAACAAATTCAACACGCTCTAACAGCTCCATGTAAGACTTTCTGTTATATATATATATATAAATATATTATTTTTTTTTTAGATTTAGAAAAAAAATCTGTTATCAAAGTGGTAAATGTTTTAAACACACTAACAGAACACAAAGCCTGGAGGGCCCCCCATAATCCAGACTTCTCCCCACAGATATTAGTTTAAAAACAAGCTGAAGAATAGATGCTTGTTTAACATTCACAAAAACATAAAAGTAATTACTGTTAAAAAGAACCATATAAAGATTAAATAGAAGCACTACAAATAATTTTTGCCTTTTTTTTAAGTGTAAATTAATGGAAAATATTAAACAAAAATATTACTCAAGCTTTACTCATGTTATGACTATAATTTCTTTTTTTTTTTCCCCTAACAAAGTAATATATATTTTTTATTTTATTTAATTAATTTATTTATTTATTTAATTTTTATTTTTATTGAAGAACACCCAGTGACAGAGAAAAACACAATATTTACAGCTTACTATTAACAGAGAAAAGCTTGGCATTTGGTGTGTGTATCTGTCTTGGTTTTCTTTGTAAATATGTGTGTGAGTGTGTGTGGAGAAAAAAAATAAAAATAATAATAATAGTAAAAATAACAATAACAGGTTTTATTATTGCTGTCATACTCAATGATCAGTGATGCTGGTCAATATTACTCAATGTTAGTTTTGTGGTCCTCATGGTGGTATTTGTTATTTAGATTGAAATGTATAATATGTGTGCGTGCGTGTCCTGTACAAAGCATTAAAAGAGGCAAGGTCTCATACTCAAGGGGCAGTACCCCCTAGGAATGGGCCCATTCCTTGCTAGCCCTAATCTTTTTATGTATTTGTTGTTAATTATTATTATTATTATCAATTAATAATGAATTTAGTATTAATAATAATTATTATTATTGTGTATTTAGATTTTATATATATATATATATATATATATATATATATATATATATATATATATATATATATATATATATAATGTATATTTAATAATTCATGTTATTTATTTTAATATTTAATATGTGTGTTTATATTCATCCATTTATTTATCTCCGGCAGAACCACAAATTAATTCAATAAATAAATTAGTTAATGAATAAGGGAATAATAATAATGACAATAATAATAGTGACAGCAATAATAGAAACATGTACATACAATGAAAACAATAACACAACAATAATAATGGTATACAACAGTAGTGGTGGTATGATTGCAATTATTGTAATATAATTTAGATAATGTCGTGTGTGTGGCGTGTGTGTATGTGTCTTTGTAGGAATGGGGGTGTGTATAGGAATGTGCGTGGCATTCTCATTAATTAATTATGTTAATGGTGTTATAATAGTCTAATGGTGGAGTTTGTGTTGTTGATATTGATGACTGATTGAAAACAATATTAAAGTGGTTTATGAATGGTGTCCAGGTTCCCATGAAAGACGGTATGTCATCCTCAAAGTATGCTGTCATTCGAGTGGTTGAAATGTGATGGATGAGAGAGTTAGACCAGTGTTTGATGTTTATTGAATGTTTTGATTTCCAGTTTTGTAGAATTATTTTCTTGGCGATAGTTAGAGATGTCAACAAAGAGTTTTTATATTTAGGTGGTATGGTGAAAGTTGTAATAATGCCAAGTAAACATTATGGAGCTTTACGCGCACTATTTTGGCTGCATCTTTACGCACACGCTCCATATGGATATACACCACATTTACCTGGGAATTACACCTTTACCAGGACCGAGGAGGAGTTTTTTGACAGAGTTTGGTTCATATTCCTTCTGTTCCTTCACTCCTTCACTCCTTCTGTTCTTTAACTGTGCGGTGCAATACTGGAATTTCCCCACTGTGGGACTAATAAAGGCATATGTATCTTATCTTATCTTATATTATGTGTTTGGTTTCAACTTTACACGCGGAGGCTGCAGTTTCTTCTGTCACCGGTAAGAAAATACAGTGTGCTGGGCACAACCGTTAAAACCCAGTGTCTAAAACGTGAGTCGTGCATTTGTTGGCGTAGGGACAGTTGTGTCTTGTGTTGTGACCTGAGCTGCTGTTCATTATGTTGGAAGCATTTGTTTTATCTCAGAACAGTCACACTGACTGTCCAGAAGCATCAGTTCAGATATTGTACTATCAAGCGTAAACACATCGTTATCCTCTGGTTTTGTGTCTTAAATTTCTAAACCAAAACTTATAAACTTACGTGAGACGGAGCGTGGTTAAAGTTTTGTAACAGTCTGCTCCTCCTTCCTTTTCAGGATTCTGTGCCTATGACATCAAGTTATATATATTTGCTCTTCAAAGTCTATAACATATTTGGCAAACCGTGAAGTTTAGTAACTTACTCTGTGTTTGTTGGACTATGACCTAATCTCCACTCACCTTTTCTCCATGTTTGGACATTACTGCAAAATGTGACGTTTTATATAAAGTAACAAAGCAGAATAAGAAAACTGAATTTTTGAATGATACAATGACATGGCATTAGCTAAACATTTCCACCGATTTTCTGTCTCTTTGGTGCGAAAAATGACAGTAAATGAACAGCCCTGGCGCCCGCGTGCACGTTGCCGGAACAACGGACTAAATCAATGTGTAACAACAGGGAGGGTTGATCGATTTTTCATTTTCACACTTATTTAATGTGGATACTGTATATATTCTACTATATAATTAAGTTTTACCATAATTTACTATTTGTCATAAAACCTTAATGCAAGGGCTATACTTACAACGATTTGTTCAGTTGACACATTTAACTTCATCTTTTGCTAAGGTGTGAGATCACCTTTTTTTTTTTCACCAAATTGTTCTTTTACTAAGAAAGTCAGGAATAAACTTGTTTCAATAATCCTCAATTTCACGATTTAGCAGTTTTACAAAATCTCCATAATTAAAAACACAAATAAATTGATAATGATCCATGGGTGTCACGGAATATAACTATAGAGCAGGCTCAAGCACTATAGGTCTTCTTTAAAGTACAACAGCCAACCTGTAACTGAACACTACCCCTGTAAAGGCTCTAGGGGCCACCATAAGACTAAATAGTCCAAGGCAGGATTTTAGTTTTTTTTCTGATTTTTGGATGCCAAGACATGATAAAATTTAGACAATGACGATTGTGTGATAACATAACTGCAGTTGAGTCAGTAATCTGAGGCTAGAGCTACATGCTAACAGTGTTTTGGCACTGGGAAAAAGTGAATTGAAAAGTGTGATCCCATTTGCCGCTGGACTCCTCTGCTGTACTTTGATAGTGGGTTTGACTTTCTATTATACAGTGGCTTGCAAAAGTATTCATCCCCCTGGAACTTTTTCAAATTTTGTCACAACCACAAATTTAAATATATTTTTTTCATTTGCATTTTATATGAATAAGTAACACAAAATGGTACATAAGTGTGAAGTAGAAAGAAAATTATACATCATTTCTACATTAAAAAAACAAACAAAAAACATACTAGTCTGTGTGGTCTTATACTTGCAGCTCAAGATCATTCTAAAGCTATTCAGGAAAGGTTAATTTCTGTCCCGTGAATGTGACTTTTTTAGTATCGATACTTGTTCAAATGAGTATCAAGTTTCGGTACTGATGGTGATTTACATTACAACTATAATTCCAAAGCTTAAATGAATAGTGAAACACCATGAGAACACTTTGAGCTTGAGGCCTATAGGTTGAGCTCTCCGTCCTCTTTGCTTTTGCTCCAGCCAAGGTCATGAAAGTGCTGACAGGCACCGCTCCTAATGGCTGTCGTAATGGGCCTGAGTAAACAAGAGAGTGGCTAGCATCACTGCACCGCTGTGCTAGCTCCAAGCTGCTCCTCTGCCAGGGCTCAACCATCAATCCAAATCTGAAGCTTAATGGCCACAATTTGTAAATCACATTAGAGTTGTCACAATAACATTTCAAACTTTAAACTCGATTCTGATACTAAGGAATAGAAGCAATACTCATTACTGCTTTCAATACCACAATAATTACAAGTTTGGATAATTGTCTTGAGAACACAAACACCAGTCAGAAAGCAGAATGAGCCTCAAAAGAGCGTCTCATTTGGGTTGCCAGTTTCAATGTTGAAATTTAGCTAGTTTAAACCTAAAAAGATTCTCTCCGATCTGAATGGTCACTACCTAAACCCCAGCACCTGCAGCTAATCATTAGTCTGGAGGTTCTGAGTTTTCACATGAGCCCAATCCATATATTGAGAATGAAACAAACTTGTGTGTTTCCTCTTTCTGCAGTTTACAGCTCTGGCAACGCAGGTTGATTGTAATACAGTTCCTTTAACTGAATAACTGTCTTCAAAGGCTCTTACACTGTATACAACCTGTGAACCTTGTTGCTTAGTATGAATGTGGTGTGTCAGTCATTGAGTGGTGGTGGTTGGCACAGATTGGATGCATCACCTCTGCCTCTAGGACAATTGTAGTTAATTAATAATGTAAAGCGTCTTTCTGTGTCCAAAAAACACTTCATGAATCAAATGCATCTTTACTAGTAAAAAAGTCAATTAGACATTTTTTGAGCCCTGTGCTCACCTGACACAGCAATGCAGTTCTGCCTTCCCTAGGGAGAGGGAGATGCTGTTGAGGCTAATAATGTTGTGGCCAGGATGTGTGTGTGCAAGCATGTGGGTGTGTGTGTGTGTGTGTGTGTGTGTACATGCGTGTGGAAGTGTGGACGTGGGAGTGTGTATATGTGCCTCTCTACCTGGTCATTATATAAACCTCCAGTCTGGAGGCAGGCCTGTGGTGGTGCCAGGCTGACCCATCCCCCATAACAGTCTCTGACTCAGGCAGAGCTCTCACCTCCTCCCTCCTCTATCTCCACCGGCCAAATTATACCCAGTGTTGTGGCTCCAACAAAAGACAGGAAACATAAAAACTTGTTTCTTGTAAAAAAAACAAAAAAACAAAACGGTCTTTTCACTGGGACTAGATTTTCAAGAACAATTCAAACACAAATTGATATATTTTTGTGTGTTTTTCTACCTATCACTGCTCCTCTAGGTTCACTGACTGAATTCTGAGGTGAATAATTTTGAGACCATTAACAATACAAATGCCGAGAGAAAGAAACAAAAGTGAGTAACTTTGAGTGATTGAACGCTGTTGTGTGCTGGGGCTGGATTTAAGAGCCCTCAGAGCTGTGGCCAAAGTGTGTGTGCAAAGACAAAGAAATGTCAAGGATGCAGTTATTTTTGGGTGAAAATTTCAGTTCATTTTTATTGTTTGACTTTCACTCTAACCAACAACGGTCAATAAATCACAGCTTGTATGACTTACGGGTAACCTTTGCCGTATTCTTCGTATGATTTGTGACATCACAACATTCTAAAGGGTCAAATGGAAGTGAAAAAGGCCACAATTCTATGGAAAAATGTGTCTTTTATTTGTCAGATGTTTTGATCTGGTTTATGGATAATACCTCAGCAATTATCCTTAAACTGCCACCTTGGGGGGGAGTGGGGGAGTTGTGTACCTGAATGATCCTAGGAGCTATGTTGCCTGGGGCATTATGCCCCTGGTAGGGTTTCCCATGGCAAAAAGGTTCTAGGTGATGGGTCTGACAAAGAGCAGTTCCCAATACCGTCATGACGAGCAGAAAAATAAGGACTGTGACGTCGCCCGGTATGGCGCAGCCGGGGCCCCACCCTGGAGCCAAGCCTGGGGTTGGGGCTCTAATGCGAGTGCCTGGTGGCCGGGCCCCAAAGGACGACGTGGGTCCGCCCTCCTGTGGGCTCACCACCCGCAGAGGGTCTCATAGGGGTAGGGTGCGAGGAGGACTGGGCAGTGGTCGAAGACGGATGTCTCGACGACCCGGTCCACAGACACAGCATCTGACTGTTGGGACATGGAATATCACCTCGCTGGGGGGGAAGGAGCCTGAGCTCGTGCAGGAGGTAGAGAGGTAGAGCTAGATATAGTCGGGCTCACCTCCACGCACAGCTTGGGCTCTGGTACCCAACTCCTTGAGAGGGGTTGGACCCTCCACTTCTCTGGCATTGCCCATGGGGAGAGGCGGCGAGCTGGTGTGGGCTTGCTTATTGCCCCACAGCTCAGCCATCATGTGTCGGAGTTTACCCCTGTGAACGAGAGGGTGGCGTCCCTGCGCCTTCGGGTCGGGGACAGGTCTCTCACTGTTGTGTCAGCCTATGGGCCAAACAGCAGTGCAGAGTACCTGACTTTCTTGGAGTCCCTGGGAGGAGTACTAGACAGTGCACCTACTGGGGACTCCATTGTTCTCCTGGGGGATGCCAGTGACACCTGGAGGGGCGTGATCGTGAAAAACGGTCTCCCTGATCTGAACCCGAGCAGTGTTTTTTTATTGGACTTCTGTGCTAGTCGCAGTTTGTCCATAACAAACACCATGTTCGAACACAAGGGTGTTGGTGGTGGTCCCTCTGTTTAATTAGGGGGAGGGTGTGTTCCAATTACAGGGGAATCACACTCCTCAGCCCTCCCGGTAAGGTGTATTCCAGGGTACTGGAGAGGAGAATCCGACCGATAGTCGAACCTTGGATTCAGGAGGAGCAGTGTGGTTTTCGTCCCAGTCGCGGAACACTGGACCAACTCTATACTCTCCATCGGGTCCTCGAGGGTTCAAGGGAGTTTGCCAACCAGTCCACATGTGTTTTGTGGATTTGAAGAAGGCATTCGACCGTGTCCCTCATGGTGTCCTTTGGGGGGTGCTCCAGGAGTATGGGCTCCGGGGCCCTTTGCTAAGGGCTGTCCCGTCCCTGTATGACCGGAGCAGGAGCTGTGTTCGCATTGCCAGCAGTAAGACAGACCTTTTCCCAGTGCATGTTGGACTCCGCCAGGGCTGCCCTTTGTCACCGGTTCTGTTCATTATATTTATGGACAGAATTTCTAGGCGCAGCCAGGGGCTGGAGGGAGTCTGGTTCGGAAACCACAGGATCTCATCTCTGCTGTTTGTAGATGATGTTGTCCTGATGGCTTCATCGAACCAGGACCTGCAGCAGGCACTGGGGCGGTTTGCAGGCGAGTGTGAAGCGGCTGGGATGAAAATCAGCTCCTCCAAATCCAAGGCCATGGTTCTCGACTGGAAAAAGGTGGTTTGCCCGCTCCGGGTGGGTGGAGAGTCCTTGCCTCAAGTGGAGGAAGTATCTCGGGGTCTTGTTCATGAGTGAGGGACGGATGGAGCTTGAGATTGACAGGTGGATCTGTGCAGCGTCTGCAGTGATGCGGTCACTGTATCGGACTGTTGTGGTAAAGAAGGAGCTGAGCCAGAAGGCAAAGCTCTCGATTTACTGGTCAATCTACGTTTCTACCCTCACCTATGGTCATGAGCTTTGGGTACTGACCGAAAGGACAAGATCGTGGATACAAGCGGCTGAAATGAGTTTCCACCGCAGGGTGGCTGGGCACTCCCTTAGAGATAGGATGAGGAGCTCAGTCACACGGTAGGAGCTCGGAGTACAGCCACTGCTCCTCCACGTCGAAAGGAGCCAGTTGAGGTGGCTCGGGCATCTATTCTGGATGCCTCCCGGACGCCTTCCTAGGGAGGTGTTCTGGGCATGTCCCACCGGGAGGAGGCCCCGGGGAAGACCCAGGACACGCTGGAGGGACTATGTTTCTCGGCTGGCCTGGGAACGCCTCGGGATTCTCTCGGAAGAGCTGGAGGAAGCGTGTGTGGAGAGGGAAGTCTGGGCTTCCCTGCTGAAACTGCTGCCTCCGCGACCTGACCCCGGATAAAGCGGAAGAAAATGGATGGACCTCAGCAATTATTGGGCCTGTCCACATCCAGGATTGTCAAAAATATCAAAAATAAGATACTCATCAATACTAAAACTAATATCAAAACTAGATATTCAATTGAGCAAATCCCGAGCTAATGAATATCTAAAAAGTCCCATTCACAGGACAGAAACCTTGCCTTGAATAGCTTTATAATGATCTTGAGCTGTATCAGAACAAGTATAAGACCACATAGACTAGTACACGCCCATAAACCACTATGGAACCTACCTAGACCACTGAGGGATTACACAGATATAAGGCCACATAGTAATGTAAAAGAAAGTACTACCATTTAATTCTGAAAATCACATTCTATAGAAAGAGGGTTTTTGTATTATTATCAGAATTAGTATTGAGTATGGAGTCTGTTCCTTAGACTTTAAATTAAGTTTGAAATTTTAGTATCATGACACTACTGGCACACTTGAACAGAATCAGGCTGTAAAACATAAAATGAAAAACTAAATGAAATGCGTGTAAAATTGTAATTAAGGTGTTTTCAGATTACATTTCTTTAAAAAACTGGTCTGAAGAAAAAGAGAGACAGAGAGAGAGAGAGAGAGACTATTGCACGGTCTGCATAGATATACGAAAAACAAACAGCTCATCTCACACAATCAAACAGTCCCTTACTTGTGTCCCTTGAACTGCAAATGCTGCACAGTTTTGATGGTTAAAATCCCATGAAATTAATCAACAAAAAAAAAGTTTTAAAAACTATCTATTTGAACATTGTCCATAGAACTAGTACCCCCTGCACTGTATTCAAAATGGGAGCGCTTCCTTCACCCAACTGCATACTGCCATTAGAATGCACTAGTTTGGGAATGCCCTAAATGACCTTCATTTTGGAAGAATAATGCAAAAAATATTAAAAGGGACTGTATATACCCTGAGTAATCAGAATCACTACTGAACACTGACAGACGCTTCTTGTTTTTGTCATGCTGTTCATTCATTTGTGTTTGGCGCGCACTTATAAATAATATTTCTGCATCAACTGGGTTAAATTATCGCCATTATGCCGTTAAAAAGAAGCCCAACATGAGAGGAGTTCAAGGAAATAAAAGTTTCCCTGGATTACCAGGCTGTGCAGATAACTGCTGTCAGTGAGCAGCAGACACAACTCCTGACCCTGCTGGAGCAAGTCAACAAACTGCGCGCCCATAGTAAAAAAAAAAGGATCGGCAAATCGAGGATTTGGAGAGGCGAGTGGATGAGCTGGAGCAATATACTCGTATATGCCCGGTGGCCTGGGAGACGGTCAGCAGGCCGCCCAGTGAGGAGGAGACGCGATCAGTGAAGCAACAGGTGGCTTCCTACCTCCAAAGCAGGGGGATAGAGTTGGGCCTGGAGCACATCGAGGCCTGTCACCCACTGCCCTCAAAAAGCAACGAACGGCCAGCCATGATAATGCGGTTTGTGAATGAGAAAAACAAAACAGCTCTGCTAAAACAAGGATGTAAAATGAAAGGAACTAACGTTTTCATAAATGAACACTTAACAAAAAGAAATGCTGACAAAGCAAAAAAGGCCAGACAACTGAAAAAGCTGCAAAAGATCGAACACATCTAGGTAACAAATTGTAAGATCTTCATTAAACTAAATGTAAAGTGTTGGTGGTGAGAAAGAAAGAAGAACTGGATAAATACAAATGACATCAATGGTCAAAATAAGGTAACACATGACTCCTTATGAACAATATGAACAATAGGCCTACAACAAATCCATCAAACAGCAATGAACTGGACACACTACAGAGAATCCTCCATCACAAACAAATGGATCTGGAAACTTTTAAGTACACGGAGTCCGACACACCCTATCAATGTGAGATTAACCCAGATAACAATTTTCTCTCCACTTTTGATTCAAACTGTGATTATCTTACTCAAGAACAATATAACAATAACATAAATTCAGAGGGGAAAGTGTCAAAAATACATTTTAATAGTAGGAGCATGTATGGTAATTTCAATTCTATTAAAGAGTATCTGCAACAATTCATTCGCCCTTCAGTATCATCGCTATTACAGAAACCTGGTTTAACCAAGACAGAGATATACAATTTTGTCTAGATTATTATGAACTAAGATATATGAACAGAGAAGGTAAAATGGGAGGTGGGGTTGCCTTATGCCTGTATCATTTAGCCTGTTAACCCATCTGTCACTTTCAATAGAAGAAACAATTTTTAACTGTCAAGAATCAAAATGATAAGAAGAAAAATATTGATGTAAATTGTGTGTATCGTTCACCTGGCTCAAACATCAAAGCTTTTGCTGAATGGATGGAGAAATTGTTTTCTACTGTTAATCAGAGCTATAATTTATCTGTGGTGACTTCAACATCGACCTTCTGAATCCAACTAGACAAAAAGCAATAGATGATTTTTCTGATACAATGTAAAGTTTATCCTTCTATCCATCAATAACCAAACCCAGCAGAATAATGTCACACAGTACAACAACAATTGACAACATCTTTACTAATATTATGGGAAACTAGTGGCTTGTTAATATTTGACATCACTCATCACTTACCTGTCTTTACTCTCTACGATTGTGAATTTAAAAAAATCAAAGAGGACAAGAAGGTGACTCTAAACTATTGTCAAGAGCATTAATGGTCTATTGACTTCTTATACGTTTATAACAACAGGACTGGAGCTCAGTCGTTACAGAAACAAATGTAAACCAAGCATATGACAACTTCTTGAACATATTTCTATCTCTGTATAATAAACATTGTCTAGTAAAAAGAATATCGCAAAAACGGCAAATCATCAAAAGCCCTTGGCTTAACAAAGGAATAGTAAATGCTTGTAAAAAAAAAAAAAAAAAAAGTCTTTATAGATTGTTTATCAAACTAAAAACTTATATCTTTGCTGATCAAAGATATAAGACATATAAAAATAAATTAACAGATATAATTAGATCTGGCAAACAGTTATATTATTAAAGAATACTATATGAAAATAAAAACATTATAAAGAGAACTTGGGATATACTAAATAGTGTAATTAAACAGGGATCAACAAAAGCTGTGTATCCCAGTTACTTTGATTATGTAAATGGGGTTAATCACAACTTATATATAATTATAATATAATTAACGGTTGTAATAATTTAGTAAATATTGGTCCAGAGTTGTCTACTGAAATCCCAGACCAAGCCAAAATCCAGCGTCGAGAAACAATAATGAGGAACCCTTATATCTTTTTTCTCTGTAAATGTAAAAATAAATTCTCCAGACTATTCCAGACATTGGTCAAAAAAAGTCATAGATAACATTGTAAAACGTCTAACCCACATATGTAATTTAACTCTTCAGTCTGGCTGTTTCCCAAACAAAATGAAAATTGCAAAAGTGATACCTTTATTCAAAAATGGAAATAAAAACTGTTTCACAAGTTATAGACCAATTTCACTGTTGCCTCAGTTCTGCAAAATTCTATCATATATATTATATAATATTCATATTCAGCTAAATTTGGCTTATTCTGTAAAGCACTTTGAATTACCTTGTGTACGAATTGTGCTATATAAATAAACTTGCCTTGCCTAAAAAATGTTCTCTAGATCACACTCACAATCTTTTCATCCAGCCCAAACTATTCAAATTTCCCAATCTTGTAAAATATTCTACTGTACTTATATTACTTAAAGCCTTCAATAAGTTATTACCAAGTAACGTGAAAAAGTGTCTTGCTTTTAAAGAGAAAGCTTGCAGTTTGAGATGGAAATTTTATTCTACCTCATGTTCGAGCCACTCGCAAAAGTTTTTGTGTGACTGTATGTCGGGTGAAACTGTAAAATGCTCTGGATTTAAAACAAAAGCAATGCCAAAGTATTCATAAATTTAAGTTTTTATATAACTGGTCTACAGAGAGAGGCCAGCTTAAATATAAAGTCATACTGCACTTTCAGTGTTGGTTCCACCTTATGCTTATTGTTTCCTTACCATCGCTAGTATGTTTTTCTTTCTGTTGCAATTTGGAAATGCCTCACAATACTCACAGTAATACCTAAATTATGGTCATTGACCATTTGCTGCATTTGAATTGAATTTGAATGTGTCTATGTGTATGTATATGGTGTATATTATATATATATAAGTTTTCTTCCCACTCCTTTTTGAGCTTATATAAGGATTAATTTCTGAAATGTGCTTGAAATAAATAAATAAATAAAACCTGAGTTACCAGAGCCATAACTTGCAGATAAAGGACATAAGTTTTTCTCATTCTCAGAATACAGCCATGCCTCATGTGAAAGCTCAGAACGTCCAGAATTCACTCACTGAGTGGCAGAAGCTGCACCAGCATTGATTCATGATTGGCTGCAGGCGCTGGGGTTTAGGTAGTGAACATTCAGATGGCAGAGAGTCTTCTGTTTAGGTTTAAACCAACTGGATTTCATCATTGAAATTGGCAACCCAAATGAGAGACTCATGTGAGATTCATTCTCCTTTCTGATTCCATAATCTTCTTGACAATCAAAATCATAACAGTAATTAAGAACAAATCAGCATTAGAGTTGTTATCAGTAAAAGTTATATTTGATTTGAACATGCTTACCTTGTATCTGGGGACACAGTTAAGTCATGTTTGTGGAATTTAAAATGAAAATCTTACATACAGCATCATTTAAAACCAATACCATGCTTGCCAGAAATGTTTTCTATTGATTGATACCTCCATGTTACATTTAAACTTTACGAAGTGGTGCATATTACTGGCTGGTTTAACTGCAGCAAAGAAGGTAGGATAGGGCGAGTTGGTGGGCTTTAGTGGTGTTTCACATATTTACTGTGACATACATACAACAAAAAAAAGAAAATTTGTTCAGCCCCTTTATCCATCTGAAATGACCACATCAAATTCTAAACCTATTGATTTATTTGAGAATTCTTTACATTCTCAAATCTATACATTTCAAACTCAATTTTGAAATGGACTCACTACTCAATACTGATTTCAGTACCACAGTTATAATAAACTTCTTCTTGAGACAACAGAATGTGATTTTCAACATGAAATAATAGTACTTTCTTTGTAATCATCCAGGTAATTCCATAGTGGTTCATGGGCGTACACTACTCTATGTGGTCTCCGTGGTCAAGGTCATGCTAAAATTATTCTGAAAAGGTTCATTTCTGTCATGTGAATAGGGATGGGACGATATTAAATTTTAGAGTCACGACTATTGTGGCCAAAATTATCGCGATTAACGATATTATCGCAATAATTATTAACCTGTTAACGTTCCGACGGCTCGGGCCTACTTTACAACTTTACAGCAATGTACATACATTTCTGCGTCACCCACACAAACAGTCTACACATCAAATGAAAGCTGCGGCGCTTGTCTTTCTGGATATGCAAACCATTTTCACCTGTAATCACCACAGTGCTGACAGGAAAGACGTTTTTACAGAAAAGTCACAAAGAGTGAATCTGGACTTCAGTTACCATTGAGCGATCTGGTTCTGTCAAACATCAACATATTCACACAAAGTTGGTCTCTTTTGTCCCATAAAGGTCCAGAGAATATAATCCAGTCAAGAAATTATGTCCACAAAATAAGATCCTCTCCTCTGTCCAATCTGCTGCAGGAAAGTACTCCAAATATGAAGTCTGCTTCGTCACTTCTTTGCATTTCTTTTGTCGATTTCAGGCATAATAAACTTCAGAGCCAACTTTGTTCCCCAGTGCTAAACACACGTGTTATCTTGTGATTGACACCAGTGTTGGCCAATAAGGTGGGGGTTGTGGGTTACTGAGGCCGCAGACAGCAAATCAGTGCTACAGATGACTGAAAGTTTACGCCCCACTCCCCTTGTAGAATCAACCAATTACATCACACATTTAGTGACGTTTTCCCCTTACAGCCAATGAGCAGCGGGACAGGTTGATGTATCACATGCCATGGTTTTCCGTAAACAGACGTACCTGGAAGAAAATGTGTACTCCTCAATGCCATGCTGTCAAAATGGACCAGTCCTTGTTGCGCCGGAAGTGACGCAAGTGCCCGTCGACGAACACTTAATTTTTTTAATTAAGGCACTTTGGTGAATTGGGAAACGAGTGGATGCAAAAATGTGTGCATAATGGCGCATTTTACGCACTGTTGTTTTGCGTTTTAAACATGACGAAACGGACAAACCAAAGGGAGTACGCGACCGAGGGCACTGTGAATGTTTGTACAAGTTAAGCTAGAGGCATCTCTGACCCGGAGCGGTTCATGGCAAAGAGTAAAGATCCCACAGTGGACTCAGGAGTAAAGGACCTTATTTTTTGATGGATTGGATGCTGTTCTCGATCGGTAAGCGTGGTTTATTCTGCTATTAACTTAATTGTAGGTCAAATATACCGTGTATAATCGTTATCATTGCATCTGTGCACATAGTGCGTATTCGGACCATGCGTTCTGGCACATTTGTGTTCAGCTGTATGAATTAGACTTAATTTGTCTATTGTTTAAAAGGTGTTGTTTTATTCTGCAGTTTGCATTATTGTAGGTAAAAATCTAAGATGTGCACACATTAGCGTCTCATCTGTGCGCACGGATGAGGCGCGCACTGGTACATTCCTGTGGAGAGTTATGGATCAGACTTTGTTTATTGTTGATATCTGACAGAATATAGTTCAGACAGAGATAACCACAGAAGCTACAAGTGTCATTGCTATGTCAGAGTGGGCAAACACCACAAACTAACATCTAAACATTGTATTGGAACTGGAAACCCGAGGCAGTGTGGTGCCGTAAAGGCGATTATAATCGTGCGCGATGATCGCGATTATAAAAAATGCCACAAACGATTAATTGCGGACCTTTTTTTATCATGATTAATGATATTATCGTATATCGTCCCATCCCTACATGTGAATGTGACTTTTTTAGTATCAATACCTGCTCCAATGAGTATCTAGTATCTAGTTTTTTTCACATGAGAAAACAAAGGCTTCAGACTCCCTTTTGGCTGCTCCTGCTAACCAGTTTATGCAGCTCCAGAACTGTGGAAGTACACTCCTCCAGCCGGTAACACGTCTGCACCATGACGGAACAGCCCATGGAAACACACAATAGACCTATGGCTGAAAACAACAGCCTGGCAGCTGCTGGATCAACCTTAAAGAGGTGGCATTATATGAGATCAAGATCAAGTACCAAAAACAAAAGTGAAATTTAGAAAACTTGTTAATATGTAGTTTTGACCGAATATAGCAACAATAAAAGGTAACATGGTGGAGCAGTTTGTTAAGCAGTTAATATCCCATAGAAGTAAAATGCCCCCTGTTTAACCAGCATTTTGTCTGGAACCAAACAGCAGGAAGAGGAGGAAAGTGTCCGGAGATCAAGCACCGGTGCTGGATCCCCTTCACCCGGAGACCCCCTTTAATCCTGGAGCTTTAGCAGAAGTGGGGGAGTGGAACATTATAGGAGAAAAAACAAAGCTGGTGAGGAGTGGGCTGCTAGAGAGGAGGGCTCAAATGACCTTTTATCCCCATATTCAGAGCTCCACACTCTGGGACTCATTCTGAACTGGGGCACTGGTGTGCTCTGTGGAGTGTACAGATGGGCCAAGGAGGGCAGAGGATGGTAGAGCAGCCAAAAATTGTACTCAAAGTAAGAATAACATTACTTCAAAATAATAAAATTCAAGTAGAAATACAAAGTAGTGGTCCAAGAAATTACTCAAGTAAGAGTAAACAAATATTTGGGAAAACTACAACTCAGGTAAGAGTAACTTAATGTAACTATGACTTAATGTTTGATTTATAATTCAAAGTTCAGGCTGGGTGATTTTGTCACAAAATAGTACAGAATAAAAGCAATATTATATTTAGAAGTGATCACATTTCTGCCAATGGCTAGTGGGTTAAATGGATTTTATGAATGAGATCAGAGTAACTAACCCTAACAGTGTTGTGGCTGTATTAAACATGTAGCTGATGTGGGCCAAAAGATGTGATTTGTACCTGGTAAATGGTCGCATTTTTATATAGCACTTTTCCACCTTCAAGGCACTCACCCATTCACCCACACATTTATACACCAGTGTACAGAGACACTGGGGGAGGTGGGTTGTGTGTCTTGCCCAAGGACACGGGAGCTGGAATTGCACCGCCAACCTGTGAGTCAGTGGATTTGACCGCTCAACTAATGATGTTTATCTTGAGAGGGGGATTCAAATCTCCAACCTTCGGATCAGTGGACACTTCCAACTGAACTACTGTTTCCCGTTTCACAACATTTAATTTGACGGCACTGACTTCAGTCAATGAAGAATACATCACTTCTAAAACTGTGCTCCCTGTGACAAATACAACTTCAGTCAGTGAGAAGGAAACAACTATAACATGGATCAAAGCACTGAAACATTTGCAGTCTCTTAAGACTAAAGGTCTACAGCAGCAGAGTAAAATGAGTAAAATGTTCAATTATTCAATGAGAAGAATAAAAGTCCTTTCATGCAGGAGGAAGTACGATGATGGTTCCTCCTAGTGGAGTTTTAGAAATATGTCATATTTAAAACACTTGTTGAGTCTGTTCTTTACTTTCACACGCTGCCTCTCTGTTCCATAAGGCCCTAGATGTAACCCATGTCTCCAATGTACTCACTATATTTACATGCACACAGAAATCCAAGCGTGCTGGACAAATTCAAGACCACTCTTTTCTAGGGCTGTAGGCCTCTCGTCATTCAGTCAAATAATCAATCGATGGAGTGTTAGATTTTATGTATTTGGGACAACAGCAAGTGAGTGAATGAGACAATCCGGTATATTTTGGTATATAAAAAGGCAGATTGAACTAATGATTCACAAGTTTAATCAGTCTTAATATAAATACATTATTTCCTAGTACTTTTTAGTTGTTTTTATATGAACTCCCATGCAGGTGTCTCGTGAGTGCAGTTTGGTCAGATAGATGCATAATAGGTTTGAGAGCTTTTGCCACCTCCCCTTTTTGGTCAACTAATTGATCAGCAGGACAAGAGTTTCTTTAGTAGATTACAGGCCTATATTCAGTCGAAGAACTGAATATGTGTGAACAGAGCACTCTGAGGCATTCAGATGTTTGTAGTAATTTAGCACTAGCACAAAAACTGCAGCTTAAATTACTAATACCGAAACAACTATATAACCAATACATATAACCACACTTTTGGCAGAAATATATCAGCAATATCTCACGTTCAGCAGGTCATTTTCAGACACGCTACAGACTGCAATACCATCAAGTTATTTGCTCTCTACAGCACAAATATAAGCTTACATTGAAGCTCTGGTAAGTTTCACTTTAGCATAGCGAACCAAAACAAAATAGTCTGTCATCATTGCTGACCTGAAACGAGTGAGTAAATGTCCAAACACATGTCTAATATTTTCATGGCTGTTTCTTACCCTGTGAAGTTGAACACCTCTTCTATTCAGCGCCAAATGTAAATCAGACAGCACTGTTACATGCAGTGGGTGTCTGAGTACGTACAGGCTTTTCCGATGCATTATTGGGATCTGGGAAATTCGACTCATGACACTTCATAGTTCACAAGTTTATATGTATTTTGGTCAGTTTAAATCAGACTAGGCCCGTCATCCTGTTTTCCTGGCATGCATGTAAACATAGTGACTGACAGTACATCAAAAAACATCTCAATGACTACATTTACATGCCCACCAAAATCTGATCATGATCTAATTTCTGGAATTATCAGATTATTGAAATTTCATGGAAACAGATCCATCTGATGTATGATGAGGGCAGAGACTAAAATGAAAGAGGAAATGTTAAAGGTTCATTGCACTTTGTCTTCCAGAATGAATTCTACTTACTCTACTCCGCCAGTAAACACACACGCCGCTGGGTGTTTTGGATGATCACATTTCTACACCTGTCAGGGTAAATACTATATTGACTCATCGTTGATGGAACAATCATTTTGGGGGTCAATATTTATCAAGGTATTTTTCTCTGTACTAGTAGTGAACTTTTTGGTGTTTTTTGTACTTTTCTGAAGATTTGAGCTGTATAGAGTTGAGTAAATAACATCTATGACTCATCAAGTTTCATTTATCTATTGCAGTACATTACTGCACATATAGAATTTTTTTGTGGGGTCATCCTTTTTTAGGCTGATCGTGCATAAAGGCACTCAATATTATCATTTATTGTCTATATTCACTTCAGCAATATATCAAACTTCAAAATGTGTTATCATGAAAGGTCTAATTATTGAGTTATTACTAATGATTTTGACTGACCATATATGTATAAATATATATATATAATATATATAATATACAAAAAAGAAATCTGTTTATCCAAAACAGTGAGAATAACTTGTATTACTAGTCAAGGTACAATGGCTGGACAGGCAATCTCAAACTCAGCCGTTTCAAGTGTCAAATACAGCAGTCTTTAAAGAATAGAATAGATGCCTCAAAGCGCCTCCAAACAGAGAGACAGACTCAGGCCAAAAAGTGACCCATAACAATCAGATTTCTTAGACCGGATCATTCTGTAGTTGTGGTATAAATGCTGCCTATTACAGGACAAGCTCCAGCAGCAGACGCCCTCCTACCTGTGTCCTACCTTTCCAAATATCTGGTTTCCAGGCAACAGCACCAAGAAACAAAATGAGCAGCATAGCCCGGAGCAGCGCCAGTGCTTCGAATGACCATCCCCAGCCTACTTTTCTATTCCAGTGAAGAGAAGGAGGAGGATTTCATTTTGCACCAGAATACAAATCTATCTTTTCTTGATACTGTGTGGATGAGGGCTGCACGCTTTTGTCACACTCAGGGTATTGACCAGCTCTAATCAGATGAGTAAAAGTGAGGTATTAAGTACAGTGTGAGGTATTAAGTACAGTGTGTCCTGGAGATCGCTATGTTCATTGCACATCAGGGGTCGCTGAATCATGAGCCATATTTTGGAAGTTTCCCCAAAAATTGTTGTCACTACTTAAATACTGCGATTTCATATGGTATACAATCCCAAACTTATGTTTTGATGGAAACAACTAACCCAATAAAATGATGACTCTTTGCCACAAAACATGTCAGACCACTCTTGTCCCAGTCTACAGCAGTTCAAAAAAACAAATAGGTGTGAACTGAGGGCTAGGAGATGCTCAGGGGTGTCTACTACTTTTTAGCTGATTACTAATAAAAAAGACTATCTCACATATAACCACACTTTTGGCAGAAAAAGATAGCGACATCTCATTTATGTTGAGTTTCACTTTAACTGACCAGACCAAGACAAAGCTAAGCTTGGTGTGTGCTCAGTGGCACGTCGCTATTGATCTAAAACAAGTACTGTATTTAACGGACTATATGTCGCACCAGCAAAAAAATGCATAAAAATGAAGAAAAAACATATAAGTTGCATTTTTTGGGGGAAATAAATGTTACAAAATCTGAGACCAAGAACAGACATTTTATCTTTAAGGGCAAGTTATAATAATAACAATAAAATAACTAGCCCTACTGTAAAAAATCTTGGAGTCCTATTTGATTAAAATCTCTCATTCACAGCCCATATAAACCTAGCTTGTAAAACTGCATACTTTCACCTGCGAAATATAACTAAAATTAGAAATATTTTACCTAAAAACGATGCTGAAAAACTCATCCATGCATTTGTTACTTCCAGACTTGATTACTGTAATTCTCTGCTCACCGCCTGCCCCAAAAATACTATAAGGAGCCTCCAGTTGGTCCAAAATGCAGCGGCCAGAGTCCTAACAGGAACTAAAAGAAGAGACCACATCAGTCCTGTACTAAAATATCTGCACTGACTTCCTGTCGAGCTTAGAATCAAATTCAAAGTCCTCCTCCTGACATACAAAACCCTAAACGGTATGGCCCCATCCTATCTGCAAGATGCTATTGTCCCGTACCAGCCAAACAGAGCACTCCGCTCTCAGAATGCAGGACTATTAGTGGTTCCTAGAGTGTCCAAAAGTACAGTGGGAGGGAGAGCATTCAGTTACCAAGCTCCTGTGCTATGGAATCAACTCCCTGCTGATGTTAAACAGGCCCCCACAGCCTCTGTATTTAAGACCAGGCTTAAAACCTTCCTCTTCGGTATAGCTTATGACCAGGTTACTTAGTTTAATGCCACTCCGAACTAACTATGACCAGATTGGCTGGGAGTGACATTAAAACCTGGGATAAGATAGGCTGCAGTAGGAGATAACAAGCTGGGGGAAGTATGGCAACCTGAGCACTATCTTCTGCTTCCTCCTCCTTCACTCTCGCTCTCACAGCAAATCACTAAATACAGTGAATTAAACAGGCCCCCACAGCCTCTGTACATAGATGAAGTGCCGCTTCCACGTGACTGCCATACTGGTACCAAAGCCTAGAGTCCCCTCGCATGGTTGTCAGTGTGACAATAAGGAAGATGTGAAATTATATATTTTAATCATTTCTTATATAAGTCGCATCTGAGTATCAGTTGCACCCCCGGCCAAACTATAAAAAAAAGTGTGACTTATAGTCCAGAAAATACCTTAAGTACATATCCAAATACCTGTCTAATAGTCTTGACTATTTCTTAACTTGTGCTGTTGAATGTCTCTCGTAGTCTGCTCCTTATGTAAATCAAACCGTGCTCTTACATGCAGCAGGCATTCGACTATGCTTCTCCAGATACACTGCCTGGCCAAAAAAAAAAAAAGTCACCACCTGGATTTAATTAAGCAAATAGGTACAAGCCTATAGGTACAAGTCAGGTCTAGGTTCAGCAACAGTATGTGCTCAAAGAATGAGACCAGCCGACTACCTGAATATACTGAATGACAAGGTTTCTTCATCAAAGGATTTTTTCTTCCCTGATGGCAGAGGCATATTCCAAAATGACAATGCCAGGATTCATCGGGCTTAAATTGTGAAAGAGTGGTTCAGGGAGCATGAGACATCATTTTCACACATGGATTGGCCACCACAGTAATCAAAGCTAAAGGCGGTCCAATGAAATATTACAATGTGCGACCTTTTTTTTCCCGGCCAGGCTGTGTATGTTATTGGAATCTTAGAGATTCAATTCATGACACACTCCTGTCAGAAAAAAACATATAGAGAGATGTTATAGTTGTAGTTGGTCTCAGACTGCAGGATTTTGAAAAGAAGTTTTAAAGACACCCAGGAACATCTGAGAGAAGACAAAATTTGATCCTGAACTGCTTAACTAATATTACCAGCTTTAACACAGAATCAGATCCCATGGAGACATGGGAAGGCATCTGACACACAGGGACAGTTCAGAATATGTTTGTAGAGCTCCAATGTACAGGTTAGCAGCTTTTTTATATAATAAAACAGGGATTTTTTGGTGTTTGCAGAAAAAATGATGGCACTTAAATAACTGCAGTCTTTGCAATTTGCTGGTTGCATCCATTCAAATTGCGATTAAACCTTAATGTAGACATCCAAATGTAACGCGATGCTGCCAGTAGAGAAACAGCTAAAAATTATTAGCAGAATTGTTGTTTGTAATTCATTTTGGACAAGCATAACTATCACTTGATTGTTGATTAACAGAAATGAGACAAGATGTTGTAGGGGCCAAAAACAAAATGATTTCTCATCCCAGAACTTTTAAATATTTTCAGTCTTAAATTATTTTTGAACATGTGACAAAAAGAGAACAAAGCACAAAGACTGTAGTGGGATATGGCAGCGAAGAGACTGCACGTGAGCGCACCTCCGTCAGCTTTTTCCTGTCTACAGTAAATCAACTCCCCTTGAGACTCTGAAGCGTTCTAAAGATCAGAAGTTGCACTTCTAGTTTAAATAAAAGTCAAAACTGTGTTATTAATTTTTGTGAAATGTGATACAATATTTCAGATAAATGATTTTAATGTAATGTATGACACAGGAAGTACAATTGTGTTTACTGCAGCAGTTTTAGCCTGATGCTGCTGGCTGCTACACTCTGTTTTATTGGCTGTTGTTGTTGCGATATTGTGTGGTTATGAATTCACGCTGTGCCTTAAAAATCGCACACGAGAATATTAAATTGGGTCAATTGGGGAGGAGCAAATCAGGGCTTAAATCGGGCAACTCATCCTGTAGTGTGTTACGGGCTTGAGAGAGAGAGTGAAAGAGAGAGAAAACCTGGTACTGATGTTAACAGCCTAATAAAAAATATCAGACATTATACTTTGTCTGCTATATAATCTATATAATCCACCGGTGGATTATGAGGTTATAATTTAAATTTATTGATCTGAAATAACTAATGAAAGAAACAAGTCCGCTGACATCTATATTGGAAACTTGTGACGTTGTATGGGTGCCAAATCTCGTCAGCCCCCCGTAAGTCGCTGTAAACAATATCAGATCACGCTAGCAAGCAGCGGCTTTTTTAAATGTTTGAGTCCAAAAAGGCTATGCGATGCTGCCAAATCCAACGTGTAATGGGCTTGACACACGGGGAGCGATTTCGCTCGCTCTCCATTTATTTCCAATGGTACCTGTGCGACACTGTGAAAATCGCTAGTCTCTCTCATCTCCGAGACAAGCGAAAGTAGTGCATGTGAAGACCTCACGCTCGTGCATGTCGACATCCACATGCGGTCCTGTGACGCGATTAATGAAAGTTGAGAAATGTTCTACTTTTATCGCTGTCGCCTGCACACAGCCAATCAGCGAGAGTTTGATTGACGAGCCAACGCACTGTCCACTTCAGAAACATCATGGAGGAGAAAATCATACTCGCCATGTCGAATTTCCCAATTCTTTTTGACATATCTCAAAAAGACTACAGATATATCAAAAAGGCAGCTGCCTGGGAACTCGTTGATGCCAGGGTGAATAAGAGTGTTAAATTAACATGCACAAATTTGTTAATCCAGATAACTTTATGGAGGCTAGAAACCAAATGTATTAAAGACTGATGCAACATTAAAAAATATATTTATTTAAGGTTGTTACATTAAACAAAATGACCATATTGGGGAAAAACATAACATAAAGGCATGTTTTTTTCATAAACAGCATGTACAAATGTACTTTTTGTTTTTTTATATTTTATTTTATTATTGCAAACTCAAAATTCCCTCCAAATAAACAGCCAATCCGATGTGTAGGAGACACACGATCCGCTCTGGAACAGAGTGCGACGTGACAAGCTGCCGCTAGTCGCTGCAGTTTGTCGCTGCCCGTGAGTTCAATTTTAAAGCCCATGCAATGAGTGTTGCTGCACACTGTCGTTAGTCGCTCCCCGTGTGTCGAGCCCATAACACCGAAGGAAAGGTCCATTACAGTTTCAGAAATCCTGTCTCATCTCATGGGATTAGCGTCTCTTTCCACGACCATTAAATAATATTGAAATGGAGCAAAGCATTGTGGTTTACGTAGTTGCCTTTGTTTTCTTACACAAAAGCAGCAAAGAGTGAACAAATAAAAACAAAAATTAAATGAAAGACATCAGAAGATAATTCATACTAATAAATAGGTGGGGGTTTCAGATAAGTCAGATCCAAAGGTGCCTCTAAAAGTTGTGATGCATTTTGAAGATGCCATAATGATAAGGCTGTTGCTAAACCATAATAATTATTTGCAAAGCCTATTCAAGCCTTACACATATATTTAGAGTGAGTATAGTTAGCAGTCTGTCCATGGCCTCTCATTATGTGCAGACAACATCAGTGCAGAGGCAGAGAGCTGAGAGGCAGGGCAGGCCCGTGTCATTAGGGATTAACCCTCCACAAATAGACAGTCTCCACTTGTAACCCTCCACCTGTAAACCTCCGCCCCGCACCCGGGCTGAGGGGAGGGCCAGGAGGGTGCACAAGGGCCCTGCAACCCAAAACATGCACAATCCTCAACAAGTTATAGTTAGCTGTAGACTCGGGCTGTGATTTTGAAAAATATTGAATTGCAATTTTGCTGATGAGCATTGTGATTACAATTCAATATGCGATTTGTGTTTAAATAGTAAGAATCAATTCAAAGTTCATGTTTTAAAGACATCCATCTTCATCCTCAAAGGAACCACTCACCAATTCACAAACACATTCATACACCAGTGCATTCAGACACTGGGGGGAGAGGTGGGTTAAGTGTCTTGCCCAAGGACATCTGCGGAAGCTGGAATCGCACCATCAACCTGCACAACCAATGTTTGCATTGAGAGGGGGATCCAAACCACCAACCTTTAGATCAGTGGATAAACGCTGTACCAACTGAGCTACCAACTAAACAACATACTAAGCAGTGTTTATAGAGAATGCACAAACATGTTCTGAAATGTGACTTTTGTATTAGTTTATCAGTTCAGTCTTTTTTGAAAATTTTCCCTATGGGTTTAAAATGTGGACTTTGAACAGAATCCAAGTATTAAAACAAACAATGCAAATCAAATGGAAATTGCAATGCTTGTCAGAAACAATACACAATATTTCTCCAAAATTGTTCAGCCTTAAACTCAACAGAATAAAAAATACTGACAGGAGCTGATGACCCAGTGAGTTTATGGAAACTTCTCAATGTTATGTATCTGTGGTAAAAGAAGGTCAAAGTTCTGAATGATACAACAAGGAGAGGGCTTCTGAGAGACATGTGCTACAAATTGGACCAAACTCATCTTAAACTGGTTCCAGACCTTTCTGCATTTGAACAGAAGGTAGGAGGAGGTCTGGCTGGTCAGGCAATTAGTTCATCAGTTGATATTTCAGTCTTCTCTCAAATGTGAGTGCTCCTGGAGTTTTTTTTACAAAGTCCACTCTGAACAGATTTGTGCTGAAACATAACCACAATCACAATACTGAAATATCACACTAAGATTTTTTTCCCCAAATCATTCAGTTTTTATGGTAACTGAAGAATAGGCATGCACAGATCTGATCATGGAAACTGATGTAATACGATTATTTACTAATTGTTGTTGCCCAACAGGCTCATAATGTTTTAAGTTTATTTATACAAAGTTGTTCTGTGGTTAGAAGAGAGATAAATAACAGCTAAATAAAACATTCGGATCAGTTTAAAGGAAATAAATGCTATTTTCATTCTCTGCACTGATATCGGGTATTGGCAGATTGCACTGATATCAGGTATTGGCAAATTGGTATCGGAACTGAAAAAGCTGGAACGGTGCATCCCCATTGGTGCACATAGTTCATTAACAACCATAGGAGTCCTCTTCATTGACAGTCAGACAGTGTTCCAGGTACAGGGCTGACAAACTAAACTGAAACCTAGATACTAATCAATACCAAGTATTTAAACTATGTATTGGTACAAAAATACACTGATGGAGCACAAGGTTTTGAGAGCAGGTCAGGTACATAGTCAGATCAAAGAGATTCCTAATAGTCTGAGAATTGTTGCCAGTATCATTACGCACCCCCTTTTAGTCGACTTACTGATGCGCCAGTGAAAGAATGGAAAGCTGTAACGCATATTTTCAGTCAAACCATTCTGGAAGGAATCCGGATCCGTTCGTCTCCAACCCCTAAAATTCACATGTAAATGTAAAAGGACTTTTCTAGGAATTCTGCCTGGACATTAACCCTATAGCGTCGGATGCTATCGCCGGCGATAGATTCGCGGTTGCGCACTTTCCATTACCGTAACTCCGCAACCGATTGCACTATCAAGTAAATTCAAACGGTGTCTCAAAGCAGAGGCATGGGGCTCTTTAAATGTGTTACTGTCATTACGGTTATGTGCTTACGTCGTCCCTCGGAGACGACCAATCAGAGCGCAGGTGCGTGGGGATTCTCACAGTCACTGCTGAGGCGTCACTGTGGAGAGCCTCGCAGTAGTAGTGGGAGTTACAGTTCGTTCAGTCAAGTTTTTGCTATCATTTACATCATTGGGCAGGTAGTATTATTTGGCCATGTTTTCAAAGCAAAAAACAGGGAAGAAGGAGGCGGATTTTGTGGCGGAGAGCGGAGAGAAGGACGCTTGTCTGGTGGGCGGAGGAGACGCACCCGGTCTGCGGTCCTCTCACTCCAGGTAAGTGTCGTCAAAGACGACATTTCATTATCTAAATTATAACAGCTAACGTGCAAAGAAGGCTTGTAAGTTACAGTAAATCTGCTATCTCTGTAAAGTACAGTACTGGTGTTCTATAGTAGATACTACGTGCGCAAATCTGTATTACGTGGGAGTAAAGCTGCTTGGCGCGAGTTGTATTGGCGCGCGTAAAAGTTTTTGGAGCGCCAAAAATAGTATCGTTTGCTGTATTGCAAATAAAATACTAATCTAGTATATGCATATGTAAAACCATTAGACACATAAGCACTAAATTATGAATGCATTGTGAACAAATTCATTGGCACAATAGAAACACCAAATAAAATGTGCTGTGAGTCATTCAGAGACAGTGCATGTTCAAAACACATTGTTCATCGATAATTACTGATATAATTTATTACAACATTGTTATTGCAACTGTCGGACAACTAAATTATGTTTTTTTTTTTTTACAACAAGCCATGTCATGGAACCTTTGAGGGGTCGCTGTAGGCCACGGGGGCGAAAGAGAGGAGGTGACAGGAGCAGGTCACCCCACAGTCCAGCTTCTACATCAGGAGTAAAGCCGGATTGTTTGAGGAGGTCAGCTCGGGTACCCAAGCCACCACAGCGCCTCAGAGGAGGGTGTCTCCATGGAGGTGGACAGTGCTGAGGAGGCAGTGAGCAAAGGAGAGACTGTCTTGCCAGATTCACCTGAGTAAGTAATAAACTGAAGCAAATCTGTCTTTTTATCACAATGTTATCATACAATTATCACACCAATTTTTTTTTTGTTATTGTTTTCTTTTTTTTCAGTATGAATTTGAGAGATGAACCATCTGGTGGCCACAGTAGTCGCAGGGGGGGGCACTTTCAGGAGCTGCACACCATCTAGTCCCACTTCCAGGGCATGGAAGACCGAAGAGGATCCTGATGTGGCGCCACCAAAACTGAAGTTTGTTCCCAGGCGGACACCAGGAATCCAAGCTCCTCTAAAAACTGGAACACACACTCCTCTCGACATTTTCTCCAGGTTTTTTGATGCAGAGGTGTGGAGGTTACTATGCTCCAACACTAACAAAAGTGCAGCTCGACACCAGGAGAGAGGGAGGAAATATCACTGGACTGATGTAACCCCTGAGGAGCTGAAGAAATTCATCGGTCTTCTGCTCTACATGGGAGTGATGAACCTCCCTAAAATGACAGACTTCTGGAGAAAACAGACCATCTTTGAAGTGCCCTTCCCTGCTACTGTCATGACACGGGACAGGCTCAAGAGCATTTTGTCCTTTTACCACATCAGTGACCCTGAAGAAGATGGCCAAAATGACTTAGCCAGGGGAACTGAGAAGTATGACGTCCTTCACCGTGTCCAGCCACTTCTCGACATGCTGCGGACCCGCTGCATGGCTGTTTACCATCCTCGACAGCACATTTCAGTGGACGAACGGATGGTAGCCACCAAAGCAAGGCTGTCCTTCAAGCAGTACATGAGGGACAAACCTACAAAATGGGGCCTGAAATTTTTTGTACTGGCAGACAAGAATGGCTACACCGTCGACTACCAGCTGTACACCGGAAAAAAATCCCAAAGCTCAGTGAATGGACTTTCATTTGATGTCGTTTCCTCCCTTGTCAACAAGGACTACTTGGGTAGTGGGTATATTGTCTATTGTGACAATTTTTACACCAGCCCACTACTATTCCGCCACCTGGGTCAGCAAAGGTTTGGAGCGTGTGGAACTTACAGGCAGGGGAGGATCGGGGTTCCCACAACAACAGAGAACGCCCTGACAAAGAGATCTCCACGAGGGTCCATTCGCTGGTTGAGGGACGGAGACCTTTTATTTGTAAAGTGGATGGACACAAGGGAGGTGTCCATGTGTACAAATGTCCACTCGGTGTACGTTGGAGAGACGGTGCTGCGGTGGAGAAAGAAGGCAGATGGCACATATGAACGGGTGCCTATCCCCAGGCCCACAGCGGTGGGCGAGTACAACCGCTACATGGGAGGAGTGGACACGTCTGACCAGCTGCTGGGCACTAACACGGTCCACAGAAAAACACGGAGGTGGTACATCACCGTTTTCCAACACATGTTGGACATCGCTGTTACCAACAGCTTTATTATTTACAAAGAGATGTCGACCATCCGTGGCGAGAGACCCCCCACAAGGCAGGACTTTCAGGAGCTGCTGACATCACAACTGTTAGGAGTTCCCCTAAAAACAAAGCCCAAAGTGCCCACCTCCAATCACCTCCCTGTCCCCACCAGTTCTGGACAATCAAAAAGGCAAAAGGCCAGTATGGGACGGCGTCAGTGTGTGCTCTGCAGACGCTGCACTCCCTGGCAGTGTGAGGAGTGTATGGTGGGGCTTTGCTTGCAGGTGGACAGGAACTGTTTCAGGATGTACCACACTCTGCCTGAATCAGAACAGTAAAAGACATTGAAAGCCCTTTATTTTGTAAATTATTGTATATAATGTTTCACTATTCGTGTTTATATTTCAGTTCATTTTGGAAATTGTATATAATGTTTCACTGTTTGTGTTTATATTTCTATTAATTTTGTAAATGTATATAATATTGCACTGTTGATGTATTGTTCGATTTCCTCTTCACTGAAATATAAAATAATTTCTGATTTTCTTACTTTTGTTTTTTCACTTGTTATTGTACATAATGATCAATGCACTGATTTTAAACCATTTCTAAATATTCCCAAAAGGATATTTTACTAAAGATTACAAACTCATAAGCTGCAGAACTTCACATAGTCTTTCGTAAACATTCAAAAAAATTTGACCTGGCAAAATCAATGTCTTAGCTGCAAAAACGCCTGACTTTTTTTATAGGAAGGGCTGTAAAAACCTAACCCTAAGTACAATCTACATAATCTCCTGTATATATATTGATTATTGTTCAAATATGTTTTATAAAGTGTTTCTGAGCTGGTCAGATAGTTTTTTAAATCTTTGCTTGCATAAAAGTTACACAAAAGTACATTTGTTTTTAAATTTTTCTTCTACTTAAACTGGTATTACACATTTATTTGATGCATCAAAATAAAAATAAGGACAGATTTGTAAAATAGAGGTAGTTGTGTGAAAAAGGGCAAAAGTACATGCTGATACTTTATTTAACATGATTTTTATAGCTAAAAAAAGAAAAAAAAGTCTAGGCGAGCTATAATGGTCTATAATGTGCTCAGTCCTTAAAGGGTTAAGGGCTGCAGTCAACGCAAGATATTCAACTAAAAACTTGCTCTGTCAATTAGTCAATTAAAAGGGGAGCGTGGTGTGAACTATCAAATATCTATAACCTGACCGTGTATCTGACCCACCTGCATGGGAGGTCAAACAAAAATACAGAATATACAGTGTATTTATATGTGAAGGCAAACTGAACTCATGATTCACTACCAAATCATAGTATCACAACTTTTCTGCTGCTTTCCCACATAAATCTTCAGAAACCCAATGAAATATTTAGTCGGCCTAGACACCACTGACTAACTGACTGACTGACTGAAGGACCACTGCCCTACTGGACTTTTCAATCACTTTACTATCTATCAGCCGATTGATTCAGATACCAGCAATACCTATCCTTATATTTATCCAAAAAATCCAGGCGGGATTTGAAACCTGAAGTTCCTCTCTGCAGAGCTTGTTCCCACTTATGAGAGTAGACACAAACGGAGACCAAACAGAGTCTTAACTTCACAAAAGGCTGGCCATGTGTCTGTCCTCCAAAGGGTTTAGACACACACACAGTTTGAGCTGGGGGAAATCTGATCCAAATTGGTATCAAGTAATAATTATTTTTCCTTTGAACTTAATTTTGAAATTTTGGTGTAGTGTACCAGACATTATGCCAGAGTACAAGACTACAAGACTATAACGCAGGTCCAGGATGGTCTTCCTGTGAAGAGTTTGCATGTTCTTCTTGTTTCAAAGTCAGCATGATGTTGGAGAAGAAAAAAAAAATCCAATTGTGAAGTCTTATGATTGTGTTTCAATCTGGACGCTTGACCCACTGCTCCTGACAATAATTTGGATCAATCTTAGAGTCCACAAAAACAGCACCCTCTGTATCAGGCTCAGGAGTTGCAGGTAATCATGATTTAGTTTCCAACACTGCTGCTGCCCTGCTCAGATGCCTTCCCATGGTTCAGCCTTTGCTCTGCTCACATGTCCCCCCGTGGTTCAATCTTCACTCTGCTTAAATGCTCTCCCATGGTACAGGCGTTGCCATGTTCAGATACCCTCCCGTGGTTCAAATTTTACCCTGCTCAGATGCCCATCTGCGCCTGTCTGAAAGCATTCACATTTGTGCAAAGAATAAACTAATAAGAATTCCATGCATTTGAGAACAGGTTTAAAAGCATCTAAAAAGGTCTTAAAAAGGTCAGGCTTATTAGTTGTTTTTTTAATAACAGGATATCATGTTGTTTACAGTGGACATACCATTACCTGAATAACTGCCCTAAAAGTGAGTAATCTGTGTCTCCGGTTTACCTCGTCAACCCAAAACATGCACAGTGCACAGCAGGTCAAAACCTTCTAAATAGGTAGGTGGTTCTTACATGCTTGACACACTGCAGCCTTTGCCATGTTCAGATGCCCCCTCTCACAGTTTAGATACCCTTCCACGCAATTCAGATACCCTCTAGTGCAGTTCAGCTCTTGTACATTTCAGATGCCATTCCTCACAGTTCAGATGTCCTTCCACACAGTTCAGATGCCCCTTCATGGGGGTTCCTCTGAAGGTCCTGCGGAGAGGGCTAAGGGGATTATCCACACTGGGGGATTATACTGGGACGTGGAGGCAACAGCTCAGGCTCAGCCATCAAATCTCTCAGGTCATTTTGAATGTTCCAAAGTCACTTCTGCAGAGAGCACTGTACGAATGTGCTGTCACTCATCTGAACTGTATGAATGTAGCTGTATGAATTAGACTTCATTTGTTAATTGCTTGAAAGGTGTTGTTTTATTCTGCAGTTTGCATTACTGTATGTAAAAATATGAGATGTGCACACATTAGCATCTCATCTGTGCACATGGGTGAGGCGAACTGAATATAGTTCAGACAGCGATAACTGTGCTACCCAATAGGGACAGAAGCTAACAAGTGTCATTGCTATGGCAGAGGCCCCCCTTGTGGGCAAACACCAGAACTAACATCTAAACATTTTATTGAAACTGGAAAAATGAGGCAGACGATTATAATCGTGGGCGATGATTATTAAAATCCGTTTTCCCTATCATGACTATATTGTCATGAAAATATCCAAAAGGTAATTTTCATGACAAAGACAAGTAATGTCTGTGTAAGTCGTCTAGGTCTGATCCATAGTAAAAAGCCAAAAGTAAAAAAAAAAAAAAAAGGTTATAGGAGTGAAGACATTTTGCTGCTCATCCAAGCTGCTTTTTCAGTTTTGTTGTCACCAGAACTGAAGAAGCACTTTGGATGAGCAGCGAAACGTCTACACTCACTTTACTATCCAAAAGGTAAATTCACAAATGCTGAACCTGATCATTTCTACAGTATTAGTAACTAGACCCAAGAACTCATTTCAATACAACACAAATTTGCATTTTAAAAATAATCATTTTAAAAACACAACTGTAATGCTGTGATATTATCTGAAACCCATCACTGCACATGGACACAGATAACAGAGTCAAACACATGGGTCTTATACTGTCCCAATCAACACTGGGCTATCTCATCTGTTCAGGAGCAGAGGCCACCAATGCACAAGAATCCTTCCATTCTCAAAAACACAACACTCTTAGAATGATATCGCTATATTGGCTGATGACAACATTGATATTACAAGAAACACCAAGTTCTCCAAGTGTTTTTGGAAAGTCAAAAAGGGAGACTGCATTCATGAGTGTCCTCAATAGGTCCTACATTAGACTTGGGTTGCTCTAGGTTTTGTCTCAGTTCAATTAGAAGTTTGACTAGTGAATGAAGCATGTGTATTTTTTTGTTTTAAATTAACTGAACATAAAGGTCCTATATTACACAAAAATTGCTTCTTATGAGTTTTATGTCATCTTATAATGTTATTACCTCAACAAAAACATACCTGGAGTTGCTAAAATCATTTAAGTTCATTTTTCCTCATTAATGTACACACAGCAACCCATATTGACAGAGAAACACAAAATTGTTGACCTTTTTGCAGATTGTTGGAGATTTATTAAAAAAGAAAAACTGAACCATCACACGGCCATAAGTATTCAGACCCTTTGCTGTGACCCTCATATATTTAACTTTGGTGCTGTCCATTTCTTCTCATCATCCTTGAGATGGTTCGACACCTTCATTGGAGTCCAGCTGTGTTTGATTATACTGATTGGACTTGATTAGGAAGGCCACTCACTTGTCTATATAAGACCTTACAGCTCACAGTGCATGTCAGAGCAAATGGGAATCGTGAGGTCAAAAGGTACTGCCTAAAGAGCTCAGAGACAGAATTGTGCAAAGGCATAGATCTGGCCAAGGTTGTTGTTTTGTTTTTGTGTGTAGGCAGCACGGTGGCTGAGTGGCAACACTCATGCCTCACAGCAAGAGGGTTTGGTTCGATCCCCGGGTCGCCCAGACCTTTCTGTGTGGAGTTTTTCATGTTTCTCCCCGTGTCTGGATGGGTTTCCTCCGGGTACTCCGGTTTCCCCCATCAACCAAAACATGAACGCCCTTCGAGACAACTGTTGTTGTGATTTTGGGCGTTACAAAAATAAATGAATTGAATTGAAGGTTACAAAAAATTCTGCTGCACTTAAGGTTCCTAAGAGCACAGTGGGCTATGTAATCCTTAAATGGAAGACATTTGAGATGACCAGAACCCTTCCTAGACCTGGCTGTCTGGCCAAACTGAACAATCAGGGGAGAAGAGCTTTGGTGAGAGAGGTAAAGAACCCAAAGATCACTGTGGCTGAGCTCCAGAGATGCAGTCGGGAGATGGGAGAAAGTTCTAGAAAGTCAACCATCACTGCAGCCCTCTACCAGTCGGGGCTGTATGGCAGAGTGGCCCGACGGAAGCCTCCCCCAGTGCAAGACACATGAAAGCCCGCATGGAGTTTGCGTCCTTCAAGATGGTGAGCAATAAGATTCTCTGCTCTGATGAGATTAAAAATAGAACTTTTTGGCCTTAATTCTAAGCAGTATGTAGAGAAAACCAGGCACTGCTCATCACCTGTCCAACAGAGTCTCAACAGTGAAGCATGGTGGTAGCAGCATCATGCTGTGGGGGTGTTTTTCAGCTGCAGGGACAGGACAACTGGTTGCAATCAAAGGAAAGTGTAGGCAGCACGGTGGCTGAGTGGCAACACTCATGCCTCACAGCAAGAGGGTTTGGTTCGATCCCCGAGTCGCCCAGGCCTTTCTGTGTGGAGTTTTTCATGTTTCTTCCCGTGTCTGGATGGGTTTCCTCCGGGTACTCCGGTTTCCCCCATCAACCAAAACATGAACACCCTTTGAGACAACTGTTGTTGTGATTTTGGGCGTTACAAAAATAAAATGAATTGAATTGAAAGATGAATGCGGCCAAATACAGGAATATCCTGGATGAAAACCTTTTCCAGAGTGGTCAGGACCTCAGACTGGGCCGAAGGTTCACCTTCTAACAAGATAATGACCCGAAGCACACAGCCAGAGCCCTGACTTAAACCAATTGAGCATCTCTGGAGAGACCTGAAAATGGCTGTCCATCAATGTTCACCATCCAAACTGACTGAACTGGAGAGGATCTGCAAGGAGGAATGGCAAAAGATCACTAAATCCAGGTGTGAAAAGCTTGTTGCATCATTCCCAAAAATGGCTGTACTAAGTCAAAAGGGTGCTTCTACTAAATACTGAGCAAAGGGTCTGAATACTTATGGCCGTGTGATATTTCAGTTTTTCTTTTTTAGTAATTCTGGAAAAAAAATTCAAGAATGTTGTGTTTCTCTGTCAATATTGGGTGCAATAATGAGGAAAAAAATGAACTTAAATTATTTTATCAAATGGCTGCAATATAACAAAGAGTGCAAAATTTAAGGGGATCTTAATACTTTCCGTACCCACTGTATGCAGTGTTGTGTGTTAAAACATTTATGAATGAAAGAAAACACAACTCCATGTTTGTGATGAGGAAACAACATAACAGACCAGAGAATAGTGGAATATGGGCCTTGTAAATAAAATATCGCCATATTGTTATCACAATACAAAACATAGTTACCAAATACTGTATCTTTTTCTCATATTTGGGGGGGCATATATACCATGATATGAAAGGCACAGGCCCACAGTGTGTGGAAAGTGTGTGGTTGAATAAGTTTGAAGACAATGCAGAGCAGTATTTGTATGTGAACAGGTATCAGACAGTGCTGTGGTTCATGGTGTTGAAAAGACTCATAATACAGAAAAATCCACACAATAGATATTTGTTAAAAATCGGTATGGATTTTAAGGAAGAGAGACGCCTGATGGGAGAACACCTGATGGGAGAACGCCTTATGGGAGAGCACCCGTTGGGAGAGTACCCGTTGGGAGAGTACCCGTTGGGAAAGAACGCATGGATTTCTATTGAGAACAGCACACGTCACCTTCAAGAGGAGGGCACAAACATACAGCTGTAAAAGAAAAACAAAAGCAATGGATCTAATGAGACCTTTAAACACAGTCCGTACCCCACAAAGTACAGTACTGTACTGTAATGCATATTACTGTGTGCATATTACCGCATAATTCCTCTGATAAGACCAAGCATGTGCAAGTCCCAGATAATACACATGTGTAGATAAAGCACTCTCCACTATACCCCCTGAAATGTGAGGCAGTGACTTCAATGAAAAACCTTTTGCTCAGTTTGGAAACTCACTTAGATTGTATAGCATTTTACTGAGACGATGTACATTCTAATAGAAAGGTTTTCTAAAGTCTTGATGCACCTGCGCAAACCCACATGATGCCTGCTCCTGTCTTTGCACATTTTGAGCGGTAAAACTGAGTTTGTGCTGGGCCCGGCGGAGGCTTATGGATCCAAAGACGTGGTTGGAGCTAAAAATAGTGCAAGATTAGGATCAATAGCTGCAGCTGGTTCCAACCCCGCTCACACTCAACTGTACAAATGTGCACCGTTATAACGCACGCTCGTACGCATGTACGCGTGCATACAGACACACACACACACTGGCAGATCGTCTCCACTGTACATGGCCGTGGCACAGAGAAGACATACTGCACATAAGCCGCTCACATCGGTCCTGTGCCGGGTTATCATCCTCCGCTCTCCCGTTATGGGACCACGCGCCTAGCAACAGGTCTAGCCACGCGGACAGCTACAGACAGACCGCTCCGGACCAAAGGGACGGATGTGGGCCAGTGCATCTTTATCTAAATAAAACAACAGCAAATGTGAATGTGGCTGTCTTCCGCGCTGTCATGTGCAGCCAATACACTGCGCAGCGCACAGTCTGGACACTGTCGCCAACAGTCTGTGTTTTTACAGGGTTTTTTCTACAACCACCAGCCCATCAGAACACAAATTTCCTGCAGACTGTACACGCAAAGCCCGTGCTTAGTTTCATCAGGTGAGGAGTTTGAGGAGCGGAGAGTGCCCGAGGAGCGTCAGACGGAGGCAAACGGAGCTCCGCCGCGCGTCTCAATATCAACATAAACATGCTCACGGAGGCTTTGGCGCTCGCGGCTCCTCAGACTCCCCACTGCGCTCTGAGCGCTGTGATGAGCCGCTCTGAGACGCTCTGTACAGAGGCACACTGTACCGACACCAGCCTGCAGCGCACGGGCTTTCTACCGCTCCACAACCAGGTACATTTATAATAATTTTAGGCTGCGCCTTACCTTCAGTTCCGCACTCTCCGCCATCTTGTATTTCTGTGCGCAGGCGTGGTTAGCAGTTGTCACGTGACTGGGACAAGCAGAGCGCTGTGTGAACGCGCACAGCATTTGTGAATGCGCAATTTGGCATGAGCCTCTGGAACACGGCGTTACAGTTTTTCAAATTAATACACATGTTTGGGATGTATACATACACACACACTATATATGTGTGTGTGGGGGGGGGGGTTTCTCCACATACTGCTTAGAATTAAGGCCAAAAAGTTCTATTTTGGTCTCATCAGAGCAGAGAATCTTATTGCTCACCATCTTGAAGTCCTTCAGGTGATTTTTAGCAAACTCCATGCGGGCTTTCATGTGTCTTGCACTGAGGGGAGGCTTCCGTCGGGCCACTCTGCCATACAGCCCCGACTGGTAGAGGGCTGCAGTGATGGTTGACTTTCTAGAACTTTCTCCCATCTCCCAACTGAATCTCTGGAGTTCTTCTTTACCTCTCTCAACAAGGCTCTTCTCCCCCGATTGCTCAGTTTGGCCAGGTGGCCGCTCTAGGGAGGGTTCTGGTTGTCCCAAACTTCTTCCATTTCAGGATTATGAAGGCCACTGTGCTCTTAGGAACCTTAAGTAAAGCAGAATTTTTTGTAACATTGGCCAAATCTGTGCCTTGGTACAATTCTGTCTCTGAGCTCTTCAGGCAGTCCCTTTGACCTCATGATTCTCATTTGCTCTGACATGCACTCCGAGCTGTAAGACAGGTATGTAATCAAGTCCAATCAGTATAATCAAACACAGCTGGACTCCAATGAAAGTGTAGAAATATCTCAAGGATGATGAGAAAAAATGGACAGCACCTGAGTTAAATATATCAGGGTCACAGCAAAGGGTCTGAATACTTATGGCCATGTGATGGTTCAGTTTTTCTTTTTTAATAAATCTGCAAAAAGTTCAACAATTTTAGCAAATGGCTGCAATATAACAAAGAGAGTGTGGGGGTCACTGCCCCTAGTGCTCCGATGACCATGGACACTACTGATGCCTTTAACTTCCAGGCCTTCTCCAGCTCTTCGTTGAGCCCCTGATATTTCTCTCTCTCAATCTACACTACATTTGGAGGTGTTTCCCACGTTGACCTTGGGGTCTCCAGTCTGTATTCTGCACAGATGTTTCTGTTCACTATGCCCGCAACTTGGTTATGTTTCTTCATGTATGCTGGACTATCTCAGGGGCCTCTTTGCGCAGCCTACATCTTGGGTCTTGTCTGATGTGGTAGATCTGGGCTTCTATTGCTCTAGTGCACAGGGCCTGTTCCTGTGCAGCCAAGATGAGTGCCTCTGTACTGTCCTTCAGACTCGCTCTCTCAAGCCAT
This sequence comes from Periophthalmus magnuspinnatus, assembly GCF_009829125.3. Classification (NCBI taxonomy): domain Eukaryota; kingdom Metazoa; phylum Chordata; class Actinopteri; order Gobiiformes; family Gobiidae; genus Periophthalmus; species Periophthalmus magnuspinnatus. The sequence continues at coordinate 9,027,186 of NC_047128.1, read as the reverse complement.
TGGTAGGATTTCTTGATATATATCAGCCACATCAGTTACGTTGTGGAGGTACATCCCATCCAGACCATCATCCTCTGCAATCCACTGTCCACTGTAAGACTATGAGACATTCGCTGAGCACGTCATCTGTTGGGGCCTTTTACTTGATGTACTTATATATATATATATATATATATATATATATATATGACCACAACATTCTCCATCTTGAGCCTGTGTACCAGCCCATTGTGCACAGACAGCCTGTGGTGTCCCGTGTGGTGAAGAAGTGGACTGCTGAGAGTGAGGATTCTCTGAGACTGCTTTGACACCACAGTGTGGACAGAGCTCTGTGACCCACATGGAGAGGACATCAGTGACTGATTGCATCACGGACTACATAAACGTCTGTTTTGAAAACATCATTCCCTCCCAGACGGTGCGGTGTTTTCCAAACAACAAGCCGTGGATTAACCCTGACATAAAAGCTCTGCTGAAGGAGAAGAAGAGAGTTTTTAGGTCAGGGACCAAGAGGAGCTGAAGGCTGTACAGAAGAAGCTGAGGAGAAGAACATCCAGGGGGTGTGGAGAAGTCTAAAGACTATCTCAGGCTTCAAAGCACCTCCTGCCCAGACGGTGAGGGACCTGCTGTGGGTGAATGACCTCAATTCTCACTTCCTGAGATTTGATCAATCACCCACCCCTCCCCCCACCCAGCTGCCTGCTCTCCCCTCCTCGGCTGGACAATGGGGACCTCCTGCACCTCTTCACACCTCTGCCTCTGCTCTTCAGCCCACCAACACACATGGACTCACCCATCCCCCCAGCCTGCCACTGTCCTTTTCTACAGCCCAGGTGAGACTGGAGCTCAAGAAGATCAGACCCAGGAAGGCAGCAGGACCAGACGGCATCAGCTCCAGGCTCCTTAAGTCCTATGCAGATGAACTGTGCGGAGTTATGGAGCATGTCTTCAACATGAGCCTAAAGCTGAGGGTGGTACCACAATTCTGGAAGACCTCCTGCGTGGTACCGGTGCCCAAGATGCCACAGGCCAAGTAGCTTAGCAGCTTCAGGCCAGTGGCTCTAACATCTCACCTGATGAAGACACTGGAGAGACTGGTCCTTGGCCACCTCCGCTCCACCGTGAGCTCAGCGATGGACCCGCTGCAGTTTGCATACTGGCCTGGCATCGGAGTGGAGGATGCCGTCATCTACCTGCAGCTCACTGTCTCACCTGGAGAACCCCGGCAGCACTGTGAGGATTCTCTTCTTTGACTTCTCCAGTCTTCTCAACACCATCCAGACACTGCTCCTGAGGGACAAGCTGGAGTCTGCCGGGGTGGACTGTGACCTGGCAGACAGGATCCTGGACTATCTCACAAACCGGCCCCAGTTTGTGAGAGCCAAGAACTGCGTGTCTGATCTCATGACTTGTAGTGTGGGGGCACCACAGGGCACTGTCCTCGTGCCCTTTCTTTTCACCCTTTACACTGCAGACTTCAGACACAACACGGACAGCTGCGTCCTGCAGAAGTTCTCTGATGACTTTGGCATCATTGGCCTCATCAAGGATGATGACGATGTGGAGTACAGAGGACTAATACAGGACTTTGTGGACTGGTGTCAGCAGAACCACCTCATCATCAATGCAGGGAAGACCAAGGAGATGGTGGTGGACTTCCGCAGACGCCACTCTACTGCCCCCTCAGTGAACATCCAGGGAAGGGACATTGAGAGAGTGGACTCATACAAGTACCTGAGTGTTCGTCTGAACAACAAACTGGACTGGACTCACAACACAGATGCACTGTACAGGAAGGGCCAGGGCAGGCTCTGAGGAGACTCAGGTCTTTTGGAGTGAGAGGGCCACTCCTGAACAGTGTTGGGAATAACGGAGTTACATTATAACGGCGTTACTAACTGCATTACTTTTTCACTAACGGAGTAATCTAACTAATTACTTTTCCCAGCGTCCTAACGCCGTTACTGACTATAAAATGTGGCGCGTTACTTTTAATTCAGTTCACTCTTCTCTTCATCAGAGTCTCTCAGCCGAGGAGCTGCAACGCGGCTCGGGGTGAGATAAAAGGCTTGTTTGAGATGAGGTGGGTGCAGATACTATCGCCGTCGATCGGTGCACGGTGCATGCCGGTTAGTTTTGTGTCCAAGATGCCACCAACTTGCGCTGACATAACTTGTGCGCCGGTAACGGGAAGTTTTTGAGCAAGGCAAGCGCAGCAGCTCTCCACCGCCAGCGGCCACCTGCATGGACTACAAACGCTTAATGCATGATGGGAAATTATGTCCTGTCCACACGTGCATCGACAGCTGATTGGATGGATAGATAGATAAATAAAGGAATAGATACGTGAATCCACGTGTTAAAGAGTTGGATAAAGTTCAGTTTATGTTGAAATGAGAGTGATTAATATTTGAATACTGTGTGGCCAGAAAAGCTTAAAGGTTTTGTCTTATTTTACATGGTTTACATTTGAATGCCTTAGTTTTGCAATACATTGCAATGATTTTTTTCAGTATTATAATGAAGAAAATATTTGAAGTACAGTTGTCTGAAATTGCGTGACATGTTGATTTATTTGCACTTCAAATAACATTTTTTATATTTTTTATTTTATTTTTGATACATTCTATAATTTACTTGTAAACAAATACAATATAGTGGCAATCCGTTAAAGTGAAATAAATGTTAAAGGTTCACATCTGTTTTTATTGTTTTAACATAATAAGTAACGGCATAGTTACTTTGCCTAGTAACTAGTTACTTCTCCCAAAAAGTAACTGAGTTACTAACTCAGTTACTTTTTGGGAGAAGTATGACAGAGAGGGAGAGGAAGAAGCTGGACAAAGTCATTGTTACGGACTAGTCCTATTCCTTGGCCTTGCCTCCCATTTCCCCAGATCCACACACCGGCTGAGCCGCACCTGGAGCAACTCAGCAATCAGCGTTGGATATAAAAACCCGGAGCTGCGCACTCCACCAGAATCAGAATCAGAAGACTTTTATTGCCATAGTCTGTGAACACAGTTCACAAACTAGGAACTTGCTTCGGTGAAAAAGTGCAACATAAACACACTGAATAAATACAAATACAAATAAGGGCAGCGACCAGCGAGTCCTCCGCTGCAGCATTTTTCAGTGAACTATTTGTAGTTTATTTTTGTATTATCTAGTTTTACTTTGTACATCTTTTTTGAGTACTTTTGTAATAATAAATTTGCTTTAAGACCGTTTGACCCGTCTCCACGCTCTCACTCTCCTTCTACGCCCGGCTTTTTAACATCAACTCGTTGCGTGCCACCACCCCTGGACCAACTGGCACGTAACAGATTGGGGGCTCGTCCGGGATGGTATGTGGAGCAGTTTTGGGATTGTGTGTGATTGTGGTTGTGTGTGCGCTCTGGTGGTGTTTTGGGTGACTCTGTTTGCATATAGCCTGCACATTTAATTTATGCATTTATCCCAGATTAGACTAGGGGGTGTTCAGCTTGGTTAATTTATTTTAGCCATTCCATCGAGCACCCATTTTTTGTTTTAGTTTATTATTTTCGGGGTGAATCCTGGGCGGAGTGGATTCTCCGTTGGGGGCTTCACAGTGGCCTCGAGCTCAGCAAACCCCATAAGATATACTGGGTTTAGTTTTATGGAATAGGTATCTGGGATTTATTTTTGTCGTGTGCAAGTGTGGCTATTGTGAGTGGTGCGCCCTAACCCCTCTTTTATTCCGTGGTGGACGGTGTTTGTGGAGCGTGTGTGAGTGCGCGCGCGCAGGTGACTCCTTCGGGTGCGCGGAGCGGCTCAATTGGGAACAGGTGTAGCTCAGCTGTGAGTGTGATCAGCTGTGATCCGGAGCAACAGTGAGCTTCGTTGAGCAATGGCTACCTTTGATTTGAAAGCGTTTGTGGCTAACCCGACGCTGGACGTGTTAAACTCTTGTAGAAAATGCGATTTGATTGACATCGCCAAGCATTATGATATTCCCGTCTCTGTTGGTTCGCGTGTGGGAGAGTTGAGGGAGACTGTACTGGCTGTTTTAGTTGGTAATGAGTTTTTAGTCTTACCTAGCTCTGGCGAATTTGTTGGCGGGGAAGAGACCGCGGGTGATGCAGTGGAGTCCCCGGTGCGTCTTGGTTTGGAGGGGGCCTTGACACCGCCGCCGCAGGAAGCCTCTCCAAATGTGTTTGAGAAAAAGGAAAAGTTGTGTACTTCATCTGGAGGATCGAGTACAGAATCCTCCCCTAGAGATGCCCGTGTCAATGTCCGTATTGCACGTCTCAAAAGTGAGAAGCAAGAAAAAGAGCGGGAGTTTCAGCTCAGACGTGAAATTGAGCTGAAGCGAATCGAGTTGGAAGCTGCCACCGCTAGGGAGGTGGAGATGAAAAAGTTAGAAGCCGAATCTGCTTTTAAAATGCGGCAATTAGAGTTGCAGGCGCGGGGTTCTGTTGTGGGGCAGGACGCTGTGGTCAGTCCGTGCGATGCGTTTGACGTAAACAAAAACATCCAACTTGTCCCGGTTTTCCGTGACAGCAAGGTAGAATCCTACTTTGGGGCTTTCGAGCGCATTGCATCCGCGTTAAGGTACGTTCACACCGGTGCGTCAGGTGCGTCGCGTTCACATGTAAAGTCGATGGTGGACGCGCGTCTTGACCACGCTGCGTTTAACACGCGCGTCCACCATTGGCTTTACATGTGAACGCGACGCACCTGACACACCGGTGTGAACGTACCATTACACTGGCCGAGAGATGTATGGTCTATTTTGCTGCAATGTAAATTAGGCGGAAAAGCTTTAGAAGCCTGTGCGTCATTATCTATTTCTGACTGTTTAAGTTATGACAAACTAAAAAGTGCAATTTTGCATGCTTATGAGCTTGTGCCCGAAGCCTACCTACAACGTTTTAGGGGGCTTAGAAAATCATTTGGTCAAAGTTTTGCGGATTTTGCTCGCGAAAAGAGCTTGTTATTTGATCGATGGTGCTCTGCAAGTAAAGTCAGCACGTTTGTGTCTTTGCGTGAGCTGTTTTTGATTGAAGATTTGAAAAACTGTCTTCCCGAGCGTATTATCATTTATTTAAATGAACAAAAAGTAACTACGCTCCAGCAAGCCGCGATCTGCGCTGATGAGTTTGCGCTTACGCATAAAGCTGCTTTTACGCGTGAGTCCGTTCCAAAACTAAATGAGAAATCTGGTGATTCGAACTTCCAAAACGATGCCAAAACAATGTTTTTATTGCCACAAATTTGGTCATCTTGTAGCTGAATGTGACGCTCTAAAGCGAAAACAACCCATGTCAAAACCAAAAGGAGTTGGTCTTATTCAAACTGTCCCTGCTGTCCCTCCTGTTAGCTCTACTTGTTCATCCTCGGTTATGCCAGACGAGTGTTTCAAGCCTTTTATTTTTAAGGCTTTTGTTTCAGTCCCAGGTGAGGCTAAGCGGCCAGTTATCGTACTGCGTGATACGGGTGACTCCCAGTCCTTTCTTCTCTCTGGTGTGTTGCCTCTAGGTCCAAAAACTGACTGTCACTCGAGCACTGTTGTGAAGGGTATTGGATTAAGCTATGTCCCAGCTCCATTGCATAATGTTCGAATTGAGTCGAAGTTGGCTACTGGGGTGTTTCCTGTGGCTGTTCGCGACCAATTTCCTATTGAGGGGGTAGATTTTATCATGGGGAGGGGGAAAAGTGCATCCTTCTCCCGCAGTTGTTAGTCAGTCAGGATGAGTTGTCTCGCCAACATCCTGAAGTGTTCTCTGTGAGTGTTTTGACTCGGGCTCAGTCTAAAAAGTTGTCTCAGGGTAGTGATGTGGATTTGTGTGACTCTATGCTTGCTCCTGTTCTTTATGAGGACAGTGCGCCCTCTTCTGGCCAAGATCAGAGTGATTTGAAGGTCAAAGTTAAGACTGGGGAGACTCAGTCAGTCTCTTCTGTGTCTCCACCACTAACTTGTGACGCTCTCATTAAAACACAAAAGTCTGATGCCACTTTAACCAAGTGTTTTTCTGCCTTAGAGAATCCAGATGACAACAATCAGTTCTTCATTGACAAGGGAGTGTTGATGCGCAAGTGGGTTCCAAGGGCAGGTAACAACCCTGACTCAAATGATTGGTGCACAATTTTTCAAATTGTAACTCAAATGTTACAGACAGCATGTGTTATCCCTGGCTCATGAACATTTGTGGTCTGGTCATCTTGGTGTCACCAAAACCTATAATCGTGTCTTGCAGCACTTCTTTTGGCCTGGTCTGAAAACTGACGTGGTTAGTTTTTGTAAGACCTGTAGTATCTGCCAGACTGTGGGCAAGCCAAACCAGGTTGTACCACCGGCCCCTCTGCCTGCTGTCGGTGAGCGATTTGATCATGTCATCATTGATTGTGTCAGCCCTCTCCCCAAAACAAGGTCTGGTAACCAGTTTTTGTTAACCATCATGTGTGTCACTACTCATGTCCCTGAGGCAATTCCTCTTCGAAAAATAACAGCCCCTTCCATGATTAAAGCCCTTACTAAGTTTTTTACCACGTTTGGCCTTCTTAGGGTTGTGCACACAGACAAAGGAACTAATTTCCTGTCTAGAACTTTTACAGAGACCTTGCAGTCATGTGGTATGATCCATTCTGTGTCCAGTGCCTATCACCCAGAGTCTCAGGGTGCATTGGAAAGATGGCACCAGACTCTTAAGTCAATGTTGAGCAAGGATTGGGATGAAGGTGTTCCTTTTATGCTCTTTGCTATAAGAGATGCCACTCAAGAGTCTCTAGGTTTTAGCCCGGTTGAACTTGTGTTTGGTCACAGTATCCGTGGTCCACTAAAAGTGTTAAAAGAGAAGTTGTTGACTGTATCAGTGTCCATAGGGAATGTGTCAGATTTTGTTGCTAAATGCAGGGAACGATTACAGAAGGCCACCAAGTTGGCTAAGGAAGCTTTTTCTTTGTCACAGGCAAATATGAAGACCCGTTTTGACAAAAAGGCTGTGGCACATCACTTCAACCCCAGTGTTGCTTCCTAATTCTGGCCCTGCTCTTTCAGCCAGCTTTGTCGGCCCCTATGTTGTTGAGAAGAAACTGTCAGACACAAATTACCTTATTCTTACCCCTAAGAGGAGGAGGAAAACCCGATCGTGTCATGTTAATATGCTCAAGCTTTTCCATGCAAGGGAAGAGAAGCCAGCTCAGTCCCTGTTAGCTGTGCCTTGTGTATCACCTGGGTATCTTGACATGTTGGGAGAGGAGGATTTCGAAGAGCCTAGTGTTGCCCATCAGTGTGGTCGTTTGTCTAACTCTGAGTTTATGTCCAGTTTAGGCGCCAATCTGTCATACCTCAGGGAAGACCAATGTCATGACATCTTGGTTTTATTGGAGTCCTATCCCTCATTGTTTGGTGACACCCCTTCTTGCACTAATGTACTTGAACATGACATTGATGTAGGGTCTGCTGCTCCTATTAAACAACATGCATATCGCTGTCCATTGACAAAGCGTGAGGCCATCAAAAAAGAGGTTGACTACCTGCTAGAAAATGGCCTGGCCAAACCCAGTTACAGTCCCTGGAGTTCTCCCTGTCTCCTTGCTCCCAAGTCAGATGGCACTTCTCAGTTTTGCAGATTTCAGGAAAGTGAATGCTGTCACTGTACCTGATTCATTTCCTCTGTCACGAATGGAGGACTGCATTGACAATATTGGCCCTGCGGTGCACATCACTAAGCTAGATCTGTTGAAAGGCTACTGGCAGGTCCCTTTAACACCCAAAGCGTCTAATATATCTGCCTTTGTGACACCTGACCACTTTATGCAGTATACTGTAATGGCCTTTGGCATGAGAAATGCTCCTGCCACATTCCAACGCCTTATGCACATAGTACTTGGTGATGTCCGTAATTGTAATGTTTACTTGGATGATATTGTCATTTACTCAGACACCTGGTCAAAACATCTTTGCACTTTACGTGACACTCAACTTGGCCAAATGTGACTTTGGTAGGGCCACCGTAACTTACCTTGGTAAGGTAGTGGGTCATGGACAGGTATGTCCTGTAAATGCAAAAGTTGAGGCTGTGCTCAGCTACCCTACTCCTACTACCCGCAGAGAGTTGTGCCGTTTTTTGGGGTTAGTTGGCCATTACCGGTGTTTCTGTAAAAACTTTTCAGTGCTAGTTGCTCCCCTCACTGCCCTTTGTAGTCCTTCTGTGCCTTTAATTTGGACACCAGCATGTGAAAGTGCTTTCCAAGCAGCCAAGTCACTCCTTTGTAGTGCTCCGGTCCTCTCTGCTCCAGATTATACAAAACCTTTCTGTTTAGAGGTGGATGCCAGTGCCACAGGAGCTGGTGCCGTGTTGGTGCAGGATGACAAGGCTGGAGTCCCCCATCCTCCATCTCCTATTTTTCCACCAAGTTCAAAAAGCATCAGCTCAACTATTCCACCATTGAAAAGGAGACTCTAGCCATGCTCTTAGCCCTCCAACACTTCAATGTTTATGTCAGATCCACTAATATTCCAGTCTCTGTGTCCACAGACCACAACCCTCTCTTGTTTCTAGCGCAGATGTACAACCAGAACCAGTCGCTGATGCGGTGGGCACTGCTGGCCCAAGGCTACAACCATCTGGCACAAGAAGGGACAAGACAATGTTGTGGCTGATGCCTTTTCGCGAGACTGCGGACCACCATCACCACTTGGCCACAATACAGATGTTCACATCAAAAGGATATAGGTGCCCATCACCACTTGTGTTCGACTACTTGAAATGTTGAGTGTGTGTTCAAGGATTCCCATCACCACCAGGGGGTGTGGTGATGGAGACCTATATCCTTCTAGAAAGAGAAAAAAAAAATCTGGGTTTTTGATCATGGGGGTGTAGTCTGTTTTTATGGGGGGAGGTGTTACGGACTAGTCCTTTCTTTGGCCTTGCCTCCCATTTTCCCAGATCCACCCACCAGCTGAGCCGCACCTGGAGCAACTCGGCAATCAGCGTTGGATATAAAAACCCCGAGCTGCGCACTCCACCAGCGACCAGTGGGTCCTCCGCTAACTATTGGTAGTTTATTTTTGTATTATCTAGTTTTACTTTGTACATATTTTTTGAGCACTTTTGTAATAATAAATTTACGACCATTTGACCCGTCTCCACGCTCTCACTCTTGTTCTACGCCCGGCTTTTTAACATCAACTCGTTGCGTGCCACCACCCCTGGACCAACTGGCACGTAACAGTCATCAAGAAGTCCAGCTCCGTCCTGGGCTGTTCTCTGGACTCAGTGCAGGAGGTGGGGGACAGGAGAGTCCTGGGTCAGGTCATTTCTATGCTGGGCCATGAGTCTCACCCCCAGCAGGATGCTGTGTCTGCCCTGGAGAACAGCTTCAGTGACAGACTGATTCACCCTCGCTGTGTGAAGGAGAGGTTTCGCAGGTCTTTCCTTCCTGCTGCTGTCAGACTGTACAATGAACACTGTTAACACTGAACATGTGTCATTCAGCTATACTCATGTGCAATACTCAAGTCACTTTATGGAGATGTTATATTACAGTCTATTTTTAGTTTATTTTTAAGTATATTTTTTAAATTATTTTAAGCTATTTATCTATTATCTTGTTTTATTGCATGTACCATTTTCCTTCTGTTCTTTAACTGTGCGGTGCAATACTGGAATTTCCCCACTGTGGGACTAATAAAGGCATATCTTATCTTTTTTTATATATATAACATGTTTGCTTTGTTTTTCTTTCCATTCCAAGACGTAAACGTTTTGGAGACTTTATCACATTGTTCACTGTACGTCGGCACTTGTTGTGGTTGCCACTAGATGGTGCCATTTGATTTCAGATGACTCTCCAGACGGTCATCCTGGCTCCTCATCACGGAACATCACTCCTGCCACTCCTGTTTGACTGTATGTATGATTTGGGTGTTTCATTTGAAGACTTTGTTTCATCACCTTGTAGGTAACTTATACGTGCCACAGAGCAGCTCTGAAGAGTAGTTCCTTCAACCCTTTGCTCATTTAGATGGACTCTCACTGCTCATACGATCTGTTCATAGGTTTCAGCTTCCTGATTATGCGTAGAGGGGGGTAGTACTCAGTTACATTTACTCACTTACATTTATCTGAGTAACTTTGTAAAGAAACTTTTCAAGAGTACTTTTCAACCAGAATGCTTTTACTTCTATGTGAGTAATATTTTTATTGAAGTAACAGTACTCTTACTTGAGTAAAAGTTGTGCTTCCTCTTCCCACTGTGAGTAAGTCTACAAGTGACTTATGAAATTATATGAAATGATCTGAACATCTGTGTTTCTTGTAGCTCCTTCATATATGATTTAGTTGTTCTCATTTTTGTGTCTGTTTGAAAATACCAGATTTTGTGCTTTATTAAATGTTTAGCCCTTCACATTAAAGTCAAAGTATAAATCAAATGTCCTGACAGTTACTCTTTAAGTTACTCTTATTTGAGTAATGGCTTTCCAAAATACAATTTTTAACCCCTACTTGAGTTATTTCTTGGACCACTGCTTTGTACTTCTACTTGAGTAATATTATTTTGTAGTAATGTTATTCTTACTTGAGTGCACTTTTTAGGAAATTTTACTATTCGAAAGGTAGAGTATTTAGATTTGAATTCTTAATAGATATTTTCATCATTGTAGGGCCAATGGACAAGAAATTATACAAGAAACATTTGAGTGAAGACTTCATTTTGCACATGTGTTTGCAAATTGTTGTATAGGCTTTTTCTTTGCTTTTGTTCATTTTTCAATCCTATCCTAAAACAAGTGTGTTCAGTTGGTAGAGAGTTTGTCCACTGATCCAAATGTTGCCAGTTCAAATCCTGCTCACAACATAAAATTAGTTAATGATTGACTGAGATTCAGGAGCATGACCACGCCTCAACCTCCTTTTCAACCTCCTCTCAACCTCTTCTCCAGTGAACCACAGCTTACCTCAGCCACACCTATAGTTACCCAGAGGCCCTATTTATACAAGCCTATCCCGATAACATCCTATCCTGTGCCTCTTGTTCATCTTTTAGCCCAAAGATGTCACCATCTACAGAGAGGGGGGTGGGGGGTCCTGAATCGGCTGGGCTGACCCCTGAGACAGAACCCCCATCCTGATTCTCTACCCAGCCTCCACATCGATTCATATCAATCAATCATCAATATCATCAATAAATATCTTTATTATATATCATTGTTGTGCCATGGTCCTTGCTAATGAAACGTTGGTTGGTAATCATTGGTTGAGTGGTCTGATCCACTGATCCACAGGTTGGATATGTGTGTGTTAATGTGTGTGAATGGGTGAGTGGTTACTTGATATAGTGCCTTGAAGGTAAAAAAGCTCAACATAAAAATATGATCGTTCACCATTTACCCCAGACTGGATCATGTAGATTATAAACACCATAGATTGCTTAGCCTATTTGTTGGTAATGTAGTACTAATATTTATAATCCTTTTACATAACTCCAGTGGCAGTTTGTGAAGAAAAGTTCCATCTAAAACACAGGAATGATTTAGGTACACAGAAGATGTTTCCAGACAGTGTAAACATAAACAAAATATTTGTTTATATTGGTCACAGTAATACCCAATCTTTGGCGCTTGTTTACAGTGTGGTTGCTTGGTAGTTATGGAAATGGATCTGATGTCACGTCTCCTGTAACATAAACTTCAAATGTCCAGCTAGGTACAACCATAGCCTTTATTATGAAGTGGACTAAGGGAGTATGACTTCCCCCATAGCGTTCGGCTCCAGTTAAATGAAGCTCATTGAGGCAAGCAATTAAGCGGCTAATCTGAAGTTGAGTTCCATATTTGGAATTCATAGCAACCAAGGAGCCAATCTGGAGCAAGGCTCTTGAAGGTAACACGTTTTCCTGCCCACACCGCTGGTTTAGCAGGGAGCAGGTGCTCCAACCTTTTGCAAATGCTAGTGGGAGCTTCCTCAGGGAAAGAAGGCACCTGATTTGTCTCTTATTAATGTTCATATCTTGATTTACAATTCTGAAATAAACACCAGGATCATGTAGAGTGGGTTAATATGAACATTTTAAGACCAAAATGACACCTGACAGCAGCAGTTACAGAGAGAGGGACCACAATTTTTCAATGTAAAGTGAATCGGAGTCAGAGTCGATGAAGCGTGTCCATGCTCACTCCCGGTTTGGAACGTGGCAGCAAGTGGGTTAGCTATATCCATTTAAATATATAGTCTATGGGTACAAAGTAAAATCTTAAATATAAACATGGCCTACATTTGGGCAGTCAGACCTGTCATGTGTGTACTTTGAATTACATGTTTTTGTTACTTAATCTACCTGTCTAAAGTTTGAACAAACCTTCTCATTCAATTTTTTTTTTTTTTAACTACTTTTTACATTTTAAATAAAGACAGAAGACATCAGATATATGAAGTAAGATATATGGAATTATGTAGTAAAGAAAAAAGTTTGATAACTACTAAATACTTTTCGACAAAGCAAAGGGTGGCTGCTTTGAGGATTTGGAAATAAAATATTTAAAATATATTTAGTAGAGCTGTTTACCTTTTTTCTGTGCTACCTAACTCCACATATATTGCTTCATATATTCAGTGGTTGATGAAGTGCTCAATTGTGTTACTTAAGCAAAAGTACATATGCAGAGGTAAAAAGTTACTCAAGTAAAAGTAAAAGTATCACATAAAAATGTATTTAAGTAAAAGCATTTAAGTGCCCATTTAAAAATATACTTTAAGAGTAAAAAGTGTGTTCATTTGTTAAAGTGTAAATGTAAAGATATTGATTAAAAATTATATATATTTTGGTCAACAACAATATGACTCAAAGTCTTAATTTGTCTTATGAATGTTGTGTATTTATTTTTGTTTAGTCAAAGCCGAAGCTTGCACAACGGGGGCAGGTGCACTGACCACAGGTGGTTACACACACAGACGCACACACTCTGCACAGGTGCTACACGGTCCACACAAAGACATACAGGCCTAACACAACAGAGGACCCCCTGGGGCACGTTGTTTCCATGACAACAGGCGTCACGGATCATCTGGACTACATAATGACAATAATCCTAATCATAAGAATAGGCAGACAGAGAACAGATAAGATGTGGTCCGGTCAGGTGCACAAACCCCAGTTGCTAAACGAAACCAGAGAACACAGGTGGGTATTAGGCTAGTTAATGGTGCACTGTGGAACTTTTCTGCAGGAGGGTCAGTCACTCCTCTGTATTGCTTGCAGTGTCTGATATCATCGAGCTGAACGTGTATGAAAAACACAGAGGAGCACAACCTTACAACAACTCACCTTATGTCATAGATAACCATGTACTCTATACAACATGTGGCCATACCAGCCATACTCGTCAGATCTCAGAAGCTAAGGCAAGACCAGGCCCGGTCAGTACTTGGATGGAAGAACGCTAGTGGGTGGCAAAAAATTATGTTGTGTCTTAAGGCAAAACACTTCTCCCACATTGTATGATTGTCGTGTGTGTGTGTGTTTGTGTGTGTGTGTGTGTGTGTGTATGTGTGGGGGGGGGGGTGTGTGACTCCCAGACTTCCCTCACCCCAGACACGTCCTCCAGCTCCTCCAGTGGGACCCCGAGGCATTCCCAGGCCAACAGAGAGACATAGTCCCTCCAGCGTGTCCTGGGTCTTCCCTGGGGCCTCCTCCCGGTGGGACATGCCCAGAACACCTCCCTAGGAAGGTGTCCAGGAGGCATCCTGAGCAGATGCCCGAGCCACCCTACGGAGGAAACCCATTTCCGCCGCTTGTATTCGCGATCTTGTCCTTTCGGTCATTACCCAGAGCTCATGACCATAGGTAAGGGTAAGAGCGTAGACTGACCGGTAAATCGAGAGCGTTGCCTTCCAACTCAGCTACTACTTTACCACAACAGACCGATACAGCGACCGCATTGTGGGTGCTTTCTCTCGAAAAAAGCCGATTCCAAAAATAAGGTTCCAAAGGTTTATTGTGTTGAGTATGAACAAAAATTACTTTAGCTTACAGATCAGCTGTCTCAGTCGTTTGGCCCAATTGAGAGGACCCAGACCAGTTCAATGAGAAACAAGTGGCTCTGAATCTAAAGATGCCTAACAAAGCCCCAGATTTGGGTGTGACTGTCATCTTTATTGGATCTACTCGAATTGAGGCTTCACCCCTTCCTCGGACCGTCCACCCACCTGACGCCATTTGGTGCAACTCTAACTCCGGACCTGACTCTGACCATAGAAGGGAGTGAGACGGGATCTGAGCTCAATCTGGCATCTGGTTCCTCTCACAAGGGTCATCTTGACATTCGCTTACTAAACATTTCACAACATCCTTTGCACAGAGTCCATCTTCTGGGAAGCTGGATGAAGTTAGCTTCCAGGAATTTTAAAACACCCACAGCATCAATGCAGACGCTGCACCGATCTGCCTGTCAATCTCACGCTCTATCCTTCCCTCACTCGTGAACAAGACTCCGAGATATCTGAACTCCTCCACTTGAGGCAAAAGCTCGCCACCCACCCAGAGAGGGCAAGCCACCTTTTTCCGGTCGAGAACCATGGCCTCGGATTTGGAGGAGATGATTCTCATCCCAGCTGCTTCACACTGCTAACCGCCCCAGTGCTGCAGGTTCTGGCTTGAAACAAACAGCAGAGATGAGATCCTGTGGTTCCTGAACCAGACCCCTCCGGCCCCTGGCTGCGCCTAGAAATTCTGTCCATAAATATAATGAACAGAACCAGTGACAAAGGGCAGCCCTGGCGGAGCCTAACATGCACTGGAACAGGTCGGACTTACTGCCGGCAATGCGAACACAGCTCCTGCTCCGGTCATACAGGGACCGGACAGCCCTTAGCAATGAGCCCCGGACCCCATACTCCCAGGGCACCCCCCAAAGGACACCATGAGGGACACGGTCGAATGCCTTCCCCAGGTCCACAAAACACATGTGGACTGGTTGGGCAAACTCCCATGATAGTCCTCCTCCATGGCCTTCCTGAACTCCCAACCCTGAGTTTTTGCCTCTGCGACTGCACGAGCCGCGGCCCACTTGGCCCACTGGTACTCATCAGTTGCCTCAGGAGTCCTACGAGCCAACAAGGCTCGATAGGACTCCTTTTTTCAGCCTGACGGCTGAAGGAGGCCCACACCAGCTCGCCGCTTCTCCCCGTGGGCAATGCCAGAGAAATGGAGAGTTCAGCCCCTCTGAAGGAGTTGGGTTCCAGAGCCCAAACTGTGCGTGGAGGCAAGGCCAACTATATCTAGTCGGTAACGCACAAGCTCCGGCTCCTTACCCCCCAGGGAGGTGACATTCTATGCCCCTAGAGCTAGTCTCCATGTCCAGAGATCCAATCGGCGAGGCCCCTGCCTTCGACTGCCGACCAGATCTCCATGCACCCTTAGGGATCCTCTTGCGGGTGGTGGGTCCACGTGAGGACGGCCCCACATCACTCCTTCAGGCTGAGCCCGGCTGGGCCCCGTGGGGAAAAGCCCAGCCACCTTGCGCTCACTGTTGAGCACCCACCCCAGGCCTGGCTCCAGGGTGTGGCCCGAGTAACGCCGGTCCAGGCGACATAACTGGCCTTGATTCATCTCTCATCTGAACCGCTCTTAGTCTGACCTGTCCCCTTAGACCTGTTTGCCATGGGTGACCCTACCAGTGACATGAAGCCCCTGAAAACATAGCTCCCAGGATCATTCCGGCACTCAAACCCCTCCACCATGTTAAGGTGATGGTTCAGGGAGGGGATTATTATTATAATTATTATTATTATTATTGTTGTTGTTGTTATTATTAGGCCCAGGCCTGGGACAACGTCCCGGCAAGGGACTCATTAAAACTGCGTCCGGAGCATGGAAAATAGCAATTTCAATAAAATATTTCTCTTTTACAAATTTTCTGTTAGGAAAACGCTAATTCAGCATTTATGCACATTTGTGAGCTGAAAATGAAATTTGAAGAGGGCGCTAGAATGATGGCACTATTTCACAAAATGGCTCTCTAGCGCCCTCTTCAAATTTCATTTTCAAAAATTTGTAGAAGACAATCTGTTTGTCATAGACTTATGAAAAAATTCACAGGGGCCTTATTTGTGATGGGGCACAATATGAGAAAGTCACATGACTGTAGCTGTTATGATTTGGAAGAAGAATAATAGGTGGAAAATGCGTTTCCATTATTAGGCCCGAGTTCAACCCCTTGAACTTTTGAATTGGACCAAAAAAATTACTTTCACATAAACATTTGAAATTCGGCATGGCCATTTGGCTTTGCAAACTGAACAAAAAAGCCAAGGAGAAGGTACATCTATCTGCAACTATGTTACAGTGGTAACATAATAAATGTGTCATTGAATTGAATGGGGTTCAGAGTACTGGACCTTGTTATAGACTAAATAAATGCTCTACACTAATCCAACTATGGCATAAAATTCAAGATTGGCTAAAAATTTTGTATTTTCATGTGCAAAAAAATTAATGTTTCAAAATGACTCAATAGCGCCACCTCAAAAATCAAAATACATTACGGCAATGAGAGACCTTTTTTATCATAGACAAATGAAATTTGGTACAAACATAGAACATGTCAAGACAAGTAAAAATTATATTATGACCCCACCCTAAACCCTACAGGAAGTCTGCCATTGTGGGCGGAACCCCATTTTTTCAAAATTTTAACTCTCACATTTGGATTTCTTACGCCGTGGATTTTCATTCAAGAAACTTGCAAAATGGTCACAATTAACTAGACCCATGTGTGATTATAGGCTACTCTTTTGGAAGTCATAAAATGTGGGTGTGGCCAACATGTAAACTAAAATGGCATTTTTGAAAGTATTAAATTGAGCGCATCTCAAACACGCAATGTCATATTTTATGGCATTAATATACATTTTGTTCACAATGATCATCTGAATGGAATAATATAAAATTTACATAGCTGAGCTAATTCATTTCTCCACAGCACTCCCTTGAAATTTGAAATGGCACCCTAAAAAAAATACTTTGTCAAAAACATTTGAAATTTAGCATGGACATCCCTATTACCATACTGAACAAAAAGCCAATGAGAACATACCCCTATTTGCAAGTATGTTACCATGGCAACACCTGATATTTCTCATTAAAATACATGGGTACATGGGTTTTGTTGAACTGGGATGAAAAATAATTACTTTGTCATAGACCAGGGGTCGGCAACCTTTAACACGCAAAGAGCCATTTGGACCCATTTTCCACAGAAAATAAAACACTGGGAGCCGCAAATACTTTTTGACATCTAAAATGAAGATAACACTGTTTATAATAATAATAATGTAATGGAATAATGTACCGGTAGTTTTATTTTCATGGACAAGCCTTCTACGCAAGGCAGATAAATATGGCAAAAATAAGTTAAGTGCATAAAAAATACAACTCACCAAACCGCTGCATCAGTGTGAGCCCTGCACTTGTTTCTTCTTTCCTTCTTGTTCACGTTTGTTTCTTTCAAAAACTCTAAATCTTATTTTTTAATCCCAGGTGCTTAGTCTCCATGTGCCAAAGCAGTTTTGAAGGTTTCATTGCCTAATTCGCTTTTCCTCTGCATATTACGTAGAGCGGATTCTGCACGTGAGAGTCACCTGTAGCGACAAACCCATATTTTAAGTAGGACTCCTGGTATTGTCTGTTAAATTTATCTTTCTTTTTCTTGGAGGTCATAGTCTCCTCTTTTGGTTCCTCAGTTGGCCTTTTCCCCTTTGTTAAAAAGCTCTCCAAAGACTTTTGTTTTGGCTCATTTTCACTCACTTGTGGCTCTACTTTCTTAATAAATTTAACACTACATCAAATAGATTTCTGTGGCGATTTCCTCTCAGGATTTTCATGATGTATCTATGAACGAGTTTATTAGTGCGTCATTAGGGACCGAAAGTTACATCAGAGAAGATCCTCCTGCTCCTGAACCTCTGCACAGCGTCTGAAAATCAGGGCTGTGTCTTTACACAGGACTGTGAGCTGTGTCAGGAACTCCATGGTGGCATGTACCTCGCGGTCGCAAGGGGTGGCGAGGGCCTTTATCACTGCTTGCAATTTTAATTCATATTACTATCATTATTATTAATTAACATTTTGTCATGTGTGTATCATAACTTCTTAGCATATATTTGCTGTCTTATTTCACTTGGACACACACAGTAATAATAAGGCCATTGCTACTTGATATATTTCTGTAGATTTGTATCTCCATCTATTATTCATTCTATGTTCTAATACTGTGATGTGTGAGCTTCTTTGTCATCTTCTTTCCCTTGTGGATCAATATGATTTGTCTGTTTTTATAAGTCTATCTTTATCTCTTTTATTCTGAACTTAGTTAAAGCCACAATATGTAACTTTTTAGCCAAAACAGACTAAAATAAAAGCTTTTTTTCCCCCATTATACTCTTTATTGCACTGAAAAACCTATAAAACATACTCCTTACTGTGAGCGGGCTTGCATCTCCACAAACCTGACTCTTATTTGGCCTGTAGAAGGACCTTCTCCTACTTGTTTCCATGGAAATATTGTTCCTTTGGCTATAATACTCCACAGTATGGCATAAAATCTGTCTATCTCAATGAGGAATGTCTTGAAGTATGGTTTTAACTTTCTGTTTCCATGGATTTATCCATGTGACATGCCACCTCCAGAAAGTTTTATACTGTGCTAGTGTTGTCATGATAAAAAAATTTCAAACTTGATTTCGATAATAAGGATCTCGATACTCAATACTGGTTCTAATACCACCATGATAATAGAAAATACTCTTTCTTTAGACAATAGAATGTGATTTTCATCAATAAATGGCAGTACTTTCTTTTATATTCCCATGTGGCCTTATATCTGTGTTATCCCTCACTGATCCAGGTAGGTTCCATGGTGGTCCAAGGGCATAAACTAGTCTATGTGATCTTATATTTGCTCTGATACCTGCTCAAATGAGTATCTAGTTTCAATAGTTTTAGTATCATTTAGTATCTTATTTTCAAGACTTTTTACAGCCCTACACTCTACCTTTACATCCTGGTTTAGACCTGGTTTAGTGTTTAGCCGCCTGTAAATAGTAAACCAAACTTTTCATTCATAATAGTCTGATTTTTCACTCTTGCCTTCTAAACTCCAATGCAATAGAAAGGTGCAGTTCTGAAGGCAAGCCTGTAGGGGGCACTTTGACACAGACGACACGAGCACAGTTGGTCAGAGTAAAGCGGAAAGTGGCTTTAAACTTTATTCATCATCATATTCACATAAGTACATCCAGAAGAGACGGAGCAGTGAGGGCAGGTGCAGTGGCAGTTGTGCAAGTAGTACAGTGGGATCTTAGAAAATCAGAGGTGCCGAGGTTGGAGCAGCAACAGCATGGAGAGACATGGGACAGATATCGATCAGTAGAAGCAGCAGGGTTGGGCAGACATATTAATGCATATATCCTTTTCCACATTCATACACCAGTAAACACATACACTATAACAAACTGCTGTATCCGTGGGTTTGAGAAAGACCGTTGCCATAGCAGTGTAGTGCCTCACTCATGATTCTGTAGAAATCCACAATGTTTTTCTGCCCTGCGATTTTTTTCCTTTATTTTTTGTTTTTTGTAATTAGCCATATTTGTTTTGATATGAACAAACCATGCATATCCATGTTTAGCTAATCCACCTGTCAATCAAATCCATCTGATCTCTGGGAGAGTGACGACTGACCAGACTCACATCTTATTGGATTATTGGAGTGTATGTATCCAGTGTATTCTGTATCCCAGGGAGCTCACACATTGTAACACATTGCTGTATCCATGGGTTTAAGAAGGGCTGTTGCCATAGTGATTTACAATTTCAAACTAAATATTATATCTTCTGAATGGGGAAAGGCCCTCATGGAAGCTGAAACCCATTAATAGATTTACAATATAGGTCCAGTCTTTACCTGGTATATTCCACAGTAGAGCATTAAAAATAGCTATCTTTGAGTTGAACAGCAAGTGATGGCACAATTCTAATTACAAGTCAGATCTGTGTAGAGGTGACACTGCTGTCAGTAAGAAAATATGTTTTTCAAGGTATTTTTGAGTATCAAAAAACAACTAATGAATGTAAGATAGATAAGAAGCCTTTTGACCTATGGGAGTGCTTCCCATTTCCCTATATATGTTTAGCAACTTGCACAAAAGAGAGTGGTAAAATAAAGTAATAAAACTTTTTGTAGGTAAAGATCTTTAAAAAGCACATTCATGACCTCCTGTATGCATCTACATCACAAGAAACAGATAAAACGGCCAATTATAATGTCATTGTATTGTAAACCAAGTTTAACGCATTTGTCTTTTTTGGACATAAATTACCGGTAACAAAATTCTGCATTTAGGAAAAAATATGTTTAGCTTTTTACATGTTTGATGAGCTAATGCGTATTTTAGTTAATTTAAATATTAAATATAGTCTTATTTGTAAAATACATAAAGGGTCAGGGGAGTCAAATAGGGCTCCAGTTAAATGAAGCTCATTGAGGCTAGCAGTTAGAGGGGAGAATTTGGAGCTGAGTTCCGCATTTGGAATTCCAAGTGCAAATATCATAGCAACCAAAGTTATTATATTGTTTTGTCTAAATCAAATGCATGTAGCATGTAAACTAGATGGGCATTTTATAAGTTTTGCTTCTGACTTTTCAGTCAAAGTCATATTGACAATGTATGTATTGAAATGCCAATGTTAAAACATTGCGTGTGACTGAAATAAACTAAAGGGTGTAAAGGTTTAATGCCATACTGTGGATTTAAGGCAAAGCAATAGTGTCTCCATGGAGACATACACCTGGCAGACGCTGTACTACAAAAGTGTAAAAACACAGATGTTAACTCACAATCGTGAGTCAAATTTTACAAAAGGAGAACAACAGGAGATTATGAGTCCATCAGCTACACAATCCAATGCAATTATGCCCTCCATCTTGTATTGTGACCATCTTGTATTGTGATGACAAATAAAGAGAATGTATGTAAGCATATTAAAAAGTCAAAATGCTATTGATGCACCTGCCCACCTCTGTGCAATGGAGACCACTGTCTGAGAAACAGAACATTTGTTTGTAAACTGTTCAAAAACCCATTTCTGTAATACAGTGGCCCTCAGGCAAACCACCGTAGCACATCCTTACTTTGAAGAATTTGCTTTAAGTTTAAGAAATGAAAGGAACTTGTCCTCATCGCAGGTTTAGGTAAGTGCTCGTATTGTCCTTATTGTCATGGTGGCCTGGTCAAACATTTGGTATCACTCTCTCAAATGCAAAAATGTAAAGTGCTTACCCACACAGACACAGAGATGAGAAAGAATAAATAATTAAACCATAAATAAACATAAATAAATCTAAAAACATCAACAGATTATAAAGAAAACCGTTGCTAGGACACAGTCTATGCCAGCCATTGCACATCATTACAGAGGAAGAATTACAGTGAGAATTACAGTGGGAGTGAAAAAGTCTGTAGAGGTCCACTGTTTTGTCCAGGGCTGACCAGAGCAGGGCAGGGGTTGGTGGGGTGGAGCAGGGTGGGTTGTGGGACCGGTGTGGTGGAGTGAGGTGTGTTGTGGGGCATTTTTAATTTATTTACTTATTACAAGGATAGTGCAGGTTAGTTTTCATCTGTTGTCCATTTCCTGGTGTAAAAAAGCCCCCTGTGCAACATGGTGAGTGGAGGGCATCATGAAGCTTTTGGCTTTTGGCGCCGGTGGTGGGGAGACTGTCCTTAGGGGGCAGCAGAGGGCTGGTAGTGTGTGGGTCATGGGGCTGGTGGTGGGGTGGTTGTTCTTAAGGGGCAGCAGAGGGCTGGTGGTGTGTGGGTCATGGGACCGGAGGTATGGGGTATTTTTTTCTTAAGGGGGCAGCTGAGGCGGCCTGAAGGGGCGCCTCTGCATTGCCGAGAGCCCAACATTTTGTGAGGGCTGGTGGTGAGCTGCTTCATGGGGCCGGTATTGTGAGGATCATTGTGGGGTGTATCGGGGGTGCAGGTGAACACACCAATGCACTGTTGAGAATGCATCATCTCGTGAGGGCTGGTGGTGGGTTGCGTCATGGGACTGGTGGTGTGAGGCTCATTGTGGCACTGGTGTGTAGGGCATTGTGGGGCTGGTGGTGGGGAGCTTCTTGGGCAAGTGGTGTGTAGAATATCCTGGGGCTGGTGGTCAGGAGGTTGTCCTCAGGGAAGCAGCACGGGCTGGAGTTAGGTGGGTGGTGGGACAGTCATCCTCAGGGAGGCAGCGGGGGCCAGTGGTGTGTGGTGGGCCGGTTGTCCTCAGGGGGGCAGTGTGGGCCGGTGGTGTGTGGGTGGTGGGCTGTTTGTCCTCAGGGGGGCAGCAGTGGGGGCTTGAATGTGCAGGCTCCGCTGCACTGTCGAGGACTCAGCATCTTACAGGAGAAATGGTGCAGGGCGTCGTGAGCTTCTGGAACACAGGGCACCGGTTACAACAGGGTATATACAAAAATGAAAACAAAACATCGGCCTCACTATAAATCTGTTTAATCGGGTGAATTAAAAAGCGGCGTTGGACGCATTCATAAATGGTACATGGTAAACAGTCAGATTTTTATATAGCGTTTCCACCTTCAAGCCTCCAAGTGCTTTATATTAAGGAATCACTCACCCATTCACACTTTCATACACCAGTATACACAGACACTGGGGAGCGAGGTGTTGTAAGGACACAACAACAGCATTCATCTGTGGGAGCTGGAATTGCACCAACAACCTGTGGCTCAGTGGATCTTACTGCTCTCCAGTGATATTTATGTCAAGAATGGGATTTGAACCACCAACCTTCAGGTTGCATGGGCTTGTCAAGTGGTAATACAGAGAATTTTGAGAAATCTCCTTTTTAATGATCACTTTTTAGAACACATCCCCAATGCATGATCAAAAGCATGCACAATTATACATTTTAAAACATTAAAGCTGTCCAAGAATCAGGAAATGCACGGTTAGCATGCTAGCTGTTGTTATCATTATCTCTTGTGAAAAGTGCTCATGAACTCATTGTGGTGGCTATTACGATGCTTAGAATGCATAAGGTAAGTGAGAAATAACTTTGGACCACTGCAAACTGTTTAAAATGAACTAGTCCGGCTTTTCATGTTTTTAATTTGGTAAAAATGAGGTAGAGCGCTTTGAAGGGTCCCACGGCCTGTGTCCAGTGTTTGTGGACAGTGAGTGACCTGTGCTGACTGACCCCTGTGTACTCCCAGCCTTATTTAAACCAGTGTAACCTGACACCAGGGCTCTAAAGGCTGTATTAGGCTCTGTCTGCTGCATGTAAGCGATATCACAGGCCTGTCCGGAGCATTTTCTACACCACGATTTAGGAGGAAAGCACCTGACCAGCTACACAAAAGTACACTAAAGTACACCAAAGTACGCTAAAGTACACAAAGGGTTTGGTTATCACCAGTGTTGAGAATAACGGAGTTACATTATAACGGCGTTACTAACTGCGTTACTTTTTCCACTAACGGAGTAATCTAACTAATTACTTTTCCCAGCGTCCTAACGCCGTTACCGTTACTGACTATAAAATGTGGCGCGTTACTTTTAATTCAGTTCACTCTTCTCTTCATCAGAGTCTCAGCCGAGGAGCTGCAACGCGGCTCGGGGTGAGATAAAAGGCTTGTTTGAGATGAGGCGGGCGCAGATACTATCGCCGTCGATCGGTGCGCGGTGCATGCCGGTTAGTTTTGTGTCCAACATGCCACCGACTTGCGCTGACATAACCTGTGCGCCGGTAACGGGAAGTTTTTGAGCAAGGCGAGCGCAGCAGCTCTCCACCGCCAGCGGCCGCCTGCATGGACTACAAACGCTTAATGCATGATGGGAAATGATGTCCTGTCCACACGTGCATCGACAGCTGATTGGATGGATAGATAGATAAATAAAGGAATAGATACGTGTTAGCGGGATTGTATCTTTTAATGAATGTTAAAGAGTTGGATAAAGTTCAGTTTATGTTGAAATGAGAGTGATTAATATTTGAATACTGGGCAGAGAATTACAGTGTGTGGCCAGAAAAGCTTAAAGGTTTTGTCTTATTTTACATGGTTTACCTTTGAATACCTTAGTTTTGCAACACATTGCAATGATTTTTTTTTTCAGTATTATAATGAAGAAAATATTTGAAGTACAGTTGTCTGAAATTGCGTGACATGTTGATTTATTTGCACTTCAAATAACATTTTTTATATTTTTTTTTTATTTTTGATACATTCTATAATTTACTTGTAAACAAATACAATATAGTGGCAATCCGCTAAAGTGAAATAAATGTTAAAGGTTCACATCTGTTGTGTTTTTATTGTTTTAACATAATAAGTAACGTCATAGTTACTTTGCCTAGTAACTAGTTACTTCTCCCAAAAAGTAACTGAGTTACTAACTCAGTTACTTTTTGGGAGAAGTAACTTGTAACTATAACTAATTACATTTTTGAAGTAAGATGCCCAACACTGGTTATCACTTGGTCTGAGAGGAGACAGAGAGAAAATATGTCTTCCGTTTACAAGAATAAGGCTCGAACCTCAATACGTCACTTTTCCAATAAGAAGGAACATTGATCTATGTCAGGTGGAGAGAAAGGAGAGAGCGGAGAGAGAGGAGGAAAAGGAGAGAGAGTGATGGAGAGAGGGGAGTGAGGGGAGAGAGAGACAGTGGAGAGTGAGGAGGGAAAGGAGAGAGGGGACTGGGGAGAAAGGGGAGTGAGGGGGGGGAGACAGGGGAGAGATGGGACAGAAAGAGGGCAGAGAGGGAGGAGAGAAAGAAGAGAGAGGGATGGGGAGAGGGGGGAGAGACAGGGGAGGGAGAGGGAAGAGCAAGCAAAGAGACAGTGGAGAGTGAGAAGGGAAACTAGAGAAGGAGGAGAGACAGGGAGAGACAGGGAGAGAGGAGGGAGAGAGGGGAGAAAGAGGGGCGAAAGAAGGAAGAAAGGGGGGGAGTAAGAGATGGAGGGGGGGAGAGAGAGGGGGGCAAGATAGAGGGGGAGTGAAGAGGGTGAAAGAGAGAGAGGGGGGAGGTCAAGGAGAGAGAGCAAGAGTTGGAGAGAGAAAGGGAAGCGAGAGAGGAGGGCAAGGAGAAAGACAGTAGCATGGGGAGGTCAAGGAGACAGACAGCAAGAGAGGGACAGAGACAGTGAGAGAGGAGAGAGAGAGAAAGGGAGAGAAAATGGGAGGTAGGGAGAGACAAATAGAGCGGAAAGAGAGGCAAACAGAGGGCAAGAGAGCAGAGAGGGCAAGGAGAAGTGGGAGAAAGAGGAGAATGTAAGGGTGAAAGAAAGAGAAAGGTAGAGGACAGGAAAAGAATGAGAAGGAGGAAAGAAAAAGAGACAGGGAGGGCAAGGAGAGAAAGAAAGAGAGAATGAAGGGAGTGTAAGAGAGGGGGAGAGAGAAAGACAAAGAAGTGGGAGATAAGAGGAAAAAAGAGAAAGAGAAGGAAAGGAGAGGAAAAGAGTAGGAGAATGATTGAGAAAAGACAAGCAGAGAAAGGCATGGGTCAAGAGAGAAAGGAGAGAAGGGGAAAGAGAAAAAGAAAGAGAGAGAGAGAGAGAGAGAGACAGGAGAGGGATGTACCTCGGACAATCTGCAACTGTTGCACCATCTCCTCTCTGTATGACAGCTCCCTTTTCATCTGGTCCTGGAAATTATCTGACAAAGAAAAGCAAAGTTCTTTTAGTTCAAAACATCAGATCTCAAACACAAGTGTAACTTCCTGCCTCTGCTCTAAAACACTCTGTGAATGTGCATCGCAATTCAAAGGTCCTATAGTACACAAAACTGACTCTTGTGAGCTTTGAGCCATGTTATAATATTGTTATCTCCTCAAAAACATACCTGGAGTTGTTTTGTTTCATTCCCACATGTCTAAATAACCCTTTATTACTAGTCTGTCTACATCTCCAAAGCTCAAAATGCTTTGTTCTACTTTGTGATGTCATGAAGCGATATTTTTCAAGTTAACATCTACATTTTACCTTTTGTTCAGTAGAGATCGACCATTCCAGGGCTTTTTATTTTTTCACAAACAAACTAAAGGCCTGTTTTCCCATGTATAGATTGTATCATCATTGACATCATTAGGCAGGATCATAAGACACACCTCAGCTATTTTCTATATACAAAGTGTAAAGTGTATATGTCATGGATTGTCTAATTCTGACTTGGTTTGGTGGATAGTACCTGTGCTAAATATTTATCATAGTTTTAAATTAGTGAAGTGGCAGTTTGTGGAAAAAAGTTTAGAAGAAAAGTACAAAAATACAGGAAGTAGCGAGATATTCTAAAACAGAATCCCTCTGCCTGTGTCAATGACACACATAAAAATCCCCCAAATCCTCATCTTAAATATGAAAAAAGTAGCATTATCTACCACATGCACTGTACATACCACATTAGTGTCATAAACATGTACCTTTTAAGTGCTGAAACTCTCTCTCCAGCTTCCTGCGCAGCTCCACTTGTTCCACCAGCTGCTTCTGGAGCTCCTCTGCACACATACACACACATGCACATGTAGGTTTCCATGTGTATTCTTCTTGGAGACATTACATTGACTTCCTTTGCATCAAAAAGTAAATCTAAAATAGTCAGACTGTTTTAGTTTTACTTTTGGATGTTTTTCCATTCCTGGAAATCTCAGAATTTGCATCAATAAATTGGCTTCCATTAATTTCCTGCAGACTGATCCTGACCTTAAAGCCAGACATTGCAGGTGAGCCGGTAAAAATCTTACATTTAGAGATAAATATGAAACTTCTCCTGTAGTTTACTCACATAAATGTTTGAAACAAATGTATTACAAGTTTTTCACTATGTAATATTTTCAAATAAATATAAAAGGTTTTGTGCGAAAAACTGAGAAAATTGACAGTTTTTGGGACAATCAAAACAGAAACATGAGCCAGGTTTAAATTTCTTGCTTCATTTTGTTAACATATTTCAATACTAAAAATATATATACAGAGATTTTGGATATCTTATTTAGTATTTGAGTAAAGTAGATCTGACTGAAAAATTGCCTAAAAATTCAAATTTTACATCAATTTTTTTAGTTAAAAGATACATTTTGACATTAGATATCAAAAAACTCTTCGGTAAGTTTCATCAAAATCTCATTAAATACAAGACTTTAAAGACTGGCATGTGTAGGCGCTACTTTAAAGGTTGATCTTTATGTCACTATGGGGGAAAATGCATTTTTATTAAACGGCTTTGAAGTTACCATGTCCCATATAACTCTATAGGGGGAAGCTAATTAAATTAAATATTAAAACATCTTTTGGTGGACGGTTTTGTTGTTTCCATATGAACGTTTGTTGCTAAGAGACCAAACTGTCTCCCCTTGAGGTGCATATGACAAGTTAGATTATACATATGAATAAAAGGTATTTCACAGAACTACAAGATTTAGCTTTACATTTGGCCTACTTTTTCCTGATTTGACAATTTTGATGGAGGTTGGAATTTGACTTCCTGGTTGGACACAGCAGATATGACATGCGTAGTAATTCCATTACTCTTTCCTAACAATCTTAATGTAAACTATAATTAGACTGATCAAAATAAATGATAACACCTTTATTTTGTTAATAAAAGTACATTTTTGCATTTTACCAAGTAGAACTCAGCACTACTTCCTGTATTTTTGTACTTTTCATCTCAACTTTTTTTCCACAAACTGCCATTTCACTGATATAAAACTATGATAAATATTTAGCACAGGTACTATCCACCAAACCATTATAAAAACATGCAAGCCTGCCATATGCACTTGACAACTTGCCTAATGTTAACCTATCTGAACCCACATCTGACTTTTAAACAATAGTGCTGATCCAATAATATAGAATTTGCACAGGGACCTATTTGCCCCCAACAAACACAGTCTAATCCTAACCATAATTCGACGACAATACACGTATGGAACGCATGGATATCACTCAGAATTAATTTCATTTCAAACAAGGAGTTAGTAATATCCTGATTAACCTATAGTTCAAGTTTTATGCATACACTCTCAAACAAAAACATATATGGGTTAAATACACTCAAATATTAAAATTTGAAATAAACATTGATAAAAGTTGTGTAGTTATGTAAAATTAAATGGTTTTGAAAGTTTGAATATCTAGTGTATTTTTCTGTGTCTACTTTCATTTTGAGCAGTGATATAAATTGGTCTAGCATCTTCTTGGTCCATATTTGAAACAGGCCTGTACAGTTATAAAATAATACCCTGCATAAATATTGCAGTTACATGAAGTAAATGCCCCTTAAGACCTCATTACAATAAGTCAAATATCAGAGAGAATATATAGAGTTACGTATGATCCGGTCTGACAGTGGTAACATAACATCTAAAAGCCTAAGTCAAATATTTGTGGAAATTTTTAAAAACTGCAAACTGAGTCCATTGTATTCGATCTACAGCGTGACAATATTTGAATGCGTCCTTTTACACACAAATACTTTGCATCAGATCTATTGTAAGGTTCATTAACAAAAGCTTTAAAGCCTACTGTCTTCTCTAATCATAATTTGAAACTTTAATAATAGTAAAACAACAACGGTATTTTCATTTTAGCCAATACAATCTCCAGCATGTCTCGGGCTGTGATCTTTAAAATGATGAGCTCAGAAAAGCATCTAGAATCAGGTTGAAATTATTTGCAATAATTAGCCTTTTTAATTAATAGAAGTGCGCCGACGCTGTTGTGTCCTGTTTATTTCTATGTGGTGTTATAGGCTTTAATTAAAGTGAAATGTCGCGTTGTTTTCTGCACAGCACTGACGCCATCAGCGATTTGGGCGTTTTTACGCAGCATAATATAAACATAAAAGCCCAACGCATTCATGTTCCAGTTGTTCGTTCTTATAAATCCCACGCTTCGCGTCTTTGCGGATGTGGATCTGCGCACAAATGAAGCGGGAGCGGTGGATTCAGGTGCGGTTCCACAGCCGTGTTAAGTGCCGTGCCGCCTTTCCAGCCTCTCGCTGCTGCTCTGGTAATTGCCATGCATAGCCCGGAGCTGCGGCACATAATAACGGAGTCCCAGGGTTTTTCCAAGCATTGTAAAATAATTATCTGGCGCGCCTCGGGCTTATGGCTGTGTTCGTTAAAATATTAATAGCCTCTAAACGATTTGTGCGTACAATAACAAGTCAAAACTCCCACATCTTGTGATTAAGTGGTTAACAACTAGGAAACACTCCAGGCTCAAAGAAATGGAAATGCTCGAACGCGAAATCTTGGCACGGCGTAGTTAGCGCGCCGTGGGCGCGGAACGTGCGTAAAGATGGCACAGGCGCGGCCATAAAAAACTATGGATTTGAAGCATTTTTCTAATTAATGAATGACCCATGCAAACACTTACACAGCAACATACGGGTCCCTTCTGAAAAATCTGACCCAACAGGCCAAACTGTGTAAACGAAATAAGCTAGTGTGGATTCTAAATGTTATCCATGACTTCAGCTATGTTTTTTTAATAATAATAATAATAATAATAATAATAATAATAATAATAATAATAATAATAATAATAACAGGCCTATTTGACTTTCAGTAATAATGAGTGTTATTTTTGTGCCTCTAGTTTGTACAGTGTGAGCAAACTTAAAAATACATAAATAATAATAATAATAATAATAATAATAATAATAATAATAATAATAATAATTAAATGTGTAAATTGTAAATACCCTTCTTGTGGTCTTGATGAATCGTACCTTTCGCCATGTTTTCCAGGTCTCGCTCGTGCAAACTGATGTCTATGCGTAAAGCTCCATCTGGAAGAGAAGCCACGCACGCCATTTAAACCTGAGTGTTTATGACACAACCAGGCCGCGCTCTCACACCGCATGTCTGCTCACCTGCTCTGTTTTGGGGTTCTTCGTACTGCACCGGGCTGCGCTGGTTCTGCACGTCAGGCACCTGGAGCACTTCTAAATACAAGCACACGTCACGTGAGTAAGGCCAGAGTCATCTGCATAGGCCTATCAGCTCATAAAGGAAATAATAGTCACCGTTGGATCTCAGTTGTTTCGCTCCAAATGACTGGGGCTCGAGGGGGTGCGCGTGGCCGTCCTTTTCAGCTGCGTACACCTGTAAAATGAGACGCACAAAGACGCGTAATGACACAAGGTAATTAGTGTCATTTCGAAACGTCTTCACATAATTGACCTGATCACAACACGCGCTCTGTCCAATCAGCGCCAAACACACGTTATGATTATAGGGTCTACCGTGAAGCGGAGTTCAAGTGCTCTAGATTTACACTAGTATATTTATCTTTGAAGTTAAATCTCTTTGTGTCCTCAGCTTCTGATCGCAGCTCGGCTAGCGCTCACGGCGCTGTTTAGCACTGATTGGACTTTGATGGCGGCCCTCCGGGGCAATTAAAATGTCGTTTACTCCGGGCCTACCTCGTGCGGCGTGGAGACGGTGCGCGTGAGTCTGTCCTCCTCTGAGCACGCAGAAAGCGCAGACTCTTCCGGACACGGTGCTGCGGGGCTGTGCACGCGCTCTGGCAGGACCTCCACTCCAGGTGAAAGTCTGTCCGGTGACGCGCTCTGAGGCTCGTCCACTTCCACATCCGGGTCCTCGTCCTCTGTGTCCCGCTCTGGGGACGCAGACCTGAAGCTGGAGCCCTCACTGATAAAGTCCGGTGACACATGACCGGAGCGCGCGCCGTACAGTTTAGCGATGCTCTCAGCATCCCGCACCACCGGTCTGAACGCGGACACGTAGCTCATCTTTCTGTGCGCGCTCTCATCACCGGAGCGGTCATCATCAGTGCGCGTGCACGAGGAGTGTGAGCTGGAGCAGCGTTCCTCGTGCGCAGGGCCCAGGTTCAGGGGCGGGCTCCTTTCTCTGGGGTCGTCCAGGTCTTGGCGCGCGCCCATCTCCACGGGAGGTTTATGCGGAGAGGCGAGGTATGGAGGCATGGGCAGGCCCCCAGCTCCGGGCCAGAACACCGGGAAGGCCGGGTACAGCTCCTTAGCCGTAGGCCATAGAAGTCCGGACACGGCTTTGGGCTCGTCGCTCTTTTTGGGACAGAGGCCGTAGCTGGGAAAGGGGTATGGCGGGGGGAAGAGCGGTGGAGGCAGCTTCTGGAGCTGCATGCTGAAGCTTTTACTGGGTACGGGGATTATGGGGTAGCTGCGCGCGCCCCCGAGGCCTGCCCCGGGTCCCGGCTCGTCCTCGCTGCGCATACTTTTGTGGGGAACTTCGGGTCTGGGTTCGACACTGGAAGAGGCGTGGACTTTCAGCGGGGAGGGGGGCAATGTTCTCTTACGGCTACCTCCATTAAACATGGCTTTGACGTCCTCCCACGCGTGGCTGATGTCGTCCGCGGGCTTCTTGTCAGTAAGGCGCAGGTGGCGGCGCCAGGAGTTGAAGTTGGCGGCGTCCGGCTGAAGGTAGCGCGCCTCGGGAGTGCGGTGCGAGTGGAAAATGAACTTGTTTGGGGAGAAGTACATGCTGCACATGCTGCACTTAATGCATTTGGCCCGCGAGCTGTTGTAGCGCGCGGGGATGAAGCTGCCTCTGCAGCCCCACGCGCAGTCGTGGGACACGTCAAAGGCGAAGTTCTCTGGCAGCTTCGGGGGGCTGTGCTCCCCCAGGAAAGACTTGCAGAGACGCTCGGCCTCGCGCTTCGTGATCATGCCGCAGCGGCGGGACGAGATGGGCATGGCCCCCGCGCGCCGTAGCAGCTCCAGCTGCACTGGCGTGCACTGGACACACGTGATGCCCAGGGCTACGCGCCGGTTGTGGATTTCGTTGTAGCTGTAGTTTTTGAGCAGTGTGTTGGAGATCTGCGCCAGACACAGGCGCTCCTTCCCGTCAATCACCAAAGACACGATGGGCACACCGTACAGAGAAGTTTCGCTGACCTGGTTGGGCTTCAAACCCGGGCCAGGGTCTTTGAGCGGCGAAGAGGAGTCCCGCACCAGCGGCCGGGCCATGGGCTCCATCCTCAGACCTACACACAGAGCACACACGTCAGTCTGACAGAGCCGCCTGCCCCGCTGTGACCCCACCTGTGCGGAGCCTACATACAGTTACAATAGACGGGCTTTGGGAGTCATTTGGCACAATGATATGACGCAGACACAGCCCGAGGGGAAACAGTCACATGAAACAATACAAATATGATGCAAAACTAAACGTGTTTAGTTTCTTGAAATACGGAATCAAAGGTGACCTTTTCATGATCCTTTGTCTAGAGGATTATTGCCTAATGGCCTAATGTTCTGTTTATATTTTTGGTTTTTCCCAAAAAGGTTACGTTACCTTATGTTTTCAGACCTGGTAAACTATAGCTTTGCTCCGGTGCGCAAAGACAAGTGGATCTTCTCGGAGTAAATCGGCTCACGGCAGAAGCTGCTGTTTACGGAGCCGTAAGACTCAGGACAGGATGAAGACAGAAGGAAAGACCGGCTGAGCTGCGCCAATGCGCTTAACGGTGAGCACATGCAACCCCGTAAGCCGCTTTGATGGTAACTATACAGATCTAAGTGCGCGTCTTCTCTGTTAATAAAAGACGAGTCCTATCTATAATTAAAGCACCTGACCACAGTAGTCCGGGCAGCAGCTGAAGTAGGTGACCGGGCCTGGCTCAGGTTCACTGCGCCTTGGCTGTGCTTTGTGCGCCAAATATTACAATAGATGTTTTACATGTGTGCTTAATGCTCAAAATGCTCCTCTTGCGTTTGATCCATCTTATACAGTTTATCCTTAAATTAAAACAACAACAAAATCTGTGTAGCGGCACAGCGGAACAGACAAACCCTTCGTTAGTGCCAGTGTGTTCAGTGTCGCTCTTTTAACTGTGATCCGCTCCGTGCTGTGTGCGGTCACGTTTACGCGTAACGGCATTTCAAAATCAAGGAGACTTTTACAGAATTTTAAATATAGGACATTATTTATATATTTCACAGCATAGGCATTTAAAATCAGGGTTTAAAATATGTGTCTGTATGTTGTTTTATTTTTTGTTTTTCTTTTGTTTTGTTTTTTTTGTAGAATTCACACGGTTCCTCGCAGTTTTGTTCAAACAGACGCTATTATTTGTTTGCCATTTGTAAAAAATATCAGTACAATATCATTTTTATTTGTTCGTATTGTATTTTTTTCCCATTTGTTTTTTAAAGGCCAGACTGAATGAAAATCCTCCCGTGAATTTGTAAAAACAACAAGGCGTTCTTTAATCTTTTTACGCACGAGAAGCACAGAGCAAATAAAACTCTTAAATTTAACATGTGGATTATTTGAAAGCAAAATTATAAATGAAATCTTGCGTGTTTTCATCATCAGTACAAAGCCAGCGCAGTTTAGAAATAGAGTGGTACGCACCTGTCCCAAAGCGCGCTCCACAGCAGAGTCTCGCCGGAGAAAAGGGACCAACGGCGGGTCACAGTATTGTCTAGAAGCGTTAATCCGCGTGTAAAGCACCGGGCCGGTGTCAGTGGAGCAGCCGCCGGACCTCCATCCTGCAGGCGCGCGGGGGGGGAATGGCGCGCGCTCAGGAGGCACGTGGCACCTCGCTCCTCTCTCTCTCGGTGCTGTCATGTCCCCGTGTCCTCCGTCCCTCCCCGGTGCCTCCCCAGCCCCTCCCCATCGCACGCACACGCGCACGGAGCTGAGCCATCACTTCAGCTGAACTCTGTGACATTGGACGGGTTCTTAGTTAAAGACTGGCATTACAAAAGTGTTTCATGTTTTTCTCTTTATGAAAAATGCCACAGTTAGATCTCAATCAGGGGCAATTGTCCGTTTTATAACTCCAGCGGCACAGTTTGAAATCTGGAGTTTAAAGTTCCGCTATGTTCCAGCATTTTACCAACTAGCCTGTAATATTCGTATGGGCCGAGTAGCTGGAACATTCGCTCATTGTAATCTAAATATATATTAGTTGGAAAGAAAAAGTCAATTTGCTGTATTTCAGTAATTCCAAAAGAATTCAGACAGCCTGGTTCAGAGCACTTGGTAAATATATGTATACTTAACCGCGTGTAAATGCTCCAGCCCGGCCACAGTCTCGGTCACCCTTGTCAGAATAGAGAATAGGCCACAGAAAGTGACTCACACGTGTCCAATGTTTAGTGTAACTCTATAAACACTCCAGTACTTTGACCCCTATGGTGTAAGCCTAAGCCTAAAATACATAAAATATATAAAATATATAAAATGCAGTATTCAAATCGTTTGTCTTATTTTAACCCAAAACAGAGACAATAGTGAAACGTATGATACATTAATACTATGTCCGGCTACGGGTCTTGCACGAGCGGCATCGTCGTTACGGGATCGGGCGCGCGCACACCTTGATCATGTTTCACGATCATCTGTTACGCGGATACACGCACGCGCACAGGCCTCAGACACATATGCATAAAGTGGGTTATTTTTCGGACAAAGAGCTTGAGGAGGAGTTTAACTGTTTTCTCTGAAGCTGTGGAAATGACTGTGGACCACTGCCGATGACGCCCGATGCCACGCTGTCACACACGCACACGTAGGGGCGCGCACACTGAACTGATGAGCCCAGTAATTACATGTAAAAAAGAGAAGAAGAAAATGCGCGTGGTGCGATGGTTTGGGCTCTGCTGATTGGCTGCTTTGACGCCTATTCATTATTAATAAGAGGATCAATGGCAGCTCGTTTCACCACAACATAACATATACGCGCACACACGGAACAGGAACACACACACACACACACACCCACACACACACACACACACACCCACACACACGGAGCAGAGACACACGTACACGCGCTCGTACGAGTTTCCAAGCTAAGCACCCACCTGCAGGGACACAGCGGCTGGGTGTAAAAACGATTCCTTTTGAACTCTAAGTATAAAGAATAGAGCTGATGAGGCCTAAAATGTCGCAGCTCCACGCGTGACAGGAGTTCTGGTTTTCTCTTTATCTGCACTGTGCGCACCTGGTAAATCAGCCAGTATTATGAATTAGGCCTACTGCAAATGTCTTCTGCACTAAGCCACCTAAAATATACGTAGAAGTCCAAATGGTCACAGTGTCCAAACAGGTCTCTATTTGTAATAACAAATTTGCATTAATCTTATTGTGCACGTCCGGACGGTGGACTGGAGAAAGAACCCCCGTCTGAGATTATAACACAGCCAAATGTTTACTACAGAATATCAAACGGATCTACTCCTTACGAGGTTTGAAGAGTTTTACGCGGTAAAGCGGAGGACGTTTTTATTGCCACAAGATACTTTTCACCACTGGTACTAGAGCACTGCCTGACCAGCGGACACACCTCTCCAATATTTAAGTTAGGCCACTGTATGAGCCAGTCTGTATCCCATGAATTATCATCACACCCAAAGCCTGGCTCAATTTAACAGGTAACATAAACGATTTCACCTTCACGATAAAAAAATAGGAGAAAGCAAACAAACGTTAAAAAAAAACAAAAAACAAAAACAAAAAAAAAAAACAAAAAAAAAAACATTAAAAACAAAGGATTGATTTTGAATGTTGGCCATGTTGGCGGCATTTGAGAGACACTGCGGAGGTCTAACTCTACTGCGTGTATCTACAGGACAAAATGATGCCAAAGCGCTCAGTAACTGACCGGCTCTGGGTCAAATATAACCCTGTGACCGATGTCTTCAGCCGTTAGCCCCAGAATGCACCATCACCGCGCCGTGACCTGCCCGCGCGTACGTTGGCAGGCCTGGGATTTAAGTCTTTCACGTAATGGACGCGCTTTTGTTCTCGTTTACCGCGCGCATAAGAGAACTCTGCTTTGCAATTAGCGTCACCTGATCCGCGGGCGCCCGCGTGCTTTACCCCGCTGTCCCTCCTCGCTCCCCGCTGCAGTCATACGGTCAGCCAGTTTTACTCCGCTCTAATACTGATGCACTAAACCTGATCCGCGCGCGCTCTCCTGTTACGCAGCGTAAGACCCCCCCACCCGCCTCCTAATAATTACAATTTTGTACTGTAATTATTCTTCTCCTTGAATTATTTACCGTGCGGGCCTCGATGCAGCCTTTTGTCACCAGTTTTACGCACGGAAACGTGAGCTGACGTTTCTCAAAGCGGCGTGGATGTTTAATTAAGGCGGTAATTTTATGCGCTTTCGTTATTGTTACGCACGAGCGGTCCGGGGGCTCGGAGATGTGCGTGCGGTTGTCCAGACAAAGCAGCGGGCTGAAATATTGATAGAGCTCAGGTGTCTTTAGGAGCGCGGATTGTTCCCTGTACGGGGGAGACAGCTGTGAGTCAAGACATAACGCACGGGATGGAGATGTGGTAAATATTTTCACAGTTTTATACCAGTTAAATGGCAACTTGAGGAAAAAACTTGAGAAGAAAAGTAAAAAAAATACAGGTAACACTGTAGTGGTACTGACAACTCCATCCAACATACAGAAACAGTTTACGCACCAGAAAGACAGTTTGCAGTTTAAAGTTTAACTTAACTAAATAAAGGTGTTTATTTGTAAAGGTATTTTATTAGTCTTGTGCCATTTAGAAAAGTTTATAGTGTGGCTGCTTCGAGTAAAATGATAAAATTAAAAAAAAAAAAAAAAAAAAAAAAAAAAGCTTTGGGACACCTCTTGTTCCCTTTGGCTCATTCTCAAAAACTGCTCTTTACATATATCCAAGAAATATGAAGTGAAGTCATTTTAAAACCAGAGCAACTAACGAAGTACACTGAATATGATATCTGTTTCTGTGTGGTGGGATAGGGTCACAGGTGAAAAATATCACAAATGACAGTGGCGGTGTTTGTCAAACGGGCGCACCTTCCTTGTGTGTTTGTCTGGTTTACAGTACGGTGGACTAGCCCACTATAAGCTCATCGCTGTTGGTTTATACACTGCAACAACAAATCACTCATATGGGCAGATGAGAGTTTGATAAGGTATTGAGTATAGGCCTATAGGGCTGCCAAAGTAACAAAAAACTGACACTAATGATACTAAAACTAAATACGCATTAGAGTAGGTATCAATACTAGAAAACACGTTCACGTAATTGTAATTAGTCACATTTTAATTAATAGAAGAGTACTGTACAAGTTCAGTTGTCTTAATCCACGGCTGTCTCTGCTCCTCTCTGGACTAACACACGTAACAGCATCGCCTGCGCTCAGAGAACATGGTTTAAAACGACTAAATGTAGTTTTACCCTTTTATATAAAAGTGTGATCGAAAATGTTTATAACAATCTGTTAAAAATAACAAGTAACTGGTACTTTGTGTAGTATTTTTCAGGCGTACTTTTTACTTTTGCTTAGTAAAGTAGAATTTTGGCTGTACTTAATTGTATATTATTAGCCATGTACTTTTACTTGAGTACAAATGTGTTTGGACTAAACGGCCTAACATGTTTTATCACTACTCCTGGCACTTTGGCCACTGCGGCCCACAAACAAGCTCATATTCACGATCCAATGAGACTTCGCGCGCGTAACCCGCTCCATCTCCGCCTAGACACATTTCAAAACGCGCTATGGATCGTGCATGCAGAGATGGGTAGTACTTAGTTACATTTACTTGAGTAACCTTTTAAAGAAATTTTACTTTTCTAGCTGAATACTTTTACTCCTACTTGCGTCTTTTTCCTCCCACCGTGGTTGAGTCTACAAGTGACAAAAGCTTGATGTTGACAATATGAAATGGTTTGAACATTTGTGTTTCTTGCAGCTCACCTTCAGATATTATTATATAAATCCGATGTTATGGCCAGACAGTGACTCTAAGTTAATCTTACTTTAGTAGTTATCCCAAATACTTTTTTTTTTACTCTTACTTGAGTAATTTTATGGACCACTACTGTGTACTTACTACTTGAATAATAGTATTTTGAAGTAACGTTACTGTTACTTCTGTACAAGTTTTGGTTACTCTAACACCTCTGCTATAAATACTGCAACCCAAGCACGAGCTGCCTCCACTTTACGTAGAGCTCACGTTCTAGTGCGCACGCGTGTAGCCCTCTCCATGTCCACATGGACACATCTCATAACGCGGCATG
The DNA here is from genome assembly GCF_009829125.3 of Periophthalmus magnuspinnatus. Lineage (NCBI taxonomy): Eukaryota > Metazoa > Chordata > Actinopteri > Gobiiformes > Gobiidae > Periophthalmus > Periophthalmus magnuspinnatus. The sequence continues at coordinate 8,989,126 of NC_047128.1, read as the reverse complement.
GACCGTACATGTCTGATCATTAGCAGTGGCATGAGCGGCCCATAAAAGCCTGACCCTCATAAATCCCATTTTGGAGCCGAATCAATCCGCCTCCTTCCCGGGCCATCGATTGCCGCGGCCCGCCTTTGTTCCACCCAAAAGAGGCTTCGATTGCACTTTTTACTGCCACGAAGCATCCCCAAATGAAGCGATGACATTTTAATTACAGGACATTGATAAAGGGAGCGGGCTAATGGCGCTAAGCAGGCTCCGGCAGCACGCGCTAATCTAGTCCGACGGCTGGGGAAAGGTCAGCCCGATGAGAGCGCACGGAGAGCGGGGAGAACGGTTGTGGAGAGAGTGAGGGCAGAGAAGGGAGAGAGTGAGGGCAGAGCAGGGAGAGAGTGTGCAAAGACGAGGGAGAGAGCGGAGGGAAAAGCGGAGAGAGGGGGGGAGTTGGGAAAGAGAGGAGGGAGAGGAAGGAGAGAGAGCAGGGAAAGACTGAAGGGACAAAACAGACAATGGAGGGAAACAGGGGAGAGACTGAAGCAACTGAGGGAGAGTGGGGAGAGAGTGGGGAGAGAGAATAGAAAGTTAGGAGAGAGAGTTGAAGGAGAGAGCAGGGAGAGAGGGGAGAAGCATTTTCACATCATGTGCTTGAGCAAAGGCAGTAAACACAGTCCTGGGTGAGGCAAAGGTCTACAGGTGACGATATGAGCTGGACACATGAGTGTGGGGACATCAGCAGTGTATTAATGGATAGACTCTAGCAGGGAGCAGAGAGGTTAACACTCACACCTCACAGCAACAAGATTCTGGGTTGCACTTCCCTCAGTTTAACAGACCAAAGTATACCCCCTGCCTGAACTACACCCAGGGTTATAGGGCCCCCCCAGGCCAGATTATACCCCCATGATGATGAAGTAAATTTCCATCCATCCATTTCCTTCCGCTTATCTGGGGCCGGGTTGCGAGGGCAGCAGTCTAAGCAGGGACTCCCAGACCTCCCTCACCCCAGCTCCTCCGGTGTGACCCCAAGGCATTCCCAGGCCAGCTGAGAGATATATACCCTCCAGAATGTGCTGGGTATTCCCCGGGGCCTCCTCCCGGTGGAACATGCCTGGAACACCTCCCTAGGGAGGTGTCCAGAAGGCATCCTGAACAGATGCCCAAGCCACCTCAGCTGGCTCCTCTCAATGTGAAGGAGCAGCAGCTCTACTCCGATCTCCTCCCATGTGACAAAGCTCCTCACCCTGTCTCTAAGGGAGCGTGCAGCCACCCTGCTGAGGAAACCCATTTCAGCCACTTGTATGTATCTTGTCCTTTTGGTCATTATTCAGAGGTCATGACAATAGGTAGGAATGTAGATTGACCGGTAAATCCGCCTGTCAATCTCACACTCCATCATTCCCTCACTCAAGAACAAGACCCCGAGATACTTGAACTCCTCCACTTGAGGTAAGAACTCTCCACCCACCTGACGAGGCCAAACCACCTTTTTTCTGGTTGAGAATCATGGCCTCGGATTTGGAGGAGATGATTCTCACCCCAGCCACTTCACACCCGGTGCAAACCGCCCCAGTGCCTGCTGCTCCTGACTTGATGAAGCAATAAGGACAACATCGTCTGCAAAGAGCAGTAATAAGATCGTGTGGTTCCCAAATCGAACCCCCTCTGGCTCCTGGCTGGGCCTAGAAATTCTGTCCATAAATACAATGAACAGAACTGGTGACAAAGGGCAGCCCTGGTGGTGTCCAACATGCACTGGGAACAGATCTGACTTACTGCCAGGAATGCAAACACAGCTCCTGCTCAGGTCTTATAGGGACCAGACAGCCCAGTAGCAGTACATTTTGTCTGCTAAATAAAATAATTGTTGTTATCAGGGCTGCTACCAGTTTCAAATTGCAGTACTATCAAAAGTAAATGTGGGAGACACAGTCATACGTGTCGTCATACGTATACGAGTACATGCCGTAGCACATCTCATATGCGTTCATTACAAACTGGTTTTAGTCATAGGATTTGGTAACAGAAAGCATGAACTATATTTGCTTGATAATGATAAAAAAAATGTTTCTGTAAGTAATTGAATATGTTCATCCTCCCTCTCTATCTCACTCCCAGGTTGTCTCTCCTTTATCTGGAATTCAAAGATATTTATTTTTCACAAATAATAGATGAGATATGCTGCAACTAAACTCATGCAATGGAATCCAACAGCAAAAGCATATCAAGACAACATAATCTGGCAGTAAAAGTACATCAAACATAATAATCCACCAGAAAAGCATATCAAACAAAAATAATTTCGGATTTAGATTGTGAAGTAATGAAGAATGAAAGAATTCATGGTTTGCATGGTTAGTGTAGACTCACTGGCTTTTGTGAAGGATATTGGCATTGGACACAACAGACTGTGTGTGTTATAAAATGAATAATGATAATGAATTAAACATGGCACATGATGAGCTTTAAAAACAGCATTACAGCTCTCTGAATGCAGCAACATAAAGGCTACTAAAATGTGTTCAGACATAACAGGGTAATTTTAAATGTGCATCTCTCTCCTCATTCACAAACTCAGTCCAGAATATTTCACAGGATCAGAGCACATATTTATAACAGTCTGGAGTATTGCACGTTTCTTTCAACCCGGACTATTTGACACGTTTATAACAATCTGTAGTATTTCACAGGATCAGGGCACACGTGTACAACAAGTATTTTATATATTTATAACAGTCCAGAGTATTTCACGTTTATAACAGTCCAAGTATTTCACAAGATCAGAGCACATCGTTATAGTAGTCCAGAGTATTTCACACATTTACAATAGTCCAGAGTATATCACATGTTTATAACAGTCTGGAGTATATCTGTCGTAACAGCTGACAGGGGGACCAAAGATTCAGAACTCGGGTGAAAAGTTTAACAATGTTTATTTACAGATAAAGTTATGCAAATGAAGGTTGCCGGAGCAGACAGTGGACCGTGGGGTCATGTGCAGTAGTCTTTGAGTGAGTTGTAGGCAGCAGGGTCAGAGACGAGGGGGCCCGTACTGGTCGAGGTGAACTGAGACTCTCCACCGGTCGTGGAAAGATGGAGGTGCAGTGCAGGTTCAGGGAACGGGATCTGGCAGAGAGCAATGATATCCAACTGAGTGAAAAAAAAGGCATAAATGCAAAAACGAGACTGAGCCAAGCAGAGCAGTACCACTGAGGATACGTGGACAATCTGGAGTGTCAGGTCCTCAGTCCCTTTGTCCTCCCCAGGTGCAGCTTGATTGTGGATTAGTTGCAGGTGTGCATGGGAGGAACCTGAATCTCCACCCAGCTCCAGGCTCTGAAACAGAAGGGAGGGGAGAAGGGACTGGGATCAGCCAGATCGTTCTGTCGTAACGACTGACGGGGACCAAATATTCAGAACTTGGGTGAAAATTTAACAATGTTTATTGACAGTTTATTTATTTATAGACAGTTGAGAGCGGGGTCGTGTGTTGTAGTCTTCAAGCAGTTGTGGGTCAGAGACGAGGGGGCCCGTACCGGTCGAGGTGAACTGAGATGGAGGGTGAGAGGTTTGTATCAGTCGTGGAGAGCTGGGTCGGAGACGTGGGGCAGGCATGGGGCAGGTTCAGGGACCGGGAGCTGGCTGAGAACAAAGATATCCAACTGCAAATGCAAAAATGAGACTGAGCCAAGCAGAGCAGTACCACTGAGGATACGCTGACAATCTGGCGCTGAGTGTCAGGTTCTTGGTCCCTTTGTCCTCCCCAGTTGCATCTTGATTGTGGATTAGTTGCAGGTGTGCATGGGAGGAGGCCAAATCTCCGCCCAGCTCCAGGCTCTGACACAGAAGGGAGGGGGAAAACAGCAAAAAATACAGGGCAGACTGGGATCTTGACAACAGGATCAATGCGCATGTTTATAACTGTCATAACAACTGACGGGGGACCAAAGAGACAGAACTTGGGGAAAAACTTTAACAATGTTTATTTACAGGTTTCAAAGTGTAAATGAAGGTAGATCAATCAGTGGGTTGTGAGTGGGGTGTGTGGTCCAGGGATTGAGCGTGAGCAGCAAAGTCTGAGATGAGGGAACAGTACCGGTAGTGAAGAGCAGGGTCGAAGAGGAGCTGAGAGGGTCCAGGGAGTGGGATCTGGCGAGGAGCAAAATATCCAATTAATGAAAAGTCACAAAGAGCATAAACAAGAACTAAGCCATGAAGACTTGTACCACAAGGGATACGAGGACGATCTGGTGCCGAGTGTCAGGTCCTGGCTCCCTTTGTCCTCCCCAGGTGCAGCTGATTGCAGATTAGGTGCAGGTATACACGGGAGGAGCCCAAACCTTTGCCCAACTCCAGGCTGGAGTATTTCCCAGGATCAGTGCGCAGGTTTATAATAGTCCGGAGTATTTCTGTGCACATTTATAACAATCCGGATTATTTCACAAGTATTTCAAATCAGACCACACGTTTATAACAAGAGAATTTCACATGTTTATAGGTGGTACTTTGGTAGTACTTTTCTTTTATATTACCATGTGACCTTATAGCACAATCGTCCAGGTAGGTTCCATAGTGGTCCATGGGTGTATATTCATCTATGTGCTCTCTTATTTATATATATATATATATATATATATATATATATATATATATATATATATATATATATATATATATATATATATATATATATATATATATGATACAACTCAAGATCCATAACAAAAGGCGAAATTTTAATCTGTCAACTGGCAAATCGTTGTAAAAGTGAAGACGTTATGCTGCTCATCCAAGCAGCTTTTTCAGTTCTGGTCAGATTGTTGGTGGACACTGCCTTATATCTATCTGAACTACACTGAAACTGTAAACAGCTATTGTCTCCAGTCTCAGCCTTAATGACCCTATTTGTATTTTAAATTTCATCTTTTACTATGGATCAGACCTGGACCTGAACAACACAGACACAACTCAGGATCATTCTAAAGCTATTTAGGAAAGGTTCATTTTCTGTCCTGTGAAGTGATTTTTTTTTAGTATTAGTATTACCTGAGTATCTAGCTTCCATACTAGTTTTAGTATTAATTGTTATTTGACTTTCAATACTTTTGACAACCCTACTGCAGAGTACCAGAGTGTGGAGTAGTAGTAGAGTGTGGTGAGGGTTAGGGAGTTAGGGAAGTTGGGGGCAGCAGATCGATACAGGATGTCCCACATGGATCACATTAGCAGCAGCCTCAACGCAGCTCTGGGACATCAGAAATAGAGGTGAAACTCAGAAATGGATTTAACCTTTAGGGGAGCCTAAGTACAGTTTGGATTGGAGGCCCTTGCTATTTTACTGCAATTCAGGATATTGATTATTTGCATTGTATAACATGATGCACAACTGCCGTCATCACTGAAGAAGCGGCTTGGATTAAAAATACGTAGACTATGTGACGTCTGTTCAGTTAACTCAAAACTAACGCGCAAATGAACGAGAGCCCGCCTAGCTGAGGCTCATGTGGACATTTACGCGCCTAAGTTTCACTTTTGTTTTTTCCTCTTATGGCGATTAATAACAAAGACAGCGTTGCGGAGCACATGCTTTTGTTTTGATAACTTTAAGATTTCACTCTGCGGTTTCCTGAGCGAAGGAGGATGATTATGGCATTTTACGTGGACTCATTTGGCTGCATCTTTACGTACATGCGCGCCACATGGATATACTACGCCACATTTACTTGGAAATTACGCTTTTACCAGGACCAAGGAGGAGTTTTTTGGTGGATTTTGGTTCATATTAGGTGTTTGTTTTCAACTTTTCGCGCGGACGCTGCAGACTGTGACTGAATGTGGATATTTTTAAGCACAACACTTCGTGAGACACTGTTTCTTCAACTCTTCTGTTACCGGTAAGAAAATACACTGCGCTTGGCACAGATGGAATAACCCGGTTCTTAACCAAAACTTATAAACTTACCTCTTTTCTTTTCAGGGTCCCGTGCCTACTTAGTAATTTACTCTGTGTTTTGGCGGACAGAAATATGACCTAATCTCCACTCGCCTTTTCGCCATGTTTGGATATTACCGTGACACGTGACATTTTACATAAAGTAACGGAGCAGAATAAGAAACCTGACTTTCTAATATAATAGGTTTAACCATTATATATTAATGCATTTTCATGGATTAATAATTGGTTGAATTTAATTTGCTCGATCTTGTTAAAGCCCCATACATGCCAATATATGCACCCTCCATTCATCAGGAAACTTATGTTGCCACAGTTGCCCAGGGGCTGACGGACAGTGAAACTACTGCACATCACATTAGGTGTGTAAAGCTGTAGTGTAATGGTTTATATGATATTTTTGTATTTTTATGGAGAATTGTCGTGTGGGAGCACAGGTGATGTAGACTTGGGCTGACCATTTGACACAGTTACAGCTAAGCGTAAGGAGGGTTCGAATAGGACTTCAGAGTGATCGTTAAACTACTGAGGTGGTAGTTTTCATGTTAACAGCTGCTTTTTACATCTAGTTGAATAGAAATAGGGAATTCCAGGGCTAAAATCACCCAAATGATTCTGGTGAAGGTGTGTGGAGTTTAAAACAGTGGAGCACTTCCTGTATTTTACTATATAACATCACAAAGTGGAACAGAGTGTTTTCCATTTGGCACATGAACTCAGCCTAAATATGCAGGATTTGTGTGAATGTGTGAAGAACATGTGTGAATGAAAGAAAACACAACTCCAGGTATGTTTGTAATGAGGAAACAACATAACATTGATCAGAAAATAGTGTAATATGGGTCCTTTCAGTGATAGCAAATGAAGTGTTAGCGCCAGAGGTCACATTGTTACAGTGAGTGTGGAGTGGCATTCAAAGATCCAGTTTGTTCTCTAAACTCTACACTGACTCTGTACTATAAAAAGGTCATTTGACTCTTTTTAATCAGTCCACTTATGTATTTTCTGCATTAATATTCTGCTAAGACACTACTATTAATTAAAAGCTTGTCTCAGATTAATTATTAAATGCAAATGTATGGTTGAGATGAGTGACAGTGCACAGGCTGGGTCACAGGAGGTGGAACTGTGAACACAGAGCACAGATAGGCTGCTTACATAAGTTTATTGTGCATTCTGGTTGGATATGTACCAGCGTACAACAAAGGCAAAATTATACAGAGTAACAAACACATCATAAAACATCATAGCCAAATAATAAATATGAGCCATTTCAATAATAACATAACACAAAGCACAAACCATCATTTGTCGCGCATTGTTCAGGAGTCACTGGCCTGTAGGCTGAGCTTCCTATATTTGACACAACGCACACCACCTGGTCACTGCTTTACTTCAGTCTCACTCTGCCTCATTTGGCCAGGCAGAAACTGCAGTCACAAGAGAGATTACAACTCAAATACTGAGTTGGGCTGTGTTCCAAAATGGCCATAAAAAAGAGGATTCGGATCACGTGGTCTAATTGGGTCAAAATCAGTGCAGAGGTCAAATTACATCACATGACCTATCTGTGTCCCCAGATACAAGGTAAACATGATTGACTGATAACAACTCTAATGCTGATTTATTTTTAGTTATAAACGCATTGGACATGATGATCAAGTAGCTATAATTAGGTGTTTTGGTTCTCAAGACAATCCAATCAGAAAGCAGAATAAGCCTCACATGAGTCTCACATTTGGGTTGCCAGTTTCAATTCTGAAATCTAGCTGGTTTAAACCTAAATGGGCTCTCTCTGATCTGAACGGTCCTACCTAAACCCCAGCATCTGCAGCCAATCATGAATCAGTGCTAGTGCAGCCTCTGGAGCTCAGTGAATGAATTCTGGAGGCTCTGGGCTTTCACATGAAGCCTGTCCATGTACTGTGAATGAGAAAAACTTGTATGTGTCCTCTATCTGCAGTATAAGGCTCTGGCAACACAGGTTCAGTCGTGATTAAATATTGTTATATTAAAACTGTAAGATCTACGCTACATACAGTTCCTTTAATAGAAAGCAGGCGATCTGTAACAGTTGTAAGAATGGTTCCCTCCCACAGACTGCACTTGTAGGTCCAACAGGAGATGACGCTGCACATTCTGTGAGGTGAGTAAACTAAGGCTTAAATGTTTTACTATGACCACAGTGTAAATAAAGTTTAAAACCACAACCATTCAAAATTAGTCATGTGAGTTGTTTAAGTCTGTTCTAATCAGAAAGAAAAACTGAAAACAAAAATATTTCGATATGGTTAGTATGATACTTGTACGATATGTGCCAATTTTGATATGAATATTTGATAATCTAAGGCCCCATTTTGATAGTGAAGTTCACAAATACATTTTTCACTTGTATAAAAATGACAACAACAGTGGGTAAAATAAATCATTAGTTGCATGACTCTGTAAGCATACAGACATATGTATTTAGCTCTTCTGTTTCCATTGTAGCTCTTAATCTGTTTTAAACACAAGCCTGATGCACTGAGGGCAAACTGGGAATAACACATAGACACAGATTGGAACACCTTAGAAATAAATCTGTGCCAAATAAGGGCATTTTAACCCTGGAGAACCCAAGAACCCTTTTCTTCTTTCAAAAATTCTAAAAAATGCATTAAATTACTGGTATAAGTTCACTGAACACTGAAATATCCACTTTCCAATTTTAACCCTTTATTTCCTAATTTAGGAACATGGACAAATTTGACCCTTAAAGAATATAATTTATCCAAAAAGAATATAAAAAGTACTTCTAGACATTCTGTAAGCTATTACTAAAAAGATGAACAAAAAACCCTACAATTTTACCAACTGATGGTTTGCTGAGAAGATGATTTTGTTTAGGTAGTTTTCCAGCTCAACAAAAGCATGTGGTCAGCCATCTTGTCACTACCACTCTGGCTCATTTTAGTTTAATATTCATCCACTATGCGTCTCTATGCAGGGGCCAGAAGTGGCACTCTGGGCTTCTGAAGTTAAATTTGACGTTTTTTTTGTTGTTTTTTTTGTTCATTTTGAGTTGGGTCGGTTCTCCAGGCATAAATAATATTGGACCAATACTCATCTGAGAAAAGCTTCCAATCTCACAATACTAAATTTGGAACCGATATATCGCCCACCTGCATTATTGATGTCATTTGAAATAGGTCTGTTTGCTAAAATATATTTGGTATTTTGCTAATTCCTTTTTATTGTTGCAACACAATTCCTTTTGGATACCATGACAATATATAGTTATAATGTCGTTAGCTCGTCAAAATCATACCTGAAGTTGTGTTTTGTTTCTTTCACACATGCTGGAGTAACCCTTTATTATTAGTCTGTATACATCCACAAAGCTGAAAATGCTCTCTTCCACATTGTGATGTCATGAAGTGATAATGTCCAAGGTAACAGCTACCTTTTACCTTTTGTTCTGCAGAAATTGGCAAGTCCAGGGCTGAAATTGTCCAAATGATTGAACTGAAAGTGTGTGGGATTTAAAACAACAGTGGAGCACTTCCTGTATTACTGCATGACATCACAAAGTGGAACAGAGTGTTTTCCATTTGAGAGAAGAACACTGCTTAAATATGCAGGGTTTGTGTTAAACGTGATCGAAAGAAAACTCAGCTCCAGGTATGTCTGTGATGAGGAAACAACATTATAACATAGATCAGAAAAAAGAGTAATATGGGCCCTTTACAGTGAAAACACAATGAAATAAAGAGGAAATTTTGACATTAAGGTAGCATTTGGCAGAGCAGGTCTCTGTTCCTGTAGTAGGTCTCTTGTCTCTTCTTATATACACATAATTGCACTTGGGCACTCCACAGTTCATTCCAGCAGTGCATGAAAAGCTCCTAACAGCCACAACATCTGTCTGACACTGGATTGGCCAAGGAGGGAGCTGCCATCTCCTGCGTGGTCATCTCCAAAGGCTTCACTAACCCTTCACAGCTCCACAATCCACAGTCACAGATAGGACAGGTACAGGCTGGTCCTGTCTGCATGTGAGCTAAGGTAAACAGTACAACAGGCACACAGGATCACATCAAACAGCTTCTCATCCCAAAACATTAGACAATATGAAAGAAGCACTCTACGGTGCACTCTAAGCACTCTAAGTGGATCCAAAAGTGGAAGTGGAACCAAACACACAAAAAAATCACTACTAAACTGGTTATAATGTGGTTTAATAGCATTATCTACTACTCCTGGTATTTTTTTTTTGTGTGCAAACTAGGTAAATTTGCAGCTCTCCGTTTCTATTTACAAACACCTGGCTGCAGGGTCAGAATTTGAAGTGTGAATACTTGTTAGTCCAGTCGCACTGCCCTTATCCCCTCTCTCTCCCCTCACTCTCCCCTCACACTTCCCTCAGTCTTCCCTCAAGTCCTCTAGGTACTGCCCAGTTTAGCAGCTCTATTTGAAATGTGGTTGTGGGCGGAAGAATTCTGCAAACTCCACCCACTCCAGAAAGCAATGAGAAATCAACTGCCCTTTACATCTCATTCACAAAAAATTACCAGAAAAAGGTTTTAAGAAAGAGAGTTTCTTGAACCCTTTTTAAAATAACTGAATAAACTGATGAGTGCCATCAAGACTGTAAAATATAATGGGACAAAAACGTGTTTGAAAATCACAGTCAAACCCCCTGTACATGCAATAAGGACAGATAATCCACGTGCCCTCCCAGTGTCCCCCTCTCCTATGCAGTTCCTATGGTTCCTTGTGAGAACCAGGTTCCAGACTCTCATTGTGTCAGGCAGTTCCATTGAGAGACGATATTGAAAACCAAAGAAGTGCAATTTGAAATGGGTCATTCTTCCCAGGGCCAATCATATTCAAGGAGCTTGGGTTAGACTTTTGTAGACTAGCTTTCAAAATGTGAGCAGTGTGGCACTGACCGTTTGCTGGTTCTGGTTTGAATGTTGTTTAATATTTATGGAGGATTTCTTTAAAGGTCCTATATTGCGTAAAAGAGACACTTGTAAACTGTGAGCCATGTTATAATGTTGTTACCTCATCAAAAACATACCTGGAGTTGTGTTTTGTTTCATTTACACATTAGGTTAATCCTTTTTATTAGTCTGTCTACATCTCCAAAGATCAAAATTCTCTGTTCCACCTTGTGCTGTTATTAAGTGGTCGTTTTGAAGTTAACAGCTTGATTGGCAATTCAAGGGCTGAAATCATTCACATCATTATAGTGAAGGTGTATGGAGTTTAAAAACACAGTGGAGCACTTCCTGTATTGCTACTTAATGACATTACAAAGTGGAGTGTTCTCTGTTTGAGAGAAGACCTCAGCTTCAGTATGCATGATTTGTGGGTTAAACATGTGTGAATGAATCAAAACACAACTCCAGGTATGTTTTTGATGAGAAAACATTAACAAAATTATAACAGATCAGAAAATAGCATAACATTGAGCTCTTTAACAAATATCCAGCTGTGTTCTCAGATGCATGGTTAACATGTTCAAATTATAGGTATTACTCTGAAATTATAGATTACTCTGCCAGTTCTAACAAACAAAACAACTTCCTCTGTAGAATAGGTTGTGTTCACATTCTAAAAATCATAGTTTCAAATGGAGGGCAGGGGGCTATATAACTCTATGGGAGAATCACTGTTTTTGAAAGAAATATCCACATTTATAATGTAACATATGTTGAACCTTATCATGATTTGTTAAGTGTGGCTCCACAAACTTCCCAGATTGATCTTGTGAAGTCCTTTCAACTCCAACATTCAGGTCTTTGAGGCTGAATAATGGCACCATTTTCTGAAGCTACTGTCAAAACATAATTTGACTTTAGTTTGCTTTTACTGACAGAGAAGACTTTGAACTTTGTGCCAGTCTTGTTTCATGTGGAAAGGCCCAGTAATTACAGAGATATTAAACATAAACCAAGTCAACACATCTGCAATCTGACAGTTACACAACAAACTCCACCACAAATTTCTGACCTGTCTCCATCTTAGTTTAAACTATAGGGATTCTACAATGTTGTGATGTTATGTGAACATAGTCTATACAATGACATAGACTTGTTTATCCAGGCTGTTCAACATGTGGTGCTCTGGTCCTCTCAGTCCTGGTTCAGCCTCTGTGTCCTGGTCCTAGCCCTGGTCCTAGTCCAGGTCTGGTTCTCGGACTTCAGACCTAGGTCTGGCACTGCTGCCTGCGCTCCTCCAGACAGCACCTCACCCATAGGGAGACCACCTCTGAGTTGCCGTCATTGTACTGGACTATGAATGGATGCTCCTGCAACATAACACAAAAGAGAGCACAAGGTTTGCAAAATCATTATATTTATCTAAATTTAAATCATTGTGACTAGTTAAATTCATTAAAGGCCCTGTACCAATTATTTACCCATTTATTTGAGCAAAGTGTCATGCTCCAGTACAGATATATTGCATGAGATGCTCTTAAGGTCAAAATAAGTCCACTGCGTGCTGTCTGCATCTGATTAGAAAGCATTTTAGTGTCCGATCATCAAGTGCATGTCAGCATGTTAGTTGTTTTTAGCTTTACTGTCACAGCAAAAATGCAAAACTCTTTATACTAGGAGTGCAAAGCAAAAGAGGCATCAATTTAGATCACTGCAAACTGTTTATAATGAACTAAATGAAATTTAAAAAAAAGGTAAAAGAGCACTATGTAACTTTTCAATGGAGGATCTGCCATCTGCTTGTTACCATGGAGATGTTATTACTTTGCATGCAGTGTTCTTCCACATGGTGCCATTAAACTAGACAAGCACTGCCACTAGGTGAAGTTACAGGTTAGATCTGTAGAGAGCCGACCCATAATAAGAATGCATGTTTTTCAAAGTGCTTTTGAGCAATAAAGCCACCTGAAGGAATCAATCAAAGTTAACTTATACAGCCATAATCTGGAAAATTCCAGGCAATGCAATAATATCTCTGTGGACACAAGCGGCCGATACCTTACATAGACAAAGTTTAATAATGAACCAAAATTTCTACAGTCTACTGAGTTTAAATATGGAGGAACAAGTCACCATCACACAAGCCTCAGACTGATATGACCTCTCATAAATGTGCTATTTAACCAGACAATTGTCAATAGTTTGTACTTGGACTTTATGGGCTCCAGACTGACGCCACAAAGGCAACGTTCAGGGAACAAAGTACTGCTCTTCCACATGTGCCATTATTATACAAAATTACTCAAGAAATAATCATAAAACACTAATAAATTAAAATGGACTTCTATGAAAGCCTCCTAAATATTTACGTTCAACAGATTTTGTTTTAAAGGCACAAAGTGTTTTGGCAAATGGCAAACTAGTTGATCTGAAGGAGGTGTGCAGGGAGATGGATCATAACAGGTTGTAAAGTAGGCTTTGTAATAAATGTTGTCATAAAAGTTAACAGCAGCAGATCTGAGCACAGCCCCAAACAAGTGCCCGAGACAGCGTCAATCTGGACCTGCCTGTGGAGAAAACAATGGGAGTCTGTTTGAGATCAGACATGGTTTTACAGAATGACAAACAGCAAAGAGGTGTGACGGTGGTCACATTTCCATACAGTTTAGCCTGGGTTCATGTGGTATAATATTCTCAAGTGCCCAACAATCAAGGCATGAAATAATAGAAGATACAAAAGCTGGTACAAAGTTGAACATCTTCTATGTCAACTACGAACTACGATGACATTATCTCCAAACCACAACTTAACGACTGCAGTTTGAATATTACTGTCAACAAGCTCAAAGTACATACAAGTAAATAGTCAATATTTCACACAATTTAATTTTGCTTTTTGAATAGATAATTTTCATTTGTCCATTTTTTGTCACCGCAGATATATCAGTGCAGTGATCCTATTCATGGTTAATTGCTATGGTAACAGTTTTTAATCACTTGGCTTTAACGTCAGATACTTAAAAAGTTCATATCTTGCCAAAACGTTTGACCATGTTCCATTGTCAAATTCTTTCCCATTTGCACCAAGAACAGCCATTTCAGCCAGTATTCAAGTCTGTCTTTGAGACCAAGTTGTGAACTATAAATATCAGCTACATTTGACTGCCAATTTCAGATGTTTAAAGGAGATATTAAGCTAAATCAACTTTTATGAGCTTTAACCATGCTGACCATGGCTTCTCCCATTACTCACTCTCTCAAAGTTGTATTCAAAATAATTCATGCTTGTTGTCCTACACGCAAGACGCCATTGCTCTGAAAATTCCAGTTTCCTCATACCCCCATACATACTCACTGCTCAGTACCAAAAACAGAGATACACTTAGGCTTCAACAGTGTAAAATAGAATATAAAAAAAAAATCTATGATAGTATCAATCCATAGGCAGGGACATCAGTATGGTTGGAAATAAGTTTTGAACCAAAGTCAATATTGCTTCTTCTATTGTAATCATTCTTGATCAAAATTGCAAAATAAAATGAACAAAAGATACATTTTCATATATCAGAAAAAGCACAATATATCTCCTTTAAGTTCTTTGATATTTCATAGGCTTTTGGCTCTTAGATCTCTTTCTTAATATTAATTCCAAAGAGCAAACTGAAAAACCCTCTTTGCAGTTGATCCCACCAATGGGCCCAACACAGACGTCACATCTGATATTTCACGGACCTGCCTTCAATTGGGGCCGGGGTCATGAACCACACGGGGGTCAAAGGTTGCAGGGGTGGAGCTGCTGAATGGGCCAGAGCAGAGGAGGGGAGAAGACTTTGATTTGTCCACTCTCACTGTTCATTACATGGACAAGAGCGAAGAGCTGACGCCTAAATGGACTTGTCAACAGTGATTTGAGAGCAACCTGTCCACTACAAGAGGCTGTGAGTGTCTGCTCTAACTAACATGTTAACCTAGAGGAATCAGCTGCAGAGGACAATTATGGAGAGGAAGAGAGACAAACGCAGCAAAAAGCAACTAACACTCAAAAAGAAACAAAACATTTTAATATGCCATGAAAGGACAAATGGAAATAAGTACTTTTGGAAGATGTAAAAATGTAGAAATGTAAACTCCAAACTCAAGTTATCACAAATAGAACAATTTGCATCTAAAGTCCCTTTGTACAGTCTCAGACACTTTCGGATATATGCACACTGACAGGTGATTTTAAAATATATTCTATATAAATTTGTAGAGGTGTGGCCAATAATCGATTATTTGCACCCCTTATGTTGCACCCCTGACAGTACAACTGTCCAAAACAGCTCCAAAACAGAAAATAATAAGGTACCAGCATGTTGAATATCTGCAGTTGTTGCTTGTAATGAACTTAACAGCAGCCAATCAGAGCAACCAGACAATGCCAGGCTCTGTTGCCTAGTGACGGCAGACCACACCAACACAAAGTTTGAGCAAACTTTCTCATTTATCATCAGCATTATAATGACTATAACACCTTTAGATTTCACCATGGAGCAAATAGAACACTTTTGGGGCTCTTTTATGAGCAGAGTTTAATGCACTAATACACTGCCAGGCCAAAAAAAGTTGCCACCTGGATTTAACTAAACAAATAGGTACAAGCCTCCTCCAGTTGGTCAGGTCTAGGTTCAGCAACAGTATGTGCTCAAAGAATGAGATCAGCTGACTACCTGAATTTGCTGAATGACCAGGTTATTCCATCATTTTTTCTTTCCTAATGGCACGGGCATATTCCAAGGTGACAATGCCAGAATTCATCAAGCTCAAATTGTGAAAGAGTGGTTCAGGGAGCATGAGACATCATTTTCTCACTGGATGGAAATAAATCTTGCGACATTGCAGAAGCTTATCGAAAGAATGCCATAGCGAATGCGTGCTGTAATCAAAACTAAAGGAAGTCCAACGAAATAGTGCGCAACCATTTTTTTGGTGGCGACTTATGGCCAGACAGTGTATGTCATTTTGTTTTGTGAATAAAATAAATAAAAAAATGTAGTTAACGCACTATAGATGAGCATCATTGATGCTCATTGGTCTGCTTAGAGAATAGTGTAACTTTTAACCTGCAATCTGACAGTTACACAGCAAACTGTGTATTGAAATAGCTCTTAAATCATTGCATTTCAAACAGATGACACCAAAGTTTCAAACATGTAATCTAAAAGTCTAAACACAGAACGCTAAAAACAGTGGTGCCCACACACAGCCTTATTAATTACCTGATGATGCTGTCCTGGTGACACTCCACCTTTCACTTAATGGAAGCAGTGGCCTATTGTTATCAAGCGTCTGACATTAAAAATGCCACGGGCGTCAAACTCATGCAGACAACGACAAATTAATAACCAAAAGTAGGACATGGAGGAGATGCACCAGATTTCACCTCCAGGGAAACTTCTGGCCTCTATTTTAAAATAAGATAACGATTAAATCGCATCTGTACTTTTTTTTAATTTATGTACGTTGCAATGTTGTAGTGAACTTTTCATTTATAAAGTGACGGTAGTGCACCTCTTGCTAATCCCGTAGACATTGTACAAGACCAGAGGGTGGCTCATCAATCGTGTTGTCCTTCTAATGGGCAGCGGGGGTGAGCTCGTCTGAGGTTAATTACTCTGCGTTCAGTGCGACGGAGTAGACAGCGCGCTCCAGGGCTGTAACTGCCCCCACCTCTCATCCATCATGTGTCCTTTCCTCCGCACACTCGGATACAGGAGGAAGAAGACATCCAAACCCACGCGTCCAACCTTTAGAGTGGACATTAACTCGGCCACAGGAGCACCTCGGACAGACAGGTCTGAGGTACCAAAGATCTCTGGGATGGTGTCACTGTACAGGACATAACCATCACCAGACAAGGAGAGACAGCAGACAATCCAATATTAAGACTATCAACAATCAGTGACATCCAATGGTAATGACAATATGACCTTTTTTATTTCCAAATAAAAGGTCTCAAACAATGATCAAGGGTTTTCAGTCCAAATATTGATGCCAATAATTTAGATTTCAGAGAATGTGCACATCCAAACCAAAATAGTAATTCTGCAAAAGTACTGATGCTAAAAACGCAATAATCAAAAAGTGATCTTGAATAGAGGGAGGGCATGTGGCATAAATCATGCCAGTAAAAACAGCCAAAGTTAAACTTTTAGACGTGTTTGTCCTATATAGCAGTGGTCCCCAACCTTTTTATCACGGCGGACCGGCCAACACTTGAAAATTTTACCGTGGACCGGGATGGGGGGGGGGGGGGGGGTTACTCATTTTGCTAATTTGTGGGTTAAAAACCCCTTCACCCCCCACTAGTTTGGGGTCTTTGTAAAGGTAACACCCTATAATTTTACCCACAGGTGTCAGAATCACTGTAAGTTGTCTGCTGAGCATTTATACACTTGGAGCACAAGTGGAGCACAAGTGGAACACACATAAAAAAAAATTGTTCTCATCCTCGCCAAAACTTTTTTGTGAAAATGAAGGTGTAGAAAGCTGCAGTAGGTAGCTGGGGCCAAAAATACACTATATCTCAACTGACAAGATTGTTGACCACTTACATTTCAAATTTGAGGTCAATACCTATAAAAATGAGAGTTTTACAATCATTTTATCATGAGTAAGTCCAGGCCTCTCCAAGCCTATCCGAATGAAGGCATTTGGAGAACGTTTGGAAAAAGTGCAATAACTTTTGAATGTGTCAACCCACAGACATCAGTGAGGGCTCTACTGAAAACTCACACTGAGATGAATCTGTATCTGCACACCCAGCTGCTCTATTACTGTACATTTATATATCATATCAAAACACAATATAAAATGTATATTTGTATATAAAATACAGCCAAAACTAGTGGTATGGGTCAAAATAAATATATATTTACAAACCACACACTGCAAACAGTGAACAAACACACACACACTTCAAAATGTAAACAAACATACACTGGAAACTAAGAACACACTGTACATGATTGTACAGTGGCTCAGTGGTTAGAACCCGAAGGTTGGAGGATCGAGTCCCACTCGGACCAATTTCTGTCATTGTGTCCTTAGTTCTGTCATTGTGTCCTTAGACAAGACACTTCACCCAAGTGGTGTGTGCGTGATGATTGGTGGTGGTTGGGGGGCGCAGATTGGCATTAGCTAATGCTAATGATTACACATGATACACATTTGACCCACAATTAAGTTAATAGCAGAATAAACCACGCTTACCGATCAGGAACATCCAGTCCATCAAAACATAAGGTCCCTCTACTCCTGAGTCCACCATGAGATCTTCACGAACCGCTCCGGGTCCGAGATGCCTCTAGTTTAACTTGTACAAACATCCACAGTGTCCTCGGTCGCGTACTTCCTTTGTTTTGTCCGTTTCGTCATGTTTAAAACACAATAAAAAATTACGCAATACACGTGCGTAATTTTACGCGCGGATCTTTATATCCAGTCTCGTCTTTTTACGCGACGGCCTGCACAGGCTGTCGGAACGCTAAGTGGTTACGTTGTCAGCGCTCAAGTGACGGAAATGTAACCAAGAGAATCTTTTTTTTTTTTCAAAATAAAAGATTTTTCAAAATAAACGATTGTTCAGACTCAGATAATACATACAATGGAAATAATTAATTATTTCTTGGATGGCTGGTGGCCCGGTACCAATTGATCCACGGACCGGTACCGGTCCACGGCCCAGTGGTTGGGGACCACTGCTATATAGCAGCACAGTGGCTGAGTGGCTAGTTTTCTGTAAAGTGTAGACAGTAAAGTGTACCTTAGCCTTAATGTTGGTCCAACTTAGTCAACATTCAGATCAAATTCTCGTAACGATGGGCAAGGGGGGCCAAAAAGACAGAACTTGGGGAATAGTTTATCAGTGTTTATTTACAACAGAAGTGCAAAATGACAGTAGATCAAATGGTGAATTGGGGAGAGTGCCGTGGTCCAAGGTGAGAGCGTGAGGAGCAGGGTCAGAGACAGAGCGGATAGTACCAGTGGGGAAGAGCAGGGTCGGAAACGGGAGGGCAGAGCAGGTAAAGGGAGCAGGATCTGGTGAAAGCGAAGCGGGTCCAGGGAGCAGGATCTGGCGAGGAGCAAGAATATCCAGTAAGTAAAACCCAAAGAGCGCAAAACAAGAACGGAGGCAAGCAAGGAGTACCAATAGGTCACTGGTATGGACAGGCTTAACTTGGGACACGTGGAAGGTAGGGTGGATGCGGAGGGAAAGCTGCAGCTGTATGGCGGACGGGTTGATGATTTTAGTGATCTTGAAGGGGCCCAGGAAGCGAGGAGAGTGTTTCCAGGAGTCTGTCTTGAGTGGGATGTTTTGGAGGCGAGCCAGACCGACTGACCTGGCTGATATTTGGGAGCGTATTGGGATGTGAACTGGGTTCCTTGGTCTGAGACTATGTCCAACGGGATTCCGTGAAGTCGGAACACGTGATTAGTGATTTGGTCGGCCGTCTACTTGGCAGTCGGGAGCTTAGGAAGCGTGACGAAATGTGCCTCAACAATAGTGAGGTTGACTGTGTTACTTTGGGACGGTGGGAGGCCTGTCACAAAGTCCACTGTCACATGCGACCACGGTCGTTTCGGGACTGCGAGCGGTTGGAGCAGACCGGAAGGTGGCGAGTGGGAGGCTTTGCTCCTGGCACACACCTGGCACGCTGAGACATAGGCCTTGGTGTCTCTGTCCACGGTGGGGCACCAAAAGTGACGCCTCAAGAGGGAGAGTGTGCGGTACGCTCCTGGATGGCAGGCGAACCGAGAGCAGTGGACCCATTCCAGTACCTTGGAGTGGACAGGATCTGGAACATCTGGTTTGACGTTATGGGATCCCGGGCGGTAGGTGAGGATGAAATTGAATCCGGTAAAGAATAAGGACCAGCGGGCTTGTCAGGAATTGAGGCGTTTGGCAGACTGGATGTAGGATGCCATTCCTCCTGAGCAAGTTTGACTGCCAGCAGCTCCTGGTCCCCCACATCATAGTTGCTCTCCGCTGGGGTCAGACGGCGAGAGAAAAAGGCACAGGGAAACAATCGGTTGTGAGGTTCAAACCTTTGGGAGAGGACAGCTCCAACACCGGTGTCTGAGGCGTCAACCTCCATGATGAACTGGTGAGAGGGGTCTGGCTGGTGTAGGATCGGGGCTGAGGTGAACAGGGTCCAATTGAACAGTCTGGTGGGAGAAATGAGTTTAGTGAGAGGCGCAATGACGCGGCTAAAGTCCCGGATAAACCGCCTGTAGAAATTGGTGAACCCGATAAATCTCTGAAGTTGTTTACAGTTACAGCTTTAATCTTTTCTGGGTCAGCTCTCACCTGTCCACGCCCCACGATGAACCCCAGCAAACTGACCTTATCTGCATGGAACTCACACTTCTCAACCTTAACGTAGAGCTTGTTTTCCAGCAGACGCTGAAGGACCTGGCGTACATGGTGCTGGTGTTCCTCCGGTGACTGTTCCTGCGGCAAAAAATCTAAATGTAATTAAGGTACACAAAGACAAAACAATTAAGGAAGTCTCGAAGAACGTCATTGATTAGAGCCTGGAAGACTGCTGAAGCATTGGTTAATCCGAATGGCATGACTAGGTACTCGAAGTGTCCTAAGGGGGTCTTGAAAGCGGTCTTCCATTCATCCCCTTCCCGTATGCGCACCAGGTGATATGCATTTCGAAGATCGAGCTTGAAGAAGATGGTGGCTCCGTGGAGTGCCGTGAAGGCGGAATTGGTGAGAGGTCGAGGGTATTTGTTTTTCATGGTAATGTTGTTGAGACCCCTGTAATCGATGCATGGTTGTAGCATTTTATCTTTCTTGGCAACAAAGAAAAATCCGGCGCCCACAGGGGAGGAGGACGGACAGATGATACCAGCGGCTAGGGAGTCCCGAATGTATAGCTCCATAGTCTCCCTTTCTGGTTTGGAGAGATTATAGAGACAGCTGGAGGGCAAGGTGGCACTGGGCAATAGATCTATGGCGCAGTCATAGGGGTGATGGGGAGGAAGCGAAAGTGCCCGACTCTTACTGAAAATGTTGTGGAGATCATGGTACTCTTCAGGCATAGAGGAGAGATCTGGTTCGTCTGGAGGGAGAGTAGTAATGGCACTGGCACCCCCAGCAGGTGACAGGGCAGACTGCAAACATTTGGCTTGACAAGAGGGACTCCACTCCGAAACCTTTTCCCTAGCCCAGTCAATGACGGGAGCCACCAGCCAGGGATGGCCCAAGATGAGCAGTGCAGTGGGGGCTGAAATGACATGAAACTGCCTAGTCTCGTGGGGATTGCCCGACAAAACAAGGGTGACGGGCTCAGTGACATGCGTTACTTTAGCTAAGAGTTCCCCATTGAACGCGAGAGCCATGAAGGACCGTTCGAGGGGCTCCAGCCTAACCCCCAACTGCTCTGCCACCTGCTGGTCCAGGAAATCCTCTTCTGCTCCAGAGTCGATGAGGGCAAGAATGGGTAGGGCAACCAAGCGAAAAAACAAAGTAGCGTCTAGTTGAAATGTATTATTTTTCTTTCCTGGGATGTTTTGCTGACCCACTAGTAGTCCCAGTCCTACCGATGGGTGCCCCCTTTTGGCCGAATCGGGCAGGAGGCAAGAAAATGTCCCTGTTTGCCACAATATAAGCACTCCCTCTCCTGGCGACCTCGTAGGTGTTTCTCAGCAGATAAGTGTGCTCGGCCCAGCTGCCTAGGCTCATCGAGGGACGGTGCAGCAGAGGGGACCACGTTCCGAACAGGCGAATGGCGTCTCTCTCTCTGGCGACTCTGCAAGCGATTGTCGACTCGGTTAGCTAGGGAAATCAAGCATCTCAGGTCAGGTGGGTCATTGTGGGAAACCAGCTTGTCTTTTAAGTCCAGCCTACCTCCGCAGCCAGTGTCCAGAACTCTATGGTGTAATCTGCCACAGACCTGGATCCCTGGGCAAGGCTTAGCAGGTGGAGGGAAGCATCAGCCTGGTAATGCGGGTGGTCGAAGACCAGTCTGAATTCGCTCACAAAATTGTCTAATACAATGTTCGAGAATTTAGCCTCTGACCATTGGAGTGCTCACCCCCTCAACAGTCCACAAACATAGCATATTTTAGCTGCGTCAGATGTAAAGCTGGCTGGAAGCTGCTGGAACATGGAAGTGCACTGAAAAAAGAAACCCCAACAGAGGTTCGGCTGACCTGAGTATGGGTTCGGATCGGTAGATCGATTCCAGTGGATGCGGCGCCGCAGTATTCCCAGAGACGCTGGCGGCGGGAGCTGAGGGCGGGAGAGTGAGCAGAGCGGAAACTTGGTTGGAGAGCTGAGATACCTGCTGGGTCAGGGCCTGATTACACTTGAACTGGGTCCGGATAGTTTGTTCGTGTTGACCAATTAGTATCTCGTGATGCGAAAATGCGTGAAATGCCCCGAGTCTGATTGGTCTATTGTGGCCAGATCGTTCTGTCTTAACTCGGGGAATAGTTTAACAGTGTTTATTTACAACAGAAGTGCAAAATGACGGTAGATCAAACAGTGAATCGGGGAAAGTACCATGGTCCAAGGTGAGAGCGTGAGGAGCAGGGTCAGAGACAGGGCGGACAGTACCGTTGGGGAAGAACAGGGTCAGAAACGGGAGGGCAGAGCAGGTCCAGGGAGCAGGATCTGGTGACAGCGGAACGGGTCCAGGAGCAGGATCTGGTGACAGTGGAACGGGTCCAGGGAGCAGGATCTGGTGAGAGCGGAACGGGTCCAGGGAGCAGGATCTGGTGAGAGCGGAGTGGGTCCAGGGAGCAGGATCTGGTGAGGAGCAAGAATATCCAGTAATTAAAATCCAAAGAGTGCAAAAACAAGAATGGAGCCAAGCAAGGAGTACCACAAAGATACGCGGATGATCTGGCGCTGGGTGTCAGGCCCTGGCTCCTCTTATCCTTCCCAGGTGTGGTTGATTGGTGATTAGCCCCAGGTGTGCACAGGAGGAGCCAAAAATCTCTGCCCAGGTTCAGGCTCGGACACAGGAGGGAGTGGGGAGGTGCAAAAAAGGGGCAGAACTGGCAGGGATCATGACACAAATGTATCATTGATGTTACATTGATCATGGACACAAATGTGTATATTACATTATATTTGCTTGAAAGAGCTTTGTTTTTAAGAGGATGAAAGAAGTTAAGTCCACAAACAGGAGGTCACCAAGACACTTTCTGTATGAACACATGAGTCTTATTTCAATGTGAGCAGGTTCTTAATACATATACTGTATCTGACTGTGCTGGTAAATGACATATCACTAAATTTAAACTTGTACTGGGGCCTTCAAGGCCAACCTTAAATGGGTTTCATTTGTCTGCACTACAGTTAGCAGCCACACATCAGCATGGACCTATAATTACCTGACTGTGGCTCTTATTAACTTGTGACTGAGTCCTCCTTAGCTGGGGCATTGAAGGTGCCCTGGTGAGGGGCAGATACTGGGCAAATGCAGGACAGGAGCAGGACGACAGGGGCAAAAGGGCAGGTTGATTTTAAAGTTTCATTAATCACCGTGTGGACACGTCAAAACGGGATAATCACCTGAGTGCAGACTCGTAGAAATAGCTTGCGCCCAGGGGAAATTCTACCTCAGTCTTTAATTGTTTGAAGGCTCTTTTTAATCTAAGATTAATTTATGCCATTTTAAATAACTCTATGTATGATTAATATGCTCACAAGAAATTAAAAGGAGTTAGAGGCAATTATAACAAGAGCGTGGCCGTCACCTCATTAGAACAGTGTTGTAGGAGTGAGGCAGGGACAGCTCTTTACAGATTTACATGCTAATCGGACGATCCCGCTGGACAATGTAACACTGGTCTGAGTGTACTGTATAGAATGCCATAGAGGGAAGTCAACATGGAGCGGACAAGCTCACCTCCAGGGACTGCTCTTTCCCCTTTAAACTTAATGACCCACATGTCTAATACCACTTTGAACAGCTCTCTGCTGCGGTCTATGCAGAGGCTTTGTGGGATATTCACAAGTAATGAGCCACAACACTAACCGTTGTCCACTCAGATGGATAATAGTAGAACAGAAAGTGCCTGAGATGGAGAGCCAAAGTCTAAGTGTGAACAACAGCAATGTTTAACTCTGTGGCAGTGCTTTGACGGTATGCATGGTCAAAGTTCTCCATACAAGGTATAAGACGAAAACAAGGAGCAGAGCCAACAGTAAAAAAAAATAAAATAAAAAAATTACTAAGTAGGAAGAGGCAAAATATCTGTGCTTTTTAAAATTGAAACAGTATGTTATTGAATTATTCACCTTTTTTCACCATTTTTCTGTATTTTTTAAAATATGGACATTTTTTGTATTTCTGTAATTTTGTATCCTTATAGGAATATTATTTTATTAGATTTTTTCTGCATTTGACCCATCTTGCAAAGAGTGATTTTTGAAAAACCAATTAATGCAGGAGGATCCATCACAAGTTTCAAATCAATCAATCAATCAATCAATGCAAAAGCAATTTAAATGGACGCAAATAGCAAAGGCTGCAATTTTTGAAGTACAATAATTCCCTGAAAATAAATAAAGTGGGTATAAAATATTTAACCCTGTGGTGCAGATATGGCTATATTTCAGTCTTTTTTGTCATGTTTCCTAGATATGTTTAAAATGAACAGAATCCTGTTATTAAAACATGAATCACAAACAATGCTTGTCCAAAAAATTTGCAATCAAATTGATGCAATTTCCCCCAAATCGTTCAGCTCTAATTGGGACTTACCCTCTCTTCTCAATGAGTAAAGAAATGCTATGATGAAGGTAAACTTTGTAAATAAAGCTTCACTGTGGTTTATGATGCCTGGAAAACTGAGGTACTTATTTATTGCATCTGTGCAGAAATAGGAGTGAGAGCGAGGACTAGAGGGCGTGGTGGCAGAGTGGTTAGCAGTAGCTTAGTTGTCCTCTTCAGGTTGCTATCTGTCTGCTCTGGTTTTCCCGGTAAAAACATGTAAAAGAACTCCCAAATGAATCCAGGACTACTCCACACGAGAGCCTTGTTCCCTCAGTGGGACATGAGTTAAATAAAGAGTTGCTTCAGTGACCAATCCTCACAGCACAGGTAAAAAAGACACATCAGTCTGCCCTTTTCTAAACACAGCCATTCTACTATACCGATGCAATACGATATACACAATACATTCTGAGCCCAGCAGATCCAGTCTTACTTCCTTTTACCATACATTTACCATTAGAGACCTGCCACTTGGACCCTGCAGTTATGCGCTGGATTGTCTCAGGGGCCTTGGCACCATGGCCTTGTCTGGTGTGGTATATCAGGCCTTATCTCCTCTTCATTTGCTCGTGGGATACCAATGTCTGCTACTGAGACTGTATGCGAGCCATAAGGAAGGAGGCCGAGGATTAGTGAATGTGAGATCCACTATACAGGATGAAACATACAAGATCTATAAGTACATCAAGGACAAGGCCCCAACAGATGACATGCTCAACGAATATCTCAGACAGCAGAGCACAGAGGAAGAGGTGCTGGAGGTACCATCATGGAAGGACAAGCCCTTATCTGGGCTGTACCACCGGAACATAACTGAAGTTACTGATATCAAGAAATCCTACCAATGGCTTGAAAGAGCTGGTCTGAAGGACACCACAGAGGCACTCATCCTGGCAGCACAGGAGCAGAGCTTGAGCAAAAAAACAGAGCAAAGCAGTTGTGGTGGCAGTACCAAGTGAATATCAGAAAAAGGGAACAGTGGTGCCCTTGGTGGTCGGAGCACTCGGGACAGTGACCCTTAAACTGGAGGAGTGGCTACAGCAGATCCCAGGAAAGAAATCAGATAGCTCAGTCCAGAAAAGTGCATTACTAGGAACAGCAAATATACTGGGTAGAACCCACAAGCTCCCAGGCCTCTGGTAAAGGACCAGGTAAAGAATGTGGCCAACTGACTATGTGAATATACTGAATGACCACATTATTCCATCAATAGATTTTTTCTTCCCTGATGGCACGGACATATTCCAAGATGACAATGTCAGGATTCATCTGGTTCAAATTAGGAAAGACTGGTTCAGGGAGCATGAGACATAATTTTCACACATGGGTTGGCCACCACAGAGTTCAGACCTTAACCCCATTGAGAATCTTTGGAATGTGCTGGAGAAGGCTTTCAGTCGTCAGACTCTACCATCATCAATGCAAGATCTTGGTGAAAAATTAATGCAACACTGGATGGAAATAAATCTAGATCTATTAGAGTGGGGGTTTTTTTGGTGGTGACTTTATTTTTTTAGCCAAGCAGTGTAAATGTAAATATATATATATATATATATATATATATATATATATATATATATATATATATATATATATATATATATATATATATATATATATACATACACATACACACACTTTTCCTTATGGAGCCTATGCTTTCCTGTCCTTCTAAGCTTTCCGTTGTAAATTAGTTTCTTCCTTCTAAGCTTCCTGTTGTAAATGAGTTTCTTCATCACCTTGCATATTTTGTATTTGCGTAGGTCTAAGCATGATTTGATTTGCCTTAAGAGCGGAGGTGCCGGGTTGAGGGACAGCCGGAGCAGGGCCTGTCTTTTGTCCCGGGCTGGGGCTCATCTGGTGTGCCTGGGGTTGGAGGGGGAGAGGAAATGGCCTGTGTGAATAGACAAGGGTGCTAAAAGGCTGAGTGAAGGCTACTGTCTGGGGAGTCCAAGGGGGGAGGGACAAACACAGCGTCTATCAAATCCTAATCAAGTACAGAAAAGAGTGGCTTTCTTCATCAACAAATAAATATTACTAAGGTTTCCAAGCATCCTTCATTCTGTAAAGTTTGTGACACATACTCAAAAGACTTGTTTAACTAATCTTTGTTAACCTTAGTGTGCATCTCTACTACTGCCCTGCTCTGTCAGAATAACACGAGCCTGCCAGTCTAAAAGACTCTGCTATCATATGTATAGACACTTTTGAAGGAAAGTCAGTTTGTACAGTTACAGCAATGCATTTTCAAAACCCATTTATGGATATTGGCTAGCAACGGCCTTCTGTTGTTATAGAAATAACTCAATTTATTAAGATACTGACGATTTTTAAACTAATTTCTTAAAGTTGACTAGTGATACAACATCCTTATACTGCTACATAAAGGTTTATTCTCCTCAAGAGCATTGTCACTGAGCGAATCTCAACCAGGGGGTGTCCTTTTTTCCAAATTCCTTTAAAGTCAAGATGGAGCTGTACTGAGCTGTAAAAAGCTTAATTCTAAACTTCTATTTTGTTGTAAATCTAAAACAAAATAAAAACACAGATCAAAATATGTGTAACAAAATCCACAGCAATATTTGTACTGAGGAAGGTAAAAGAACAACACATTCAGTCTTCCTCTTTTTGGCGACAGTGCATACTGTTATACAATACTGTTCCTATTGTTATACAATATAACAATACCGCGGTTCATCTTTTGCGGATTTTTTGTGTGTGCAATTTTGCATGCTTTTTTTTTTTTTACAGTGTATGAACACGCGTGTTCTGTGTCCTGATTGGCTAAGGGACGTGCCGTGTCTCCTGTACTTATTTTATTAAAAATGAATTTCATTTATTACGGTATATGTTGGATACATTATGTACTTTCTTAATAATATTGCTTCCTATGTATTGTTGCAGTATAGCACATTTGAGGAGCGCACCGATAAAAATGTAACAAGAGTGAACGCGCACAGGGCATGCACGAGATGAGATGAGTTAAGTTGTTGAATAAAGACGAGCTGTGACTGTCTATGTTGGTCTATTTAAGCAGGACATGGACATGCTGAGTGAAGGCAGAGGTTACGCGACTGTAGGAAGCCCTTAGGGAATAAATGAATCTTCAGTTCGTCACATAAAGGAGGAGGAAAATAACATAAGGACGAAAACAGCAATAAGTTTGAACAAGGATGCAAAAAGGGTTGTAACCATCATGTGGTTGGAGTCTGCTTTAGCTTTGTGGAAAAAGATAATTACAAGATAGTACAGCGGAACGGTGCCAGGACGAAGAGGCGCGGTCAGAGGAACTGTGAAATATGCCTGAGTCACTATTAATCATTTCTTGTTGATCATTAAAATTTTATTTGTTACAGTATTTCTAAAAACTATCATTTTTATTTACAGTACAGTATAGTATTTGGTTTTGTTCTATAATACTGTGCTAATTTTTTTAATCTACAAAGGTTTGAACTTTGAGAGTAGAAGAGAGAAATGTGAGAAAATGTTAATGCCTGTCTGAGAAAAGTGTATAAAGTGATGTGGAGAGGGGTTTTACAGCCTTAAAACATATATAATAATTGTAACAAAATTAAGTTTTCTACTTCGCGGATTTCATTTATTTTGGATTATTTTTGGAACGTAACCTCCACGATAAAAGGAGGGACAACTGTACATGAGAAGTACCAGACAAAAGGTACTGTCTGCAGAGCAGTCCTGAGGCATCCCTTGTGTGTCCAGTAAAAAGACGCTGCTAGGCCCTAAACACACACTAGACTCTGAAAAAGACAAGTACAGAAAACGCAAGGGCACACTGACGGAAGTGAAGGTACCAATCTGTGCCATCAGCCCCTCCCACCACCATTAACACTCGTGCAAGCACTATGTTCATATTTGACAATGTGGGTGAAATGTCTTGCCAAAGAACAACAGTTTGCACTAGAGCCACTACTGCCCCACTGTGGCATCTGCTATTCTCAGATGTCTCCCATCCAAGTACTGACCACTCACAGGTATGACCACCTCTACAGAACCACCCAAGGTAAGATAAAAAGCTCTCAACAGCATAAGCCATTGAAAACAAATAGAGGTAAATCAGGACTAAGGTCACATAGAACCAATACTGCTTTAAGATGAGGCCTGCTCAGCACATGTGTGCACTCACACGGAGCCACAGTTCTGAGCAAGAGAGCAGTGCAGGCGTTTAGCAGGCACATTAACATACAGATAGAATAGGTAAAGGCTTTTAATATACTCTGGGGGATCGGCTGTAGACTCAAATGAGGAGACAAACAAGATGGAGTCTCTCAGTGCGGCGGCCACACACAGTGAGCATGAGAAGGGGGAGTGGTGCTTTAAGTGTTTCGGAATAATTGTTATTGGACTGAGACACATGGCAAAGATAAGAATCATATTTGTTCCCCTCTTTTTTTTATTCTTCAAAATATCTTAATTTCAGGAAAAATTTTGAGACAGATCCATGTAACACAACAAAATCATCAAATATCTTCTGCCAAAGTTTGAATTCTCGATTAAAAAGATCTGACAATTTGAAAAATTATAATTGACATGCCCATTTCTGTTTTAACTAGAGATGGTGGATGATATTGACATAAATTAATATCACATTATACATTTTTGAATTTTCATGATAACAAAAACAACTAGAACATATAATTTGCAATCCATCGGAAATGGGTTAAAATGATCATCAAAGATGCACTATGCCACATTTCAGGTTAGAGCCTGCCACCTTTATCTCCATGAAGATTTTGTTGGTTTATTAGATAAGTTAGGTGGCATACTGTGAAACATTTCAATCTCCACTGAGATAAGAGGGAGATGTCACAGTGCCAATATACAGGTTAGATCTGTGGAGAGGTTACTGCAAGAATAATGTGTGTTTTTAAAAGTATTATTGAGAAATATAAACACCAGTAATGAAATAAATGCATGATTTTATTTATTTAGGTATATTTCTTTACATTTTCTAGACCATATACTCAACATTCTGACATACACACACAAAAAAATCATTATAGAAGATTTTGATGTATTGCTCACCATTATTTTGAGAAAATTTTGGACATAAAAATTGCAATCAATATTACATTACATTATTGTAGCTTATATCTCTTTAATGTGAGCCAGTGACAACAGGAGCTCTGCACAGATGGTAGTTGAGGACCACACAGAGGAATTGGTGTGAGACTGAGGCATGTTAGCATCCTTCACACCAACACTCAATAAGCTCTTCTCAAGTGAGGCCCCAGTGCTGTCCAAGGTCATGACAGCACCATCCAACATGCCTGAAATCTTAAAGCAGACCTATACTGCAAAATTGACTTTTCAGAGCTTTTAACCATGTTATAGTTTTTTCCCCTCAACATTTACTCACCCAAAGTTGTACTTGGAGTGATTTGTGCATGCTTCAGCAATCTTTAATCGCTTATTTTCAAGATGCCATTTTCACTGCCACTGGTACACACCTCTCTGTACTTACTTCTCTTTTCTCCAATTTTATTTTCTTAATCAGTGATATGCGTTGGATTGAACAGCACTGCATAGTCATTTTGGTACAAATGCTTCACTTGCAGGAGTGGTCTAAAGATTCCATATGAGGTGCTGACAACTTCACAGCTCTTTGTTGTAATGACGTTTATGGTGTTGTGGAGCGTGAATGGAGACAACAGAATGGCATGATGGGTACAGCCGGAGCCTTCAGCCTGCTTCACACTTCCACGCTCAAAGCTTGCCTTTTGTGCTTCTGCTGAACTTAATTTGACTCAACTACAATGATGAGACTTTTGTATGGAGGTACATTCAAAGCATGGAATTTCATCAATAGTTACTGAAGTAGCTCTCAAAGCGCAGCCAAGGTTTTCCCACTGACCCCTTTATGTCAGGTTTCATTCAGTCTTTAAATGTATTATCATTTTTAAATTTAAGAATCCTTCACCTGAGCACCTCAACCGTTAATGTAACACACTAATTTATCACAAAAGTTTTAAAATGACGATAATGTGTGTGTTGGAATGCAAGTATCTGATAACTGCTTTTGCACAGCGGACAAAGCGGATATTTTGCACTGCTAAGTTTTAAAAGAAGACTTGGATTGACTTACCATGAGGTTATTGGGGGCAGGCCGCTCTTTGGGTTGGCGTCTCATACTGAAAGAAAAGACAAGTAGTCACTATTCACCAGATCTGATGCATTTTGTGATGGCCTTAATTCAAAAATGTACTTCCTTTTGTTTCTGGGGGCGGGTGAATACTCTTTGAATACACTCTTTTATTATTTAACTAAATATGTACACACAAATTAAAACTTTCCGCTTCAGTCCAACTATTTGTAACTTTTAATACACAAAAGCACCAAAGGCAATCAAAACTTTATGTTGATTTTTTCTTGTTAATTCTTTTCAAGCCTGAATGTGAAGCGGTGGATATGATTATGTACAACTTGATCTCATTAAAAAGTTCAATAATTACCAAATTTGCAATTGAGTAAGATGCCAGTTTGCATTAAAAGCATGTTTTATTGGTCTATTCAGTAATCTCCATTAAAGCTCCTGCACCACACTGTATTCTAGTAAATAATACTATATTGTAAAAGCATTAGTATGGCTCTGTCTGAATGTCCGCCCTAGTGCTTAACTCTTCATTCACTCCATAGCCCAGCACTCTTTAGTGGACTCTATAGTGCACTCATTCACAGAGCAATTTGCATACACATCTCACTACTTTTAGGTCATGTTACTGGGTCTGGGTGAAAAAAGTCAGCTAAACTCTGATAAAAGTTGATTTATGTCATAAATAATGATCAGATTGGCACACAAATATTTATGGACTAACAATAATCATACACATTTTTGTCAAGCTGCATCTCATGTAAATGAACTACATTTTATTTTATTTTTGTCTGAGCTAAGGTAAGTGGGCATCACCAGCACCTACAAAGCACTGGCTTATTTCAGAGTATTTTATTTATAATCAGGATCAACAGTGTGATAAATCAGTGCTTCTATCTGCTTCATTCAGTCGTGTTGTGTCCAGTTAAACTCCTATCGCTGTCCGCGGTTCTTTCTCTGACTCTCGCAAAGCACTGTGGTCTATATTGACCAGTCTAGTGACCACCAATGTACAAGGTGCATAGTGGAAAATTGTGAGTGCACTACTTTTTCATCAACTGGACACTCGGACACCACTAAAAATGGTGTGACCCCTAAATAGTGCCCCATGTAGGGAATAGTGTGGACATTCTGACACAGCCTTTGTATAGAATTTAGACTTATGTGTGCTGTCTGCATCTGACTGTAAAATATTTTAGTGATCGCAAACAGAAAAAAAGAGCCTGATATGTGGTTAAAATGCATTTGGAATGAGAGCGGGTTGGCTGTGCATTAGCTGTCCATTCATTTTCATGTGGAAAAAACTGTTCTGAAGCTGTGTGCCCAAAAATTCATGTGAATATTACCAAGGTGCTAAACTGCTAAACTGTGTTATTAGATTAGATTCCCTGAGCACTCTTGCAATTACAGTGGACTCATTTACCCACTGTAAAGGGCCTGCTTCAGTAACCTGCATTGCACATGGATCAGAGGGTTAACTCACTCATGTTTAGAGCATACAACTTTGTGTACCAGTAAAGGTAACATGAGGCTAATTAATCCAGGCTAATGTTAAGTAAACATGAATCCAGGCTAATGCCAAGTAAACAGGGCCTAATAATAAAGTGGGAGAAATTATAAGTAAAAAAGGGGCAGCTTTTTATAACACTATAAAAAGCAGAGTAACCACAATGCATTAGCACACAAAGGCACGTGCACTTGACTCTTAGCACTGCTGCCCATTATATCAGACCATAATAGATTCATCTCATGTAACCCTATCATTATTTATCAATGATTTAGTCGGAACATGGAGCCAGGAGGCTGGCCTCAAAACTCTTTCCACAGAATAAAGAAGAGCCAATATTATGCACAGTATAAGGCACGCACTGTAGCCATTAGTGAAGTCCACACTGACACCTGACTTTAGCTTGTGTGCATCTATAGAAACACTTTGGACAAGTACATGCTTCTCATCATGTAGTGTAGGGGTCGTTTGTAAACATGTTCAAATCAAATCAAACTTCTACAGATAATTGCAATGTTGTTTTATTTTTAATTACAAAAACATGGGACATGAATAGCCAAGTTGTAATAATTTAGTGTTTTGTTTCTTAAGACATTTCTCCAATCCATCCATCAGAATCCAATGAGAAAGCAGAATGAGCCTCACATGAATCTCACAAATTACATTTGCTAAGATCTAGTTATTTTAAACCAAAACTCTCTTATCTGAATGGTCACTACCAAAACCCCAGCACCTGCAGTCAATCATTAATTAGTGCTAGTGCAGCCTCTGCAGCTCAGTGAGTGAATCTTGAAGGTTCTGAGCTTTCACATGAGGCATGGCCATATTCTGAGAGTGAGAAAATTTTGTATGTGTCCTCTATTTACAGGTTAAGTTTCTGGCAACACAGGTTCCGTTATGAGCGTGGGATTTAAAACTGAGTGCAGGCTACACATCCTTTAATATTTTGTGTGTGCACCTAATGATTTTAGAGATAGGTTGCACAATAGAATAAATGGTACTGTGTACACAAAGGCTTACCACTGAACTGTCAGAGTTCAAATCAAGCCAATACATTTGGAGGTCATTTTAAAACTAAACTACATAAAGTACTTACCACTGAGTAACAAAGTGAACAAACGTGTCACTAAACTGGCCCGCAGGGAGAACAGGAGGGTCCTGAGAACACAAGAGTCACACATGGCAAACAGCAGAAAAAAAAAAAAATCATAATATAAATGTGCTTTTAAATGTTTAAAAAGAGACAAACTTTAATGGAGGCATTTCTCATCAAGGCCCAAAAAGCAAACATCAAGAACCAATAATGTGCAGATGAACGTAAACTCCATTATCCCCCATAGACCAATGCCCTTGTGCTCAGAGCAAAATACATTAACAATGCGCCATCCCACACAATACATTCTCATTGGAAAATAACTCCTGTGTATGTATAACAATATAAGGCCACAGCCAAACACAGAAAACCTCAGACTGACAGAGGAATAAATGCATGCATAAGCAAACCTCATTAAAAACTATGGCAACTATGGTTTGTTATTTCAAAAGCACACTTAGTTTTCAAATTAAAGGCCTTGTAGCCAATTTCCCCATGTATTTGAAGTAAATGTGTCTTGCCCCAGTACAAATGGATTGCATAAGCCGTTCCTGAGGTCAAAATAAGTCTGCTGTGTGAAGAATGTGTTAGTATGGTATTTATCAAATGCTTTCCTGAACAGTTTTAGTGTAATTTTGAGCTTTACCAGAACTAGAAAAAGACCTCATGGTAACATAAAGAAAGCACTGTTATTTTGTTTATGAAAATTCCATTCTACTACTAAAAGAGGAGCATGTTTTATCTTTATTATGGTATCGGAATCAGTATCGAGGATTGAATCAATTCCAAGTCGAGTTTGAAAATTTTAGTTTTATTTTTCATGTTTTGTGGTTCTTCATTTGTCATATGCAACTTCAACAAAATGACATTGAACAGACTGGTGACTTATATATCAAATAGAAAAGCCTGGAAATAACTGGTTAGATGAAGAATGCTTAGCTGATCATTTGGCAGCGTTGGTAGAGATGGGGAGAATGCAAACTACAGTCACTAAATGTCCTCATAAATACACAAAGACCATAGTGCAGTGTGTAGTGCTCAGATCAATACAAAGTCAATTAAGCGTGTCCTGTTAACAGATGCGCCACATTGACCCTCTTTTGTCCAGAATGCTATTGGAAAAACAAGATTCATTCACATTTCTTTGAGACTAAAACCACATTTCCTAATGACTCATGATTGGAAAACAACATATTGGGGTGAAAAAAAATAAATAAAAATTGCAATAAAATATTCAGTAACTTCTGTTCATAATCCAGAATTTGGTATCATGATTTCAGAGGGGGGGTAGTGGCTTACCCATAAGATTTAGAATGATAAAAAAAGTAGCACCATTACCATAACAACTGACAGCTGAAATCTGAAAGCAATGAACGAACACAACAGCTCAGCTGTTTTTGAAATAGATACAAAAACTTGATCCAAAAATGTTGGCCCTAATCCTTATTTATTTAGGGTCAGATCCACACATTTTATATATATATATATATATATATATATATATATATATATATATATATATATATATATATATAAACAGATATATGTCAATCATGTCTTTAGTATTGACACTAAAGACATTGGTTTAAAATATCCCACTTTTGTTTATTTATATTGATAAGGAAGACACTGAAGTTTCTGTGGATAGGCCCAGTAATTACTGAGATATCAACCACACATCTCGAATCTGACAGTTACACAGCAAAATCCATCACAGAATTCTGACCTGTCTCCAACTCAGTTGGAACTAGAGAGATCCTACAATGTTGAGATGTCACGTATCCAATTATTTTTATTTGTAGAATACTACAGTTTGTGGTGTTGTTTTAATATTAATTATACCTCCAAATTATCATTAGCATTAGCACTGGGACACACACGTCTTTCTAAACACAAAAGTGTCCTCTGGTGAAGTATTCATTTTATTTGTGTAGTGTTTAACATGTTGACAGTGACATCCACCCACAGCTCCCCATCCACTGCCTCATCTTTAAATATTTATTCACTTTAGTGTGACTCTACAAAAAAAAGAGGAAGTAGTGACAAGAATTTGTGGTAGTGTTGAAGTTGCCAATCACTGTTATGCACAGAGCCCATTTTCTCTATTAATTACATTGTATTCTGATTCACAAATACTACTACTACTAATCATAATAATGCCTTACACTTGTAATGTGCTTTACAGGCTTGTCAAAGCCTCTCAAAGCGCTATACTATAGTAATTATTCATTCATTCCACACTCAGTGATGGTAAACTACTATTGTAGCTACAAATGTTGAATGTGATCATTTTTGATAGGACCCAAGAGTGCATTGTATTACAACACAAAGCTTAATTTAAACCATATTATTTTTTAGCTAGCCCCATCTGTACTAACTATTATGGGCTTATAGAAAGTTATGATGTCATCTGAAACTCAGCAATAGCACTTACATGGCTCGTCAGCACTGAAGTAAGGCACTATTGTTAATTTTCCATCTGTCATAAATGTAATGTATGTTAAATGTAAAAAATCTGAGTACACAATCTAAAATAAATGTCTTTTCTGTGGGAGCGCCCAGACTCTGTCTACCAGTCCCCTGCCAGTTCAGTTTAATGCAGTTTAAGACTACACAGTTTAAGATTACACTGAAAGTCCACCTCTTCTCCCTGGTATTTAATACTAGCTAGACAGTATACCTTGGTGTTTTCTTGTACTCGCACTTTAGCCAGCTGAAGTTGTTTTATATGTGCTATATGAATAAACTTGAATTGAACTGTAAAATTGTGCTTGTGGCCAGATGGAACGATTGATTGATTTATCATGACTAGTCCACTATGAAAAATAATCATATTTTGGTAAATGTTCACATTTATATTTAACACTTTTCCCCCTTCAAGGCTCAAAGAACTTTATATCAAGGAATCACTCACCCATTCACACACACATTCACACACCAGTGTACGCAGACACTGGGGGTGAGGTGGGCTAAGTGTCTTGCCCTAGGACACAATGACAGTATTCATCTGTGGGAGCTGGAATCGCATCGCCAACCTGTGGGTCGGTGGATCTGACTGCTCTACCAATGATGTTTATGTCGAGAGCGGAATTCGACCAACCTTCGGTTCAGTGGACAAATGCTCGATCAACTGAGCTACTTTCACCCTAATAACTGATCTGACCTCCTAAATCTAACCTCTAGTAAATAATAGTCTGCATCATTTTAAATAAATTAATTGTTCATATTAATTGAATCTTTCTTCATGCTTTATCAAGCCTGTAAATTATAAGTGACAATCAAAATGTCAAAAAAGAATAAACTGTTTCACATTTTCATCAACGATACACTTTGTTCAGGATGATTCTGTATTTAGAAGCCTTCAGTCTCCAGATTTCAACCTTTATTAGAATAATGTATTTAAAAGTCTCAATTTTCAATAGAAATAATCATTTGACTAGTTGATCTATAAATTATGAATTGCTGACTAGCTGACCATTGCAATAGTTGTTAGCTGCAGCCCTATTGCAAAAGTAACGATATTGTGATATTACGGACGCAATAATGAATATCGCAACATACTCAATATATTCTAATAACATCAGTGTTCTCCAGCTGATAAAAATTTACTGTTTTTTTTTTTTTTTTAAAGTATCGTACTATAAGTCACACTGGATTATAAGTCGCATTTTTGGGGGAGAATTTATTTTACAAAATCTGAGACCAAGAAAAGACATTTTATCTTTAAAGGTAAGATATAATAATAATAATAAAGTAGAGAAAAACAGGCTGGATAGCACTACAGCATACTGTATGTAACACATTTATATTTATTTAGCTACCAATCAACAGTTAATCAGATAACTAAAGCATTAAAAAAATCTAACAAGTTTACTGTCAATCTCTTTCCAAATCACTAAATCCATTGGTCCTGGGAGTCATTTCTGAACCACACCGCCAACCCCGGAGTTAGATGAAGCGCCACTTCCTCTTCTGTGTGGCTGTCATCAGACTCAGCAGAATATGGTTTTCTTTTAGGGGGCATTTTTGTTCAGTCTTTCTCAGATGTCTTTTAAATTGCAGTAATGTTGAAACTTTAAATTTTCAATGGTGCAGAAGTAATAGATACTGGTACACAAGTGCCATCGTGCGGTTGTTAGTGTGACAATAAAGAAGATGTGAAATTATATATTTTAATAATTTCACATATAATTCATATCTGAGTATAAGTTGCACACAACAAACAATGAAAAAAGTGTGACTTATAGTCTAGAAAGTACAGTATGTTAAATAAAGCTGATTTTATTCACGACTTTCCTTATTAGGTTCAAAAAGAGGTGTGAGTTCGTCCTGGTTTTGTCTAAATGAAAAAAATTAAGTCAAAGAGTACATTCAAATATTGCAATATTGATATTGCAAAATATTCATTATTGTGCAGCCCTAATGAAAAGCATATATTTTCTTAAATAAACCAAATCCAATGCATGTGTGTCTTCAGCAGACCTATAAAAGGACCTCTTCTACAGTACAATTTTCTACCTTTATACAAGCAGAATTCCTTGGACAGAACCCTGGCCTACCAAGCATAAAATGCTAAGCTGCGGTCCCAAGTCAGAGCGCGATTCAAATGCAGGGAAATGAGGCCTGTGTATGTGTGGAGGGAGGCCTGCTGTGCCATTAAAAACACCTCTGGGCACTATTCTCATTCCTTAATGCTCTGATCGGCAGCCCCCCCGTAAAGCATGATGCATGACGCCATTTAAATTAACAAAGAAATAGGCCCTTCTAATCTCTCTGCAATAGTGTGTGCTGCCGCCATCCGGATGAGCAATACATCATAGAGCGGCTGTGTACAGACAAACAAATGCCCTTGAGCAACCCACGCAGAGCAGCATTCTCAATTTGGAAGGGAAGCACCGAATCAGCAGCAAACATGTACATGCAAGTACATAGGCCAGCCCCTTTGAACGCTTGTATTTGGGCAGCACTGCAGCCTAGTATGATATTATGTTATTCGAACCTATAGACCCTTTCAAAAAGTGTAAACAAAAACATTCTAAGTTTTGGAATGGAGGCACCTGGAGGCCAAATGAAACTGAACATAATGCAATGTCAATGAGAAACTGAGATTAACCACAGAATATTATGAAATAAAAAGGGGAGTTGGCAAATGAAAACGTGTCAGACACATGAATGATATAATGGTAGGTATGGTTTTAGTGTGATTTGACAAAAACCTCATAGACATTACATTAGAGTGACAGGAAGTAGCCAGCTCTCATTGTGCACAGATCCTATTGTGTTTTATTATTTGTTTATTTAGTAAATTATTAGACACAAGTGCCATTTTTGGAAAGATCTTGATTTTTAGGATTTATTGGACAAATACTTACAGAAATATTACATTTACAATGCTTTAGCATTTTACCTACAGATGTATTACATACTTTATCAAAAATTATATGACTTGTAACTCTTGAAAACGATTTTTGAGGCTCAAAAATAGTTTCTTTTTCCACCTTTTGTAATAGAAAAACTGTCATTTCTATCCTAGAAATTCAAAATTGTAGTTTCTTTTTTTTCAAACATTAGCATTTTGACATGATCTCACTTAATCGTTGAAAATGTACCATGGTTGCCTCCAGTCTCGTCTAATCTAGAATTTGTATCACCCTGATGATACAGCATATTAAAGGGTCTATACAAAGCATTAGTCTGGTCCTTGTCTATTCATGTTACATCTTTGGAAGTAGAAGGTAAACTCAACCACTGTGAAATGGAGTTGGATACAACATACGACCAAACAGGGCTCAGCGGCAATGCTAAAAAATTACAGAACACACTCGCTTTGGGCTGACAAAAATGTAAAACGGAACAAGCAATCAGAGGAAGCATGGACCAAAGAAAATGTTCACATCTGCTTCAACTAATCTTTCTGTACTGAGAGCAAAGTGTTTCAGGAAAAATGTAAACCTAATATGGTCACTTGTTAAGCAGCAGCACACTGTACAACTGTATAGTGGCGTCTATATGGCTATGATAGAATACTATACAAATAAATGAGCGGGAAGGAAGCATAAAACATCATCATAAAGTATGTAATTTTCTGCAGGTGCAAGTCACCTGCATTTTTCCATGGAAATCGGAGGTTAAAACCACATTTCGGCAGATTCTCCATGGAGAAATATTATAGGCAGGACAAAGGACAAACTTTTCTCCTCCAGGCTACATAAGAGTCAGGCTTGTGGATGCAAGCACGCTCAAAGTTTAGAAGCATGTTTTTTCAGTGCAATAAACGAAAACAAAAAACAAGAAAACAAAACAGTTTCAGGTAAAAAGTTACATACTGTGGCTTCAATCACACTAAACACAAAAGTGACGACAACTCAGAATAAACTGAAACTAAGGTTGAACTAGGACTGGTAAAGGGCTACATCAAGTCTTTATCAGTGATAAACCAGGACCAAGCCAGGATGACACACTCTAAGAAACGTTACATATCTATTCTTTAAGACCCTGTACATAAGTTTTATTGTCTTAAAAAAATCAAAAACAGAACTAGTTCATTTTAAACGGTTTGCAGTGGTCCAAAGTTATTCTTCACTTACCTTATGCTTTCTGAGCAATTTAATTATTCTCCACAATGATTTTATAAGCCCTTATCAAAGCTTTGAAATGCTAACAATAACTAGCATGCTCATCGCACACTTCCCGATTCTCGGACAATAGAAAGCTTTATACAGACGCAGACAGCACACAGCAGACTTATTTTGACCTCAAGAGCTGCTTAAACAATATATCTGTACTGGGACGAGACACATTTTGCTCAAATACATGGAAAAAAAATCAGGTAGAGGCCCTTTAAGGGTACAAAACCTTGTCTATATTTGCACTCCCACATATTTATGCATGTATTCCAAGCTCCGCCAAAGCTTTGATGTCGCTGCGGCAATCGCACAAAGACAAACCCTGTGATGAAAGTGCCCTGGCTCTTGCTTCATCCCCCTGCACCAAACGTGAACCGCCACGAGTAAATATACATGTCATTGCCATGGAGCCTTTATTAGGGGAAATTAGATCCGTAATTACAGGCTTGAAAATAAAGTAGGAGTTCTTTATTAGCAGAGCGGCGTGCTATTCACCGGCGCAGTGGAGAGGTGCTTTAATGAGAGTGGGCAGCGAGCAGATGGCGGGACGCTCAGCAGTTCCAAGATGGGGTCTTGACGATTAATGTAGCGCTGTCTGTTTCCAGCAAATATACTTTCCAAAGACAAACGCAGGCATGAGCAGGCAGGATGGACTGTTGGCAATGGAGTGATGTCCTATATGATTTATGGTGTGGTTCTGTGCCGTTGCAGTATTCTAATAGAAATGCATGAAGGGTTTTTAAGGGGCTTTCATTGTAGTTTCTGCAAGAGCTATCCTAATCAAATCAAACTTGTAATTTGAATGGTCGTAATTAGCAAATCACACACTGCAGTAATTTAGGTGATATAATCCTTTATATGGTCCTTTGTAGGAATCTAACAATCTCTTTGTCTGAAGTCATGTGTAACCCGTGAAGTACTAACCCTGTAGTTTTGATGTTTACACACATGTTCTGAAATGCATGGGTTTGTTGTGATAATCTTTAGTAATTCATTTTTCATTCTGTTTTTAGGATTAATGCTCCTGAACATAAACAATGTGAATACTGATAAAAATGTCCCAGTCTCTGATTAAATAGTGAAAAAGTTAAAGGGCCCATATTACGCAACTTTTTCTCTTTTGTTTAATTCACACATGTTTAACCCACAAACAATGCATATTAAGTCTGAGTTTTCTCAAACAGAAAACACAGTTTCACTTCGTGATGTCATGTGGTAATACAGGAAGTGCTCCACTGTGTTTTAAACTCCATACACCTTTTAGGACTGCCAATCACTACTGAACTAAAGCTAAAATGTAGCTATTAACTTGAAAACTACCATTTCATGGCATCACAAGGTGGAGAGCATTTTGAGCTTTGGGAATGCATGGTACTTATGAGTCTACTGCTGTAGTAGAACATATGGGATGCCTATATGTGACACCACAGTCCTGCTAAGTATAGATTCAAGAAATTACACATATTTTCTATATTTTTTGTCTTGTATTTTGGTGAATTTTTAAGATTTCTCAAAAACCCAACTGCTCTAATAGGTGTCAGTAAAAGTATTTGATATCCAATCCAGCAAAGCACAGTGTGGAGATATTTTCAAGGACAAAATATTTTTCAAGACATCTGGCCTTTTTTCTCAGTTCCATGCATTTTCCATATCTGGAAAAAGGCCAAAGATTTTTTCAGGAATCGTGGGAACCCTGATTATTGAGCATAGCACTGTTATAATGTTGACATAGTACCCCTAGCGTGAAGTAGCGCACCCATCCTAAACTGTAGCTCATGTTTCTAAAGTGTACCTGACAGCACAGTGCTTCTCCTGTTGCCTGTGTGTAGTGGGGTGATGGTGGATTTGGTGGGCGAGCAGAGGACTGCCAGGCCCGGCGCACAGCTCTCTCGCCCGGAGGGGAGACGGCAAAGGGTGTGGGAAAAAGAGTTTGAGTGATGGCTCTGTCTGCTTGACTAATGAACAGTTCAGCTGGGGTCAATCCAATACAACCAAAAGCATTTAATTATTAATTATGCCCAATCTATAGGCAGTTAAGGACAAGTGACATAGTATGTTTAATGCACAACACAGAACAGGAGGAGAAAAAGGAGGAGGGGCGGGCTGCAGTGGCGAGGGGCATTTTTCTGTCATTTGTGCGCGTCAGCAAAGAACTTCGAGAGAGGGAATGAGTGTCAAAACAAACATTAGCATACACCTTCATAAACATGCACACTACCTCTTTGACTGCAGGAAATATAAACTCAATACAAACTTTGATTTGTTGACACTGAGACCTGCACTTACATTTGATTAGTTAAGCACTTCTAAAGGTTTTCACAATTAACAAAAATACAAGACCAACCATATTTTCAGGAGTTGGCAATTCAAAAATATGATTTTTTTTTTTTTGTTATGTCAAGGATATTCTTATGATAATCCATCAGAAATATGCTAAAACATGTATGCAGACATCATGGCTCAGGTTGAAGTGACGCACAAATCGTGTCAACTGGATAACTTTATACACGGTTTTGAACATTGAATTGAATGATAATTAGTTTAAAGCAATATTAAGATATTTGCACATCTAATTTGTTATCTATCTGTTATTTTGGCATTGTACATTTTTATGTATACATTTTACAACTCTGTTTTCCATAAT
The DNA here is from genome assembly GCF_009829125.3 of Periophthalmus magnuspinnatus. Classification (NCBI taxonomy): domain Eukaryota; kingdom Metazoa; phylum Chordata; class Actinopteri; order Gobiiformes; family Gobiidae; genus Periophthalmus; species Periophthalmus magnuspinnatus. The sequence continues at coordinate 8,946,500 of NC_047128.1, read as the reverse complement.
TCAGCTAAAGAAAAGTGTCTAGCTACCTGTGTGTTTGTTTTGGTTAGACTAGCAGAGTACATGGCTGGGGGCTGTACTGTTAGTGGTGGTGTTAGCCTCTGCAGCATTGTGCATGAGCGGTGCATGTAGAGCCCCAGGCGGGTGCGCAAGACCGGGCTGTACGACCGGGAAGCAAAGCCGCCTGAGTGCTCCGCTTCATTAGGAAACAAAATATAAGCTTTCCGGGCCATTAGGGCTGACTTTAGATGCAAAAGCACATAAGACGGCGACTCACCTCATCAACGATGCATTGGAGTAACTGGAAAGGCTGAAATACACACACACAGATGTAAAAAAAAAACAAAAAAAAAACAGTTAGCTGATGTGATGGAAGAGGATCTATTACGTTAATCAAATGCAGTGAGGCCAAGCCAAGCCATAACAGATCGGATATGTTATTTTATTATGCTACCTCGTGTAATGGCAGCTGTTTAGGAACAATCTAATATTTGCCAGTGAAAATGCTATTGGAGTGGAACAGTCAGCTAGGATTACAGACATGCAGATCCAATAACACTCACCATTAAAGATCCTTGATTCTTCTGAATCTGAAAGGCGCAGAAAAGCCCTATGTAATTAGCGTGTCATAATCAAGGCGATAAACGTGGACACATGATGATCACTGGGAGGAAAATGATAGTTTCCCCGTGGCAATCTGTGGCTCTGCATTAATACCATTTACATAATGAAAACACACAAATGTTAATGGCCTTGTTCTCATTTGAGGAGATGGGGGGAAAGGAGGCGCTCATGCTAATCTCCGAGCAGTGCTTTATAGCTGCCCTCCAGGTTCTGTCGATGACTGGAGAAGTGAGCTCGACAACAAGCAGCCATGTTGGATTCACAGGTACAAGGCTGAGACAATCATTAGAAAAGAGAGCTAATTACACAGCTACAAGGCACACTGGGATAATTTGATTAGAATGGCAACCCTTAAACAATAAGTACACAAGCCCAAATCAACTAGGCTAAAGTGTAAATTTAAGAAAACATTTTGTGCAGTGCAGACCTAAAATATCAGCAACAGTGGAGTTTCTTCTTTTTATATTTTCCCTTTTTTTATTTTTACATTGAACAAATATATATATTTGAGATGTACTGCTAAACAAGGATACTGAATGCTCACTCTCAACAAATTACAACCCCAATTCCAATGACATTGCTGTGTAAAACTAAAAAGGAAAATACAGAATACAATGATTTGCAAATCCTTTTCAACTTATATGGAACTGAATAAACTACAAAGACATTATATTTAATGTTCAAACTGATTATTATTGTTATTGTTTTTATGCAAATATTCACTCATATTCAATTTGATGCCTGCAACACGTTCCAATAAAGCTGGGATGGGCATGATTACCACTGTGTTACATCACCTTTCCTTTTAACAACAATCAATAAGCGTTTGGGAACTGAGGAAACTAACTGTTGAAACTTGGCAGGAGGAATCCTTTTCCATTCTTGCTAAATGTACAACTGCAGTTGCTCAGCACTCCATTGTCGTATTTTGCGCTTCATAATGTGCCACACATTTTCAATAGGAAACAGGTCTGGACTGCAGACAGGCCAGTCTAGTACCCGCAATCTTTTACTACGAAGCCACGCTGCTGTAACACGTGCAGAATGTGGCTTGACATTGTCTTGCTGAACTAAGCAGGGATGTCCCTGAAAAAGACGTTTCTTGGATGGCAGTATTGTTGCTCCAAAATCTGTATGTATCTTTCAGCATTAATGGTGCCTTTACAGATGTGGAAATTACCCATGACATGGGCACTAACACACCCCATACCATCACAGATGCTGGCTTTTGAACTTTGCGCTGATAACAATCCGGATGGTCCTTTTCCTCTTTGGCCTGCAGCACATAATGTCCATGATTTCCAAAAACAATTTAAAATGTGGACTCCTCAGACCACAGCACACTTTTCCACTTTGTGTCAGTCCATCTCAGGTGAGCTCAGGCCCAGAAAAGCCGGTGGCATTTATCTATCAGCTAGAATTCTGACCCTCAAAGACCTGTTAGTCCACCTTTAAAAAGTCCACCTCCACTCCACTTATTAACCTAAATTAGAAGCACCTGTTTGAGGTCGTTAGCTGCATAACGACACCTGTCCACCCCATACAGTCAGTAAGACCCCAACTACAACATGGCCAAGACCAAAGAACTGTCAAAATGCACACGAGAAAATTGTAGACCTCCACAAGGCTGGAAAGGGCTACAGGGCAATTGCCAAGCTGCTTGGTGAAAAAAGATCCACTGTTGGAGCAATTATTAGAAAATGGAAGAAGCTAAACATGACTGTCAATCTCCCTCAGACTGGGGCTCCATACAAGATCTCACCTCGTGGGGTCTCAATGATCCTAAGAAAGGTGAGGAATCAACCCAAAACTACACGGGAGGAGCTGGTCAATGACCTAAAAAGAGCTGGGACCACTGTTTCCAAGGTTACTGTTAGTAATACACTAAGACGTCATGGTTTAACCCGTTACTACCTAAGCCTATTTTGAAGACACATTTTCGAAAAATGTATATCCATTTATAAACTGGTCTATTTCAGCAACTCCAAGGTGTATTTCAATGATTTTTGTGCCATTGTAAAGGGATCATTGGGCAGAATAATTTGATATGTCATTTATCCATGTATGTGCTACTGATAAAGAGAAAATTAGGATGAAACACAGCAAAAATGTAGATTTTTTTTTAGCCCCGCCTAAAAAAAAACATGTTTTATGATGAATAACTCTTTGGAATGTTGCTAACATAGCCTTTTATTTCATAAAATAGAAACCAAACATGTGAACATTATCTCTGCAAAGGTTGAAACTGATTAGATGAAGCAGATCAAAAAGAGAGAGATTTTAGTACAGGTATGTCAGGCGAGGTCTCCATTTTGGCACCATTTGGCACCATTTGGCACACATAGTGCCATTTGCATTTCTGTCATGTAAAAGTTATATATTTCATTTTTATATCACTAATGGTGTTCAGTAGACCTAAAGAAAACATTTTTTGGCATTTTTAATTTTTTTGTGTTAAATTAATAATTATTAATTAATAATTATAATAAATATATGTGTATATGAATGTTTCCCCTACAAATAAAATGACCGCATAAAGCATTTGAATGATTTTTTTAGAGATGAATTTAGTGAAAAAAGCAAATCTAAGTTTGTCAGGTGCGCTCTGTGTCCTGTGCGTAAAGGCGCTGTTACGCACACAAGCATGCTTACTGTACGCGCGGACTTTACTCCCCAGCAGATTGGTCAATATGCATGAGTGACACCTCTCTGGAATCGTGAAAGCCAATAGAAAAAGGCTATAACTTGCAATACAAGATTGACAACACAGCCAGCCCACCAGAAGGGGAAAAAGAAAGCCACGTGAAAGTGCCATGCTCCTCCATTGGTTTACTGTAAGCGCTCGGTACGAACTATATATCACTATTGTACCACTCGGACTGTTTTAAGTGACGGACAACAGTCGTGGCTAACAGGAAATAGCTTTTATTTACAAATGGAATAAACTTTTCACGGCAAGACGACAAAGGTAAGACAATTTTTACTAATGTGGTTTTGAAAAGCAATGTTTTGTGATCTGATGCGCTGGCTTATATCTCCGCGATGCTTTGGTGTACAGTGCTGGGGCTTATATCTTTGGAACTGGTAGACTCTCTGCTTTCTTTTGAGCGGTTCTTTGTGTGGGTAGCATGAAGTACAGCTGTTGTGGAGCCGTAAATGCGGCGAGGATTTAGTTTTGCGGTTTTCTCTTGGGTGTCATCTGAGTTGTGTTTGTGGACGATGAAAATAGTTTACATAGCCTTGTAGCGCTAGCGGTGCTGTTTAATTTGATGTGCCACATTAATATATTTTCTGTGATTAATGTGTTGGCTCATGGCGAAACAAAAATGCATTTCCCAAGGTCCCCAAAATTGGGGACCTTCGGTAGTAACAGGTTAAAATCATGCACATGTCCAGGCCCATCTTAAGTTTGCCAATGACCATTTGGATGATCCAGAGGAGTCATGGGACAAAGTCATGTGGTCAGATGAGACCAAAATAGAACTTTTTGGTCTTAATTCCACTCGCCGTGTTTGGAGGAAGAAGAATGATGAGTACCATCCAAAGAACTCGTTTCTGTGTGAACTCCGCACACCCGACTGGGCGACAGGTGCGTAGGAGGTGAAGCACTTGTCTAAAAATTAAAGAAAAACTCCCGCACACTGTCTCACTCTTAATGCAATTTTATTCCATACAACGTTTCGGTCGCTCTGACCTTCTTCAGGTATACCATCCAAAGAACACCATCCCTACTGTGAAGCATGGGGGTGGAAACATCATACTTTGGGGGTGTTTTTCTGCACATGGGACAGGACGACTGCACTGTATTAAGGAAAGGATGACCGTGGCCATGTATTGCGAGATTTTGGGGAACAACCTCCTTCCCTCAGTTAGAGCATTGAAGATGGGTCGTGGCTGGGTCTTCCAACATGACAATGACCCGAAGCACACAGCCAGGATAACCAAGGAGCGGCTCCGTAAGAAGCATATCAAGGTTCTGGAGTGGCCTAGCCAGTTTCCAGATCTAAACCCAATAGAAAATCTTTGGAGGGAGCTCAAACTCCGTGTTTCTCAGTGACAGCCCAGAAACCTGACTGATCTAGAGAAGATCTGTGTGGAGGAGTGGGCCAAAATTCCTCCTGCAGTGTGTGCAAACCTGGTGAAAAACTACAGGAAACATTTGATCTCTGTAATTGCAAACAAATGCTACTGTACCAAATATTAACATTGATTTTCATTTTAGATTATGTCTCTCACAGTGGACATGAAAATTTCAGACCCCTCCATGATTTCTAAGTGGGAGAACTTGCAAAATCACAGGGTGTTCAAATACTTATTTGCCTCACTGTATATGTTTGCTCTGCATGGTACAGTTTTAACTTGCACTTTGAAATGTAGTGACGGACTGTGTTAACGGACAATGGTTTCCTGAAGTGTTCCTGAGCCCATGTGGTAATATCCTTTACACATTCATGTGTTCTTAATACAGTACCACCTGAGGGATTGAAGGTCACGGGCATTCAATGTTGGTTTAGGGCCTTGCCACTTACGTGCAGAGGTTTCTCCAGATGCTCTGAATCATTTGACGATATTATGGACCATAGATGATGAAATACCTAAATTCCTTGCAATTGTACGTTGAGAAACATTGTTCTTAGACTGTTGGATTATTTGCTCATGCTGTTGTTCACAAAGTGGTCAACCTCACCCCATCCTTGCTTGTGAATGACTGAGCGCTTCGGGGATGCTGCTTTTGTACCCAATCATGACACTCACCTGTTTCCAATTAACCTGTTCACCTGTAAAATGTTCCAAACAGGTGTATTTTAAGCATTCCTCAACTTTCCCATTCTTTTGTTGCCCCTGTCCCAGCTTTATTGGAACGTGTTGCAGGTATAAAATTGAAAAAGAGTGAACATTTGCATAAAAACAATAAAGTTCATTTCATGTCTTTGTAGTTTATTCAGGTCAATATAGGTTGAAAAGGATTTGCAAATCATTGCATTCTGTATTTTTTTTTTAAGTTTTACACAGCTTCCCAACTTCATTAGAATTTGGGTTATAGGATAGGTTCTGTGCATGCTGATTACCTCACTGTGTCTCCAAGCTAGCAGCAACTTTCATCAAAAAATAAAGTACAATTTTAAGAAAAGACAGTCTGATTGTTTGTTTGTTAAGCCTCAAAATTAGCATTAGCCTTAGCATTGAGACACACATATAGGCCTACATTATCTTTCTAAACATAGAAGTGTGCTCTGGTGAAATATTTATAAAGTTTTCAAAATGTTGTTAACAACATCCTCCCGTAACTTGCTGTCCATTGCATGATCTTGAAGTATTTATTAATTTTAGCTCAAAAACTCTATAGATACAATCAGACAGGAAATAGTAACCCTGACAATAGGCTAGCTGGTGCCTTGGTTTAGTCCTGGTTTAGATATCTAGTCCTGAGTATTTGTAGATTTTACTGACTTAATAAATGTTGTATGTGACCATTTTGAACCTTTCACGTAGTAGCTCACAAGTATAGAGCTGCAGGTGGAGATAGGGGTAGGTGGAAATAGACATTTTCTGAGGACCCAAGCCTCAAATGCAGGACTATACAAGACTACACAAACAGGCATAAAACATTGACTAATGAAATGATGAATGAAATGAAAACTAATGAAATGACAAGGGAACAGCATAACATAGCAGTCTGTTTCAATCAAATATGAACAGGTGTGAACCAGTAGCAAACTTGGTCCGTTACTCTAGTTGTAAGTCTGATATTTGGACACCTCACTGACAAACAGCAATCAGAGGGAGGCAAAGTGCAGGCTGAAGACTTCCACATCCAACTTAACTTTGTGTGGAAATAAATTGCACATTTTACCTGTTGGTTTGACAGTGCATTAAAGTGCTTATTGATTCACTCAATTAAATACAGGTTTGCATAGTCTGTAAATACCAGGAGACACTTAAGGCGTTCTGCATCCAGTTTGCCTGATTCAGATGCATTAGAGGCAACTATAGAAAAGTCATTTGTTCAGAAATAATTACTCTGACCGAAGTGCAAGCTGTTCAAGTGGAAATTGGATTGTGGAGGAACACGTTATTCAAGCATAATTGCATAGTTTTTCTTCTTGTATGTGGCTTAGTTAGATATTAGAGTTTTAATACATCTGTACCCTAGTCCCCACTCTATTATGTGTGTAATCTAAGACGCTTTCCATGCTTTTTGGGGAACTGTTTAGTATAGTCATAACACTGGTGTCTTTAGAGATTGTAAAATTATCAGTAAGAAAAGATGACTGCTTGAATGTTGGTGGTAGTAGGTGATGGTATGGCAACAAGACATTTGAATAAAAGCAGGTATGAGCCATTTGGGGGAAAAAAATTCTAACTATGATTTTTCTGACAGCAATTAGATTTGCGGTTTATGTTTTAGGATTAGGATTCTGTTCGAAGTTGACATTTTAAGCTGCCTAGGAGAGTTGACAAAAAATAAAATAAAAAAATAATCGGACAAAGTAAAATAAGAATCATATTTTACATATATTTCAGAACATGCTGAAGAGATTGACAGGGAGATGTGCGCAGCATCTGCAGCGATGCGGTCGCTGTAAGAGGCGAAAGGCAAAGCTCTCAATTTACTGCTCAATCTATGTTTCCACTCTCACCTATATTCTCTGGTTTAGTCCTGGTTTAGCACTGGTTTAGTACTGGTTTAGTCCTCCTTTAGTCCTGGTTTAGATCTCTGGTCCTACTCTCACCTATGGTCATGAGCTTTGGGTAATGAGTGAAAGGACAAGATGGCAGATCCAAGTGGTCCAAATGAGCTTCCTCCACCGGTTGGAGTCTCCCTTAGAGATAGGGTGAGGACTTCACTCACACAAAAGGAGCTCAAAGTTGAGTCACTGCTCCTCCGCGTGGAGAGAAGTAAGCTGAGGTGGCTTGTGTGTTCCAGATGCCTTGTGGATGACTTCCTGGAGAGGGGTTCCGGGCAAGAACAACTGGGAGGAAGCCCTAGGGAAGATCCAGGATGCGTTGGAAGTAGTGTGAGTGGAAAGGGATGTCTGGAGATCCTTACTTAGGCTTCTGCCTCTGCGACTCGGCCCCAGATTAACTGGTACACAAAACTACATCTGTTTCTGCAGACAGAATATTTTGTTGTTTGTGGAGAAAATGATGGTATCACAAAAAACACAGTGTTTGTGATTGGCTAATTGCATCCATTCAAATTTTGATGCAATTTTGATTAATCTTGCAGCCCCATACTGTTGAAGTACAATCATGTAGCCACAGTCATTCTGAGGCAGGTTGATAAAAGTGTGGCTGCAAATCTTCTTATATGGCCTCTTCTGATCACAACTAACACGCAAACACATTTATATATGGGCAATTGAGGGAAGTGTCTTGCACAAGGACATAAAAAACAGGATGAACAGAGTTTGAACCAGCAACCTTTTCTTCTCCAACTCAGCATCTAAATCTCCTTCAAGTTCTGCAACAACTGCATATGAAAAGTAGTGTGGTGATAAACTTTACTTTAGAAGTCTTTTCAGAAGCAAAAAATAAAGATCAACATTATGATCTGGTGAATAAATTAAAATGTAATGGGGGTTGATGAACCTTACAGTGTTTTAAGAAGACATGCCAGTGAATTTAAGAAAGTGTGACAAAAACCAAGAGCCACGAAAACAGGGAGAAAACAAACGGCAACAAATCAATCAGGGATAGAAGTGCTGGCGGCTGTATACACATCACACTCAGCTCTGAAGTCTTCAAAGACTTTCCGAGCGAGCCGCGCACAAACTCCATTAACTCCTGACAAAGTATGCAAATGAACGGAGCATGTGGTGAGGGGGATTAAAGACACCAACTCTAATCATGACAAACGCGAGGGGACGGCAGCACAACGAAACAAGCACGCACCCCCAAACTGTCACACACCCATCACACTCAAGAAGCCAGTAAATACAAAGGTAAAGACAAGCAGTATTACAAGGAAGTAGTGCTTTTTAAAGATGGCCGACATAATGCTGCAGGATTATTCACCATCAAATTGAAATCACAATTCGAAGTTATTTAAACAACATCTTTCACTTGAGTCTGCCAGCAACTCCTCCTCTTTTTGTGTTTTGATGTTACTACTCTGTCTGTAATGGTCCACTATATGATATTACATATTATGTTGGTTGTTACATATTATGTTGTTGGCTGTAGTGGTAGGAGTGGTGTAGTGCCGGGTGTGGTGGAGGTTGTTGGTGCAGTGGAGGGTGTAGTGGAGGTTGTTGAGTGTAGTAGTGGAGATTGTTGGTTGTAGTGGTGGTTGTTAAGTGTAGTGGTGGAGATTGTTGGTTGTAGTGGTGGTTGTTAAGTGTAGTGGTGGCTGTTGGGTGTAGTAGTGGGTGTTGGGTGTAGTAGTGGGTGTTGGGTGCAGCAGGCAGTCCCAGTACTCAGGCAGTTGGTGAGAGATGACAGCTCTTGCCTGAGTGGGTGTTGGGTGTAGTAGTGGGTTTTGGGTATAGTGATAACTGTTGGGTGTAGTAGTGGGTGCAATATTGCGTGTAGTATTGGATGTTGGGTATACGGTGAGTGTAAGGTATAGTGGTGAGTCTTGGGTGTAACAGTGGCTGTTGGGTGCAGCAGGCAGTCCCGGTGCTCAGGCAGTCCCGGTGCTCAGGCAGTCCCGGTGCTCAGGCAGTCCCGGTGCTCAGGCAGTCCCGGTGCTCAGGCAGTCCCGGTGCTCAGAGAGTTGTGAGAGATGAGAGCGCTTGCCTGAGGAGTGGCTGTTAGGTGTAGTAGTAAGTGTAGTACTGAGTGTTGGGTGTAGTATTGGGTGTTGGGTGTAGTAGTGGGTGTAGTATTGGGTGCTTGGGGTAGTATTGGGTGTTGGGTGTTGAAGTGGGTGTGATATTGTGTGTAGTATTGGGTGTTGGGTATACAGTGAGTGTTGGATGTAGTAGTGAGCGTTGGGTGTAGTATTGCATGTATTATTGGGTGTTGGCTAGACCCTGAGTGTTGGGCATACGGTGAGTGTTGGGTGTAGTAATGAGTGTAGTAGTGGGTGTAGTAGTGGGTGTAGCATTGGGTGTAGTATTGGGTGTTGGGTACAGTTGTCCCTCGCTATATCGCTGTTCACTTTTCACGGTGTCGCTGTTTCGCGATTTTTATTTATTTTTTGGCGCAATTTTGCGTGCTTTTTTTAGTGTATGAAGGTGCATTCTGCATCCTGATTGGTTAATGGACGTGCCATGTCTCCTGTACAGTTCAGAATGCGTTCAGCCAAATTTACATAAATGTTCAATGCCAGCAGTGTGGTTCTGGGGTGTCAAGAACCCGTTGGATGCCTCTAGTTGGACGCCTTAGCATTTGCCTCCGACGTGTGCCATGGGCGCTCTGGACACACATCATCTTGACGCGTGTCCAGAGCGTCTGTTGCGATCTGCGAGTGCCTTTGGATGTTTTGTTTTCCCTGTGTCTTTGTGAATGCTGCAGACCAGGTTGAGAGAGTGACTTTAATGTATTTATTACAAAAATCCCATCAACGGAGGTGATCAGCTCTGCGGAGTGTCTGGGTCCATGAGCCGGTGCGCCCGGCATAATTAAGTTGCTGCTAGTTTGTGGCTGATGTCTTTCTACTTGTTCTGGATAATGACGTCTATTTGTCCCTTAAGCGTAATGTCTGATTGGTTGATGCTGCACGTCAAACGCCAAAAAGTTCAGCTTTTTCAGCTTTTGGACAACAGAGCATCTGACGCCTTTCGTTCTATAATACTGTACTTATTTTTTAATCTACGAAGGTTTGAACTTTGAGAGTGTTTAAACAAGAGAGAAATGTGAGAAAATGTTAATGCCTGTCTGAGAAACTTTTATGAAGTGTGTGGAGATGGGTTTAACAGGCTTAAAATATATATGTAATAATTGTAAAAAAAAAAAAGTTTTCTACTTTGAAGATTTAGTTTATCATGGGTTATTTTTGGAAAGTAACCCATACGATAAACGAGGGAACACTGTATACAGTGAGTGTTGGGTGTAGTAGTGGGTGTTGGGTGCAGCAGGCGGGCCCAGTGCTCAGACAGCTGTGAGAGATGACAGGCTCTTGCCTGAGGACGTTGGCTTGCTGTGCCTGACGAGCTGGATGCGAGCGCTGTGCTGCTACAGCCTGCAGGTGAACTGTCTGCAGCACCATATGGACCAGGGGGAAAATTAACACTGAGATGAGGAGGGCACGCTGCCAGATACCACCACACCACCCCCACCACATCATCACCACACCAGAGGAAGAGCCCATTTCACATGTGCAAAGTTAGACTTCAGAAGACACACTAGGAATGTAAACTAGGGCTGCTCATGTTGAAATGTCAATCTTATTTAATTTTTCAACAAATATATTTACTTTACTTTTATTATTACTCTTAATCAGAGGTGGACAGAGTAGCCAAAAATGCACGCAGTTAACTTTAACATTACTTAAAAAATAAAATAAAATAATATTATTAAAGTAGAAGTACAAGAAATTAAGAGTAAAACAATATTAGGGAAAAATAGTACTCAAGTAAGTAATGTGTTGAATGTAACATCTGATTTATAATTTAAACTTAATTTGAGGTACAAAACATTAAAATAATGCACAAAATCTGGTATTTTCAAAGGCTAGACACAAAAAGAGACAAACTGAATTATATCTGAAGGAGAGGTGCAAGAAACACAAATGTTCAAAACATTTCATATTGTCAACATAAAGCTCAAGTCACTTCTCACTTGCCATTTATTCTAGAAGATGAATATAAGATCATTCTCTGTCTGTCGCACACTGTTAGACTGCTCAATTCTGGCTTACAAAATAGTTGAAATAAGCAGATGGCATAGACAGAATACTAAAACTTGTGTTAAGTACATTGTGCCTGGTTGCATTGAGTGAAATTAGGAGGATCAGGGGTAAGGCGAGGTAACTAGATGCAGATTGTTCAAGTGGGATTAGAGAGATAAAACCATCTTAAAGGCCTAATTAAGACTTGATAGGATTGGTAAGCAAGTTCTGTGCTCGGCAATTACATTTGAGCTGGATTTTAACTGAATGCAGTATGTCAAGAAGACTGCTGCCAACCATGTTTAAGGTTGTTTGAGCAATGAAGTAAAAGGGGTGAGTGTTGTTTATACTACTGTTATAGCTCTAAAAATAAATGAACTGGAAAGTAAACATGAGAATATCCCAGGAACATACAGGCATAATGAGCTTAGGGCTTAACGTACCTGTGGGTATGGAAACATGCCTAGTGCCAGCTGTGGAGAAGGGACAAAAACGGAGAGAAAATGAACAACAGTAACATGAGTTATAAGAAAGGAAACATGCTAGATATCATATTGCCTACAGTTTAGGGCAATTACATTTGAACAATAAAATGGGTTTTAAAAAACGTATTATAAATCTCCATTTTCTGGGTAATTTAACAATGTTTTAGAGGTCCTACATTACATGTTATAATGTTGTTGCCTCAACAAAAACATACCTGGAGTTGTTTTGCTTCATTCACACCTGTTTGGAAATGATGGCCTAATAAACCAGGATTATTCAAAGCTCAAAAAGCTCTGTTTAACCTTTGAATGTCGTGAAGCAATACTTTTCAAATGAACAGCTACCTTTTACCTTTGTTTCAGTAGTGATTCAGATGATTCTAGTGAAGGTGTATGGAGTTTAAAAACACAGTGGAGCACTTCCTGTATTACCACATGACATCACAAGTTGGAAGAGAGTGTTTTTTGTTTGAGAGAAGACCTCAGCCTAAATATGCAGGGTTTGTGTGTTAAATATGTAAATGAAACAAAACAAAACTACAGGTATGTTGTTGATGGGAAAACAACATTATAACATAGATCAGGAAATAGTGTAATATTGACCCTTTAAGCCTGTTTCGTGTTTAAGGTGAAGGGTTGTTCAAAACATCAAAACCCAGATACAAATATGTGGCCGTAACAGCTTGCTAAAGCCTGATCTTGTCTCACCTCTGTCAGTCTGCCCCAGGAGAACTGCAGCTGCTTTTACAATAACGTCTTTGAGTGTCCAAAAAGTGAATGTAAATCCAGGGCATTATTGTAATTTGTCTCAAAAACTAAGTAAAAAAATTGAAATTAAAATTGACGTTGCTTTTCTTGAATTATTTTTGAATGGATTAAACTAGAACCTGACCTTTTAATTGTCATTGTGGTATCAAAATTGGTATCAGTATCAAGCCTTTTGAGTGAAATTGTGACAACACTATGATGTGTATGTGTTATGATGTGTATAAAGAAGAGATAAAGTCAATTTAATAAATTAATATGACCAAATTCTAATAATTTATATTTAGGTTGCAGAATCTTAAGGAATTTACATTGGCTGATGACAAAATAACAACCAATTAACCCCCAAAATAAAAAACAAAAAGCTTGTTCTAATGCTGTGTGGAAATTGAGATTTTGTGGGGTAACCTACCAAGAAAGAAAAAAGGTTTTAAAGCTCTGTCACAAATACACTTGTGCTCGTCTTTCATCTGAGCTTAGTGTAGATTCTAATCTAAAAACACTCCCTCATCAAACAACACTGGCTATTAGTTAATAACCCCCTGAGTTACCCACCTACTGAGAACAAAACGCTGGGATAAGGAGCAGCTTGACAGACCGCTCTCATGGCTAAACTTAATGTAGTGCCTGCTATTTTGGCTGGGTTTGGGCCACACTTCTCCCTGACATTTGAGGTGGGCATTTTTCATCATGGTCAAGGGCTGCTTATTGACAACATCACCTTATTAAAATGTCAACAACCCCGGGCGTCTCCCCTGAAATGTAAATAGATTTAAACTGGTGGTCTAAAGGCACTTTTGTTTAGTGTAGCCTCACTTGATACGGCCCAGCGCTGTTGTAAAAGTCAATCTCTCTCATGTAAAAATTATGTCAATAATTCTGACATGTCATCTTTCCCCAGCCTCATCTATTATGGCTGTAATTGTGTGCATATTAGGCGGTATTGACGGGGAAGGGCTGTGAATCATCGGTTATCAGGCCAAAGGAGCGCCGCAGACAGTTACAGATGGGGAATCAATGGAGTCAGTGGGAGGACAAGAGAGCAGCGCAAATGAAAATGTGATTTGAAAACAGTGTGTAAGTCAGGTCCCCAGGGGGGTGCACACAAAAGACACATGTTTATCTACGATCATTCATTCTGCCCGGGCCAGCCAACCATATCCTGTGTATGGGCATCAGAGAGTGAAGGCTCTGTCAGCATCATAATATCAGTGAAACACAGGACATGGCCAGTATAAGCAGTTAGTGCTCAGGTTACTTCAAAGAGGTTCATTTTGGTCTTCAAGTATTATTTCCAAATATAGGTTTGTAAACAACACACTGGTCTGTTAAAAAGACCCTTTATTTGGAATTGGTGTTCAGGTTTTATATTCATTTTTGTAACCTTATAGTTTATTCAAAGGCCAAAATGTAAAGCCTTAGGATGTTGCTGACAAAGTGGTTGTTGTAGTATATAGTTTTTAGAAATAAATATGAATAAACAAAAGCAAACATACTGCATATTTTAAAGCTAAAAGACATGTCTAGAATTGAATTAGACAATGTGTGTCATAAATCATAAATTAATTAAATATTCTTATTAATAATAATAATAATAATATTAATAATAATAATAATAATAATAAAAACTGCAAGCAGTGATAAAGGCCCTCGCCACCCCTTGCGACCGCGGGGTACATGCCACCGCGGAGATCCTGCCTTACGTTCCCCATTACATCGCGCCTCCCCCCAAAATCAGCGACTGAGTAATACTACTCCATTCATTCGAATGGGACCATTTATCACATTGTCACGCCTGAACGGTTGGAAATAGAAGTTTGTCTTCATTGGCTTTTTTGTTCAGTATGATGAGAGGAATATGTGTACCAAATTTCAATGGTCTCTGGCAGAGTAAATATTTTTCATCCTATTTAACCAAAACCCATGTATTTCAATGAGAAATGTCAGACGTTGCCATGGCAACACCTTTAAAAATAGAGGTATGGTGTCATTGACTTTTTTGTTCAGTATTGGAATGGGGATGTCCATGCCAAAATTCAAATGTTTGTGACAAAGTAAATTTTTTTTACGTACCATTTAAAATTTCAAGGGGGCGCTGTGGAGCACTGTAATATTTGACATATGTGAATTGCATATCTATGCACTCAGATTAAGATTTTGAACAAAATGTATATTAATGCCGGGAATTAGGACACTGCATGTTTTAGTTACGGGCCATTTAATATTTCAAAAAACTTTTTTCTTTGCAGGCTGGGCACACCCACATTTTATTACTTAGAAAATTCCAAAAGAGTTGCTTATAATCCCACATGGGTCTAGTTCATTTTGACCAATTTGCAAATTGTTTGAATGAAAATCTGAGGTGCAAAAAATCCAAATGTGAGAGGTAAAATTTTGAAAAAATGGGGTTCCGCCCACAATGGCCGACTTCCTGTAGGGTTTAGGGTGGGGTCATAATATAATTTTTTACTTGTCGTGACATGTTCTATCTTTGTACCAAATTTCATTTGTCTATGATGAAAAAGGTCTCTCATTGCCGCAATGTATTTCAAATTTTGAGGTGGCGCTATTGAGTCATTTTCATACGTTAATTTTTTTGAACATTAAAATAATTTTTTTTTTACCAATCTTGAATTTTGGGTCCAATAAAATTGACTTTTCGTTAACGTTCAGGGGGTCAAAAGTGGATTCAAAGTCGCGACCAAAATAATAATAATAATAAGAAGAAGAAGAACGGAAACGCATTTTCCACCCATTATTTTTCTCCTAAACCATAACAGCTACAGTCATGTGACTTTCTCACATTGTGCCCCATCAAAAATAAGGCCCCTGTGAATTTTTTCACACGTCCACAACAAATCGATTGTCTTCTATGAATTTTTGAAAATGGAATTTGAAGAGGGCGCTAGAGAGGCATTTTGTGAGAGAGTGCCTTGATTTGCATATCATTGCGTTCAGCTCACAAATGTGCATAAACGCTGTATTAGCCTTTTCCCAACAAAAAATGTGTGAAACATAAATATTTTATTGAAATATTGCAAAAATTGCGATTTTGTTGAAAATTCACCCTGACCACACCCAAAGTCATAATCAAAATGTAATTGTTAATCTTTAATCACACATGGGTTTAGAGGGATTTGGCCAAATTTGAAGTGTTTGTGATGAAAACTGGGCGAGAAAATGTCCTGAATGCGAGGGTGTGCACTTTTGTCATTCCCGGGTTTGATCCAATATGGCCGACTTCCTGTACATTTTAGGGCGGGGCCATAATATCATTTTTGTCATGTCCCGACATGTACTATTTTTAGATGTGAGTTTCGGATTTTTACGTCGACTTTTTTCCGAGTCGGGCTCCCATTGGCCCCATGAAAATCAAAGTTTGAGGTGGCGCTACCGAGTCGTCTTTCGTTATTTTTTCTCGGGGTCTTTTGTGACAATTAGAGCTCATCGAGTTCTAATTTTTGACACCACTCACTGCCATGTCGGGGCATGTTTACTACTTGATTTTTGCCATTTTCCGGGTTTCGGACGCGGTTTTAATGAGTCCCTCGCCAGGACGGAGTCCCAGGCTCGGGCCTAATAATGGAAACGCATTTTCCACCCATTATTTTTCTCCTAAACCATAACAGCTACAGTCATGTAACTTTCTCACATTGTGCCCCATCACAAATAATACCCCTGTGAATTTTTCCACTAGTTCACAACAAAGCGATTGTCGTCGACGAATTTTTGAAAATGAAATTTGAAGAGGGCGCTAGAGAGCCATTTTGTCAGAGAGTGTCTTGATTTGCATATCATTGCGTTCAGCTTACAAATGTGCATAAACGCTGTATTAGCGTTTTCCCAACAAAAAATGTGTGAAAGACAAATATTTTTTTGAAATATTCATAAATTTGCGATTTTGTTGAAAATTCACCCTGACCACACCCAAAGTCATAATCAAAGTAAAATTGATAATCTTTAATCACACATGGGTTTAGTGGGATTTGGCCAAATTTGAAGTGTTTGTGATGAAAACTGAAAATATCCTGAATGTGAGGGTGCGCACTTTTGTCGTTCCCGGGTTTGATCCAATATGGCCGACTTCCTGTACATTTTAGGGCGGGGCCATAATATCATTTTTGTCATGTCCCAATATGTTCTATTTTTTGATGTGAGTTTCAGATTTTTAAGTTGACTTTTTTCCGAGTCGGGCTCCCATTGGCCCCATAAAATCAAAGTTTGAGGTGGCGCTGTGGAGAAATATAAAGTCTGAACTGTGTAAATTGTATATCTATGTGTTCAGATCAACATTTTGAATAAAAAAGTATATTCATGCCGGGACGTGTGTGAGTTACTTCCTGTAGGGTTTAGGGTGGGGTCATCATATAATTTTTTACTTGTCTTGACATGTTCTATGTTTGTACCAAATTTCATTTGTCTACGATGAAAAAGGTCTCTCATTGCCGCAATGTATTTCAAATTTTGAGGTGGCGCTATTGAGTCATTTTGATACATTAATTTTTTTGAACATCAAAATAATTAATTTTTCACCAATCTTGAATTTTGGGTCCAATAAAATTGACTTTTGGTTAACGTTCAGGGGGTCAAAAGTGGATTCAAAGTCGCGACCAAAATAATAATAAGAAGAAGAATAATAATGGAAATTTTTTTTCCACCCATTATTTTTCTCCTAAACCATAACAGCTACAGTCATGTGACTTTCTCATATTGTGCCCCATCACAAATAAGGCCCCTGTGAATTTTTTCACAAGTCCACAACAAATCGATTGTCTTCAACAAATTTTTGAAAATGAAATTTGAAGAGAGCCATTTTGTGAGAGAGTGCCTTGATTTGCATATGATTGCGTTCAGCTCACAAATGTGCATAAACGCTGTATTAGCGTTTTCCCAACAAAAAATGTGTGAAAGAAATATTTTTTTGAAATATTCCAAAAATTGCAATTTTGTTGAAAATTCACCCTGACCACACCCGAGGTCATAATCAAAATGTAATTGATAATCTTTAATCACACATGGGTTTAGTGGGATTTGGCCAAATTTGACGTGTTTCTGATAAAAACTGTGCGAGAAAATGTCCTGAATGCGAGGGTGTGCACTTTTGTAATTCCCGGGTTTGATCCAATATGGCCAACTTCCTGTACATTTTAGGGCGGAGCCGTAATATCATTTTTGTCATGTCCCGACATGTACTATTTTTTTATGTGAGTTTCAGATTTTTACTTTGACTTTTTTCCGAGTCGGGCTCCCATTGGCCCCATGAAAATCAAAGTTTGAGGTGGCGCTACCGAGTCGTCTTTCGTTATTTTTTCTCGTGGTCTTTTGTGACAATTAGAGCTTGTCGAGTTCTAATTTTTGACACTACTCACTGCCATGTCGGGGCGTGTTTACTACTTGATTTTTGCCATTTTCCACGCTCCGGACGCGGTTTTAATGAGTCCCTCGCCGGGACGGAGTCCCAGGCTCGGGCCTAATTAAAACTGCAAGCAGTGATAAAGGCCCCGCCACCCCTTGCGACCACGGGGTACACGCTACCGTGAACATCCTTCTCCCCCCTCCAAAATCAGCGTCTCAGTAATACTACCCCATTCATTCCAATGAGACCATTTATGACATTGTCACGCCTGAACGGTTGGAAATAGAGGTATGTCTTCATTGGCTTTTTTGTTCAGTATGATGAGAGGAATAGGTGTACCAAATTTCAATGGTCTATGACACAGTAATTATTTTTCATCCTTGTTGACCAAAACCCATGTATTTCGATGAGAAATGTCAGACGTTGCCATGGCAACACCTTTCAAAATAGAGGTATGGTGTCATTGACTTTTTGTTCAGTATAGGAATATGGATGTCCATGCCAAATTTCAAATGTTTGTAAATTTTTTTACGTGCCATTTAAAACTTCAAGGGGGCGCTGTGGAGCTATGTAATATTTGACATATGTGAATTGCATATCTATGCACTGAGATCAAGATTTTGAAGAAAACGTATATTATGCCGGGAATTAGGACACCGCATGTTTGAGTTACGGGCCATTTAAAACTTCAAAAAACATGTTTTTTCTTTGCAGGCTGGCCACACCCACATTTTATAACTTCCATAAATTCCAAAAGAGTTCCCTATAATCCCACATGGGTCTAGTTCATTTTGACCAATTTGCATGTTTCTTGAATGAAAATCCGAGGTGCAAAAAATTCAAATGTGAGAGGTAAAATTTTGAAAAAATGGGGTTCCGCCCACAATGGCCGACATCCTGTTGGGTTTAGGGTGGGGTCATAATATAATTTTGTACTTGTCTTGACATGTTCTATGTTTGTACCAAATTTCATTTGTCTACGATGAAAAAGGTCTCTCATTGCCGCAATGTATTTCAAATTTTGAGGTGGCGCTATTGAGTCATTTTGAAACATTAATTTTTTTGAACATCAAAATAATACATTTTTCACCAACCTTGAATTTTGGGTTCAATAAAATTGACTTTTCGTTAACGTTCAGGGGGTCAAAAGTGAATTCAAAGTCGCGAGCAAAATAATAATAATACGAATTTTTTTTCCCACCCATTATTTTTCTCCTAAACCATAACAGCTACAGTCATGTGACTTTCTCACATCATGCCCCATCACAAATAAGGCCCCTGTGAATTTTTTCAAAACACCACAACAAATTGATTGTCTTCTATGAATTTTTGAAAATGAAAATTGAAGAGGGCGCTAGAGAGCCATTTTGTAAAAGAGCGCCTTTATTTGCATATCATTGCGTTTAGCTCACAAATGTGCATAAACGCTGTATTAGCGTTTTCCCAACAAAAAATGTGTGAAAGAGAAATATTTTTTTGAAATATTCCAAAATTTGCGATTTTGTTGAAAATTCACCCTGACCACACCCAAAGTCATAATCAAAATGTAATTGATAATCTTTAATCACACATGGGTTTAGAGGGATTTGGCCAAATTTGAAGTGTTTGTGATGAAAACTGTGTGAGAAAATGCCCTGAATGTGTGCACTTTTGTCGTTCCAGGGTTTGATCCAATATGGCCGACTTTCTGTAGATTTTAGGGCAGGGCCATAATATCATTTTTGTCATGTCTCGACATGTACTATTTTTTGATGTGAGTTTCAGATTTTTACGTCGACTTTTTTTTTTGACACCACTCACTGCCATGTCGGGGCGTGTTTACTACTTGATTTTTGCCATTTTCTGTGCTCCGGACGCGGTTTTAATGAGTCCCTCGCCGGGACGTTGTCCCAGGCTCGGGCCTAATAAGGAGAAGAAGGGAAATGCATTTTCCACCCATTATTTTTCTCCTAAACCATAAAAGATAGAAACATGTGACTTTCTCACATTGTGCGCCCCATCACAAATAAGGTCCCTGTGAATTTTTTCACAGATCCACGACAAATCATGTGTCTTCTACAAATTTTTGAAAATGAAATTTGAAGAGGGCGCTAGAGAGCCATTTTGTGAGAGAGTGACTTGATTTGCGCATCATTGCGTTCAGATCACATATGTGCATAAATGCTGCATTAGCGTTTTCCCAACAAAAAATGTGTGAAAGGGAAATATTTTTTTGAAATATTCCAAAATTTGCGATTTTGTTGAAAATTCACCCTGACCACACCCAAAGTCATATTCAAAATAAAATTGATAATCTTTAGTCACACATGAGTTTAGTGGGATTTGGCCAAATTTGATGTGTTTATGATGAAAACTTTGTGAGAAGATGTCCTGAATGCGAGGGTGTGCACTTTTGTCAATAACGGGTTTGATCCAATATACCCGACTTCCTGTACATTCTAGGGTGGGGCCATAATATAACTTGTCATGTCCCGACATGTTCTATTTTTTTATAGGAGTTTCAGATTTTTACGTTGACTTTTTTCCGAGTCGGGCTCCCACTGGCCCCATGAAAATCAAAGTTTGAGGTGGCGCTACCGAGTTGTCTTTCGTTACTTTTTCTCGGGGTCTTTTGTGACAATTAGAGTTCGTCGAGTTCTAATTTTTGACACCACTCAATGTGGTGTCGAATGTGGGAAAATATGTGAATGCCTCTTGAAAATAAAGTACTTTGCACGTTTTATGTGTTACTACTAGTGCTGTACAGACACTACATTTCAACCTCAATTTTGATACTGAAAAAAAGGTTCAGTACTCAATACCGATACTGATATCTCAATGATAATTATAATAAATACTATTTTAATACTATTAATATAATGTAATTAAAGTTATATTTATCACAAGATTTGATATTACATGCGGCCTTATTGTTATGACAAAGATCGATACTTGGTTAGTATCTAGTTTCAACACTAGTTTTAGTATCAATTAGTCTTCGGGCATTGATTATGTGAAAGGCCCATACTCTTGTCACATATGCAATTGGTGTGTGTTACAGTAAATATGATCCTATAAGACAAAAAGAGATGACAGAGCCAGCTGTACCTCCATAAAAGAGATGCCCACACTCCACACATCTGCGTGGATGCCGTATTGCTCCCCTGATATCCTCTCAGGCTGAAACACAAACAGCAGCAGCACCATCAGCACACAAAAAGTAGACCCTATCATACAAGAGGTCTGCTCATGCTTACTTACAGCCATGTACGCATTGGTTCCAACATAGGTTTTGGCTATAGAATTCACCAACTGTGAAATAAATGCAACAAACAGTAAGAATGTGCAGTGATGGAACACACCAATACAAAAGAGACATCTGGGACAAAAAGCTATTAGCATCATTGTCATTATTTAAAGGGCCTATATTATACAAATGTTTAATCTATGTTACAGTCTCCTCATCACAAACATACCTGGAGTAGTGTTTTATTTCATTCAGCTGCAGGGTTTCATTCAAACCCTGCAGCTGAGTTTTTCTCTCAAACTGAAAACACCATGTTCCACCTTGTGATGTCATTAAATTGTAATACAGGAAGGGTTCCACTGTGTTTTTAAACTCTATACACTTTTATTAGAATCATTTGGATAATTTCAGCCTGGCTGAAATTGCCACTTATTTAAGCTGTGTTGAAACCTCCTTTGGGCCACCAGAGGATGTTCTAGACTTTCTCTGGCAACTGAAAAAAGGTAAAACACACATACTTTTTAAGAAGGCAACAATTTGTGGTTATTCAAGTGTAGAGTAAATCAGTTCATCTGAGGCTAAAATAGCTGTCAACTTAAAAACTACTACTAGATGACATCACATGGTGGAACAGAGCATTGTGAGCTTTGGAGATAGATAGTCTAATAAAGCAGGATTACTCAAACATGTGTGAATGAAACAACACACATATCTGGGTATGTCTTTGATTCAGTAATGTTTCAACATGACTAAAAGTTCACGGGAGTCAATTTTGCATGATATAAGAGCTTTAATACTGTTACTGTTACAATGACTGACACCACGATCAAACAACAGTGATATCCTTAACTTCCACTGAGGAATAGATGACCACTACTCTAACATGAAAATGTGTCAGGATCAGGTTAAGGTTCACATTTATTTGAATTGTAGAATACTCTTAATTCACATCTGTTTGGTTTTTCAAATATTCATGATTATTGTTTAAAGTTCCTGTTTTATTGTAGCACTGTGAGAGTCTATGGAATGAAGAGTGCATTATAAATAAAATGTATTATTATTATTATTATTATTATTTTTGTTATTATTATTATTATCCATTCGTCTTGACATTCTAAACACAAACTAATACATCACCATGCCATGATTCTTACCTGTTACATGTACACTGTCACGTCTTTTGAAGGCTACTATCACAGCATTTTGTTAAAGACATATTTTTTTTCAGAGTGCAGTAGCACACATGTTTATCTTGATGTTAATATAGTTATTTTGAACATTTTATTTTCATTGTAAAACATGCACTGCCAGTCAAAAGCCAAAAGTAGTGGATGTGCGATCTAAAACAGAATAGAAACCAATGCTTTAACTTTCTGTTCAAAAGAGTAAATGTTACCTTTTCACCATAGCAAGGAGCACAATTTCATCAGTTTTCAACTTTTTTTTTTTTTTTAATGTGTGTTGTGTTTGGCCCAGACTTGCTTTTTTTCCTCCAAATAAATGTAAATAAATACATGGAGTTGCACAGGGATAGGGGGTGAGTGAAAACTGGGATTTCATACTCTACCAAACAGAATTACTCAAACATGCTACCAGTCAAAATACAATTAAGTGAGTAAGATATTCCGTCTAAAAACAGGGCCCAAAGTCCACAATTATTACAAATGAATTCTACACCAAGGTAAACACACTATATTTTGTTATTTTGTTATGTAGATGACCCAAATTATTAGATAAGAACACATGTGAAAACCAATCATATCCACTTACAATAAACAAGTATTCATCCACATGTGAATGGAAATTTGTGAGTTTAGTGTTCCGCTTATAACACAGGAAAATACGGGACGCCTATATGTGACACATAGCAAAGTGTGTACAAAGGACAAAATACGTAGATTACAAAAAAAAAAAAAAGACATTTGGTCTTTTTTCAAATTTTTACATGTCTGGAAAACATTTTCCTGGTTTCCAAGGTTTTCTAGGATACAAACAAGCATGAAGCAATCAAAATACAAAAATTTTTTAAAATGAATATCAATCAACAGAAATTGCATTTGCATTGTATGTCTCCTTTAAATGTGTTTAAAAATTAAAGAAAAACTCCCGCACACTGTCTCACTCTTAATGCAATTTTATTCCATACAACGTTTCGGTCGCTCTGACCTTCTTCAGGTATGAGGACAGCCCCTTCCGCTCCCCTTATATAAATCAAGGGACCGCCCCCTATAGTTTAATCAACCAATGGTCGTAAGACACATGTATTCACAATCAGAACCCAAAATGTGTTTAAATAAATACACAAGTTTGCCCTATGTAGGCGCTGGCCTCACAAGGAGACATTAGCACTGTGTATGTGTGGCTACAAAACACATCCCATCAGTGACCGGCCTACAATAATGAGCCTTCACTCCCTTATGGCCCTGTATATTTTCTGCGTGCCCTACAGGCTGCATGTGTGAGAGGAAGACAAACTGAAGCAAATCAAAATGAGGACAAGACTTTACATTTTGCAGTAAAAAAAATACCACCTTGGAGAGAGTCGAGGTGTATTTACCATACGGATGCAGTATTTGTGGGGCAGGCAGACAGAGTCCGGGGGGGACATGCTGGAGCTGTGTCCCTAATGGTTACATTACAAATGGCCCAAACGCCGTAGACCATTGTCTGCTCAGTGCCTCAACTGCATACATATCAATGAGGCCACACTCTTGTGTGTGGGCCATAATTATAACAAGTGATTTTTTTGGGGGACGCAGAGGAACAATAGGAGGAAGGGGGGTGGGGGGGAAGGGGGGGGGGCACCCATGGGAGTGCCTGCGTGTTTAGAGGTGAAAATGAAAACGCTGATTGACAGGTTGACCATATGTACGCAGATCTACACGCTAAACTGCACGCCGCACATTGGCTGGGTTCAGGTGACATTTTATTATTCAAAACTGCCATGTTTTAAAATAGCGGTGGAGTCAGGTCGAATATCCCTGGTTCAATTTAACATTCAACTGTCAAAATGCATATATTGGCTTGGTTTATAACACAAAATCTTACACAGAGTTCAAGGTCTTCTGTGTTAGTGTAAATATACTTTGATTAAAGCTGCACTATGCAATTTTTTGTATTATTATCCTGTATTATTAGTCTGTCTACATCTCCAAAGCTCAAAATGCTCTGTTGCACCATATGATGTCATGCAGTGGTAGTTTTCAAGTTAACAGCTACTTTTTACCTTTACTTCAGTTGAGATAGGAATTTACAGGGCTGAAACCATCCAAATGATTCTACTAAAGGTGAATGGAGTTTAAAAACACAGTGGACCACTTTCTGTATGACCAGATGACATCACAATGTGATGTGTTTTCTGTTTAAGAGAAGAACTCAGCCTAAAGATGAAGGATTTGTGTGTTAAGCATGAGTGAATGAAACAAAACACAACCCCAGGAAGGTTTGTGATGAGGAAACATTATAACATAGCCTAATATGAGCCGTTTTAACTGCCGCCAGGCCAAGTTCCAGGTAATATGAGCATGTAAAATTCAGTAAAGGCAAGAAAGACAAAGGGGTAAGAACTAACATTATCCATGATGACAAGCAGGTGGCAGCGATCCCACCAGAAAAGTTGCATAGTGCACCTTTAAATATTTTTGCACACTGTAACTGGGGCTATATAAACACAAAACTTTAAGACATGAGATTAATGTGAAAAGTTTGTGAACCCAATCCTTAAAGAGGGATTACACTTCTATGGAGTATCAACTGCTAACCCATAGATAACTATGCTACCTTTAATCATTATTATCGTAGACTTATGGGCTGAGCATTGAACAGAATTACACTGTTAACCATAAGGAGAGTTCAAATAGCGGGAGAGACTGCTAAATTACATGCCTTAAGAAGGTTTTATGTCATCTATGACATAAAACCTCCTTCGGGCATGTTTTTGATGAGGGAACAATGCTCTAACATGCTAGAAAGCTTTAAAAAGTAAATTTTGCATAATACCCCTTAACAATTCAACACATGTGAATCGTACCCCATAGAGGGGCTATAGGCTCCTGGCCTCGATCTGAAAGTATGCATTAGTATTAGTATATAATGAGAGTGTGTTTGCGTGTACCTGTGTGCTGACGCCAAAGTCACAGAGCTTGACTTGTCCTCGGGTGTTCACCAGCATATTGGACGGCTTGACATCTGCAGAGACAAACTGCTTTATGGAACTACCGCGTCAGCACTTTGGAGTCTGTCTGGATCAACTCTGTTTTTTTTTTCCTGATAACAGCCAGGCCCGAGGTCTTACTCACCTCTGTGAAGTATCTTTAGGGTCCACAGATACGTCAGACCTTTGACTACCTACAAATACACACAGAAGTTAGATCAAAGTGTATCATTTCAACTAAGCTGTTACTGGGTCCGCCACCTGCTTGTCTCCATGGAGACTGCTGTCCTTACAGTAATGTCAGATCCTACTCCACACAGATATTTGGTAAGCACAAGTATGGAATTATTCATGAGTCTCTATTTACCCTGAGTTTAGACTTTCAGGCAGTGTTCACCCACAGATAGCAGTACTAAGAGGTTTGCCTTTGTTTAGAAGGAATGCAGGCAATTTATGTACTGTACTACTGTTGTGCTGATGTCGATACTAAGGAATATACTCAATATTTGATTCTGATACTACAATGATTATAAAATGTGATTTTCAACATTAAATGGTAGTACTTTCTTTTATATTACCATATGGCTTTATGTATGTATAACCCCTTAGTCATCCAGGTAGGTTTTATAGTGGTTCATGGACAAATACTAGTCCATGTGTTATACTTGTTCTGATACAGCTCGAGATCATTCTAAAGCTATTCGGGAAAGGTTCATTTCTGTCTTGTGACATAAATCTAGTTTCGATACTAGTTTTCGTATTGATTAGTATCTAATTTTTGATACTTTTGACAACCCTATACTGTATAGAAAGCAAAAGATTAGATACTTTGTCTTTTGTCTTGTCTGCTGTAAGTTGAATACTAAGCATGATTGATTCAAGTACAAAAAATGGCCTTGCTTCAGATACTTGGTGCCGTTTGTCACGGCACAACAAGCTCAGAAGTGTGGGCAGAGCAGCACTGGCTCTGAAAGTCCTGCTACCTCAAAAGTGCTGTTGTAAGGACAATGGTGGCCAGAGCAGAGCCCCTCTCCTCCTCATGGGGGCTTTTGTCTCCCTGATAATTAACCACTGTGACACAGGGGGGAAGGTGGGAGGGGAGGGAGGGGAGTTGCAAATTAGAATAACACTAAATTGCTGTCATGGTTTGATTATGGACAAAGTTAAAAAAGGGAGCAGGAATTGGGAGAGGGTAATAGGTGCAGAGAGAGGCTTTGATGTGATGTGTTCTCTGTCTAAATGATCCAGATGACTTTGACTTTGCCCATAGCTTCACAAAACACAGGCTAATTGAACGGCTCACACCAATTTTCACCAGCCCAAATCATTAATAAAATTAGTGGCTTGCCCTCAGAGTAGCAGGACAGAGGTGGGAAGTCACAGTAACAGCACAAGCAATTGTTTACTGAAGAGATGTGTGAACAGGGGCGGGGCCAAACAGTTTTGGTTGGAGGAGCTATGGGGGCTCACTTAATATGTTAAGTTACAGTCTTGAGTAACAGTTTTAAATAAGTTCAAATGTAGTTAGCCCCTGTAGTGATTTATGGTGCGTGATGCAATGCAGTCTGGATTGTGCTATATTCTAAACTAAATAGATGTCGTCCTCACTTTTGTTTTTACCTTTATCGAACCAGGGGAGTGTTAAAAAGGTTCAAGATATATGACCAAAATCTCTTTTTCAAGGGGATCCTTTTAAGGTTGTAATGGTTACACTTTAAAAGGCATATTTTGCTTTTGTTTACTTAGTATACACAGTACCAGTCAAATGACTAGACACACACTCTCATTCAATGTTTTTTTTTTCTACATTTTATATTACCGGTAATTATGTATCAAATCCTCAAAGTAGCCACCATTTACTTTGACGAAAAATATTTTGTGGAGGTATTTTTGCTGCATAATTTCAAACATCTTGCTTCATATATTTGATGTTTTCTGTATGTATATAAAAAGTTGTAAAAATCCATCTATCCATTTTCTTCTGCTTATCCGGGGCCGGGTCACGGGGCAGCAGTCTAAGCAAGAATTCGGAGACTTCATTCATCCCAGACACATTCTCCAGCTCCTCCGGAAGGACCCCAAGGTGTTTCCAGGCCAGATGAGAGACATAGTCCCTCCAGCATGTCCTGGATCTTCCCCGGGGCTGTCTTCCGTTGGGACATGCCCGGAACACCTCCCCAGGGAGGCGTCCAGGGGGCATCCAGAACAGATGCCTGAGCCACCTCAGGTGGGTCCTTTCGAAGTGGAGGAGCAGCGGCTCTACTCCGATCTCCTCCCATGTGACTGAGCTCCTCACCCTATCTCTAAGGGTGCATCCAGCCACCCTGTGGAGGAATCCCATTTGGCCACTTATATCCACAATCTTGTCCTTTCGGCCATTACGCAAAGCCCATGACCATAGGTGAGGGTAGGAACATAAACTGACCAGTAAATCAAGAGCTTCGCCTTTTGGCTTAGCTCCTTCTTTACGACGACAGTCCGATACAGCAACCACATCACTGCAGATGCTGCACTAATCCGCCTGTCAATCTCACGCTCCATCCTTCCCTCTCTTGAGAACAAGACCCCGAGATACTTGAACTCCTCCACTTGAGGCAGAGACTCTGCACCCACCCGAAGAGGGCAAGCCACCTTTTTCTGGTCGAGAACCATGGCCTCGGATTTGGAGGTGCTGATTTTCATCCTAGCCGCTTCACACTCAGCTGCAAACCGCCCCAGTGCCTGCTGCAGGTCCTGGTTCGATGAAGCCATCGGGACATCATCATCTGCAAACAGCAGAGATGAGATCCTGTGGCTTCCGGACCGGACTCCTCCGGCCCCTGGCAGCACCTTGAAATTCTGTCCATAAATACATTGAACAGAACCAGTGACAAAGGGTAGCCCTGGCGGAGTCCAACATGCAACAGGAACAGGTCTGACTTACAGCCAGCCATGCAAACACAGCTCCTGCTTCGGTCATACAGGGACTGGACAGCCCTTAGCCAAGGGCCCTGGACCCCATGCTCCCAGAGCACCCCCAAAGGACACCACGAGGGACATGGTCAAATGCCTTCGCCAGATCCACAAAACTCATGTGGACTGGTTGGGCAAATTCCCATGAACCCTCGAGCACCCGATGGAGAGTATAGAGCTGGTCCAGTGACAAAAAAACACACTGCTCCTCCTGAATCTAAGGTTCGACTATCGGTCAGATTCTCCTCTCCAGTACCCTGGAACAGATCTTACCAGGAAGGCTGAGGAGTGTGATTCCCCTAGAGTTGGAACACACCCTCCAGTCCCCCCTCTTAAACAGAGGAACCATCACCCCGGTCTGCCAGTTCAGCGGTACTGTCTGCGACCGCCTCGCGATGTTGCAGAGATGTGTCAACCAAGATAGCCCCACAACATCCGGAGACTTGAAGTTGTAAAAATAAAAAAAATAAAACATTGAAATGAGATGGTGTGTCCAAACTTTTGACCAATAGTTTAGTTATAATCTACCATACTACATATGGATTATTATGTTATATTTTGGGCATTTTATATAACAATGTTGTTCAATGTTGAGCAACCTAGGAATAGACCAAGTCCACAAAATTCAGGTGAAAAGTGCAACAGTAATTCGCACCTGCTTCGCCTCTGTCACTATAAATGTCATCACAACAAAGTGATGCGTGGGCGTGTATGAGGGGTAGGAGAAAATTTTTATTTTTGGGGTCTTTTTCTTTTGGCGTTTTGAATATGGGAGAATTGTGATTACTCAAATAGGCATGATGCACTCTATACAAAAGTAAGAAACCATTATAAAAGCTCTTAAAAGTCCATTTTGCAGAATATGCGTCCTATAACAAAGATGCTGGTAATACTATGGCCAAATTCATAACTCAATTATGTAATACCATTTGAATTTTAAACAGGTGCCCCTGAAAATGCAGATAAAAGGGAGTAGTTTGGCATCATAATTATAAAGATTGTAATGATTAAGACAATTCCTTGTTTTTGTTTTTTTTCAGATTGTCAACTCAGATTTAATTTAGATAGAAATCTTCTGAATTTGCCAAAATACATCATGAACTACTTACCGCCACAGCAATTCTTCCCAAAACATGTTCAGGTATCCTCTTGTACTTATCCAGTGACCCTCCTGCAGAAAACTTTGACAGTGTAAAGAGTGCAGAGGTTGGACAGACTTCTGCAGATGTGTGGATTATGGGATTCAGATCATTAAGCCACAAGCACAGGTCCAAAGACACGCGCGCTTCCAGTTCAGAACAGACGAAACACACATGCTAACAAGTGCACTTAAGCCTGCACCATCTCGCCCTTGTAGCTTTTAGCACACATGTGTGCTGCGTCACTAACACTCTTTTAAACTGCACAAGTGGAAATGGGTAAAGACTAGGTGTGGACAGGCATTCAAAACTCGCCTAAAAACGTGAGGTTTGACCTTCACAAACTCACCGTCCATAAACTCTGTGCAGATAGATATCCTGTTCTCCACAAAGAAGGCCCCAAAGAAGGTGATGATGTATGGTGAATCACACTGAAAGACAAGACATTAAATGATTATAATCTTAGAAGGTTATAGCTTAATTATAATCAGCCCATCAGCAACAGTACCAAAATGAAACTAAATCCTGGTATATGTAGTTGTCTTTATGAATTAAAATAACCAAAATTTCATCCTTCTCACAGTTTGGCTAAATGGTCATGGTTTGACTGAAAGATTTTTTTGAAATAAATCAAGACTTACTATTTCAACAGTAGCAATGTTCACAATGAGGGAATTAGAAAGGGCATTCAGCTTATTAGTTTTCACTGCACTAATCATAGCATCCTATACAAACACTTTTTGAAATGTTGGAATGTAAGAACAGTTCATGTAAGAACTGTTGAATTCTTATAGGATTCAACAGTTAATGTAATTGTTTTCTATGCTTTGGGATATATTTAAATGTTGCACTGTTAACTGAATCATATTTTGTTAGTATCATTAATTCCCAAAATACATTACATAAATAAAATTCTAGTAACAAAAGTAATTTGACATGCCCCCATAGGACACTGGAGAAGTTAGCAGCCATTATTACTCAAGTCCTGCACTAAAGCAATACTTGATTTGTTATCAGCAGTATCTAGACTTCAGAACCAGAATACGGTCTCACCTTATAGAGAATTTCTAACTCAGACATGATCTGCTTCTGTAATTCCACTGTGATATCCAATGGAATGACCTGCAAATATACAAGACCAGACAACAGTTATGTAAATAATCACTTTTACTGTTCAAAATGAATAAATGATGCACCAATATGACATTTACTTTGACAGCTAAAACCCGCTTGTACGATAGATGATATGCTCTGCAAGAAAAAGAAAACAAAGGCTTTAGAATAATCAGCATTTGAAGACTGCCTTCAGGCTTCTTATGTGTGTAAACACAACTGCATATGTCACACATAAATTTCAATATTACATACTGTACTGGGCAAATGCAGCAACGGAACCAAAAGCTAAGATAAACACACAAGCAGCATACTATTGTTAGGTTTGAAGGCATAAATGCAGAGTTTAGTAACAAGATAATCCTATGCTTAAACAGGAACAGCATAATCATTTGTAGAGTACATGATCAGTCAGAGGGTGACTTGTGAGGCCATGGTCTACAAACATTAATCCATCCATCCGCTTATCTGGGGCCAGGTCGCGGGGGGCAGCAGTCTAAACGGGGACTCCCACACTTCCTTCACCCAGGCCACGTCCTCCAGCTCCTCTGGTGGGACCCCAGGGCGTTCCCAGGCCAGCCGAGAGACATATTCTCTCCAGCGTGTCCTGGGTCTTCCCCGGAGCCTGCTCCCGGTGGGACATGCCCGGAACACCTCCCTAGGGAGGCATCCTGAGCAGATACCCAAATCACTTCAGCTAGCTTCTCTCAACGTGTAGGAGCAAAGATGGACAATGTAGGAGCCTCTTGTATCTGCGATCTTGTCCTTTTGGTCATTACCCAGAGCTCATAACCATAGGTGAGGGTAGGACGTAGATTGACTGGTAAATCGAGAGCATTGCCTTTCGACTCAGCTCCATGTTTACCACAACAAACCAATACAGTGACCGCATCACTGCAGACACTGCACCGATCCTTCCCTCACTCACGAACAAGGCCCCAAGATATTTGAACTTGGATTTGGAGAAGCCGATTCTCATCCCAGCCGCTTCACACTCAAACCACCCCAGTGCCTGCTGCAGGTCCTGGCTCGATGAGGCCATCAGGACAACATCATCTGCAAACAGCAGAGATGAGATCCTGTGGTCCCAAAACTGGACCCCCTCCGGCCCATGACTGTGCCTAGAGATTCTGTCCATAAATACAACGAACAGAACCGGTGAAAAAGGGCAGCCTTGGTGGAGTCCAACATGCACCGGGAACAGGTCTGACTTACTGTCGGTAATGCAAACACAGCTCCTGCTCAGGTCATACAGGGACCGGACACCACGAGAGACACGGTCGAATGCCTTCTCCAGATCCACAAAACACATGTGGACTGGTTGGGCAAACTCCCATGAACCTTCAAGCACCAGACGGAGAGTATAGAGCTGGTCCAGTGTTTCACGACTGGGACGAAAACCACACTGCTCCTCTTGAATCCAAGGTTCCACTATTGGTCGGACTCTCCTTTCCAGTACCCTGGAATGCATCTTACCAGGAAGGCTGAGGAGTGTGATTCCGCTATTATTGCAATACATCGTCTGGTCCCCCTTCTTATACAGAGGGCCGTGTCAGCCAAGACAGCCGAGACTTAAGGTACTTCACCCCCCACCCCCGGAGCCTTGCCACTGAGGAGCTTGCCAACCACCTTGGTGACTTCAGCCAGGGTGATGGACGAGTCCACCTCCAGGCCCCAGTCTCTGCTTCCTCCTCGGAAGACGTGACAGTGGGATTGAGGAGATCCTCAAAGTATTCCTTCCACTGCTCGACAACAACACCAATCAAGGTCAGCAGTGCTTCAACAACAGAGTTGGTGAAGCACTGCTTCCCCCTCCTGAGGTGCCGGACGGTTTGCCAGAATATCTTTGAGGCCATCTGATAGTCCTCCTCCATGGCCTCCCTGAACTCCTCCCAACCCCAGATTTTTGCCTCCGTGACTGCACGAGCCACGGCACGCTTGGCCCGGCGGTACTTGTCAGCTGCCTCAGGAGTCCCACAAGCCAACAAGTCTCGATAGGACTCCTTCAGCCTGACAGCATCCCTTACCTTCCGGTGTCCACCTCCGGGTTCGAGGTTGCTGCTGCGACCACAGCTACAAGCACCCGCATTGACAATAGAGGTGGAGAACATGGACACCAGAGGTGTGAGTTGAAGACCCCCTTGACAGAGGGCTCCACCAGACGTTCCGAGCACCCTTGTGCTCAACCATGGTGCACCCGAAGGCGCAGGGACACGACTCTCTCGTTCACCGGGGTGAACTCCAACACGTGGCGGCTGAGCTGTGGGGCAGTGAGCAAGCCCACACCAGCCCACTGTCGTTCCCCGTGGGCAACTCCAGAGAAATGGAGTCCTGCCCCTCTCAAGGAGTTGGGTTCCAGAGCCCAAGCTGTGTGTGGAGGTGAGGCCGACTATATCTAGTCAGTAGAGCTCAACCTCCCGCACAAGCTCAGGCTTCCTTCGTCCCCAGTGAGGTGACATTCCATGTCCCCAGAGCTAATCTCCATGCCTGGAGATCCAGTCATCGAGGCCCCCGCCTTTGGACTGCCGTCCAGATCTCTCTGCACCGGTCCCTTACAATTCCTTACGCGGGTGGTGGGTCTATGTGAGGACGGACGGCCCCATGTGCCGGCCGGGTCCCGTGGGGAAAGGCCCGGCCACCAGGCGCTCGCTTTCGAACACCCACCCCAGGCCTGGCTCCAGGGTGGGGTCCCGGTGATGCCGGTCCGGGTGACGTAGCTAACCTTGGTCGTGCACTTGTCATAAAGGGCTTCTGAACCACTAGTCTGACCCATCCCCCTGGACCTGTTTGCCATGGGTGAACCTACCAGGGACATGGAGCCCCCAACAACATAGCTCCCAGGATCATTCAGGTGCTCAAATCCCTCGACCACACTGAGGTCAGGGAGGGGACAAAGATTCAGACTCCCTAAATATAGGTCCAGCTGTCAGTCCCTATGACTACTACAAATGGGCCATTATCAGCCCTGGCAACAGGCAGCAAGAGCACCACTGAGACATTGCAGGGCTGGAAATCGTATCCTTTGGTACAGGAAGATGAACTTAAAAATATGGGGTACCCAACTTTTGGTAAATGTGTACATTTGTTTTTTTGCCCATTCAGCTATTGTAAAAGCAGCAACATGTGCCGCTGTCTGATGACTGAGTGAATGCTCGGGGTTGATAAAACTCTTCTAAACATGTGCACATGCCTAAAAAAAAGGGTTTGTGAAAGCTACAAACTAGTTAAGATACATTTACATCTATTTACAGCTATTTGTTGGCTTTTACAAGATGAAGTACTAATACAAACCTTTCTTAGAAACAGGTAAAGCAACTGTCTTGTTTAATATTCATTAGGTTATCTGTTCAGTATTGTATTGATTTGGTTTGTGGATAGAGTTCGTGCAAAGTCAGGTGCATCACTTTCTGTTTCTTAGCCCAGTAGAAAACAGGTAAGCCACATGGCCTGCAGCTAGAGAATCCAGTCGCATCCACTGTACCTAGGAAATAGCCACAAGCCAATCATCAAAACTCAAACTCAAACGTACTCCTAAAGTAATGGAGGAAACACTAAGGAAAACGGTGTTTGACAAAACTGACAAGGACAACAGACCTGCTCCATCAATTGATGATCCAAAGATGGACAATTAAGTGTACCAGAAAGGTAACACGTGGGTAGCTCCACCTCCATTCAAAGAACCACAGCCATGCCTTCCCAACAATAAAGAGCAAGCAGGTCAGAGGTTTACGTCACTAGAGAAAACATTGAAACAGAAAATGCTGGAACAGTATTTTACATTCCTCTTTCAAAATGGAGAATGCTGAAGTCGCACCACCTTTCAACAGCAGTGAGGAATGCTGGGTTCCTTCTCACTATTGGAGTATATCACCCTCGGAAGCCAGACCAGACTAGAGTGGTGTTTGATTCAAGCTCACGGTACTCAAGGAATCTGCTTAAATAATGTACTGCTAACTGGACCAGATTTATATAACGCATTGATTGGTGTTTTGCTACGCTTTTGCAAGGAGAAAGCGGCTGTTAGCAGATATCCAGCAAATGTTCTACTGTTTTGAGGTAACTGAGGCCCATCGAAACTTCCTAAGGTTTCTGTGGTATGAAGAAAATGATGTCAACAATAAAGTCATCGAGTACCATATGAAGGTTCATGTTTTTGGTAATAGTCCCTCACCTGCCGTTGCCATCTCCGGACTGAGAGTGATCAGAGAAGGTGCTTATCGAGAGACATTTCTATGTGGATGATGGTCTCGTGTGTGTTCCAACTGATCATCAAGCAGTACACTTTCTCACAAGGAAGCAGGCCTCACTTGCAGAGTCAAACATCCGTCTCCACAAGCATTTATGATGCCAAGATGCCGCCACGTACGGTCGCCCTGGTGATTTGGTGCACTGTGTGTTTTTTGTTTTTGTGTGTTTGTCCTGTGTTCGCGTGCTCTTACACCCGTGAAGAGCTCTTATCCATCAGAACTACCACTCCTGTTGATCTACTGCCAGGCTTTTTAGTACCTGCAGTAGATTTTGTTCACTTTTTGGCCAAAAGAGTGAGACGCCGAAGACGAGGAAAGCGGGCAGGGGCCTTGGTGCGCCTTCGGAGACGCGGCGCTCACACGCCCTTACCTGGGATTTTCCTCTCTAATGTTCGCTCACTCAGCAACAAGATGGATGAACTGGCGCTGCTGATGAGGAGAAACAAGGACTTTTCCTCCTCTTGCGTCTCATGCTTCATGGAGACATGGCTCAATGAGCGTATCCCGGACTGCGCGCTTCACCTGGAGGGATTCCAGCTCCTCCGCGTGGACAGACAACGGTGACTCTCCAGGGAAAGACGAAAGGTGGAGGTGTCTGTTTCTACATCAACAACGCCTGGTGTACGGATGTGACTGTGATCTCCCAACACTGCTCTTCCGCCTTGGAATATCTGTTCATTAACTGTAGGCCTTTTTATTCTCCACGTGAGTTCACTTCATTCATTCTGGCCGCTGTTTACATCCCTCCATGCGCGGACATGCACGAGGCCCAGCGTGTGCTCACGGAGCAGATTCTGAATGTGGAGCGAACCTTCCTGGACTCTTTACTCATCATCTTGGGGGATTTTTTTAAAGGAAATCTGAGCCAGCAACTGCCCAAGTACAAACAGTTTATTAAATGCCCGACGAGAGAGCAGAAGACGCTGGATCATTGTTACACTACGGTCAGTGGAGCCTACAGAGCCATGCCCCGCGCTTCTCTGGGATTCTCTGATCACGTCATGGTTCACCTCATCCCTGCTTACAAGCAACGGCTGAAACTCTCCAAACCTGCTGTGAGGACTTCTAAGAAGTGGACCAGTGAGGCTGTGGAGGAGCTTCACACGTGTTTGGACACTACAGACTGGGATGTGTTCAAGGCTGCCACAGACAGTTTGGATGAGTACACACAGACACTGTGATGACATACATTCAGTTTTGTGAGGACAGCATCATTCCATCATGCACCAGGGTGACTTTTAACAACGACAAACCCTGGTTCACACCCAGACCGACATCTGAGGAGGGAAAAGGAGATGGCTTTCAGGGCAGAAGATCGTGAAGGCTACAGTAGTAAGTATGCGTTTAGCAAAGAGGTGGAAAAGGCTAAAGCAAAGTACAATACACGTCTGGAGCAGCATTTCTCCACCAACGACTCTGCTTCTGTCTAGAGAGGGCTTAGGCAAATCACCAACTACAGGCCCAAAGCCCCTCCCGCCTTGGACAACAAACAACTAGCAGAAAATTTAAACAGCTTTTATGCAAGGTTTGAAGTTTCACACACCTCCCCCTCCTCCCTCACCATCATGGACATTACCTCCAAACCCACCTTGGACCCCCCCCCCCCCCCTCTTCCCCCACTGCACTCACAGTTTTGGAGCAGGACGTGACTAAGCTTTTCAGGAAGCAGAATCCCCGTAAGGCCGCGGGCCCAGATGGTGTCTCTCCTTCCACCCTTAGACAATGTGCTGATGAAATGGCTCCTGTCTTCACGGACATTTTTAACACCTCCCTGGAGTCATGTCACGTCCCAGCCTGCTTCAAGCTGTCCACCAATCGTGCCCGTCCCCAAGAAGCCCAGGATCACTGGACTTAATGACTACAGACCTGTGGCGCTCACGTCCGTAGTCATGAAGTCATTTGAGCGCCTGGTCCTGCACCACCTCAAGTCCTTCACCTCCCTCCTCCTGGACCCTCTGCTAATCTGGCCCTTCACTTCATCCTCCAGCATCTGGACTCCCCGGGAACCTACGCCAGGCTACGCCAACCTGACTTCCTGACGGACAGGAGCCAGCACGTACGGCTGGGGAAGAATGTCTCGAACACTCGGACTATCAGCACAGGATCTCCACAGGGCTGTGTACTTTCTCCCCTGCTCTTCTCCCTGTACACCAACTGCTGCACCTCGAGCCACGACTCCGTCAAACTGGTTAAGTTTGCGGATGACACCACCCTCATTGGACTCATCTCAGACAGTGATGAGTCTACAGGAGGGAGGTGGACCGACTGGTGTCCTGATGCAGCAGCAACAACCTGGAGCTTAACGCCCAGAAGACAGTGGAGATCAATCAATCAATCATACAATCAATTTATTTGTAGTCATTGTCACAAAAAAAACAATAATTACGTTTGGAGCATCCCATAAAGTGCAAACCCATAAATAATAAATACCCCTTAAACCCAAGTGTAAACACTGACCCAGTGTGGCTTCAGTACAACATGAGACAGTTCTTGTAGCAGCATGATGAGGTGCACAAAACAGGGACATACAGACAGGGACCTGAGAATGATGACAAAATGCAACAATGCAACCAGTTCAGTGTTATTAAGAGTTGGATGTGGTTTTTGTCCGTGAGAGGGGGGCAGAGAGGGGCCGAGAGGGGAGAGGGGCAGAGTTCAGGATAAATGATTGTGGACTTCAGGAAAGTCATAGCCCCCCTGCCTCCCCTCACCCTGACGGAATCCCCCATCACCACTGTGGACTCTTTCCGCTTCCTGGGCACCTGCATCACCCAGGATCTCAAGTGGGAGCCAACCATCAGCTCCCTCATCAAGAAAGCCCATCACAGGATGTTCCACCTGTGGCAGCTGAGGAAACGCAAGCTGCCGATCCAGATGATGGTGCAGTTTTACACGGCCATCATTGAGTCCATCCTCTCCTCCTACATCACTGTGTGGTTTGCTGGGGCCACCGCCAGGGACAGACAGAGACTGCAGCGCATTGTGCGCTCTGCTGAGAAGGTGATTGGCTGCAGCCTTCCAGCTCTACAGGACCTGTACGTCTCCAGGACTCGGGGGCGAGCAGGCTGTATAGCAGCTGACACCTCTCACCCTGGACATGGACTATTTGAGCCACTTCCCTCTGGCAGGAGGCTACGGTCCATTGGGACCAGAACCTCTCATCATAAGAACAGTTTCTTCCCCTCTGCAGTTTGTCTCATGAACACTTTATAATATTTGCACAAAACTGGACACTTTATAACACCGGCCACTTTAATAAGTCATGTTTGCACTGTTGTTCTGATGCTGCTGTTGTATATATTTTTTACCTTTAAGTATTTTATTTTATTTTTAAGCATATCTTTTTTTTTTTACTTCGTGCATGCCCTTATTTGTATTTATTCAGTGTGTTTTATGTTTTATGTTGCACTTTATCACCAAAATAAGTTCCTAGTTTGTGAACTGTGTTCACAAACAATGGCAATAAAAGGATTCTGATTCTGATTAATCTCAAACAGCGAAGATGTTCTAAAGGCCTTATCCCAAGAAAATTGTGCAACCCCTGTGAAGGACTTAGACCTCAGTCCATTGACAGTAGTTTGGGCCTTCTTTGGGAGATTTCACCAAATACGTTTACCTTTTCAGTTTGATCAGATCCAAAGCCTTTCACACATCTAGGTGTGTTATCTACAGTGAACAGCATCTTTTACCCTTTAGGTCTGTTGGCTCCTGTCACTACATGTGGAAAGCTCTTCTAAGAGAATTTACTGCTGACCTTTCTGACTGGGATGCTCCTCTCTCAGAAGAAAAGTATGACAAAAGGGACAACTGGCGAAATTGCTTCAAGATCTTGAGCAGTTACACATACCACGGACATGCAGACCTGTCACTCAGCAATGCTGAAAACACTTGAGCTCATCGTGTTCTCGGACGCCTCTGTCAAGGCCATGGGAGCTGTTGCATATCTTAAAATGATTCAAAACATTGGCAACACCGCGATTGGATTTGTGATGGCCCCCAGATCAGAACCCACAATTCCACATTTAGAACTTTGTGGAGCTGTCTTAGTTGTGGAACTGTCAGACCTCATCCAAGAGGAGCTGGATGCAAAGTTTGATGTAGTGAAGTTCTTTACATCGTTGTACACAGCAGGATTCAGTGCATATGCCATTCTTCCAAACCAGAGCAATGGCATTATGTTCCTTCTGAAGAAAATCCAGTGGATCACATCACACGATTCATGCCTGCCTCCCGTCTAACACAAACAACATGGTTTTCTGGACCATCATTCCTGAGAAAGACAATTGAAAAAGACAATCAAACTTGAGAAGGATTCAAACTCATACAGAAAGGGACATTGGAATCAGGCCAGTAGTCAAAACCTGCTGTACCAATGTTAAAGAGACCTCTCTCAATCCAAGTCGCTTTCAGCGTTTCTCAACTCTTCAGTCACTTGTTAGAGCTGTTGCTTGCCTAATTCACATAGCCAGGTCCTTCAAATAATCAAACAAAGACTGTCTGTGCAAGAGATGGCACATGTGCAATCAACCATGTTTACCTGACAAACTCTACCAAGCTATGGTTGTTATTCTACAAGCAGTACAAAGAGCTGGTTTCCAAAATTAACTCTCAGCATTACGTGCTGTCAAGCCCATTCCAAAAGACAGCTGTCTCCGAAAAACATAATCCCATCATCACAGATGGTTTGGCCTGAAATTGAGGTCAGCTCAAACATTCACACCTGGATACTTATGAAAGACATCCTGTGGTTTTACCAATGAACAACCATGCAGCTCTACTGTTAACACATCACCACCACACCCAAGTGAAACACCAAGGACGTCACTTGACGGAGGGGGCCATACGAGCAGCAGGGTACTGGATAGTGAGTGGCAAAAGGCTCATTAACACAGTGATTCACAACTGCGTAATCTGCAAGAAGCTGAGAGGTAAAGTTGAGGAACAACACACGGCGGACTTACCTTCAGAACCTCTCCAAGTACGCCCTCCATTCACCTATGTAGGACTAGATGTCTTTGGTCCGTGGATGGTCACTGCAAGGTGAAATTGTGGTGGACATGCAGAAAGCAAAAGATGGACAATTCTGTTCAGCTGCTTGACCTCAAGAGCAGTCCACATAGAGCTAATAGAGACTATGGATGCCTCAAGTTGCATAAACGCAACGCACTTTTTTGCTATCAGAGGACCAGCAAAGAAGTTGAAATCGGACTGTGGCACAAACTTTGTTGCTGTCAGCAAAGAACTTGAAATGGACAAAAACTCACAGGACCCAAAGATTCAATGATTTCTCAGTGAAAATTGATGTATTTGGGAGTTCAATCCTCCCAAATACATCCATTTTCAGAGAGAATGGTAGGTGTTGCAAGGAGGAACTCTATGTTCCTCCAGTTAAATGTCGACCTCACCCATGAAGTTCTCTCTACCTTGATAGCAGAAGTTGTTGCAACCATGAATGCGTGCCCACTAGTACCTGTTTCTACCGACCCGGACAATCCTCAAGTTCTTTTTCCAAACATGCTTCTCACTCAAAAGCCTGGTGCTTCTCCACCCTTTGGAGACTTCACAGAAAAGGACATGCACACTAAAGATTGGAAGCAAGTGCAAGCACTAACAAATGAGTTCTGGACAAGATTTGCGCAAAGAATATCTGCCATACTTGCAGCACAGACAAAAATGGGCAACTCATCACAGGGACTTGCAAGTTGGAGATGTGGTTCTGCTCAAAGACAAGCAAGTTGAACACAATCACTGGCCAGTGCCTCACAAGACTGTCTTTTCCTGGAAAAGATGGTCACATGAGGCAAGTTGAGATCAAGATAGTTGACCAAGGCACTCTAAAGCCTTTTCGTAGACCTATTACAGAAGTTGTTTTGCTTCTCCCAGCACAACTTTAAGTTTTAACTCGTAATATGTATAGAAGTAGTGACCTCACTGAGGTCAGACAGGGAATGTCTTGTTTAATATTCATTAGGTTATCTGCTCAGTGTTGTGTTGTTTTGGTTTGATGATAAAGTTCGTACAAATTCAGGCGCATCGCTTCCTGTTTGGTAGCCCAGTAGAAAACAGGGAAGCCACATAGCCTGCAGCATGTCTTTTCACTCCATGTCATGGTGAAGGCATCAACATTAAAGCTACAAAATACTACGTTGACTCATCTCTTTATTGTGAATGGAGTTTAGCATGGTGTTTAGTCTACGGTTGTTGCACCTGGATGAGAACACTAGAACGACACTCTTAGTCTGCAGTGTCACACAAACTGGCATTACCAAAATCTGGTTCATTTTCCTCAAGGTCAAAGTTGACAAAGCCAGACAGGGCTAAGGCACTAGTTCCAGACAGAGTTTTGAGTTGCATATGCCCCTGTAATGGATTTAATTATCCAACTCCTCAATGCCAGGCCTCTTCTTTAGTTACACAGTAGTCAGAGGTTAGCTTACAGCACTAGTTACACAAGCCCTGGC
The DNA here is from genome assembly GCF_009829125.3 of Periophthalmus magnuspinnatus. Classification (NCBI taxonomy): domain Eukaryota; kingdom Metazoa; phylum Chordata; class Actinopteri; order Gobiiformes; family Gobiidae; genus Periophthalmus; species Periophthalmus magnuspinnatus. The sequence goes on along the minus strand of NC_047128.1, from coordinate 8,905,205 downwards.
CCTGAGTGTGAAGGGCGCTCAGTGGCCGGCAGCTGTCAGCTCTGGCCAAGCTCATGAGGCAGTAGACTGAGGGAGTGAACGTGATCCCAGGCTATGCACTGTCTGCTATGCTAGCAGCAGACCAGGGGAGTGAATGTGATCCCAGGCTACGCACTGTCTGCTATGCTAGCAGCAGACCAGGGGAGTGAATGTGATACCATGCTAGCAGTAGACCAGGGAAGTGAACTGTATCCCAGGTTACACACTGTGCCATGCTAGCAGCAGATCAGTCCCCCATGCTAGCAGCAGACTGAGGGAGTGAACATCACGTTCACTCCCAGGCTACACACTGGCCTGGACTGCTGGAGTGGACAGGTATGCTGGAAGGAGTAATTAATGTGTCTTAGATTGGCATATCGTATTACTATGTGGGCAGACACCTAAAAACAAAGAGCAGCCCTTTAATTAACAACACCCATTAGGGACATGTCAGGTGTTTTACAATCCAGGACGGGAACTTCAGTGGGTATGGAAGAAAGAAGGTTTTAGTAAGACTTAATCCTTTGTTCTAATTTTTATAGTCACTTCTTAAATTATAACTGCACAATTACTCCCAAAAGGACTGAACTCACACACAGCTCTTGGTCTATTTTCTGTCATGTTTCATCACCTGATTTGTGTTGTTAGGGGTTTTCAGTGTATGTTTTGTCACATTTTCTGTAAAAGCTCATAGGGATAGACATTGAGATATAGCTTTGGGTAAAATGCTGTACTATGTGACTATTGCACTATTTAACTATTGCCATATGTAGAGGTGGGACATAAGGATAACACTGCAATTGTTATCTTGGAGATAGAAATTATTATAACATTAGCATGAATTAGAGTGTAAAAGAACTGATCCTTGAACTGCACTTTTTCAAACAAGATTAAGGTGATATTTTTGCACTTTTGTGATCCTTTCACCTTCATTTTGTGCAATATTTGAAACTCCACCATGAACATGCAAGTACATTTAAGCTAATTTCTGAAGGATTTCCACAATATAGTGTGAATATAGCCATAGGAATAAATGCTAAATAATGCCAAATATAATGTACAAATGTTGAGATATCCATGATGGTCAAATGACCCACCCCTATGACACAGACTTTATCATTTAGGATCACAGTGAGTTCATGGGTTCACACTTGTGAATTGCATGTAGACTTTGTTTGACAAAGTTTGTTTGTTCTTGCCCTGGGTTTGTTCTTGTCTAGTTCAGGCTTATGTCTTATGTTTAGTTCTATGGTTGATGTATTGCTTGCAAGTTTGAACACACCCAGAGAGTGTGTACACTAGGTAGAGAAAATATGGTTTATTAAAAAAAAAGACTTGGCTGAAAATATTGCTAATTTACAAGAAACATATCCCAAATCAAATGTTTCTTGAGAAGTCTTCATGTATTTCATTTAATTCTAATCTTTTACAGAATCCTCTGTTGCCAAGCAGGTCTGAGGCTTGTTTTAATTTGATGTCTCAGTCTTCCTCTAAGCTACAATCAATATCAGTTAAGCATGACTGCAACCTCTTAATTAAGTGGAAGATGAGGCAATGTAGCACGGGTAGACATGTTAAATACCAAGTGGGCAGGTTGGCTGTGTAAGAAATAGATCAGAGCAAGCCATCACCATGCTAAACAACATGTAGTTCAGTGGGAGTCATTTAGGTGTGCTAATGGACATAGCAGCCTGTGGCTATGTACATCGACAACTCATTTAGCTCAGAGACAGCCTTTTGCACAAGCACTGCTCATACATGTGTACTGGTCTACAATTATACCACCAACATACTGCATTAAACATATAACATGAATAGAGATGTCTGCTTTAGCAAAATGCATTAGCTAGTGCTTATTAATATGGATTTTAAAGGTCGTATATTACATGATTACACGTATTTCTGTCATAAACATACCTGGAGTTGTGTTTTGTTTCATTTAAAAATGTTTAATACACAAATCTTGCATATTTAGGAGTTCTTCTCTTAAACAAAAACCTGGAATTGTCATTCTCTACTTAACAGTAAAAAGGCAGGTGTTAACTTGAAAACTACTGCCTTATGACATCACAAGGTGGAACAGAGCATTTTGAGGTTTGGAGATGTAGAGAGACTAATATTAAAGGGTTACTCAAACATGGGTGAAACAACTCCAGGTATGTTTATGACGAAGTAACAACATTCTAACATGGCATAAAGCTTGCAAAATTCCATTTTGTGTATTATACGATGCTTAATAATACATGTGATGGTGTTTTCTTCTAGGACTTCCACAGTGGTTGCAGGTAAATGGTATTTCAGCAAAGTTTGTTTTGCACCAGTATAAACACTGTATAAGCAGCTCTTGAGGTCAAAACAAGTGTGCTGCATCAGCAGTGAATTATAGTGTTTTAATGACCGATAATCTGGAAGTTCACGTTAGCATGTGGGCAAGTTGGCTGTGTAACAGCAAAACTTTGCACTGGTCTCTGAAACTTGTAAAAAAAAAAAAAAAAAAGGCTTATAAACTCTTTGCAGTGAATAATTAGCATGTTTGGAATGCATAAGTTAAGTGAGTAATAGCTTTGAAGCACTGCAAACCGTTTAAATTCTTAAGACAATAAAAATCTGGTACAGCACCTTTAATGTTGTAGTCAATAAATTGAATTTCTCATTCACAAAAATGTGTTGAAATGTTGGGTTAAAGTGCATGGTGAACAAGTCATTGGTCGCCTTCACAGCATTCTACATCCTTCCGTCACTAACTTTTACTCATAGCGGCAAGACTAACTAAAACTTTCACTAAAATAAGAGTACTCTTACAGTGTAAAGCATACTGGCCTTGTAGTGAAGTATATATGAGTAATAGTAGTATCATGTCTAGAGTCTACTCCGTGAAGTGAGATTTCTTTAAAGAGGAGGCATTAAGATTTTTCAAATGCTCCGCCCACAAGCCTACATCAACCATGTTCCCACAATTCTCTATAAATATACAAAAACATAATACAAAAGATTACACTACAGCTTTACACAGCTGAGGCAATGTGCAGTAGTTTCATAAGTGGAAATCACATTAATATCTAAATGACAACGCTCTGAAGGGCGGAGGGACTTAACGCAGACAGGGGGTTACTAAATGCACTTGAGTAAATGTAACTGAGAACCAGCTCTGTTAAGTCATTACTTTGCAGTCCAGGTGTCTGCATGTTAAGCCCGCAGATGGCGAGACCAGTCATGGGCTAGGTGTAGGTAGTCTGGGCTGTCCTTGGGTTGCTCGAGACTGTATGAGTTACAGTGACAGGCCGGTGACAGCAGCAGACACTGGGACAAGGTTACCGCCTCACCTCGCGACACTTCCCCCGGAGCTGACCCCAGTAAACGTAAGCCATTGCTTGGATCTTATTTACACTCCAGGCCCTGGGTAATAAAAGCTCCATCATGCAGTATTCATAGGCCTCTCTGTATGACTCTCCACTTGGGGATGTGGCTAAAAACACTAGACACAGGACATTTAGCCAGTGTCACATGGGCAGCCAGGACCTTTCTCTCCTAATGAAAGCAGGTGAGTTTAGTACTTTAGTTTTTGTTGAAAATGTATTTTCACAATAATAAAAGGTAACATGGTGATTTCAATATGTTATGGGTTAGCAATTAAACCTCATAAAAGTAAAATACCACCTCATTAAATATAAAAAATGTGTAATGCAAAAAAAGCATATGTGTGTATAAGCATTCTCTGTATTATAAATGAGACTCCTGGATATTTTGACATACACAAGCGTAATCTTTTTAACGCTAAATTCTCCTCATTCCTAAAGGTGAACTATATAACAAACCTGAGCATGCTTTTTGCCAGAAAAGTTCCAAAGTTCCAAAGTATGGTGTTAAACTGCAGGTCAGATCTGTGTACACCTGGAATAGACCATACCTCCCCGGTAAGGTCTATTCCAGGGTACTGGAGAGGAGAATCCATCCAATAGTTGACCCTCAGATTCAAGAGAGCAGGAGGTGTGTTCCCATTGCCGACAGTCAGTCAGACCTGTTCCCGGTGCATGTTGGACTCGGCCAGGGCTGCCCTTTGTCACCGGTTCTGTTCATTGTATTTATGGACAGAATCTCATTCTCAGTCATGGGCCGGAGGGGGTCTAGTTCGGGAACCACAGGATCTCATCACTGCTGTTTGTGGATGATGTTGTCCTAATGGCCAGGACCTGCAGCAGGCACTGGGGCGGTTAGCAGCGTGAAGTGGCTGCGGTGAGATTCAGTTCCTCCAAATCCGAAGCCATGGTTCTCGACTGGAAGACGGTGGCTTGCCCTCTTTGGGTGGGTGAGGAGTCTCTCAAGTGGAGGAGTTCAAGTATCTCGGGATCTTGTTCACGAGTGAGGGACGGATGAAGCGTGAGATTGACAGGCGGATTGGTGCAGTGTCTGCAGTGATACGGTCGCTGTATCGAACCATTGTAGTAAAGAAGGAGCCGAGTCGAAAAGCAAAGCTCTCGATTTATCGATCAATCTACCTAGGGAGGAGTCCAGGATGTCGCAGCAGGAGGAGGCCCCGGGGAAGACCCAGGACACGCTTTAAGGACTATGTCTGTCGGCTGGCCTGGGAATGCCTTGGGGTCCCACTGGAGGAGCTGGAGGACATGTCTGGGGTGAGGGAAGTCTGGGAGTACCTGCTTAGACTGCTGCTCCCGCAACCCGGCAATGGATAAGTAGAAGAAAATGGATGGATGGATGGACAATACAGGTAAGAGCATTATAACATGGCTCAAAGGTCACAAGAGTAAATTTTGCATAATATAGGACCTTTAAATGATAGCATTATTGGGAGTGGTCCTTATTTTGAGTTATGTATTGAATTACTTATAATTAATTAATTACTTATATGTTAGTGTATTTATGTTTTGTATGAGAAAAGTGCCATTATGCAGTTGAAGCACACTAAAACATAAAATATTAAGAGGAGCCACCGAAGCATTAGATGACACAATGTAGAGTTTAAGTACATGGCAGTGGTGTGTGTCCATATGTTAGTTTTAAGTGCACAGGGGAGAGCCATGAGTCACAGAAAGTGCCAGAGTGTCCTTGTTATTGCGTTTAAAAGCCATGGGGGCAGTGGGCTAATGCTCAAGATGGGCCTCTGACAGAGAGAGTGTAATATACAAACACAGGGTGACAGTGATGGATGGCCAGGTCACTACTTGGCTATGGAAGCTGAGGTGTTGGTAACATCCAATTGAGTTCAAATGGCTGTGGGTCATAAATGGGTTAAAAGGTTAAAAGGTGGGAAACCAATGGAGGCTTTTCTCCTGTGATAGGCTTATTATATCAGCAAGAGTAAAGGCGACGGCTGTGGACAAGAGTCACCATCTGGAAACACACAATCACCAGAAACTATACACTAACAAATTCAGCATCATTTTAATTCATTCAGCATGTTTACATTATCAAGTTTTTCTCCTGTGATAGGCTTATTATATCAGCAAGGGTAAAGGCAACAGCTCAGGGTGAGAGCACCACCATCTGGAAACACACATTCACCTGAAACAATACACTAATTAATCCAGCATGTTTACATTATAAAGCACAAGGGATAGATAGGCTTGTCACAATAACAGATTTTGAAGTGCAATATATTGCTGAAGTAAATATAGATGATATTGAAGTTAATTTATGTCACTGGCACGATCAGTCAAAGCAGGATTTCTCCCAAAAAAAATGATTCTATATGTGCAGTACTGTTAATGAACATGTGCTGCAATAAATAAATGAAACACTTAAAGAGAGCCTCTACAGCTCAAATTTTCAGACAAGTACAAAAAAATACCAAAAACAAAAGAAGAAACCAAAAAGAAAAAGTACCACAATAAATATTGACCCTCAAAATGAATGTTCCTTCTAACATGAATCAAACAATGAGTCCATATATTATTTATAGCGACAGAAAATCACAATATTAGGTATCATTTTGTAGAAATTATTATAAAATTATATCAATAAATCAATCAGAAATATGCCAAGAGGAGACTGAATGTACCTCAAAACCCCCAAATTAATATACAATATACGTATATATATATATGTGTGTGTGTGTATATATATATATATATATATATATATATATATACACACACACACACACACACCGGTACATATATACATACATACATATATACATACATATAATATATATAGCCACTCTTCAATATAAATATTAAATGTATTAGTAAACTAATTGAATGAATTAGAATGACAAAGTTAAAGCTGGCTTTTCACTTATGAAGATGCTGTTTACCAGGATTTATTTTGAATGTAATAAATATTGCTTATGCATGCACTCCTTGAACTACTCTTATGGGGATTTGCTAGAAAAGACCATAGAGACTGAAATGGGTAGATAATTTTATCTGTAATCCTCTCACATGCCCACTTTTGTAAAATTGGAATAAAACAAGCTGTTGCTCTCTTCTCTGGGTCATTACATGCTAATTCCAAGAAAAGCATTTGGGACGGCCTCCTGTAAGTGATGTTTGAGAGAGAGGGACGTGGCATAATCATATATATAACTTGACCCTGTGAAACAACTCCTCCTATTGGTCAGCTGCAGTCATGTGCTGTATGAGTGACAGGTGGACTTAAGAAGCAGATTTTAACTTGCTATTGAAAGCAATGTAAAGCTAATAAGTGTACTAGGTGCTATGGAAATCGTGGTATATAAAAATATCAACTACACTACAGTAATTGTATATTTGCTGCAATCAAGTTTGCTTGAAATAAAGGTGCACTATGTAACTTTCCTAATGGGGGATCCGCAGCCTGCTCATCTCCATGGAAATGTTGGCGCTTGATTAGGAATCTTGCATAATGGGGCATTGAAGTTATCCATCTAGCATTTATTCAGTCATGAGTGTTTTTAATTATACCATTAAAACATGGATTGCTATTATGAGCATTCGCCTCTCCACAGATCTGACCTGTAACTTGATCTCTTGTCACCTGCATGTCTCCTTGGAGGTACTTTTTACACCATACTTTGGAACATTCTGGTGAAGCAATAACAGTAACAAGCACATACGTTACTAGGGTTGTAAAAGCATATCGAAAATCTGATACAAATCGATACTAAAACTTTTATCAAAACTAGATACTCATTTGAGGAGGTACTGATACTAAAAAAAGTCACAGAACAATTATAAGACACATAACTAGTATATGCCCAAGAACCACTGTGAAACCTACCTGGATGATTGAGGGATTACACAGATATAAGGCCACATGGTAATATAAAACAATGTACTTTGATTTAATGTTGAAAATCACATTCTTTCTATTGTCCAAATAAAGTGTTTTTCATTATACACTCCATACCAAATCAGTATTTAGTATTGAGTGTACACCTTAGTATCAAAATAGCTACAAAGTGCACCATTTTTTTTTCCTCCAGCCAGAAAGAAGGCGATTAAAAGTGCAACCATGAAGGAAGAACTACCCATACTGAAAAAAATACTTCCAAATGGCTTTACCGCAGATATTGCTATGCATAGAGGTCATAGTTCACATGCAAGATATCGAAAAATGCCTGCCTCTGTATCGACCAGGCATGGGCCCAAGCATCTGCGTCCTGTTACATGACTTAATCTGCCCTTTTTTTCTCCCAAGTATAAAAAATACCACCACCAAACTCTATGGATTTTCTGTACTAGGCTAAATTGACTGAGAAGTTGTTGGTCTTGCAATATTGGCTTCCCTCATTGCTGTGTAACCATTTCCAGCGCCAAACGGATCAGCCATCCCTTTCACCAGCACCACAATGACTGATTGGCTTTTAATGAAACCCTCCCATAAACCGTGAAGAGGGGTGAAAATACAGAGTTGTATAGTTTCGATGGAGAGAAATGTATCGGTTTGGCCTACGAAACAAAGCACGGCGTCAAGTGAAGGTTAGCCCGAGCAGTGATCAATACTTCAATCTCAATAAAGCAGTTTGATGGTGGGTGATGGATGGAGAGGTGGAACGCAGGGAGGAAAAAGAGGAGAGGAGCTGGTGACACAAATGCCAGCCTTGTCATAACAGTGCAAGGGTGATCGTACATCTAACTCCAGAAGAAGCGTAGAAGGCTAGCGGAGACGGGTACTATGGGCCGATTAAGTCTGCTCCTGTCACTCCTTACAAGCAGAAATCAATATCATATATGTTTGCAACCTTCAAAGCCAAATGAATAAATGACGACCTGAAGTGGCCTGAAAGATGTCCTAACAGTGAGCGATAAACACGCAAGAGAAAGAGAGGAGATGTGGAGAAGGGGAGAGATGGAGCAAGGGAGGGATCAATAGAATGATACCAGAGTGTGATAAACTAAAAGGGATTGAGCAAATGCTAATATTTTGTTTGACTAATTTGATCTAATGGTACATAATTGCAGGGTGAATAATCCTCAAGAGGAATGGGCTCATTGTCTGTATGCTAATCATGTTGTGGAACACGTACAGTGAGTGTGCCATCAATCCAGACTCGTAATCACGAGACAGATAATGCAAGGCTGTGCACCACTTTCTATGCAGCTGAAACATGATAGATTTATTAGCAAAACCATACCAAGGAACATTACAATCAAAACGTTAATTCAAATAGGGTCTCTTGCCTCTGTATTAAATGTGTTTGTTGGTGGTCAAAGGGGCCACTGGCGCAGTATATGGCTTCAATTTATCTAGTCTGCGATAATTATTTTTTGATTGGTCAACTAGTCAAATAGTTAATTATATTGTACATTGATTTGTCATGAAAAAATAAACTGATAAAAAGGTGAACAAGGCTTCTACATATACAAAAAGTGCATTATTGTATTGTTACTTTTTATTTTTATTTTGACCAAATCTTATTGTTATAAACTTGTTATAGCATGGACTACACAAACATTTAGAGTCCAGATAAAGAATCACAAATGTCGATGAGTATTTGATTATGCAATCAGTAACCATTATACAATGTAACCGTCCTATTGCCAACAATACTTTCATCAGTATATTTAAAGGAAGCGAAGGCTGAAAAAGTAGGTTGTAAAGTAATCAGTGCAATCCCTCATACATCTAGGAGTGGTCCAAGGTAAAACATATTTCAAAGTTAATCATCTGGAGGTAGTATATCCCCCAATCAGTTCACATAAACAATTGTAATTGCTGTATATTAACAGCATGCAATAATAACTGATGAATTTGATTTTAAAATATTTTATTACTGAACAGTAAATTACTATTGCATAGTTTCCTGCTTTGTAGAATAAAATAAATACATTCACAGAGTGTGTGTGGTGTGAGCTTGGGTCTGAATGAGGAGGTGAAGCAGAGACTTGCAGAGTGTGTGTGGTGTAAGCTTGGACCTGAATGAGGAGGTGAAGCAGAGACTTACAGAGTGTGTGTGGTGTAAGTTTGGACCTGAATGAGGAGGAGAAGCAGAGACTTACAGAGAGTGTGATTTAACATTGAAATGTCACATAAATGAGGGGGACAGCACAGAAGACATACTTGTAAACAGTGCCTCCGTTGCCATGTCCCAGCTGCTCCTGGTACTGGATGTCCTGAGCGTTTATCTGCAGACCACACAGGTTCACACTTAGGCTTTTTAAGGACACTGGCAACATGACAACAGAGAAGAATAAAAGCTCCAAGTAGCTTCTACACAGGCCAGATAAGCAGAGAGGATCAATACGACAGGCTAGGGAGCTTACAAACTTACACGAGCTGTGAGTCAGGGCAGTTTAGTGTGGTCACTCATAAAAAATGTGGAGCCTGTGGTCAAATAAAGCCTACGACTGTGGTCCTGCACTCATTCAGTCCATTAATCAGTTGAGCACGTATATATATATATATATATATATATATATATATATATATATATATTAAAAAGGTCCCATTCACGGGACAGAAATGAACTTTTCCTGAATAGCTTTAGAATGATCTTGAGCTGTATCTAACCAAATAGACTAGTATACATTCATGGAGGAGTATGGAACCTACCTGGATGACTGAGGGATTACACAGATAATGGTAAAAAAGAAAGTACTTTTATTTAATGTTGAAAATCACATTCCATTGTCTAATTCATTATGGATTAATTTGTGTTTTAATTTGATAGGATTTGAGAATCCTACTTCATTGGGAGATACAGGCAACTAACCAACACTTCCTCGCATTCAGCGATGGGAGTGATGAGACCTAAATCAGAGCATGGAGAGAGAGGGCGGCTCTGTTAGTGAACTGTGTTAGGGTGTAAACTCAAGGCTGCTGCTGTAATAGTCTCCGGGTCTTGTTAACTACTGTCTAACAGAAGGACTGGACAGTGCTGTGCCCGTGCAGTCCCTGGGTCCCATTGGCCACCAACAGGCTCATCTCTGTGGGCAGGACAAGTGTGTGTGGTTTCTAAATGAAAACATTTAGTAACTTTTAGTTAGGGTCAGTGTGCAATGTGCTGTCTTCATTGAATTATAGTGGTGTTTTTTTTTTTTTTTCCTACAAGATCTAGGAAATGCTGTTAGCATGCTTTTTGAACCATGAAGACAAAACTCCAGTCCTGCCTCCAAAAGTTGTAAAAAAGCACTTCTAAACTCATATATTCTGAGCATCCTACGTATTCCCCATGATAAAATAACTGAATATTAATTTTGGACCACTGCAAATGGTTAAAACATGAAAAACAGAACTAGTTCATTTTAAAGATCGTAAAAATCAGCTACAAAGCCTACTAAGTTGCACTCTGAAACTTTTTAGGTAAGGAGCCCCCACCTGTTTCCTTGGATATGTTTTGGTATCTGCCTTGCATTTGTGCAATTACAGGTATTTCACTGCTCAAAAAGCCCTTCTTGAGAATGTTGCCTCTCCACAGATCTGATTTGTCACTTGCCCTGTTTGGAAGGTTTCGCAATATGACTCAATGGAAATAGATACGTTTAATTCCATTCAAAGCAATCTAGTGTCATCATGTATACAAGCAGGTAGCAGACCCTTAAATAAACTGCAATTATAAAACACGAGTCCAGTCAAGTTGAGAGTCACCTGTCCGTTTGAGAGGATTCTCTTCAGTTCAGCAGATGATTTCTTTAAGCTGCAACAAAAAGACAAACATGTTTATTTTAACATTTTGTCAATAGCACATACTGATTTACACCTGGCTAAAGCAAGGCAAGGCAAGTTTATTTGTATAGCACAATTCGTACACAAAGTAATTCAAAGTGCTTTACAGAATAAGGACATTAAAATCACACAAATCAAAACATAAATAATCACAAATAATCATCATAAAACTAACATTAAAACAGAAGAGTGCAGAATAAAAACCTTTCAGTCGTATGCACAGCTAAACAGAAATGTTTTGAGCCTGGATTTAAACATTGTCAAAATAGAGGCCTGTCTCACCTGTCTTCCAGGTTTTAGCTGCATAAAACTGAAATTCTGATTTCCCATGTTTAGTCCTGACTCTGGGCACTAACAGGAGGCCTGTCCCTGAAGTTCTCAGAGTGCGAGATGGTTCATATGGCACTAACATGTTGGAGATGTACTTTGGTGCTAGGCCATGGAGAGACTTGTATACAAGCAGAGCTGTTTTAAAGTCTATTCTTTGAGCTACAGGGCCAGTGTAGAGACCTGTGCACAGGACGTATGTGCTCGTACTTCCTGGTTCTAGTCAGAACCCGAGCAGCAGTGTTCTGGATGTACTGCAGCTGTGTTAACGCACGTTTGGAGAGGCCAGTGAGCAGACCGTTGCAGTAGTCTAACCTACTGGAGTGAAAATGCATGGATAAGTCTCTCTACGTCTGACTTTGACAGTATACTTTTGATTTTTGCAATGTTTTTTTTTTAGGTGGTAAAAAGCTGCAGATGTTACTGTTAAAGTTCAAGTCTGAGTCCATTATTACCCCTAGATTTCTAGCCTGAAGGTTTTAGAGAGAGAGACTGGAGGTGACTGTTGATACCTTCTCTATGTTTCTGTGGGCCAAAGATGATGACTTCAGTCTTGTCTGAGTTTAGCTGGAGAAAGTTGTTTTTCATCTACACACAGAGTGAATCCACTGGTCCATATTCACCTGCTGCCAGTGAGACATAGATCTGAGTGTCATCTGTATAGTTATGGTAGGACACATTATTACTGTGTATTAACTGGCCTAACGGCAGCATGTAGAGATTGAACAACAGGGGTCCCAGGATTGACCCCTGGGGGGCCCACAGGTCAGGGACATTTTATCTGAGACACATTTTCCTCCCTGTTTTCTAGATAGGACTTGAATCAGTTTAGTGCCGTACCAGAGATTCCCACACAGTCCTCTAATCTTTGGAAAAGGATCCCATGACCCACAGTGTCGAAGGCAGCATTCAGATCTAACAGGATCAAGACTGAGACTTTGCCTTCATCAGTGTTCAAGCGGATGTCATTTGTCACCTTGATAAGAGCAGTCTCAGGTGGGGTACAGCAGTGCTGTGGTGGGGTCTAAAACCTGGCTGGAAAACATCCAAGGAGTTGTTCATTTGGAGAAAGTTAATAAGATGTTGGTAAACAACTTTTTCAAGGACTTTGCCTAGGAACGGCAGATTAGAGTTTGGTCGGTAATTGTTAAATATCGTGGCATCAAGATTGCTCTTCTTTAGGAGAGGCTTGATAACCGTGGTTCTCAAAGTTCTTGTGAATGTTCCAGATTGAAGTGACATGTTAACTATGCAAGTGAGTGGTGACAGTAAACTGTTAAGCACAGACTTTAGAAATTTAGTGGGTAACACATCGAGGCAGCATGTAGATGCTCTGAACTTTGTAATTAAAGAATACTGCAAACTTATGGCACTTAGATGTGGAAATTAGTTCCAACAGTAGCAGAGCTGGGGGGTTTGTTAATCTGTTTACTATTGCAAACAGGACACAAGAGTTGTTACTGCAACTTCCAATATTGTCTGAAAAATACCTCTCCCTTGTTCTACATAAACTGTGGTTGTATATGTGCATCTTTTCTCTGTAAATCTCATAATGAACCTAGAGCTTTGACTTGCACCATTCCCATTTGGCCCTCGGCACTCCCTTTTCTGTGCCCTGACCAAGTCATCGTTCCTCCATGGCACTTTCTGCTTATCATTGCTTATCAGCAATGATGTCCAGAACATTCAAAACAGAAGTCACAGAGTTCAAGAAATGATCAACATTAGAACATGGGTCATGTTGTGTTATCATTTATGTATCTCCTTCGAACAACTGCAGGACCAGCCGCTGGTTTGGAAATAACAGACAGGTCAAAAAAGACACAGAAATGATCAGAAAGAGCAACACACACCACATTGACATTTGAAATATTTACTCCTTTTGTAATGAGCAGGTCCAGAGTGTGCTCTCTGTTGTGGGTGGGGTCGCTGACATGCTGAGTCAGACCAAAGGTTTCAAGGACAGAACTGAGCTCTTTAGCGTTTCTGTCACACATTATCCACATGTACATTAAAATCACCTGTAATGACTAAACTATCAAAGTCAGTGCATACGACTGAAAGCATTTCAGTAAAATCTTCAATAAAACTCAGACAGTGCTGAGGAGGTTTGTAAATTATTAAGTAGACTACAGAGGGGGACTGTTTTAGCTCCATTTTAAAGGAAACATACTCAAAAGATGAAAACACCCCAAATGACAACCTGTGAGTGACCAAATTATCTCTAAAAAAACACACATACACCTCCACCCTTTTTGCTTTCCTCGTGTTTCAGATTCAAATTTGAAGTTGGGTGGAATTGATTCCAATAGTATTGCATTACCTGTGTTTCAGTTAAAAACATAAAATCAACATTAAAAGAAAATATAAAATCATTAATTAAAAATGACTTCTAACATGAAGATCTGACTTTGAGCACAGCAAGTTTCAGATTAGTTTCAGTAGGACTGGATGTCATCTTTTTACAGGGAATGTGAACTAAATTTCTCAGATAGAACAGCCTAACTGTCCTTCTGTTAATCAGTCTACGTAGTGTTACTGTAGATATAGCTCCATCACAGGGCCACAGTATGATATTATTTTTATATTTATATATTATTATATATCATTTATATATATATATATATTATATATGTATTATTTTCATATCATTTTTATGACTGTATATCCTAAGACAGCAGAGGCCCTGTGTGTCCTAGCTCTCGGTGATAACAGCTCTGGGGAAGGCAGGTAAAGGCAAGGAGGGGGGAGTTTGGGTGAGGGCCAAGGAGGTGGAGCAAGGGGGAGTTTGGGTGAAAGTCAAGGGGGGATAGGTGGGTACAGGGAAGAGTTCAGCATAGTACTCTCACACCTAATATAGTGTGATACTCTTGATCGCAATATATTAGGTGTGAAGGGAGCCATCTTAATTCCTGATCTGATAAGGCTTTCTAGATGGTTGGGAAGGGCCATGGGTGAATGTGGGGAAGAAAAGGAGAGTGAGGAGTCCCTAGAGGAAGTAGATGTAGCAAAGGGAACCCAGGGCTGGTCTGTGGGCAGGGAAGGTGATGGCGGTGCTGCTGGGACTAAAACCTCTGCTGGGGATGTCACAGGCAGGTTCAAGGCCTGTGATGAGGGCGCTGGGGGAAGTGACACTGGAGATGCATCCTTCACTTGGGAAGGTGGTGGTGCTGCCAACTTGTTCTCTGGGGGAAGTGGTAGTGACTCCTTTTCCTGGGGGAGATGGTTGTGCTGCTGGTGGTGACTCCTTCGCTGGGGGAGGTGGTGGTTGTAGTTGTGGTGTTGCAGATGGTGCTGACACATTGGCTCCGTCTCTGGTTGGAATGCTCCTCTCATTCCTTTTTTCTCTCACTGGGTGTAGAGGAGGTTATTCGTCAGCACTCTCACTCCACCTCTGCTCAGGTGCGGGCCATTTCCCTTGAACAGGTCCTCTCATTTCCAGAATAGATCAAAGTTCTCAATGTAGTGCAGTCCTGTGGCTACACATTCATTGAACAGCCATGTGTTCAGCTGAAACAGCCGGGTAAATTTATTCATCTTCCTTCTGTCTATGCTAGGAAGAGGTCCACTGGTTAATGTAGTAACCTCCACTTTATCAAGCTCCTCAAATAATTCAATGAAATATTTTTCAAGATTTCACCCTGCAGCCATGTGCACAATCAGCTGTTTATCTCCTTGGTATGTTGACAAAACTTTTGGCAGGCGTTTTGTACAGTGTGACTAGGATAAGAGCAAGTTTGGATTCCTCTGTGGCTCACATTTCTGATAGCACCGTCTCCTAGCGGCAGCGCATCTCTGACCTTGACGTTTGGCACAGATCGCATGTCTGCTGCCGCTTTTTTGCCAACTTCATTGCCCTTGTTTTGTGGCAAAAATCCATTTTCTGTTTGCATGTTAACATCAACATCAGTCTGTGACAGTGGTAAAAATCTGTTTGTAAGCTGTATTTTGGGTGATGGAACTATATTAACCTTGTCTTATATCACTTGTTGCCTTGTCTTGGCATTCTTGTCTTTACAAAGTTTTGGAAAAGACACCGTATCGCTCAGGTTTAAGTTGAAAGTAGCAGTTTTTTCACCCTCTTCTCTGAAAGTAACTGTGGGCTGCTTACCACTGGAAGTCACAGGGAGCATCCGGTGAAGTTCTTTTTCAGATTCTAAAATAAATATCCGTAACTGAAGCTCATTAATTTGTTGTTGATAGTTCCGACAGCGTTCGGACATGTCACTGGCTCGTCAGAAATTTTGTTAAAAAATTAAAAAATGGTTCAAAAGTCTTGGTTTACTTAAAAGAAAATCAAAACTAAACAAATCTTCCAGCACTGGAAGAGATAAAATTATTAAAAAGAAAGTAAAGTAGGAAGCAGCAGGAGCAAACAAGGTTTGCATCTGCACTCTACAGAAGCAGGAAGCAGGCTAATGTTCTGTAGAGAGCATCTACAAAAGTCTGAATTTGATTGCGAACATTCAAATTGCAATTTTGCTTTAATTGTGGTTAAAGGGCCCGTATTACTATATTTTCACAAACCCTCCATATTTAGGCTGAGTTCTTCTTTCAAACACCTTGTGATGTCATGTGGTAATACAGGAAGTGCACCACTATGTTTTAAATGCCACACACTTTCACTGGAGTTATTTGGATAATTTAAGCCCTAGAACTGTCAATCTTTACTGAACTAAAGGTACAAGGTAGCTGCTAACTTAAAAACGACCTCTTCATGACATCACAAGGTGAAACACTTGTGAGACACTTTGGAGATGTGGACAGACTAATAATGCAGGATTACCGAAACATGTGTCAATGAAACTAAAGGCACGTTTTGTAACAGTATTATAACATGGCTTAAAGCTCACAAGAGTCAGTTTCAATCTCAGCTCTAAACATGTTCTTAATCATGTTCATTTTTTAGCACTCCTTTTACTCTATTCCAGAACTACCATCTTACCCTCTGGCCCTCACCTGTTGTTGGCTGTGGAGTTGGGGACAGCGATCGTGCAGTCATTGGATGGACTGGTCCGTGTATTAACCTAGAGGTCCACAAAAACACACATTTAATAGCTGCTGTGACACTCGCCTGGACAAGCTAAATGCACGGGCTAACAGGCCAACAGACAGACGAGTGGACCACCTAATGAAGAGGAACAAAACACTGGCTCTCACTTCGGCCCCGAGGTTAATTGGCTTTTGTTGGAGAGGAGAGCGGAGATGCCCACAAGGACGTGCAGCTGATGGCCATGGGGAGGAGCCATTAAAAGGGAAGTGACAATAAATTGGCTACAGAAAATTATGAGAGGTCAAGCCATTTCGCGGGGGAGCATTTCCTTCTATTAAAATGCATGTTTACACTGTAGACCTCAGTATTCAACCCAGATATCGAACGCAAAAGAGCAGCCAGCAAATTGTAAACGGCATACTAAAAATAACTTGTTTAATTGAGGTTGAAAAGTCGCTGTGTTGGGTCCGTAAAAGCATAGGGATTCTCTCTTTAATTAGTGCCCAGGAAGACCTAATTTACATGGCACATAACACTTAATTTGCCTATTACTCTGATATTAAAAGTGGAAGAAAAAGGCTAACATTTACAGCTTTACCAAAAAAAATCTTTTAAAGAGGGGGTATTGAATTTCTATGGGGTATTAATTGCTAGCACATAACATATTTACATCACCATATAACCTTTTTGTTTTGTAGATTTCGCTTTGTTTTTGCTCCCCCTTTAGAATGCTATCACGTTTCAATTGGTGTGCATCACGCTAATGCAACTACTGCAAATCGCATCAGGTTTGTGAAGTTGTATTTTATTGTTTTGTATCCTTTTTTGTATATTTATGCAAATCTGGCATGCTGGGTGACATAGGCTTGTGTGCTGAGCATTAGATCTTAATTAATCTTGCAGCTAACCATAAAGAGGGTTTGATTAGGGTCCAGGAGAGATCACTAGATTTCTCAAACATCTTCAGACATGTTTTTGATGAGGGAACAATGCTGTAACATGGTACAAAGCTCCTAAAAAATCTATTTTGCAAAATGCCTCCTCTTTAACTGTTGTCAATGGTGAAACGCTTTGCTCCTTTAGCTGAATGAACTTTTCAGATAGAGATTTCACATGTATGAATTATGAATATAATAAGGAGTCAAGTAATTTAACCCGTTATAATTAGCAGTGGGTTTCACAGTGACATATGAGTGACATGAGCTGGTACGCCAAGGGCCGCTTGTGAATGAAGGAGGATCGGTACTCAGCTGTGAAACTGTCAGTATAGTCCTGTCTAAGCACAGCTATCATATGGAAATAAGATCAGAGCACTTACACACCTGTTTTTAAAGGGTTTATTAAAGGCACTTTTGTTAATACTCTCTGGGGCAGGTACGTGGTGATCCATTTACTTATTTCACTCAAGTCATTAGGGTACAATTTTAACCTATACTGTATTGCAGCTGTAGCAGTTGTAGTGGTAATGACATTGGGTGTATTATTTAACAAAACTATTTTTACGTATTCTATTTTGGGGTTCTATATGACAAGTAGCTACAAGGGGGCAGAAAAAGATATTCTTATATTGTGACAAATATTCACATCTGAGAGAAGCTTAAACTATGAACAGACACAATTTACACAACTCCAAAAATCCTGTAAGCAGCTATATGTAATCTTTGTCATCTGAAATCAGAAATGCACTTTTCTGGTGGAGGGTCTGCCAACTTGTTGTCTCCATGGAGATGTTATTGCTTAGCCCAGAACACTTCACAATGTGGCATTAAACATATCCACCTTCATGGAGGCAAGAGGGTGACACTGCCAGGTCACGTTGCAGATAGGATCTGTCAAACTGAATTAATGCATTCTGCACCATAATAGGCTTAATGCCATACTGTGGAAAATTCCAGGCAAGGCAATTACAAAGAGCACAATAAATGCACATAAACACACCTCCATGTATTTCAAGAACATATCCGTTTAAATTGTAAGTAGAGCCTGTAGCCTTTTTTCATGTATTTGAGCAATATTCAGCTTGCCCCAATACAGATATATTATACAAGCAAATCCTGAAGTCAAAGTAAATCAGCTCCGTTCTGTCTGTATCTAAATTATAAAGCGTTGTATTGTCCAATAATCTAGAAATGCATTGTTAACATGCTAATTGTTAACTTTACCATCATAATAAACTCTGCTCTCTTGTGAAACGTGCTTATAAACTCATCATGAGGAATAATTTTGATGCTCAGAATGCATAAGGCCAGTGAAGAATAACTTTGGACCAAAGCAAACTGTTTAAAAATAACTTGTTTAGTTTTTGTTTTTTTCCCATGTTTTTTGAGATGGTAAGAATCAGGTCCTCAGTGCCATTTAACCATTATAGCTTTACAGGGAAGTCCCAAATACTCAAGTTTAAATGAACAGTCTCCATAATGACGAGGAGTAATGCTGTGCCAGGGTCTGCTTATGCCCTGTACATAAACAAAGACGAGGGGGACAGGAGCGTGAGGAAGAATAGGAGAGTCTTGACTCCAATTGACATTTCAATAAGTGGAACACAGCGTTACCAATCTATTTGCCTGCAACCCCCCGCTCTCCTCATCGAGTTCTCGGTGTAAGGCAGCTGAAACAATTATTGAGATAGGTACCTTCAGGCCATGTATGTTCCGGATCCCTGGAGTCTTGCCGGCTGAAAGAGTAATTGACTAGATTGTAGAACACATCACTGGGCCATTTACAAATGTGACAAAAAGGAATCAGTTCTTTAGATCAAAAAGGAGAGGAAAAATGAAATGGAAGTGAAAATTAGTTATAGACAAGAGAGATTGAGATGTTGGGCTCTGGAGACAGCTGCGGTTGGGAGCTGCTATATGTAGAGACACCTATAGAGACCGATAGACAATACAACGGAGGACATGGAAGAGGGCGCAGTCATTTCAAAACTGGCCTCTCTATAACCTCTCTGTATCCCTGTACTGTTGGGTAATACTTAATAATTCATGACGTGATCGTTTAAATCCATGAGTATTAAAGGGCCCATATTAGGTTATTTTCTGATCTGTTTTAATCCTGCATAGTTTGAGTTCTTCTCTCAAACAGAAAACACACACAGTGTGATGTCATGTGGTAATACAGGAAGTGCTCCACTGTTTTTTTTTAAAATCCATACACCTTCACTAGAATAATTTCGATGATTTCAGCCCTGGAATTGCCAATCTCTACTCATCAAAACTTAAAAGATAGCTGTTAATTAAAAAACTACTGCTTCATGACATCACAAGGTGGAACAGAGCATTCTGAACTTTGGAGATGTATGGCAAAATTGGAGATGTATGGCAAAAGACAAAGTTTAAATCTGTCAATTGGACAAATCATTGTAGGAGTGAAGACGTTTCGCTGCTCATCCAATCCTTCCTTAAACAGGAATGGGGACCTGAGACATAATCTCTCACAGATCTTTGATTCCATCCTCAGACCCAAAGCAAATAAAAAAACAAAAGAGAACAATAAGATAGCCACTAAAGGTTGAATAGGGTCATTAAGGCTGAAACTGGAGACAATAGCTGTTTACAGTTTCAGTGTAGTTAACCCCTCCCTTCAGACAGATATAAGGCATTGTCCACCAGCAATCTGACCAGAACTGAAGAAGTGGTTTGGATGAGCAGCAAAACGTCTTCACTCCTACAATGGATTGTCCAGTTGACAGATTTAAATTTAATCTTTGGTATAACTCTGGTATGTTTTTGATGAGGTAACAATTATAACATGGCTTAAAACTCACAATAATCCATTTTGTACAATATAGGACCTTTAATGTTTCTCTTTGACAATCATTTGTAATCGCACATGCATTCAATTAAAGATGCACTGTGTAACTTTTCAGGTGGACGTTCCGCCAGCTAGTAGTCTCCATGAAGAGGTCATTGCTTTGCCCAAAGTGCTCCACAATACGAGGGCTAATGCAGGTCTAGAGGTTTTACCCAGGCTAAGGAGGGCATGGAAGTCATTTCAAAGCTAACCTTTCTATAACCCCGCTGTATCCTCATACTGTTGGGCATTACTTAATAATCTATGACGCGATTGTTCTAAATTAATAAAGCATACAGATATTAAGATTATCCAGAGGCTGCATTAGCAACAAAGTACTTAATGCTCCCAGTGTTAATTAGAGTAGGATTAGGTTTCCAAAGTGATTTCTGTTTTGAAATGCAGTGTGTATTTGTCATTACTACACAGAGAAGAGACAAGTGGTGTAATTAAATATGGAGCCTCGTACCTCGTGGAAATATCTGCAGAGGGTCTGGCAGCAGGCCGTTTATCCTCTGTTCAGTCATGGTGTTGCAGTACTGGAAGAGGAGAAAAAAAATCCAATTTAATGCAGAAAAGATGCTAAAAATAGGTTGTTTACAGCATAAAAACACAAAGGATTGTATTTTTTAACAAGTACATTTCACCACTGTTGGGTTAAATTAAAGACGGGGTATTATCCAAAATGGAGTTTTTTTTAGATGTTCTCTCATCAAAAATATGCCTGAAGAGGTTTTAGATGTCATCCATGCATGTTTGAGTATTTTACTGGTCTCTCTCAGGCCGTATTCAAACCCTCCTTACTGTATCTTAGCTGTAAGATTCTGTGCAGTGCTCTGCCCACAAACCTATTCCAGTGATGCTCCAACACGACAGTTCTCCATAAATGTAGTAGTAAACAATAGTTTCATTAGCCAGATGCACACTGATTATGTTGTGATGGTGCTCTGAAGGGGAGAGTGAGTTAGTGAGAGCAAATGGAGGGGAGACTTAGAGTGTCAAAAGTGAAACCTATAAAAAAATTTAGTACGTTGTTTTGGGTGAATATAGCATTTTCAAAACAATAAAAGGTAACATGGTGATCTAAATATGTGTTAAAAGTTAATACCCCATAGAGGTAAATTACCCCCTCTTCAAAAGATATTTTTGTAAGCAAATTTGTACTTTATCATTTGATGGGACAAAAAGGTGAGAGTGACTAGCTTGTGAACGTAATGATATTTGAGAGGGACTTGTGTAACAATTCCCCTGTTGTAGTTTCAAATCAACTTGCAATTTTTCTATTTTCTAAATGTGATTAGATTCACAATTTATTTCATACAATAAAGAGTAATTTTAAAATGCTAAACAGAAAGAATACCGATATGAACACCTATAAAAACATTTTGCACATGACGTCTAAAGACCTCAGAGGTTAGGTTAGGCCAGTGGTTCTCAAATAGTGGGGCGATACCGGGGGGGGGGGGGGCGTGTATGACTCCGCGTATGACACTGTAGTACTGTACGCAGCGCGTACGCAGCGCGCGCACAGCAAAGAGCAGGAGAGAACGAACATATCGTGACACAGGGCAGTGAACAAGAAACCCTTTTGCTAAAGAGACACTATGGAAAACATTTTAACAGGGATGAAAAGAAAGGCGGATATAGACTTTACTTCGTAAATTGTATTGCGCAACCCTTATTACAGTTGATTCCACCAGCACCTATAGCCATTTCCCATAACCTGCAGGATTACAGCAGTAGCATTAGCCTTCATACAAACTATGGTTCAACTTAACTCCCACTGCTAAACCGGATATGACCATTTAGAAAAAGATTCGCAATAAAGCCTTCTCGTTTATATCATTATCCAGTTCCAATAGCAGTAATAAACAGGTGTAATGCATGTGTTTTCCACACATATCTGCATGTGTTACTATTGAAATGGAAGCAGCAATAATCAGGTGTGCTCTAAATGTGGCCGTGCTGTGCTCAAAGCTATTGCAGATGAAGACCAATGCCCTGTGGGCTTGTTCTGAGGCACTGTAGCATTAACCCTTTTGTGCTGGAGGTCAGCAGATCACCAAACACTGCTCTCCTACAGGAGTAACACATGCACACTCTGCAGAGGGAGCTGTGCGTGCCAAGGCGTCACCATAATGGATGTTTCACTTCTCCACACCATCTGTTACAGTGTGAACCAAAACACTGTTTGTTTGAGCTTTGTCTGTTTACACTGCCTTGTCTTTGGAGGCTCCCAATCAACAGTACCTCAAACCTTGTCCTCTCTAATCTCTACAATATTTATTTACAGTCCCTCCTGAACTAACGAGTCATCAACGGCAGCATGTAAATTTCTCTCATTGTGAGTCTGGGAGGGGCCACAGACTGATCAGAATGGCTGCCCAAGTGGCACAGCTGTTATTAAAAGCCCTATTTATCACTGTCACATCCCGGGCTGTTGCTAGTCCTGCGCACTAGTGCCGCGCACTAGCCCGGCAGCCTTCTCACCAGGCAACCTCCCAACAAAGGCTCCGCTCCCACCACAAGAGAACTGTGTGCCTGGAAGAAGGGGGGTTGCCTCTCACGTATACCTTTAATTTTCCGCTCAGCAAGTTTATTGATTAAGGCTGCAATTACCACCTAATCTGTGCTAGCAGTGTTATTAAAAGACATTCTCCATTGTTGGCCAATAACTAAATGGTGTCCGATTCCAAATACCATCACTCAGCCTAGAGGGACAGGCCGGAGCGCCGAGTGGGTCTCATCATCATTAGCAGACCAAGGAGAAATGGGAGTACAAACGGTGGAATTAAAGACTCCTACCTCCAGGGGGAGCGATGCCAGGAACAGATGAGGTCACATGTTTTTTTTAGGAGCTGACAAGGGCTGCTCTTTAACTTTGCACATGCCTGTCTGTCTTTCAAGGTGTCAAACTATGATTACAAGTGCCCACAAGTCTATTGGCCTCCCAGGAGCGCATGGCAATGAGAGTGCTCTCAGATGGAGGATACTTTTCACTGCTAATGCCCTTTGCACACTCATGTTAATTAAGTGCTGAATTTGAGCATTAATTTAGGTAACCCATAAGTACAATTGAATTTTCTGTTGGCAACAAGAGTTCTTAAATGAGCAGAAAATGACTACGGGTAATTGTCGGAAACTCAATGTAAACATGGCTGGCCAATTCTTTCACTACAGCTAAACTCTCGCTGGACATAAGTAGCCCATAGGATGCTGTGTTAAAATGAGCTGATCTATAACGTGACCATATTACCTTATTATTATAAAGAGCAGTACACAACTATTTCACAGATTTGAGCAGTCTAAACTAGATCAAACAAGGGTTGTTACCAAATAGTCTCTTTTAATTATTTGCTTATATTTGATCAAATAAAAGTTGTTTGTGTAATATATAGTTTAAAGATTGAGCATTTAGGGTGACCTGATTGTGAGCTATATACAGGCAGTGCAATTTTGGGGACGAAATTTGACTTCTCAGACAAATATTAAGATTACATTTGCCCGTCTTTAAAAAGTAGAATTCTGCTCAGAGTGCACATTACAAACAACTTCGAGAGCATTAACATCTCAGAGCAGGCTAAAAAATTAACAGATAAACTAATACAAAACTCCGACACATTTCAGAACATCTTTGTAGAGGTCTAAACAAGGCATGCACCGATACTGAAAAATTTGCTGGATTGGATATCATCTACCAAATATGGGTTCAGCCAATATCCTGGTTGGACATATAAACCAATGTAATAAAAAATTACAATCAGTGCAAACTGTATTTATTTATACAGTTGTTCTGTATTTAATTGAGTGATAAATAACAGCTACATTTGGATCAGTTTTGTCTTATTTTATTTTTCTTTAAAGGAAATAAATGCTGTTTTCAGTCTTTGCACTGGAATCAGCTGAAATCAGGTATATCAGATACTTAATGCTCTAGTATCAAAATCAATAGTTTAGTCTAGGGTGGACTGATCTAGTCTTTTCAGTTAAACTACAGGTACAAGATATATATTTTTCTTTGCATTCTTACAAAAGAATGCAAAGAACAAGACGTAAATAACAAATAATCCAATTTGATTATGAGATATTGTACAAGCCTATATCATGTAATAAATCAAATTGTGAGGGACTCCAACACATTCATTAAATACTGGATTTAAGTACTAATTAAGCTCACCAATAAGTGTACTACTAGAGACTACCCTTTTGGGAACTGGTGCAAAATGACTGTACTTGCAAAAATACTCTAAGGACTACAGTCTAAACGATCCTAGATTTAACCTTACATACATGCTTTTCTTAATTCCCATTAATTTCCCACAATGGCTGTCCTCCAAATACAAAATAACAACACTAACGTACAAATCCTCTGGGGGTCTTCAGGCCAAAGCGCTACACCAGCAAACAGGAAATAAGTCTAGTAAATATGAATGCAAATGACTGCTAAAACGGCACCGCTCACACGGCACGTTCGGCTTCTGTGGATATGAGCCCGCTCCTTTTTCAGAGCAATCAGCAGCTTTTTAAATGCCCCCACATCCCAGGAGATGGAGAAAGCCATTACTACATTTCCAGATTTGTTTTTCAAAATTCATTGTATAAATCTGCAATATAGAGCGAAAATGCTAAATAGTTGTGCAGGTCATGTAAAGTGTGAATGGGAGCAGGTTACAGCCAAGTTAAAATAGACTGTTTATGTTGTATGTAAGATTAGGCCAGAATGTGGTGGCAGACAGTCAAATATAAGTGTGATTCTATAAAACTAAATATTAATGCGTACCTGTATGTTTTTGTTTTGTTTCATTGCTACTGTGTGGTAAAGGAACTATATGTAGCCTGCTGTCTTATTCTTTTAAAAAGCTACTACAATCAGACCTGAACCTGGGTTGCCAGAGCCTTAATCTACAGATAGAGGACACATACAAGTTTTTATCATTCTCAGTATATGGAAAATAATTACTGCAGCAGCAGCGTTACTGATTAATGACTGGCTGCAGGTGCTGGGGTTTAGGTAGTGAGTAATCAGATCAGAGAGTCCTTTTAGGTTTAAACCCAATGAATTTCACCACTGAAACTGGGAAACTGGCAACCCAAATGAGAATTATCCAATCAGAAAGCAGAATGAGCCTCACATGACACTGTCTTGAGAGCCACATTAGTTTGTAACTAGTGTGCAGTATAATGCACTCTGAAATGCCTGCATTGTCTTAATCTGTCAATTTTACATGTTTTTATGTTCATTATTTCTTATTCTAAAGTTAAATCATCACACTTTAAGAAGCTAAAATAAATCTGATCTATTAGATGCCAAAGTGTGAATAAAGTGAATAGTAGATTTCCCTGTGGTTGGTCACAATGTTATTAATTGTGAATAATCCTAAAATGGTTCTTACACTAACACTTGATAAAGTTGAGGCTTAATACACCCCACAAAAGACACTAACAAAGGTACATGCTAGATTCAACACAGTGTTGGCTGAGGTCAACACTTGCGCAGCATGTTCCCCACTGGAGCATATCAGCACAACAGATGCCTGCGCCTGCCTAATCATCCATTCCTCCATGCTACATACTGATTAAAACATATCCACAAGTGAATGCAGGAGAAAAACGGACAGAAACACAACTCCGTGTGCATTGTGCCTGTGGCTGCAGCCTCGTCGTTGTGAGCTGATGGGGGGTAAAAGACATCCACAGATGAGAGTAGATTTTGAACAATACTGCAGCCCAGGGGGCTTGCGCTTTAATGAGGCAAAACTTTAAGTACTGAATAATAAATAATAAAAATTGACAGTTCATTTAGCTTTCAGTGTACCTCATAGAGAAGCCATTACACATCATTACTCTTACTGTCCATGGCATGAACAGTAAGTATGGAAGAGAGCAGAACTGCCTGTGTGGAGTCGAGGAACTGAATGACTACATGCTTATGTCTTTGTTGTGCTGATGTAAAACACTAAATGTTTCTGTTTAGGCTGAGCACACATACTTAACGCTATCACTGCTTTTTTACTCTACACAAACATAAGCAAAACACTTGTGAACTGTACGGCGAGAGAAACTACTTTAAGATCTGATCTGAAATGTGTCTTACTACTAACAAAGCAAACAAGAATGCAACAGTATAGAAAGCTTCATGTTGATATAAATGTGAATTTTCATCATGAATACACAATTCCTTTCTTTGTCCTGTTCCTGAATTTAGTCAGAAGTACAAAGACTTCAACGTAATACACATTAAAATGCACCAATAAACAAATCTACATAGCATCTCAACCTGAAAGGATTCAAACAAGGCTTGAATGCACTACTTACATAGGACAGCATGGCTTTCAGTTCTTCGTCACTTCTCACAGTGATCCTGTCACCAACTTCATCTTCATCTGTCATCAACATAACAAAAGATGTCAAACTTTTTACGTACATACATACGCGTGTGTGTGTGTGGGGGGGGGGGTATATATATATCTTTTCAACAGGCCATAATAATCATTTTGGGAGGAGGCCAGCCGTTATAACAAATCATTCCCTCTCCGACTTACACTCAAACGCCGTGACAGTGGCTTCAGGCATCACATCTCTGATAGCAACCTGCAGAATACATTTGAGGAGAAAAAAAACAACCTCAAACACGTGACATGAAGAGAAAAGACATTCAAATAATGATATTAACACTACGTATTTCGTAGCCTCATATTTGCCATCACTTTGACACATAACTGAAGTTTAAATAAGTTACAAGAGCAGTGTAGCACTGTAGCATCACACCAACCAGCAAGTCATTGAAGTTTAGCAGGAATGGATAGTCCACAGGCGAGTCCATGTCTCCCGACGGAGTCTTTATCCGTATAACGATCCCCTCCGTGTCCATCGTTTTAGTGCCTTATTACAAAGATAACACGTAAAATGTCAACTATTGTAAATGACAGACTGGGCTAACGGGCTAATTTCCTGTTATGTTGTTGGCTCCACATGCTAGCGTCTTGTTGCCTCCACATACTACATCTAAGTTACGATGAGAAACGAAAGCATATCATGGGTAAGAATAGACTGCGGGGATTACTCAACCGTGGCGCGAGGTGAGGTTTGGAGTTGTCAAAGCGCATTAGTGGGCTGTTTGTGGGTGAGAGCTAGCCCTGAAGCTAACAACAAGTGCTTCCTCTCAGCCGCATCAGCACTTCCGCAACAACATCCGCCCGCTGCCCTTCAAAGTAAAATATGTGACAGCTCCTCCCGTGGAAGTGGTATGGATGGATGGATGGATTTATTTATTTATTTATTTATTATTGTATGCAAGTATTTATTTATTTTATTTCTTACTAAATCTAGGCCAGGGTTCGGCAACCCGCGGCTCCGGAGCCGCATGCGGCTCTTTCATCCTTATACTGCGGTTCTGCGTGGCTTGGGAAAATAGATTTTAAGTATTTAATTGAAGTGTATTTTATTTGTGTTAGTTATTTTTTATTGTACTTTAAACTGGAAGATTATTATGATCTTGAAATATTCAACTAAAATTATATTTTCTTATTTTTCATTGATCAAAATAAGCGTCACACTCGCGGAACAATGTTAAAACCAAACACCGCTCACGCCTCACAGACACAGCTAACAGTCCTGTGTAAAGACACAGCCCTGATTTTCAAACGCTGTGCGCACAGGGGTCAGGAGCAGGAGGATCTTCCCTGACATAACTTTCACCCGTCCCTAATGACGCACTATTAAACATGTTCGTAGATATATCATGGAAATCCTGAGAGGAAATCGCCACAGAAATCTATTTGACAAGTTTATTATCTGCTCTTGTCTCCGCGATGACGTATCACCTGTAACACATCAGACACGACGCACAAAAGTAGAGCCACAAGCGAGTGAAAATGAGCCAAAACAAAAGTCTTTGGAGAGCTTTTTAACAAAGGGGAAAAGGCCAACTGAGGAGCCAGAAGAGGAGACTACGACCTCCAAGAAAAAGAAAGCTACATTTAACAATACCAGGAGTCCTACTTTTTGTCGCTACAAGTGAGTCTCACGCGCAGTGATCACAGAGAGTCCGCTCTGCGTAATATGTGGAGGAAAAGCGAATGAGGCAATGAAACATTCAAAACTGCTTTGGCACATGGAGACTAAACACCTGGGATTAAAAGAAGGAAGAAGAAACAAGTGCAGGGCTCACAGTGATGCAGCGGTTCGGTGAGTTGTATTTTTTATGCACTCAACTTATTTTTGCCATATTTATCTGCCACGCATAGAAGGCTTGTCCGTGAAAATAAAACTACATTATTCCGTTACGTTATTATTATTATTGTTATTATTATTTTTATTATACACAGTGTTATCTTCATTTTTGATGTCAAAAAGTATTTGCGGCTCCCAGTGTTTTATTTTCCGTGGAAACTGGGTCCAAATGGCTCTTTGTGTGTTAAACGTTGCCGACCCCTGATCTAGGCCCATCTATTGTTTGCCTGGGATCCAGAATACACACTTCTTAAATACTTTATGAATGACTCTGGTTACCTGTGAAATCTCCATTTTCGAATGGGCGTTATTGACAGGTGTATTAGCCAATCAGGGACACGCGTGGTCCGTCCATATCCGGGAAAATAAATATCACAGCAACAAAAAACATCGCGGATTTCTGCTAAATCAATGGGTGAAGCACTTAACTGTCAAAATCCGAGTCTGCCCTTTGTTTTGTGCTATTCCCCCCCCCTCCCTTCTGTGTCAGAGCCTGGAGCTAGGTAGAGATTTGGGCTCCTCCCATGCACACCTGCAACTAATCCGTAATCAAGCTGCACCTGGGGAGAACAAATGGACCGAGGACCTGACACTCAGTGCCAGATCGTTTGCATATCCTCACTGGTACGGCTCTGCTTGGCTCAGTCTTGTTTCTGCATTTATGACTTTTACTTTCAGTTGGATATCTTTGTTCCTTGCCAGATCCTGCTCCCTGAACCTGCGCCGCGCCTCCGTCTCCGACCCCTTTCTCCACAACCAGTACAAACCTCTCACCCTCCATCCCAGTTCACCTCGACCAGTATGGACTTCCTCATCTCTGACTGCCCACGACCCGCTCGAAGACTACTGCACACAACCCTGCTCCCAACTGTCTGCTCCGTCAACCTTCATTTGCATAACATTATCTGTAAATAAACATTGTTAAACTGTTCACCCAAGTTCTGAATCTTTGGTTCTCCTGTCAGTCAATACGACAGAACGATCTGGCCAACATGGACCAATCAGACTTGGGGCCAGAGAAAATGCTATACTGGGCGTTTTTGCATCATTGGGCAATACAAACAAACTATCCAGACCCTGCTTGAATATAACCATACCGTGACCCAGCAAGTTACCCAGCTCTCCAACCGGGTCTCCGCTCTGCTCATTCTCCCGCCTTCAGTTCCCTGAGCCATTGCGCTGTCTCCTGGACAATCTGGAATCGAGAGGCACCGATCCGGACACATACACATGTCAGCCCAGCCTTGGTCGGGGCTTTCTGCTCCTCCATGTTTCAACAATGCTCCTCCATGTTTCAACAATGTCCAGCCTGTTTCACATCAGATGCTGCAAAGAAACGGTACATGTGTGGATTATTGAGGGGGAGAGCACTCCAGTGGGCAGAGGCAAATTTTTCTAACACTGCATTAGACTATGCAACTTTTGATGGGTTTATGGGAGAGTTTAAAATCAAGCTAACTCCTTTCTCCGCCTATTAAGTCTGGTTCAAGGTTCCAGGTCCATAGCAAATTACACCATTGAGTTTTAGACACTGGCGGCAGAGGTGGATTGGACTGACAGCACATTAAAGGCAGTCTTTTTGAAAGGAGTGACAAATTAGCGGATGAGCTGGTTTCACGAGGTGACCCACCTGAACTAAAATCTTTGATTTCCCTAGCGAACCGAAACGGCAATCACCTGTAGAGTCGTCAAAGAGAGAAACGCTATTGGCCAGCCCGGGTCGTGAACCATCCCGCCCTGTCGCTGCAATCAACCTGCCCCCAGCGACACCCCCACCAGAGGAGCCAATGCAGCTGGGTCGAGCACACCTGACTGTGACACTGCCAAGCTGGTGAGTGCCTGTATTGTGGGAGGCATGGTCATCAGTAGGACTGGGAGTACTGGTGGGTTAGCAACACATCCCAGAGAAGAAACATAATAGATTTCAGCTATGCTACCTTGTGCTTTCGAACTGTTACCCTACCCGTCCCTCATTGACTTCCTAGACCAGCAGGAGCTGTATTCTTCTTCGTCTCCAAGAAGGACAAACCATTATGGCCATGTATCAACTTTAGGGGGTTCAATAATAACACCGTTAAAAAGACGCCACTTCATGGGGCCACTATCTTTAACAAGCTAGACCTCAGGAATGCTTTTCATTTGATGCGCATAAGGTAAGAGGATGAATGGAAAACCGCATTTAAAATTCCTCTGGGACATTTCGAGTACTCAGTGATGCCCTTCGGGTTAACCTATGCTCCAGCCGTCTTTCAAGCTTTTTATCAATGACGTGCTACAGGATTTTCTCGTTTTGCGTTTGTGTATCTGTACAATATTCTAATCTTTTCTAAGTTTCCACAGGAACACCAGCACCACGTGCACCTGGTCCTCCAGAAGCTCCTGGAGAACAAGCTATACGTGAAGGCAGGCAAGGACTTTAGCTGTGTTTGTTGCTCATCTCACTAAACTCACTTCTCCCTCCAAACAGTTCTACTTGACCCCAGAAGCCCAGTCTGCCTTTGATAAACTGAAAGATCTATTCACCTCTGCCCCAATCTTACATCAGCCTGATCTCTCCCACCAGTTCATTGTGGAGGTGGATGCCTCAGACACGGGTGTTGGAGAAGTCCTTTCTCAAAGGTTTGAACCCCTTGTGCTCGCACCAGTTCTCCCAGGAGGACACAACTACCCCTCCGGAGCCTATTATATCACATACCTGTGTGGTCGCTGTTGTTCGCTGGGAGATTGAGGATCTGGTTCGGGAGGCTCAACGCACCCAGCCTGGTCCAGGTAATGGCCCACCCGGTACTCTCTTTGTTCCAGATCCTGTCCCCTTCAAGGTACTTGAATGGGTCCACTGCTCACAGTCTGTCTGCCATCCAGGGGTCAATCGAACACTCCCTCTTTTGAAACGTTACTTATGGTGGCCCACGGTCAACAAGGACACTAGGGCTTATGTGTTGGTGAGTCAGGTGTGTGCCAAGGGAAAAGCCTCCCACTTGCTGCCCTCTGGTCTGCTCCAACTGCTACCAGTTCCAAAACGCCCTTAGTCTCACGTGGCAGTGGACTTTGTGACTGGTCTTCCCCTTCTCAAGGTAACACAGTCATTCTCACTATTGTTGATCGGTACTCCAAAGCAGCCCATTTCGTCGCCCTACCGAAACTTCCAACCGCCAAGGAGACTGCAGATCACATCAACCTTGTGTTCCGACCCTAAGAAATCCTGGTGGATAGAGTCTGACCATGGAAGGCAATTCAGTCGTCAAGATCCCAGTCTGCCCTCTGTTTTGTGTTGTTTGTGTTGTTTTCCCCCCTCCATTCCGTGTCAGAGCCTGGAGCTGGGCAGACATTTGTGCTCCTCTCATACACACCTGAAACTAATCCGTAATTAAGAGACCAAGGACCTGACACTCAGCGCCAGATCGTCTGCGTGTCCTCAGTGGTACTGCTCTGCTTGGCTCAGTCTCGTTTCTGCATTCATGACTTTTACACTCAGTTGGATATCTTTGTTCCTTGCCAGATCCCGCTCCCTGAACCTGCACAGTGCCTCCGTCTCCGACCCAGCTCTCCACAACTGGTACAAACTTCTCACCCTCCGTCCCAGTTCACCTGTTCGTTACGACATAAACTGTGTTAATCTGAGGTGAGATAAATTAAATTTTATTTGTAAATCATAGGTGCCCAGTGAGCTCCTTTGTTTCATATCCATCCCTAAAAAATTGATCTGGTAGCACGATCACGTTTGACTGGGCTTGAGACGGAGAACATGGGGACCAGACTGATATCAGTCTGTATAAAAATACAGAGAGATGTCGTTCTGGATTTGCCAGTCTATCTGTGTATTTATTTCATTGCTTGAAGAAGGACTCTATTTTGTTACTTAAGTACATGTACAGATAGTGGAGCAAAGTAAACGTATCTCATGAAAAAAAGTATTTCGCCCAGATTTTGAGGTATTTAAAGACTTCAAATGTAGTGATTTTGACACAGATTTGTCCTGAATTTTGTTTAACAGAAACAATTGAATTAATGATTTTTTTGTAGCTATTTTTATGTGTATATTTTCTTTGCTGAATGTTATCAACATGATAAAAAATAAACCCCCAGCCGTTTCAGCAAGTCTCAGACAATAATAAAAATACTTTTACTTTTCAATCTAGTAAAAAAAATGCAGTGGAGTAGAACATACAGTCATACATGCTTCCTCTCTAATGTAGTGAAGTTAAAAGTTTCCTCTTAAGTATAGATATCTAAAATTTGTACAATACTTTACTACTTCAACTTCGAAAGGTTTCACCACTGATCTATTCCCTCTTACTATTATGTTCTTTATGATGCTCTCATGAAGTTCTCTGGAGAGGGAGTTGATTTGCCTCTCTGTTCCAGTTGGACTATTTGGAAGTTCAGGCTATGTTCATCATCCATGATATTTATCCTATTGGAATAATGGCTGTTATCAAAACCAAATCTATTTCAAACTTTCTTTTGAGGTTCCTAAGAAAGTTGGACATTGAGTTTTAAATCTAAAGAGTTTTCAATAGACAGATATTTAATAGACTAACTGTGTGAAAGGGCAGTATTGTCACAGCCTGCTTTTCAATCTCTTTGCATGCTTTAATAAAAAGTTTGTGAAGGCCGATTGGTTTGATCCTATACTACATCTGAATGTGGTTCTTCTATTATGGGGTGTCCTCGAGAGAATGGGAGGGCACATGCATGGCTTTTACACTGTGACATTGTGACATTGATGTGATCAACTTTTGAGAGGCGCAGTCTTAAATTATGTGTAATAGGATTTGTGAAGGTTGCTCTTATTTGACTGCAGATCACATGATTACTGCACCACCTGAAAAAACTCTTTTTCTACAAGCTGTAGGAAAAAAAAAAACACTTTCTATTCAGACTCCTTCACAGTGGATTGTCACATACCTTATTCAACAGCTTTGGTTAAATATTTCTCTCTTGTATTTTGTAATTGTACTGGTCATTAACTGCTAACACATAACATATTTAGATCACTATGTTTTCTTTTATTGTTTTGAAAATGCTATATTTGCTGATAACAACTCTGAAAATGTTTCACTTTTGTTTTTGATGCTATTTGCTCTCTGCGCTAAGTCACTCCCCCTCAGAGCGCTATCACAGCACAATCCGCGCGCATCCTGCTAATAAAACTACTGCACATCGCATCAGGTTTGTCAAGTTGTTGTGTACAGTTTTCTATCATGTTTTTGCATATTTATGGACAATTGTCATGTGGGAGCATGGGTGACGTAGGCTTGTGGGCAGAGCATTGAACAGAATCTTACAGCAAACTGTAAGGAGGGTTCAAATAGGACCCTGGAGAGACCGCTAAAATAATGAAACATGCATGGATGACATCTAAAACCTCTTAAAGCCTGTTTTTGGTGAGGGAACAACATAACAGAGAATGCTCAAGAAAATCTATTTTGCATAATACCCTCTCTTTAAACACTCACCATTCTGTCTTCTCACAGGTTACAAGCTTACCTCATCGACTAGTAGAGTCGTACACTATCTACATTTGTCCAGCCAGGTTAACGAACTATTGACTGCCGTGTGATGTCCCAAATTATGACCTCTCCTAATTGTTACAGGTGCCGAATGAGCCATAATCTATCTCTCTCTCTCTGTCTCTCTCACGCTCTCTCTCGAATGCTCGCTTGGCCGTCCTGATGAGCAGAAGGATCTATACGGCGTTCGTCAGAGCTCTCTCCCAGGGCGTGACATTAAGGCCAGGTTCTGACAGGCCAAGTCTCGTCAGCAGTGTGTGCTATCAGAAATCAAAGGCCTGAGTGAGCGAGAGGGGGGGGGGGCACTCACTGTCTGGTAATTAAAAGGCATTTTATCAGGCCTGTTCTAGCGTCAGGTGGATCTTTGCGTGCTATTGACAGGCTGCTTAGTACAAAGTGAGCTCAGTTTAACTTAAATATACATGGCACATGGCTTATTTAACTTTCTAAGTAAGGGTAATGTGAAGGGTTAAATATGTGCACTCTATGGGTCCTCTTTATTTGAGGGAGTTACTGCAGCTCTATACTCCACCCAGAGCCCTGAGGTCAGCTGACCAGCTCCTGCTGGCTGTGCCCAAACCAGGCTTGAGACCAGAGGTGACAGAGCTTTTTCTTCAGAAGCACCCAGACTATGGAACAGAGCCCTCTGCTTGTCAGATCCTCTCAGTTTTTTTAAGACTAAAAACCTACCTCTTCTCCCTGGCATTTAATACTAGCTAGACAGGATATCTTGGCGTTTTATTGTTTGTTTCTTATGTATCATGGAATTTCCTGTGTATTGTGGTATCTGACTTTTCCATGAAGCACTTTGGTTAGCTAAGGTTGTTTTAAATGTGCTATAGAAATAAACTTGAACTGAATTGAATAAGGGTGGAAACTGCTCCATAAAAGGATTTTATAATTTTTGCTTTGTTTTGTAGCAAAATATTTGTATTTAATTATTACACCAAATATGAAGTCATTTGTAAAGAAAATCTGAAAAAATATGAAAATGACAGAAAAGAGCACTGAATTGTAAAGGGAGGGATATCTTTCTTTGCTTTTATTTGTTAAAGGGCCCATTGTGATGTTTTAGAATATGATGATGCCATACTGCAAGGGTGTCAAACACATTTTCACTGAGGGCCACATTAGCAAAATGGCTGCCCTCAACGGGCCATGTACTACTTTTTTTAACTTGTTAACTGTTTCTGTATTTATTACTTATTCAAATTACAAATATTGCACATGTATTTGCCTAGATGTAAAAATATGGCTGTGTAACTGCTTATCTTCTGATGAAATGACTTTTTAAGACCATCATACCTTTTAATTTACCCTGTTGAGGGCCACATAAAATGATGTGGAGGGCCACATTTGGCCCCCGGGCCTTGAGTTTGACACATGTGCCATACTAGATGACAGGCCAGTTTTCCCTATTCATTACTCTGCACTTTACCATGAAATATCCAAAAGATAAATTCACAAATGTTGAACCTGATCACTTCATTCATTCATTCATTCATTCATTCATTCATTCTGGCCGCTGTTTATATCCCTCCGTGCGCGGAGGCCCAGTGCGTGCTCGCGGAGCAGATTCTGAATGTGGAGCGAACCTCGGACTCTTTACTAATCATCCTGGGGATTTTAATAAGGGAAATCTGAGCCAGGAACTGCCCAAGTACAAACAGTTTATTAAATGCCCGACAAGAGAGCAGAAGACGCTGGATCATTGTTACAGTCAGTGGAGCCTACGTTGCTCTAGGATTCTCTGATCACGTCATGGTTCACCTCATCCCTGCTTACAAACAACGGCTGAAACTCTCCAAACCTGCTGCGAGGACTTCTAAGAAGTGGACCAGTGAGGCTGTGGAGGAGCTTCACACGTGTTTGGACACTACAGACTGGGATGTGTTCAAGGCTGCCACAGACAGTTTGGATGAGTATACAGACACTGTAACGTCATACATTCAGTTCTGTGAGGACAGCATCATTCCATCATGTACCAGGGTGACTTACGATAAACCCTGGTTCACACCCAGACTGAGACATCTGAGGAGGGAAAAGGAGATGGTTTACAGAGGTGGAAAAGGTTAAAGCAAAGTACAATACACATCTGGAGCGGCATTTCTCCACCAACGACTCTGCTTCTGTCTGGAGAGGACTTAGCCAAATCATCAACTACAGGCCCAAAGCCCAGGATCACTGGACTTAATGACTACAGACCTGTGGCGCTGATGTCTGTAGTCATGAAGTCATTTAAGCTCCTGGTCCTGCACCACCTCAAGTCCTTCACCTCCCCCCTCCTGGTCCCTCTGCAGTTTGCCTACAGAGCCAATTGGTCTGTAGACGACGCCATTAACCTGGCCCTTCACTTCATCCTCCAGCAGCTGGACTCCCCAGGAACCTACGCCAGGATCCTGTTTGTGGACTTCAACTCTGCATTCAACACCATCCTCCCTGCTCTGCTCCAGGACAAGCTCGTTCAGCTCAATGTGCCTGACTCCACTTGCAGGTGGATCACTGACTTCGTGATGGACAGGAGACAGCGCGTGTGGCTGGGGAAGAATGTCTTGGACACTTGGACAATCAGCACAGGATCTCCACAGGGCTGTGTACTTTCTCCCCTGCCCTTCTCCCTGTACACCAACTGCTGCACCTTCAGCCACGACTCCGTCAAACTGGTTAAGTTTGTGGGTGACACCACCCTCATTGGACTCATCTCGGACAGCGATGAATCTGCCTACAGGAGGGAGGTGGACTGGCTGGTGTCCTGGTGCAGTAGCAACAACATGGAGCCCTGACGGACTCCCCCATCACCACTGTGGACTCTTTCTGCTTCCTGGGCACCTGCATCACCAAGGATCTCAAGTGGGAGCTGACCATCAGCTCCCTCATCAAGAAAGCCCAGCACAGGATGTTCTACCTGCGGCAGCTGAGGAAAGGCAAGCTGCCGGTCCAGATGATGATGCAGTTTTACACGGCCATCACTGTGTCCATCCTCACCTCCTCCATCACTGTGTGGTTGGCTGCAGCCTTCCATCTCTACAGGACCTGTATGTCTTTGAGCCACTTCCCTCTGGCAGGAGGCTACGGTCCATTGGGACCAGAACCTCTCGTCATAAGAACAGTTTCTTCCCCTCTGCCGTTTGTCTCATGAACACTTTATAATATTTGCACAAAACTGGACACTTTATAATACCGGTCACTTTAATAAGTCATGTTTGCACTGTTGTTCTGATGCTGCTGTTGTATATATTTTCTACCTATAAGTATTTTATTTTACTTTTTAAGCATATCTTTTTTAACTTTGTGCATGCCCTTATTTGTATTTGTATTTATTCAGTGTGTTTTATGTTGCACTTTATCACCGAAGTAAGTTCCTAGTTTGTGAACTGTGTTCACAAACGATGGCAATAAAAGTCTTCTGATTCTGATTCTATTAGTGACTAGACCCAAGAACCCACTGTATTAAATGTATGAATGAAACAAAACACCACTTCGAGTATGTTTTTGATTAGGAAACAACATTATAACATGGCTAATATCACATAATTAATGTAATATGTAATATATTACATAAATTATGTAATTTTATGTAATATAAGACTTTTAACCTTTGAACAATATTCTTCATGTTGACATGTAGCATCAGTGTGTGTATCCAGGTCAGTGTTGTTCCTGTAGTGGTCAGCACCTCTCACTGTAGTGCTGATTTAGGGCTCTGACTTTCCCATTCATCTGCCTTTTCAGATCGACTCCTCTGGCGCTTGTATTGACTGCTGCTTGTTGCCTTTTCAGCTTCTAAATGGTAATTATTCAAAAAGAGACAGGCTTGTGGTTTGAACTCTTTATTTACTTACAAACAAGAGTTAAAGCTCTTGTGTTCTGCTAAATCATCCCTTTTCAACTTTCAACTGTTAGAATTTAAAGATACGGTTTGTAACTTTTCTGCTTTTATAGCATAGTAATAAACTTCTATCTTGCGCTGCTATGCTTTAATTGCTCAAAAATACCTTAAAAAATAAGAAAGAAAAGGTGTGCCTTTCATAGTGTTGAAATCAAGTTTGAAATTTTAGTATCGTGACAACACTATTCCTTCTGCATTTAAATGCAGGAGAAAATGACTGTTCAAGGGGTTGTTCACACTGGCATTAAATTATGTGTCAAATCCAGAGGTTATGATGATTTAAAACAACAGAATAAGCTCTGGATATCATCAGAACGTGTATCTGTGCTGGGGGTGCCTGGAGTGGTACAAGCTCCACAAAGTTCTTCTGTGCTGGGATGAAATATGTGCTCAGCCTTGGAGCAGTGGCCTGTGGTTTATGGGCTCTGCCAGCATCCTGTTCCGATCAATACTCCGGCCTTCAGCTCCACTCTGACGGAGGCAGGAGATCCACACTTCAACACAGATATCTTACACTTACAACAGAGACCTCAACACTTAGACTAGAGACTTCAACACTGACACTACAGACCAACACACACTAGAGATGAACAATTACACTAGAGACCTTTTGCTTTCACTTTTGCTTTAACTCACACTACTTTTGCACTTTGATCCATAAAGTAGGGATGCACCCATCCAGCTTTTTCAGTTCTGATAGCGATGCTGATACTATAGTTTTAAATATCTGCCAATGCATAAAATTAACCGATAATAGTGTAGAGATTGAGAACAGCTTTTATTTCATTTAAACAAAAATAAAATAAATGTTATGCTATATAGCTGTTATTTATCTCAAGTAACTACAGAACACTTTGTAGATCAGTAAACAATCTTATTACATCATTGTATATGTCCAACCAGCATACTGGCTGAACCGATATTTGGAAGTTGATATCTGATCCAGCAAATATTTCAATATTGGTGTCGATATTCAATACCAGTATTTTCAGTATATACCATAAACTCAAAAACTCAAGTGTGTAGAAGCTTGTATTTGATTTGAACGTACACTTTTAGTCAGAATTCCAGGCAGGGCCGGCCCTAGCCTTTAGGGGGCCCTAAGCTGAATTTGTGTCACAGCCACTGATAAGATAACTGCAAATTCTAGAGGCTCACAACAGCAATAACCACAGGTATAACAGTATAAAAACATGTAAGGAAAGGGGGTCTGCCATTTTTTTCTTGGTTTCTGGTGCATTTTAATGTGTTCAGTTGACTAAAGTGAGCTTATATTTATCAATTCTTTACATCAATAAAATGCAGAATTGGATAGAGTGGCCACACAATGTTTCTTAGGCAAGGATACATTTACTTCAAAATCATACCATTCAAGTAGTACAACGCAACGATCCAAGTTAAGAGTTGCATAAGAGAAATAGCCTGGACATAACATCAGATTTATAATCATAAGATCATTTGGAGTGAACATTAAATAAGAGAGGATGTTAGGATCACATTATTTTTAGGTTTATTGTCAAGCTTTGGATGCTGTGATTTTGTTGTGATTATCTGCTGCCTCTTGTTTGACGCTGACACCTCATCTCTCCACAGAGCAGTAAGCTCTAGACATAAACCTGCACATTCACTGTTCTGCACATTATGCGCAGCTTTAATCATATGTCTGTCATGTGTCTGTCACATGAAATATAAAAATATTTAGGACTCTAAAAGGCATTATAGTTCACAGAGGACACCAGCGTAGTGCTTGTGTTTACAATAGTAGCATTTTAATGTTGCTAAGTGGCACTGGTTATTATTTGCTTGTGCTGCATTGCAACTTATTATTATTAACAAAGACATTCAGTGACTGAATAGAGCGGGTTCAGAGCTTTTTAAAGACGTACAGCATGTCTATATTGGTCAAAATGTCGCCCTGGTAAAAGTAAGACACCACTCAGTGTTGTGCTAACATTGGCTTGTTAGCAGGTTAGCAGTTAGCACAGAGCACAGTCTGCAAAGAGGAAGTGGTAAATATTAAAGCCAGATGCTTATCTGAAAAGATTATCAAAAAGCCACAGCCAAAAACAACCAGTGCAATAAATGGACTCACCTGCTGTCCTCTGTCGTTCTGAGGTGTGTCCTGTCCTGCAGAATTATACACGTCCAGCTTCACTGTTTTATCTGCAGGTCCCATGGTGTAAAGTGGGACATATTTTGAGTCGTCTCTGTAAAGTCCCTCTTTCCCCAAAACGATCTTCCTCTGAGGCATTTCATACATTGTCCTATACTTTAGATAAACTGAACTTCATTAACTTTTACTATTTTAGTTTGTAAAACACCCATTCAAATGTCCCTCTGCTGCCTCAGTGAACACAGAGCACTGTGGAGGGGTTCTTCACACAGGTGTAAACACGTAGCTGTCCACACCACTGCCGACTCAAAAAATGAAGGCAGCACATATTTAGCTACTGGAAATAAAACACATCTAATCGTTTAAGAGGGATATGTAGACTAGTATAAACACCGGAGCGTCATTTAGTTTTCAGAGAAAACTTTCCAATCATTATTTTCAATATAAACGTATGGGCTTTTGGGGGCCCTCTGGTGGCCTCGGGGCTCTAAGTAGCTGCTTAGTCTGCTTATAGGCTGGGCCGGCCCTGATTACAGGTACACTTTTATAATGAGACCCCAGAGCTGTAGAGTGGAGGCCCCTCTCAGAGGAAGAATGCATTTTTTCTACCCAATCAACACACCTGAAACTGACTAATGCATTTTTTCTATAATAAAACACCCGTACTGGCACCTGAAGGATAACATTTAGCAGAAGGATTGGCATCAGTATTATTGGCCTGTGAGACTCCTGACACCTGACACACACACTCACTTAAAGGATTATTAGGAACACCTGTTCAATTTCTCCTTAATGCAATTATCTAATCAACCAATCACATGGCAGTTGCTTCAATGCATTTAGGGGTGTGGTCCTGGTCAAGACAATCTCCTGAACTCCAAACTGAATGTCAGAAAAAGAAAGGTGATTTAAGCAATTTTGAGCGTGGCATGGTTGTTGGTGCCAGACGGGCCGGTCTGAGTACTTCACAATCTGCTCAGTTACTGGGATTTTCACGCACAACTATTTCTAGAGTTTACAAAGAATGGTGTGAAAAGGGAAACACATCCAGTATGCGGCAGTCCTGTGGGTGAAAATGTCTTGTTGATGCTAGAGGTCAGAGGAGAATGGGCCGAGTGATTCAAGCTGATAGAAGAGCAACGTTGACTGAAATAACCACTCGTTACAACCGCGGAATGCAGCAAAGCATTTGTGAAGCCACAAGACACACAACCTTGAGGTGGATGGGCTACAACAGCAAAAGACCCTAACGGGTACCACTCATCTCCACTACAAATAGGAAAAACAGGCTACAATTTGCACGAGCTCACCAAAATTGGACAGTTAAAGACTGGAAAAATGTTGCCTGGTCTAATAAGTCTCGATTTCTGTTGAGACATTCAAATGGTAGAGTCAGAATTTGGCGTAAACAGAATGAGAACATGGATCCATCATGCCTTGTTACCACTGTGCAGGCTGGTGGTGGTGGTGTAATAGTGTGGGGGATGTTTTCTTGGCACACTTTAGGTCCCTTGGTGCCAATTGGGCATCGTTTAAATGCCACGGGCTACCTGAACATTGTTTCTGACCATGTCCATCCCTTCATGACCACCATGTACCCATCCTCTGATGGCTACTTCCAGCAGGATAATGCACCATGTCATAAAGCTCGAATCATTTCAAATTGGTTTCTTGAACATGACAATGAGTTCACTGTACTACAATGGCCCCCACAGTCACCAGATCTCAACCCGATAGAGCATCTTTGGGATGTGGTGGAACGGGAGCTTCGTGACCTGGATGTGCATCTCACAAATCTCCATCAACTGCAAGATGCTATCCTATCAATATGGGCCAACATTTCTAAAGAATGCTTTCAGCACCTTGTTGAATCAATGCCACGTAGAATTAAGGCAGTTCTGAAGGCGAAAGGGGGTCAAACACCGTATTAGTACGGTGTTCCTAATAATCCTTCAGGTGAGTGTGTAGGCACGGCAGAACTGCACTCATGAGTGCTGTGCTTCTGTAAGAGTATGTTTGTAGAGCAGGTGCAGCTGCTGTCCTCAATTGGGGACATTCCACTTTAAAGGTCCTATATTACGCAAAATGGACTCTTGTGAGCTTTAAGCCCTGTTATAATTTTGTTATCTCATCAAAAATATACTAGGAACTCTGTTTTGTTTAATTCACACATGTTGAGTAACCCTTTATTATTAGTCTGTCAACATCTCCAAAGCTCAACTGCTCTGTTTCACCTTATGATGTCATTTAGTGGCAATTTTAAACTTGCAACATTTTTTTTTTGCCTCAAGTGAACTGATTTACTTTTCAATACTCCAAAATAACCTCAAGATGTCCTTTTGTTTTTGTTTTACATCTATGGATCAGACCTGAACAACTGAGGGATTACACAGACATGTTTTACATTTGAGATTGACACAGAGAGTCTACAGTATCTTCTAGTGCACCAGGAAGCAAATATGTCCCATTAAGGCTTAAACAATAGCTTTAACGTCACAACAATTTTTCAAATGATTCTTGTGAAGCTGTATGGAATTTATGAACACAGTGGAACATTTCTTGTAATATCACTTACTGGCATCACAAGGTGGAACTGAGTGTTTTCAGTTTGAGAACAGAACACTAAATATACAGGGTTTGTGTGTTAAAAATGTGTGAATGAAAAAACACAACTCCAGATATGTTTGTGATGAAGAAGGATTATTATAACATAGATAAAAAGTGAGTAATATAGGCCCTTTAACTTCTTTTGGACAGATTCATCAGAAGAAAGATAGCCTCATACAATAAGTATAGAACAAATGTTTTGACAAGACTTCTCTGCATATGAAATCTGTTGCCATTTTTTTTTTTTTTTTTTTACTTGACATCAAATTTAAATACAAATGATTCAGTTCTCCACCTCTGATCCTGTTTGATCCCTGTAGCAGTTATTTTTACCATTCTGATGTCAAAGGGGCTGAAGTGCTTTTGGGCAGGCTGTCCATTTTCAGCAGGCATATCTTTTGAGAATGTGCAATCTCTAAGCACACAGGAGGCCAAATATAAACATGGTCACTATGTCCACAGGCACACCAGGAGAAAATGATGACTGGCCTAGTCCTATTGAAACCATTTTAATAAAATGCTTTACATCAATAAACCACACACCCATTCACACACACTCATACACCAATGTACACAGACACTGGGGGCAAGATGGGTTAAGTGTCTTGCCCAAGGACACATTGACAGCATTCATCTGTGGAAGCTGGAATCACATCACCATCCTGAGGGTCAGAGGATATGACCTCTCTCCCGATGATGTATATGTCGAGGGAGAGAGGGATTTCAACTGCCAACCTACGGATCAGTGGGCAAACACTCTATCCTGGGTAAATCTGTGAACTACGATGGAGGTGTCGTAGGTCAAATCTCAAAAATCTCAATTAAACATCTGGAGAAGCCTATAAATACTTAGATGACCTCTGCATGTAACAGACCCACTGTGAGTGTCATAGCGACCAAAGAGCAAATCTAGAGCAAGGCTGTTGAAGATAATGTCCCCTTCTGCCCATGTCCCTAGTTTAGCTGTCAGCACGTGCTTATAAATGCTGTCAATCAAACCTGTTGCTAATACTAGCAGGAGTGAGCTAGCACAAAGAAGGTGACTGACTTATCTGTTATTAATGCTTATCTCTTGATTTACAGACAAACTAACAAAATAAAAATACCAGGATGTAGAGCGGGTTAATACAAACATTTTAATACCAAAATGAGAAGAATACTGACTTTCTATTCGGAATGCAGTGGCTAGCGGGTTAGCTATGTCCATTTATATATACAGTCTATGATGCGTCCCATACACAAAATAACTTAGCATGCTAATCTGCAATAGCTTCTAGGCTAACCTCTGCTAGCCATTGTACACTGAAAATGCCCTTTGCAGAGTCCAAAACGAATAGCTGTGGGTTTGTTT
This sequence comes from Periophthalmus magnuspinnatus, assembly GCF_009829125.3. Taxonomy (NCBI): domain Eukaryota; kingdom Metazoa; phylum Chordata; class Actinopteri; order Gobiiformes; family Gobiidae; genus Periophthalmus; species Periophthalmus magnuspinnatus. Next base: position 8,861,264 of record NC_047128.1, on the reverse strand, counting down.
TACTAAATCCTTAATGTAACTCAATGGTGTGGTGCACAATATTTTTATTTGGTTATTAAAAGTGTTATATTTGTGCTTGTTTTGGTAGTAGCATGTGTTCCTGTTATCCTATGGCACTAACTTGGTTCATAGCACTGTAAAAATGTACTTGTGAATGTCAAGTGCAATTTATTGTCACTTCATTATTATTTTGATCCAGATAATAGTGTATGTGTGATGCACTTTAAAGCTGTTTGTGTTATTTTAGGTGTATTGACTATGCACTCTAAAAATTGAAACTAGTCACAGTCCTATATTACCACGTTTAAACTATTTTATTTGATTTATTCATATGGTTATTTTGTAATTGTGAATATTTTTTACTTTATTGTTGTACAACATGTTAATTATTATTTAGAGGAGAATGCATACAGTAGCAAAAGGGAAGTATAGCAATATAGTATGTTATTTTAAGATGTGTAATCCTTCAGTTGTACAGGTATGATCCATAGTAGAAGAAAAATGCAATTCTGTCACTGGACAAAAGTTTTAGAGTGAAGACATTTTGCAGCTCATCCAAGCAGCTTCTTCAATTTTTCTTTTGCTACTGTTTTAAGATACTTTATTCTGGCCTTATCCTTAGGTCAGGTTTCTTGCTTGAATTGGAGCAGAGAACTGCAGATATGCAGAGGAGAAGGCATCATCTTCCAGGACTGGATGATGACCCCAAGTCCAAAGAGTCAGACAAACTGGTGGCTTGTAGCCCGACTGGTTACAAACACACTGAACATTGAGCTAACATCGTACACACAGTAATGGACATGGAGGATTTTACTATACCCAGGTAGATTTTATTTTATTTTGGGTAACAGTGCACTCCATTTTTTTCGCTGTAAAACAATACTTGAATCCACTCATAGGACAACTTTAATGCAAATATTTTTTTCACTTTAAACCAAAGTGTTGTCAGTGTCCTCTGTTGTTACTCCCTCAGGCTCCTTCATATCTAGAATCTGTGTGAATGTGGCCTATCCTCCTTTTCACTCTGATACTAAAGACAAAGGTAACTACATTGCCATAACCAAATACTATAAAAAGGCTCCAGAAAGCACCTGAGCTTTAATGTGTTTTTTGTGCTGCAGAGAGAAAAAAAAAAAAAAAAAAATTGTGAGTAACATAGATTGACTCATGTCTAAAAATGAACAGGTGAACGTAACTGAGCTGGTGCTGATCTGTTTTAGCCCAAAGTGTGGCTCTATGTGTCATAGTTGTTTTTATTAATAATGAAATCTGTAAAGTTTTAGTGCTGTAAGACACCCCTGAACATCTCGTAGCCCTCTGTTCACACCTGTTTGGTTCTTTGAGCTGCTTTAGACTGGAACAAGAGTCTGACAGGTTTTGGGACACAGACGATTTGAATTAGGTCATTTAGCACACTTGGATTTCACTGTGCATGTAAACAACACCAAAGTAGCCTGCACCAGCCTGCATTGTGGAAAGTAGTAGTAAAGTTCTGTACTTAAATACACATTTTAGGTATTTGTAATTTACTTGAGTAAAATTTAAAGTGGATACTTTTTACTCTTACTTTACTACATTTGAGAGAAAGTATCTGTACTTTCTGCTCCACTACTCTTTAAATGGGCTGAAAAACGAGGGATTACTTTTATCAAGTTCATACTCTGAGCAGACAAAAAAATACAAATAAAAACACCTTGTAAAAAATGATTCAGTTGTTTCTATTATACACAATTCAGCACAATCTTTATCAAAATCACTACATTTACAACATATTTCACACAAAATATGTGTCAGATATGTTTACTTTTTACTTTTAAGTACATCTCCTAATAAGTACATTTTTATGGGTACTTTAATACTTTTGCGAAAGTAGATTTTTTTCATGTGATACTTTTAATGGAGTTTTTTGTTTTTCTTTTTTTGCTCCATTATCTGTACTTTTACTTAAGTAACAAAATAGAATACGTCTTCCACCACTACCAGTTTGTAACCAAATTCACACTTCGTAAGTATATTCACAGTACATAAGCGTAACTGTAGAGCCGTGGTACAGCTGACCCCGGCCTCACCACACACAGATCACACAGCCGTGGCCAGTGCAGTGTCGGGTGGCCGCTTTGTCAGCTCAAATATTCATCAAACACATCAACGGAAAGTCTGGCTGTCTTCTCAAGCCACAACGAGAGCTCAATAATTCAACAGGACTGAGGTCAGTGAGAGAGAGGAGAGGGAGAGAGGGAGGAGAGGGAGAGAGGGAGGAGAGGGAGGAGGAGAGAGGAGTGAGTGACAGGAAGAGGTAGAGAGAGGAGGGGGAGACAGAGAGGGGAGAGACAGAGGGGGGAGACACAGAGAGAGTGGGACAGACAGAGAGAGAGGGGGAGGGGCAGAAAGAGGGGGAGAGATAGAGAGAGGGAAAGAGGGAGAGAAGAAGGGAAAATGAGGAGGAGAGTTGAAGTCTTTACTCATGCTAATTAAGAAGTAGTTATAATGTGGTGCAATAATAAACTGGCATTAGATTAGCTTATGCATATGCATCAAAGGTCCCAGGAGGGCTTTTTAGATGAAATTTGATGACATAGGCAGAGGGATTCAGTTTTAGAACTCAGCTACTTTCTGTGTTTTTGTACTTTCCTATTCAACCTTTTCCAACTAGCATTTAAATTATGTACAACTATTGATAGATAACTGACCAATATTGACCAAAGTACTACTCTACCAAACCAAGTCAGAATCAGAAAAGAAAGGAAAAAAACCCAAAACAAAACATATGCTTAACATACTGAACTTCATAATTCTAAGGGGAAGAAATAGGAGATGCATAAACAATGGACATGTTTTATTGGTGACCAGAGGTGGGTAGTACTCAGTTATATTTACTTGAGTAACTTTTCAAAAATTGATTTAAAAAAAATTGATTTGAGTACATTTCACCTGACAAGTGCAATTATCTACCAATAAAATGAGCCTTTTTGTCTTCTGACCTCTGTTGTAATGTTGTTTCCTCATCATAGACAATCATCTGTTAAACATTCAGTCATGTCATGTAGTAATATAGGAATTTGGATAATTTCAGCCCAGTAACAGCCAATCTCTACTGAACTAAAGGTAGCTGTTAATTTGAAAACCACCACTTCATGGCATCACAAGGTGGAACAGAGCATTTTGAGCTTGCAGACAGACCAGTAACAAAGGGCCTTTCAAACATGTGTGAACGAAACAAAACACAGCTCTGGGTATGTTTTTCATGTGGTAACAATGTTCTAACATGGCTTGAAGCTCACAAGAATCAATTTTGCCTAATATAGGACCTTTAAGTCATGTAATAAAATAGAACAACAATTTGGGTGACAGCAGGTCAGATGGTAAAGTTTTTGCTGACTTTGTCTTTATTTTTCTTTGACTCTCAATTTTGGAAGTAATTGAGTTTTACTTCAGTACACATTTGTAGTTCTCTTTCCACCCCTGTCTATAGATATGACTTAGTTCATTTTGGCCCTTGCTGACGTCATGGTTCCTGCTTAGTTAATAGAGCCATCATATAATTGCATGTGATTGAGCCTGATTCATATCCCTGTAACACAATGCAGCTGCAGTCTAGCTCCTCTGGCGGTCCATGTACCGGCCTCACTCCCGGCGCCATTGTCTCGGTGAATGCGTTATGCTTTCCGCAAGCGTGTCCATTGCGAGCCTCATTGTCCCATGTAACAAAGGCATGGAAACATAAACTCAGGGGTCTTAGCTGGACATGCCCCCTCCCTCTTTTCATTAAAAACAGCTCCAAGCAGCTGGGGTTTCCTTACACCACAATGTGACACAGCCATACAAGGGCAGACATATGCGACCTGGGTACACAGCCTTCCAGCGGGCTCCAATACAAGGCTCCGGTCTCCTCATTCTAACACAAATCTGATTGCAAAAAGATTCAGGCCGATTAACAATGTCTGGGCTATTGTTGCTGGCCTTGTTGTGCCCAAATTTCCCGCTTTGAAAAAGTCTATATAGATGAAGGCTGCGAGAGAAGAGGGAGAAGAGTTTGAGCATAAAGAAATGAGAAGGCTAATACATACATATATTGTTTTTACACCATTATCAACCCCAAGCATAATTATTTAAAGGGCCCGTATTAAAGTATTTTCTGATCTCTGTTATAATGTTAATAATAATAATAATAATAATAATAATAATAATAATAATAATAATAATAATAATAAATTTTATTTATAATGCACTATTCATTCCATAGAATCTCAGAGTGCTACAATACAACAAGAACTTTAAACCAATACTAATATCAACAGTAAGCTTTTCTAAATAAAATGCTCTACAGACCTTTTTATTTTCTGTGTGGCTCTCAGCTGGACAGGGAGGCAATTCCAGAGTTGTGGTGCAGCTGAACAGAAGGCTCGGTTCCCCATTGTACGGAGCCTAGAGGGGGGGACCTGAAGGAGCATGCTACCTGAAGATCTGAGGGTGCGGTTGGAAGATTGCAAAGTGATCAGGTCTTGCAAATACAGCGGCGCCTGACCAGCGATGCATTTATGGGTCAGCAGAAGGATTTTGTATTCAATCTGGAATGAAACAGGGAGCCAGTGCAGTGATTTGTGAATAGGAGTGATATGTTCAAATTTTCTGACTTTCATTAGGATTCTGGCGGCACTGTTTTTGAATGTCCTTGGCAGGAGTCTGTCAGCTTTTCCCGGAGGCACACTGCAAACAAAAATCCAGTAGGCTCAAGTAGATCCATAAACCAGGTTTTTTATTCTGGCACAGGCATCATTCAAACTGATTTGACACAATCTCCTCATTTTACATCTCCAGAGTGGGCTCTATATACTAGTAGCACACGTCACATTCTCTTAATGATTAGCTTGGAATATACAGACATGAACATGTTATCTGGGTTCACTGAAGACAAAGTCAGCATGCTGATCTGGTCTTTCTTAAGAAACACACGTCTTGCACGTCTTGGTACAAAAATGCACATAGCACTTCCATGTCCATGTATGTTCCAAGTACATTATGACATCATCGTGCCACACTGGCACCCACAAAAACATACAGGTCAAAGTATAATATATCATATATATTAATCTCACAATTCCCCCTTTTGATCACATATCACATGTGATCACAAAACCAAAATCAAAAACAAAACACTACTTTCACATAATAATACATTCAACTTAAAGTTCCCCTAATGAGTAAAATATTAGCTTTAGCTTTAATCACTGCATTATAACACATCCCAGCCCTTAGGCTAACATAAAACATAAATTAACACATGACTCTCGGACAGCAAATAAGAAACAAGGAGCACTTATTGGGACTCAGAATTTGGATTTTATATCTTTTAAAACAAATGATCAATCTACATAGTTTTATCAAACTTAGTCAATTGGTTCGGGACATGAGAATTGAGACCTTACGGAGAATAATGAAATTTGTGACGAGAGAGCTTCTTCATTAGGGCAGTGGCCCTGCACATGTCTTCGATCTCTACCAGCAATCTAAGACATGGCATGACGCAACATCCAATTACGACAGATAGATAGAAGATAACAAACATTTTGTAGAGCCAATTTGACCAAGTGTTTTCAGATGCGCCAGAATTTTTAGCAAATTCCATGGACAAAAACTTAAGGTGGTTCAGAGCCTTAGTAATACTCCCATCAGGGGAGGTATTATTTAGTATATAAGTACAGCATTCTGCTTCAAACTTACATATTTATGATTCTTTGGCAAGTAACATATCTAGGGCAATCCTTTGGCTTTGGGTTTAGATTGATAAGACAATGACCTCTTAAATGCATGATTATTTCTTGAGTTAACTCTGTATGACAATTTAATTTGTTTTAAATTTAGTGAATTTGCTACACCTTATAGTGAATAGAATAATTAACATAATTATTGTACAAACACCTGACCATGTTTTTGATAGAATGGCATACAAATGCAAATTTGCACATAACCACCAAATATCTGCACGAGTGGTAGTGTGTTCAGTTAAAAGCAAATTCTTCATAATTATCAGAAGATAAAGTCTAATAACAGAACTCGTTAGTAAAACTTTCTATTTCATTTTTATCATTACTTCTTGTGTCTATATGTATAACTGCATCTTTAAAGAAGCAAGTAGCCATTCCCATAGTCCAAGAGGGTACATACACATAGGTACATCTTTTAAAGCTACTACTGGTAATTTATTATGTAAGTGATAGCATTCATCAGTTTTATCAAATGATTTTTAGTGAAAAGTTTAAGTATACAGGTCAGGTCTTTTTCATTAGAATATTGTATTGATGTAGTATTTGAGCAGTATACTGTACCCATTTTAGCCAAGTATTTTCATTCATTACATATTTCAGTTTTGTTTGTTTCAATTTGTTTCAATTTTTATTGCTTTGATTAAATCATTTTTGGAACACCATCTGGAACAGGTTAAAGGTTTCAAAATTGTTGTTTAGATGTAGCCTTCAAAATTTAACTTTATTTTTCTATTACAGGGTACAGAGAATATATTCCAGAGTCATTAAATGGATGTTGGATGTTTAATAAATAATATTAAGGGATTACATCATTGAGTAATTGATTTGCGCCCTCTACAATGTTTTAGGTTTGTTTGATAAGAAGCATAATTTTCCTATTTTTTGTTAAAGTAATTATCTGTTGTAAATCAATTTCAAAAGTATCTTTCTCTTTATTATATTGTCCATCGGTGCTGGTTATAACTCTGGCGATCTCTATAACTTTATTATCGTAAACATTATTTTGGTCAGACATGTGTCCTTACAGACAATTTGTACATTTAATGCATGATCTATAGCGGGTACATCTCACACACAGTCTAGCACTTCACATACTGTAGATTGAATAGTATGTTGCAAGTTTGTCCCTTATAACAATATTTTACAAGTTTTGGTGTCCCTCTCTTTACTCTTTTCAGTGCCCATTGTCTCTTACCTGTATTGTTTGTTGTCAGCTCGGTTGTATTGTAGCTTGTTGTTTTGATTGTTGTCTGTCCGAGGCCATTCTCAATACTTCCATGAATAAGGGCAATGTACCACACACTAGAACAACAGAAATTAGCATAATTAGCATAATCAAGAATACACATTGAAAATTTTCCAAACATTTTTCAAAAAATATGGCCTATACTCTCCTTTTCCTTCGTCTTCTTCTCCCCCTTTTCTCCTCCTTCTCCGGAGCCCCAGTGGTAGCAGGTGGTCGGGGTTGCTCCTCAGGGTCACCGTGTCCAGTGATGTTCGGATTTGATCGACTTTCTTCATCCTTCACAAGTGTTCTCTTGACAGTGGCATTTATTCGTTGACTTATCCTTGACTTATCCTCCTTGACTTATGACTTGTGGAATCCCAAATTGTGGAAAAAACATCAGCAGTTAGGTGTTTGACTGCTTTCTTCTTTAAGTTCAGTTTGGTATTTCTGCAATTGTAACTTCACAGTAGTTAGTCCCAACTTTTTTTCTGTTCTTCAGTCTCCTTCTTTGTGTGAGTTGGTGGTAATGTTTGTTTGGGCTCCTCACTGAAGCAAGGGAGGGGCAGCTCAATCTCTAGGCGGCCATTCAATTCAATTCAATTCAATTCAGTTTATTGTAGTCATTGTCACAAAAAGAACAACGAAATTGTGTTTGGAGCATCCCATAAAGTGCAATCCATACAAAAATAAAATAAATACCCTTAAACCCCAGTGTAACATTGACCCAGTGTGGCTTCAGTACAACATGAGACAGTCTTGTAGCGGCATGATGGTGTCAATAAGGTGCACAAAAACAGGGACATACAGACAGGGACTTGAGAATAATGACAAAATGCAACAATGCAACCAGTTCAGTGTTATTGAGAGTTGGATGTGGTTTGTGTCCGTGAGAGGGGGGCAAAGTTCAGGAGCCTCACAGCCTGTGGATACAGACTGTTGGCCAGTCTGGATGTTTTGGCCCGTATGGACCTGTACCTTCTCCCTGAGGGCAGCAGGTGAAAAAGATGGTGCGCAGGGTGATGTTGATCCCGCAGGATGTTGTGCACTCTTCTCAGACAGCGAGTGGAGTAGATGGTGCTGATTTCTGGAAGGGTGGTTCCGATGATTCTGCCGGCTGCTTTCACCACCTGCTGGAGTGCCTGCTGGTCAGCCTTAGTGCAGCTGGAGAACCACACTAAAAATCCATATGTCAGAACACTACTGATGGCACAGTTATAAAAGTTCAACATCAGAGGTCTGGGAATGTGGGCACTCCTCAGTTTCCTCAGGTAGTAGAGGCGCTGTTGGGCCTTCCGTACAGCTGAGGTGATGTGATCACCCCAGGACAGGTCCTCAGTCACGGTTACCCCCAGAAATTTAAAACTGCTCACCCTCTCCACCACTTCGGAGCCAATGAGGAGAGGTAGGTGGTTGTTGTGACTTCTCCTGCGGAAATCCACAACAATCTCCTTGGTCTTTTTAGTGTTTAAAAGCAGGTTATTGTGGTGGCACCATGACTCTAGGTGTTGCACCTCCCTCCTGTAGTTAACCTCATCATTGTTGGATATGAGGCCGAGCACTGTGGTGTCATCAGCGAACTTAACGATGAGGTTGGACGCGGAGGAGGAAAGACAGTCATGGGTGAAGAGAGTGTATAGCAGAGGGCTCAGAACACACCCTTGAGGGGCCCCGGTGTTGACAACAAGGCTGGGGGAGGTGTTCTTGCCCACTCTGACACTCTGTGTACGATTAGTCAGAAAATCCACAGTCCAGTTGCACAGAGAGGAGTTGAGTCCCAGTTGGTGGAGTTTGGACCGAAGTTTGTATGGCCGGATGGTGTTAAAAGCCGAACTGTAGTCTACAAAGAGGAGCCGAGCGTAGGTGTTCTTGTGCTCCAGGTGCTCCAGTAGTGTGTGCAGCATCATGGCTATGGCGTCCTCGGTTGACCGATTCTCTCTGTATGCGAACTGGTATGGGTCCAGGAATGGTGGCAAAACAGCTTTGATGTGTTTTATGACCAGTCTCTCCAGGCATTTGGCGGGAATGGGAGTGAGTGCCACAGGTCTGTAGTCGTTCAGACATGTGACGTTTGACTGTTTTGGGATGGGGACAATAGTTGCTGCTTTGAAACAAGCTGGAACCAGTGAACAGGACAGTGAGGTGTTGTATATAGAGGTGAAGACGTCCGCCAGCTCTGCAGCACAGTCTTTTAGCACCCAGCCCAGTACTCCATCTGGCCCGGCCGCCTTCCTGGTGTTGATGCTGCGGAACACACGCCTCACCTCATGAGTGCTCAGGACCGGAGCAGGGTCAGTCACGGGGAGAGGGGACAGGACAGGGTCGGTGTTATTCCTGTCAAAACGGGCATAAAAGAGGTTTAAGTCCTCAGCCAGAGTAGGACTGTCAGCTGAGGGTGGTGGTGGTTTCCTCTTGTAGTCATTGCTGGCTTTCACATATCTCTGAGCCTCCTCGGACACTTGTTGCACAGTGCTGTGCACGGTAACATTGAACTGGTCGATGACGTAAATAAACATATCTACAACAGACTCAAAGACAGGGTTCAGCTGTTCCGTATCCAGGGTGGACACTCGGTCTGCAAGGTCCTTCACAGCGGTCACCACTCATCTGTATGCTGCGTTCACATTGGCCAAAAGGCCATCCAGATAGTCAGACTTGATGGAATCGACAAACTCCTGAGTTTTGTCTACAACCGCTTTCAGGGTCTCGCTGATCTTGACCAGCATAGTATCCAGGCTCTCCATGTTGTTCACGAAGTCCACATTTGGTCAGAGATGCCTTTGCCAGTTGTTTTGACATTGTCAATGATTTGACCAACGGTCATCACATCTCCAAATGGCATGCGCAGCTCCACAGTGCTAAAAGTGTCCACAAAAGCATTGTAGTAGTACTCCATGTTGTCATACACAACTTGGATGGTGGTGCAAAGAACAGTAGCAATGCTGGTGGTCAGATCCTTCGGAACAACAGGCAGGATGGTCATCTCCTCAGAGACAGGAAGACGGAACTGGGTCTCCCTGAGCACTTTGATGGCAGCATCCAGAAAAGCTTGGACATTTTTCTGGAACTCAACAATGAAGTTGCGGAAAAAGATGGAGAGCTGGCTGAGCTGGATGTCGTAGTTGATGGCAGCGTTGGAGGCAGCGTTGTAGGCCTCATTGATTCTGGCCACAATAGTGTCTCTCCACTCCAGCACGTTGCTTATCAGTAGGTTGTTATTAGTGAAGCTTTACAGAGAGGACAGGACAGCGGGGGACTTGAACTCAAACAGCATAGCTTTGGGGCCTCCATGTTGTAGGCCACCTGAAGAGTCATCCTATCACTGTCTGGGAGTGGAACGCAGTACCAGGATGTCAACATCAGCATCTGTGTTGTCTTTATTCCAGCTTCGTGACCTTTGCTTTTCTTTGATGTTTTACTGCTAGTTATTTCTTCAAGAGTTGGATATATTCCCACAGCAGGTTCTCTCAGAAGTTCTTCCTTTAAGATCACCCCCTTCTCCTTGTAGTAGTAATCACTTCTTGATTATGCCTTGAATGATGGTCTGGTTTTCTCGAGGCTTCTTTGGATCTGTTTCTTCGTGAAGTGCCTTATTTTTCCAGAACTCTATTAATTGGTTTAATGTGATTTAATTGGGACATTATGATATTTTATTATTTTGTTAAATTACCTTCTCAGCTGCTGTATAACAATTTGGATATTGCTTTGATTGTATTCAAGACGTAGAGTCTATAATTTTTATAGAATAAGTCACTATTTAATAAACAGTTTACTTAGATAGCGTGCGAAATCTATCTAGGAGCCAGCATTGCCTTATTATAGTTCTTAATTGAGATTATTTATTTTATTTGTTTAATTTTTTTTTATTAACAATCTTAACATTTTCTTAATTTTATTTATTCATTATTATTTATTTTATAAATTTAACAAGCTTAGTATTTTCTTAATAACAGTTTTATTTCACATTTATTAAACATTTATCTATATCTTCTAATAACATCTAATGATATCAACTGTTTTCTAAATTCTTATTTATTTAGTCAATTTATTTAGATGAATAACACTTTATAAGAACTACACCCCATCTGGCCACAACAAGATACAGTCACTAATAAATGCCATCCAATTTTATCCTAATTTAATCATTTCAACTGTCTTCTCTATTTTGTGTTTCAACATCCCAACTTGAGCTAGAAGCTGAAACAGGAGGATTTAAGGTCATGACCTTAGCGTTCCCTGTCAAACGCAAACACAACAATATAGCCATGACCAATATGGATCCTAAAGTTTAAAAGATAGCAATAAATGTAGCCAAAGTGTAAATAACACTTCTCTTCTTCTTTTAGATCTTTTAATATTTTTAGTGATATTTGCTAAATTTGACGGAAACTGTTTTTTTCTTATATTTCTGGCTTTTTCAATCATTTCTCTCACCATTTCATTTTTTAGTTTTTTAATTATAGCCTCTAATTTTGTTTCTTGTGTGTATTTTGTTTCAGAAACTGCTCCAATAAGCGTAACTTTTTCCATAAGAGTGCCAATTTTGTTTTTTTTATCAATTGGACGTCAAACAGACTATTTTCACTAGTATTAATTCATGTCATACCGAGGTAAATAGGCTGCAGTTTAGTTAAATCTGTTAAGCCAATTCCATCTATTAATGCTTCTGTGTTACAGGGCTTGTATATAATGCCAATCTGAATTATTGACCCTTGATCAATTTTACAATGGTAAGATAATTCATGTCCATTCTGGGTGTAACTCATTTGGACAGGTTCGTTTCCTTGAGATCTTATCATGTTGATAAAAATTGCTGCTAGCGTTGCATATAGTTTTTTGGGTACCACATTTTTATGTAAACTTGATTAAAAGTTTTTTTTAATTTTTAGTGTAAAGTTTAACCACTAAGTATATTTGATATAAAACTTGCTTTTTTTCTCTCTTCGTGCTAAGTCATAAACACGGAAATGATTAACTTTTTTTCGAATCACACTTTACCCGATCAAAGTCTAAACTTGCTACTTATTATTAATTCCAGTGCTTTTTTTCTCTCTTCGTGCTAAGCCATAAACATGGAAATAATTACTAATTTTATATAGTATAAAATTATAACGTAATTAATTTCACACAATGTCCCAAGAACACATCACATTAATTTAGCATTAAACCAATTGACAGAAACTCTACGAAAAAGGCTTCTGCGTACCAACTTTTTCTGAAACACGTGTTTGTTTTGCGATGTCTTTCTTCGGCGTTCTGCGGAGGAGATGATTCGCCTGTGCCTCCAGGATTCACAGTATCACGTCGGGGGTCACCAAACTGTCAGCTTTTCCCGGAGGCACACTGCAAACCAAGTCCAGTAGGCTCAAGTAGATCCATAAACCAGGTTCTTTATTCTGGCACAGGCATCATTCAAACTGATTCGACACAATCTCCTCATTTTACATCTCCAGAGTGGGCTCTATATACCAGTAGCACATGTCACATTCTCTTAAAAATTAGCTTGGAATATACAGACATGAACATGTTATCTGGGTTCACTGAAGACAAAGTCAGCATGCTGATCTGGTCTTTCTTAAGAAACACACGTCTTGGTACAAAAATGCACATAGCACTTCCACGTCCATGTATGTTCCAAGTACATTATGACATCATCGTGCCACACTGGCACCCACAAAAACATACAGGTCAAAGTATAATGTATCATATATATTAATCTCACAAGTCCCAGCTAAAAGTCCATTACAATAATCCAACCTTGAGGAGATAAAGGCACGGACAAGTTTCTCTGCATCTGGGAGGTTTAAAAGGGGGTGGAGTTTGGAGATTTGGGAGATTCTTTTGTAGATGGTGAAATGATGTCTTACTTACACACAGTATTTTATGTGGTTACTGAAAGTCAACTGTGGATCCAACCAAACCCTCAGGTTAGTGACGGAGGAGGAGAGAGTGATGGTCAGGTGACCATCAAAGGTGAACCGTGATATAAGAAAGGAGCGGATCTGATGGGGGCGCCAACAAGGAGTGCCTCGGTTTTACTACTGTTTAGCTGAAGGAAGCTGTGCAGTGAGTCGTGACAGAGCTTCAGAGGGGCTTGGGGCAGTTCTAATGTACAGCTGCATGTCATCAGCGTAACAGTGGAAGGACAGTCCATGTTTGCTGATGATATGACCAAGGGGTAGTATGTAGATGGTAAAAATGATGGGGCCGAGAACCGACCCCTGTAGAACACCACATGTGACAAGGAGAAGCCTGGACTAACTTCCACCCAACAAAAAATATTCAGTCTGGTCAGAGAGGTAGGACTGGAACCACTGTAATACAGTTCCCAACAATGGTGTTGTGGAGGCGATCCAGGAGAACGGTGTGATCCAAAGTGTCAAACACTGCTGTCACGTCGAGGAGAATGAGCAGATGGGGAACCTGCATCAGCTGTCATCAGTAGGTCATTCGTCACCCTGAGCAGAGCTGTTTCCGTGCTGTGGGCTGAAAGAAAGCCTGACTGGAACCTCTCAAACAAGCTGTTACGTTTGAGATAGTTGGAAGGCTGCTACCTTCTCTAGGGCCTTTGACAGAAAGGTGAACTTTAAGGGAAGATGGGACGTGTCCAGTTTGTAGTGAGAGGTTCATAACCTGCTCAATGATTGAGCTGACCATGGGAATGAGTGATTTGAGCAGAGCTGTTAGAATGGGGTCCAGTAGGCAGGTGGACGATCTCATTCCTCTCAGAGTTTCTTCAATGTGGCTCTTTGAAACCACAGTGAAGTATGGGAGAGATGACAAACTTCCAGACGAGTAGCTGAGGATAGAGGGAGGTTATGAGGAAAGGCCAGGCATTGATGAGCGGAATTGTTGACTTTAGATCTAAAAAAATCAATGAAGCTGTTGCATTGCTCCTCAGTGGCTTCTGTGGAGAAAGACTGTTGTGGTTCCAGGAGATAATTTATGGTAGCAACAAGCTGCGTCGAGTTGCCAATGTTTTATATTGATTTGATTTGAGTAGAACTGACACCGTCCATCCTTCTGGGGCCTATAGTCGGCACTTTGATGGTCTTGAAAGGCAAGCTTGAAAAGTAAGTAAGTCCAGACTTTCTAAAATGGTGTTCCAGCCTTTTTCATTTGCCGTAGTTCCGGTGTGTACCAAGGAGCAGAGCATTCTTGACTTCATGTGTCCCAATAGAGGCATGGAGGTCAAACATACTGCTCAAGGATGCATTGTAGTGTTCTACCAGTTCATCGTCTGTTGTGATGACAGGGCGGGTGATTTTCTGGAGGTCTGCAGCTGGTGGTTACGTCAATGCATTTCTTGTTCCGGAAAGATATTTGACGCCTAAGTCTATTAGCCAGTTGGAACGTGATTGCCATAGAGACCACCTTGTGGTCAGATACACCCAGATCATAGACCTCTAAGCTTTTAATGGGTGCTGAGTCAGTTATGACGAGGTCTAAAGTGTGCCCCCTAGTGTGTGTGGGGGCCTTCACATGCTACTGGAGGCCAAGACTGTCTAGTAGACCCAGAAACTCTATTGCAACATTACAGGATGGATTGTCAACATGGATATTTACATCACCAACCAAAACAGTGTTGGTTGACATACCACCACAATTCCAATGAAGTTGGGCCGCTGTGTAAAACTTAAAAAAATACAGAATACAATGATTTCCAAATCCTATTCAACCTATATTGAACTGAATAAACTACAAAGACATGGTATTTAATGTTCAAACAGATAAACTTTCTTGTTTTTTATGCAAATATTCACTCATTTTCAATTTGATATCTGCAACACATTCCAATAAAGCTGGGACAGGGGCAACAAAAGAATGGGAAAGTTGAGGAATGCTTAAAATACACCTGTTTGGAACACTCCACAGGTGAACAGGTTAATTGGAAACAGGTGAGTGTCATGATTAGGTACAAAGGAGCATCCCGAAGGGCTCAGTCATTCACAAGCAAGGATGGGGTGAGGTTCACCACTTTGTGAACAACCGTGTGAGCAAATAGTCCAGCAGTCTGAGAACAACGTTTTTTGAATTTAGGGATTTTATTATCTACGGTCCATAATATCATCAAAAGAGAATCTGGAGAAATCTCTGCACGTAAGCGGCAAGGCCGAAAACCAACATTGAATGCCCGTGACCTTTGATCCCTCAGGCGGTACTGTATTAAAAACAGACATGAATGTGTAAAGGATATTACCATATGGTGTCAGGAACTCTTCAGGAAACCATTGTCAGTTAACACAGTTTGTTGCTACATCTCCAAGTGCAAGTTAAAACTGAGAAAAAAAAAGATAAACCCATATATCAATAACACCCAGAAACACCACCGGCTTTTCTGAGCCCGAGCTCATGTGAGATGGACTGAGGCAAAGTGAAAAAGTGTGCTGTGGTCTGACGAGTCCACATTTTAAATTGTTTTTGGAAATCATGGACATCATGCCCTCCGAGCCAAAGAGGAAAAGGTCCATCCGAATTGTTAGGATAGGATTGGATAATTTCAGCCCTGGAATTTCCAGTTTCAACTGAAGTAAAAGTAAAAGGAGCTATTAACTTGAAAACTACCACATGACATTATAAGGTGAAACAGAGCATTTTGAGCTTATAGATGTACACAGACTGGTAATAAAGGGTTACTCAAGCATGAATGAAAAAAAAGACAATGCCAGGTATGTTTTTGAGGTAACAATGTTCTACCATGGCTTACAGCTCATAAAAATCAATTTTGTGCAATATAGGATCTAGGAAAATAGCTACACACAAACATAAGAAAAAAATAATCTTTTCACTTTTCACAATCTCATGATGCTTGGATAAAAAAAAAAAAAAAAAAAAAAGACTTATTCCACTGGGAGGTCATTTTAATTGTCAAGTCAAATCTTCTCTGATGAAATGTTTTTTGTTTGAGTAATTTGAACCTAGATAGAAATGGTTGGTCCAGGAAGCAATTAATTACATTGAACCTGAATCTGAGGGAAAGTGCTGGTTGGCACTTCACCCACATAGCTTACCACCACAGAGTGTGGTGTGAATGAGTACTGCACTGTAAAGTGTTTTAGGTCTCTGTTACACAAAGAATTTTCATCTTAAACATTGCTAAACATGCGTAAATCACTTCCCCTCTTCCCCTCTCTCCATCCCTCCACCTTTTCTCAGTTTTGAGCAAAGGAAGCACATGTCATTGAATCAATTCAAAAACAGATCTGTTTAATGTCATAATGTGGAATATCTCCATGGAGGCAAGATGGTAGCTACCTTCCACTACAAAAGTTACATAGTGCACCTTTAAATGTCAGCTTGTTTGTAAGGACAGCATAATAAAAGAAAACAGAAACATACTTTATGTGGTATATATTGTTGACTATGATACTTGAGTACAGTTTACTGATCCATTTGTTATGTAACAGGAAACAGCACATCTTTCACGCAGAGCTTGCCTAGTCAGACCAGGGGTCAAAGGTCAGGCCTTTAAAAGGAAATTACTTCATGTAGACAATAAGAGCGACAGTGTGTTTGACATCCGGCACCACCTCACTCTCTGCACACTCCTTGCTCTTCTCTGCAGCCTTCGCTGTACTAACTGCTCCCAGAGGACTGGCCCATCCGGGCTCACCCAGCTGTTTACACTGGTCGCATGTCCCTGTCTAACCACATCAGTATGACACATTGTAATAGAGTTTTTATAGCCACAGTTTAACTTCTGTGGGGTATTACCAGCTAACACATAACATATTGATGACCATGTTAACTTTTATTGTTTTGAAAATGCTATACTCACCGAAAACAACCTATTTTTCCTTATTTTATTTATTTATAAGTTTTACTTTCATTTTTGGTGCTCTGAGACACCCCTCCTCTCTCATTAAGTCACTCCCCCCTCAGAGCGCTATCACAACACAATCAGTGTTATTCCCACTAATGAAACTGCTGCACATCGCCTTAGGTTTGTCATGGTGTGTACAGTTTTGTATCACGTTTTTGTATTTTTATGAAGAATTGTTGTGTGGGAGCATGGTGGAGTGGGCTTGTGGGTGGAGCATTGGACAGAATGTTATAGGAGGGCTTGAATAGGGCCAGAGAGAATTCGAGAAAATACTCAAATATGCATTCTAAAACTTCTTCAGGCATGTATTTGGTGAGGGCATAGCAGTATAATCTGGTAGAAAAAAAAAATAAATAAAATAAAATTACATTACATAATACCCCCTTTTTAATGATTATACAACTAAATAATATCAGATGGACACTGACCTGTATCTATGGAGCATGTGAAGACTTGTGTTATGATTTTATAATTCTTGAGTGGCTAATAATTTCATCTCTATTCATGTTAGGTGAGTATCTGACCACTGAGATAATCATGTTGCCATTATTACAATGGTTAAAGTTGGGGAATTATGCACTTGTTTTTCTTGAGCTTTCCGTCATGTTATAATGTTGTTCCCTCACCAAAAACATGCCTGGAGAGGTTTTAGATTACCTCAAAAAATTTTTGAGTATTTTAGCGATTCCCCAGGGCCCTATTCAAACCCTCCTTATGGTTAGCTGTAAGATTCTGTGTAAGCCTACATCACCCATGCTCCCTCGTGACAATTCTCCATAAATATACAAAAGCATGATATAAAACTGTTCACAGCAACTTGACAAACCTGATGTGATGTGTAGTAGTTTCATTAGTGGGATGCACGCTAATTGTGTCATGATAGCGCTGTGAAAAGAGGAGTGACTTAGCAGAGCAGAGCAACGGGAGGGGAGGCATCAAAAACAAAAATGAAAACTTATTAAACATGTTAATTATTTTGGGTGAATATAGCATTTTCAAACAAAAAAAACATAACTTCTATATTACCTTCTATAAAGGTAATAGGTAATATAGAAGTAAAATGCCCCCTTTTAAATACCCCACAGAAGTAAAATATCTCTTCTTTAATCACAAATTTTTAACCCATTATTATAGGTTTTACATGGAGCTGGAAGTTCTCAGAAGAAGACAAGTTTTCATTCAATGTAAAAGTATGCAAACGTAATATAGCCCTGTCCTCCCGGTGTATGCGCTCTGGTGAAAGTGCCGTGATACACAGGTGCGGCCCTGTCCTCCCCAGTGTATGAGCTCTGGTATAACTGCCCTGATAGACAGGTGCGGTCCTGTCCTCCCTGTGTATGAGCTCTGGTGACAGAATGGTAGAACGGTGTGGCCCTGTCCTCGCCGTGGCCTTGCAGCCATCTTTCGAGTCATTATGAGAGTGTCACATGATGCTGGGCACAGCCCTGTCACTGTAGAGCCCAGCCAATCAATCCCTGGATCTCTGGATCAATCCTAGTGCAGCTGGCAATCCTCGGCAGTCAATAGCACCTTGTGGCCCAATGTGCGTGCCACTTAATGAAGTTGTTAATTGCTGTGTTAAGCTTTCCCAGGTAGCCTCCCCAGACACTAATTGAGAGTGGCTGGACAATTGGGCTATTGGCAGCACAGCAGCAAATTTAATCACAAATCCAGGTAACGACACAGGCCAGGGCAGGAGCAGAGCAGCACTGACAATATCTGTGCACACACCTCATGCACAAGTACTCTCATTAAAGGACTACGTATGTGTACAGAATACATCACATGAAGCCTATTTATTCAATACTAGCTGCACAGGCTGGATCTAACTGTGGGCTTGCCTGGAACATGCCTTCAACCAGTTTAAATGACAGGTTAGACTACACATTTCACTAAAGCATGTATAACAATATTAGACATGTTACTAAAAATATATTTTTCTTTTTATATATTAAAAAAATGTTTTAGTTCGTGGAGATATGCCATACGTAGAGGTAGAGGTAATGTCACATAGAGGGATTCTAGAGGGAAGTAGCTCTGATTTTTACAACTCAGAGCCACTTCCTGTATTTTTGGACTTTTCCTCTCAACGTTTTTCCACAAACTGCCACTAAACTGGTGCCGTAGTTCAGTTTAGTGGCAGTTTGCAAACTGAAAACTCAGATAAATATTTATCACAGGAAGTATCCACCAAACCAAGTCAGAATAAAAACAAAAAACAAAAAAAAAAGCATGAAACTATTTTCTCGTGTGGACTTTAAGTTACATAATGCATTTTAAGGGTTTTCAGAGTTATTACATGGACTTTACTGTCTAAACTTGGCCACTCATCTGAGAAGTATCTCTTAAAAACCTTTATAGTACCGGCAGGTTTTTCTATCAAGTACACAGTATAAATACTGAGGAGATAATGGAGTTGTGTGTTGATATTCGAGGAGGGCGGCTGCAACTGGGCAAAGCAAATAAAGCAGGAGCACTTTGAATGTAAGAGCTCATTTCAATCAAAAGCCACACAGGAGCTGAGAGGCAGAGTGCAGCCTGTGAAGACGGCCCCATGCTGGGTGCATAGGCCTCTAATCCCACGTTTCCCAGGGTGCATCTCTGTGAGGGCCATTATCCGCTCCGGCTCCCAGCAGGCTCGGCCCTCCACGCTGCTACTGCATCTTTTATGCTTTTATTAGCTGAGTAGTGGGATTTGGGTGTTAACAGTTAAGCAGTTTAATCCCATTATGTTGAGAGCTCAAAGAGAAATCAGATGGAATGTGTCCTCCATTTTAGGAAACACGGCCGGGATCAGCGGGAGGCCACCTTCTCTGCAGAGATAACATGGCTTCATAAATGAGACTATAGGTGTACAGTAAACCATACCACAGACATTATTTCAATGAGCAATGAGTCTTTAATGTTTTTTTTCCTGTTATCTATGGCATACAATTCACAAAAAGGTTGATAATCCAAAAATGTTCATTTTGTCTCCTTCTTCTTCTTTTGTATTTTGAATACAAATAATTGTTTAATATTCTAAAAACATATATAATACAAACAAATCAAAACAAATAATCATCATAAAATTAATGTTACAAGAGAAGAGAGCAGAATAAAAACCTATCAGCCATATGCACAGATAAATAGAACCGTTTTGAGCCTGGATTTAACATTGTCAAAGTAGAGGCCTGTGTCACATCTTCAGGAAGACTGTTCCAGGTTTTAGCTGCAGAAAACTGAAACACTGATTCCCCATGTTTAGTCCTGACTTTGGGCACCAGCACTAAACCAAGTCTAAACCAGGACTAAACAAGGACTAAACCAGGACTAAAGCAAGATTACAGCAGGAAGCGGGTCCCTGAGGTCCTCAGAGTGTGAGATGGTTCATATGGCTCTAACATGTAGGAGATGTACTTTGGTGCTAGGCCATGGAGAGACTTATGCATGGGTAGAGCTGCTTTAAAGAACACATGTGAATTCTTGTGGCTTTAGTGCTTTTGTAAACATGTTTTGGTCATCTTGGGATAAGTATTTGAAATGTTCTAACTTAAAAAACATTTTATAAACCACATGTTTCCAATCAAGTATTTAGGCGTTGGAGCTCTCTCTGCTGTCAGTAACAAGGATGAACAGTGAGAAAGTAAACAAGTGAAGTCCTTAGCCCTGTGAATCCTGTGCTAATAGAGCTATGTGTTTGTTGTGAACACACCCTGACCACAAAACCATCTTCTGATGGTTTAGGAACTTAATAACTGTGTAGGAGAAGTTTACCTGTAACATGACAATCCAGGCAAAATGGGAGCAAAGCATTTTTGAGAGCTCAGAGACTTCGGATTAATGAAACAAGCCTGAATGAAGCAAAATACAAATAGAACTCCTGGTTGGCTTGATGAGGGAACAACAAAATAAAATGATTAAAAGCTCAGAAAAGTCAATTTTGTGTAATAATCACGATTGTCAGTATGTCACGTCCCGTTCACGTTCACAATGCTTCAGTCTCAGATAAATCTCTTTCTAGTGGAGCTTCAGGCTGTTCACCAGTGCAGCCAGTCATTTGAAATCAGTGTTAGCAATCGGAAATTTGAAGTGTGTGTGGACAATGAGAAGCACTCTGCTCTAGGCCCTGTGCTCAGGCTTGCCATTGATTAAAACAGCAAGGTGTGCAATAAAATGCCCGCCGCAGCCTGCTTCCATATGGACCCGGGCACCCTTAGGGCCCACGCACGGTGGGGCTCGGGTTTGTGTGGCTGCCCTGTTCTCCGCTCTCTTCCAGGGTCCCCAGATGGTCAAACCCATTTTGATGCTGTGATGCTGCCCAACACTCTAAAGCCACAAAGGGCCAAGCTGCAATTCAAGCGTTTACTCCAATAATTAACAGCAGCGAGCAGGCTGGGTACAGGCTGGTTACAGGCCAGTTACAATTGGGTGAGTCGACCATAACGGAGCTGTGGTTTAGCTTATAAATCACTATGGAACAGTCCTAACTTTTTATCATTTTGAAAATTGGCTCTTGCCCTCCATCTGAGATGATGACATTATCACATTGTAGAATCAAAAAATGTATATGCATATCATCAAAAAAAAAAAAAAAAAAGTTCTAGGAGTAAAATAAATCGTTTTGTTGGGAAAACAAAAAGAATAGGAAAAAGGAAACATATTTAATATCATTTGGACAAGCACTCTACCAAGTCAGTGGAGAGGTGACCTCACACACCTGGAGTCGTATTTTGTTTCATTCACACATGTTTGAGTAACCCTTTATTATTAGTCTGTCTACATCTCCAAAGTGCAAAATGCTCTGTTCCACCTTGTGATGTCATGAGGCAGTAGTTTTTCAAGTTTCAGCTTTAACTTAGAACTTAGAATCAAAAAGATATTGTCCAACTTTCCTAGTAACGTCTACAGCAGTATTTTATGTATTTTTTGTGAAATAGTTTGTTTTAGAATAGAACACTTTTTAAAATGTCTTTGCTATTCACAGACTGCCACTTACTTCACGTATTTGGACATGATTTAGACTCATTTGTTTGCTGATAATAGTGCTAATTGGTGAATAATAACACATAGACCAACAAGTATATGCCCCATTGTAGATGAGTGTCTATTTAGTCTAACCTTCACCTACTTTTGCGTCAACTTCTAAAATGTATGTATGAGAGTGTAATGAGAGAATATTAGCCCCGAACAGCAAACCCAAAGTGCACAAAGTGAGGACAAAATGAGGACAAAAGGCTGAACGAGGCGCTGACACTCAAGCCATGATGATCTCATAATGAGAGCACACAAAGCTCTTCTATCTAGTGGCCGAACACTTGTAATTACTGCGTGACAGAAAATCAAAGGCTACTTTGTAAGCAGCAGCAAAAATTAACATGTGAGGCCCTCAAGCTGTACGTCCTGATTAGACACATATTGAATCAATGCGGCGCTAACTGTGAAGCATAAATAGTCTCCTCCTGAAGAGGGCGTAATTGTGAGAGGGAGAAATGGCTCTGTATTTCACTGGAGTGGGTCATTAGGAGGGCTTTTGTATGAGCTGGTCTGCTGCAGTTTCAATTTAAAGGGTCTATTTTTGAGGTATGTTATAATGTTGTTTCCTCATCATAAACTTACCTGGAGTTGTGTTTTGCTTCATTAAAACATGTTTAATAAACAAAACCTGCGTATTTATCCTGCGTTCTCTCTCTCACTGAAGACACTCATTTCACCTCAATGAATGGTAACACAGGAAATGCTCCACAGTGTTTTTAAACTCTATACACCTTTTATTAGCATAGGGCTGGGAACAGACTGGCTACAGGCCGGTTTCTATTGGGAGAGTCGGTCATAACAACACTATGGTTTAGCTTATAAATCACTATGGCAACGGTCCTAATTTTTCAACATTTTGAAAACTGGCTCTTACCCCCAATATGAGACTATGACAGTATCATATTTTAAAATCTAAAAAAAAAAATAAAAATACATATCCTTAGTAGAGGAAGCATTATCATAGACAAAAACATAAACTTATGGGAATAAGATGAATACACTAACTGGCCAAAAAAAAAAAAAAAAAACTTGCTACCTGGATTTAACTAAGCAAATAAGTATGAGCCCAGTTGGTCAGGTCTAGGTTCAGCAACAGTATGTGCTCAAAGAATGAGCTCAGCTAACTACCTAAATATGATTAGGTTATTCCATCAATGGAATTTTTCTTCCCTGGTGGGACGGGCATATTCCAAGATGACAATGCCAGGATTCATCGGGCTCAAATTGTGAAAGAGTGGTCCAGGGAGCATGAGACATCATTTTCACACATGGATTGGCCACCACAGAGTCCAGACATTAACCCCATTGAGAATCTTGCTGGAGAAGGCTTTGCGCAGCGGCCAGACTCTACCATCATCAATGCAAGATCTTGGTGAAAAATTTATGCAACACCTGATGGAAATAAATCTTGTGATATTGCAGAAGCTTATCAAAAACAATGCCACAGCGAATGCGTGCCGTAATCAAAGCTAAACGTGATCCAACAAGATATTATTGTGTGAACTTTTTTTTTTTTTTGACCAAGCAGTGTAGTTTTCTTGGGAAAACAAAAAGAATGGGAAAAAGGAAACATATTTAATACCACTGAGACAAGCACCCTCCCAAGTTACAAGTCAGATCTGTGGAGAGGTGATCTGAAATTGAATTATTTGCAGTCCTGGATTTGTTAACTTTGAAGTTACAGATATTGTTTAAGCCTCATTGAAACTGTTTCACTCCTCAGTGCACCAGCAGATTACTCAATGAAACAATAACACACTCCAAGTGTGTTTTTGAGGAGTTAACAGCATTATAACATGGCTAAAAGTTCACTAGTCAATTTTGTGTAATATAAGACCTTGAATTGCATCTTTGGATCAGACACAGCAAATCAGGGCACACTGTTAGATATGTGCCTTTGGTTACCAACAGGAGGCGCTCTGCATTTTAAGTCACAATATTCATCTAAAACTACTTAATAAAAGAAACAAGTCCACTGACTTTGGTGTTGGAAAACTGCAGTGCCCAATGGGAGCTGACGTTGCCATAAAAATCATCACAACAAAGCGCCACATGCTGTTCGTGTCCCGTATGGTAGTTCTACACCACACTAGCAAGCAGCTGACTTTTTTTTTTCTTCATTTGCACCAAAGTGACTACACAACCCTGCCAAATTCTACATGAATCACTGATTAAGAAAATTAAATTGGAAAACAAAATAAGTACAGAGCAATGGGATATGACAATGACAGTGAAACAGTGAGTTGATTGGCAAATGGCATCTTGAAAATAAGAGATTAAAGATTGCTCAAACATGCACGAATCACTTCCAAAACAACTTCAGGTGAGTAAATAGTGAAAAACAGATATAACATGGTTAAAAGCTCAGATTTTTTGGCAGAATATGTCTGATTTAGAGTGCATAATTAAGTACATTTTGTGCTTTCCCCTCAAGAGTATATTGCAAAAGCAAACAAAATGAGACCACTGTGTGCTGTCTGCAGTCAATAAAGTTGCTTTATTTCTCTTCAACCCGAAAGTAAGCACCAAAAGTGGAAATGAATGTATTTGGATATCAATACTGTGCTTAAGTGTTTGTGAGAACTAAAGACAAGTTAGACTGAAATACATACTTTCTCCTTCTGTGGTGTGAAAATCAGGCACCCCAGCTTAAATATAAAATATTTTATTGAAACTCTGCATTGTTCTGCAATGCATGAGATTCTTGTATTAGTTTATCAGTTCATATTTTAGTCTTCTCTCAAATCTTAATGTACATGGAGTTGTTTACAATGTGTGCTCTGAACAGATGTATAGATATATAGACAGATGAAATGTAGAGTTTGGCAGAAGCAACAAGATATTTAAAGTTAAAAGAATTCAGTTATAGGGATGACTGAACTGCAGAACAAATGGTTTCCAGAGTCTTTCCGTGGAGCAGGAAAGAGACAACAGCCTGTCCCCAAAGGTGTTCTCCTATTCAAGGATGGATGGATGTGGGTGCTGGGAGTTATCCATGATGGACAGGGAGCTCTCTTCTCAACTTCTTCAGTTGCAAGACATCCTTCTATCTGAGGCTTCGCCCCCAGCAGACAACAGAGCTGAAGAGGACACTGGAGATGACTGTCTGCTAGAACATCAGCAGGATCTTTGGGTAGATGTTAAAGGATTTCAGCCTCCTGAGAAAATATAGCTCCGTCCCTTTCTGTGAGTGGGTCCATATTCTCAGACCAGTCCAATCTGCGGTCGAGCTGCAGGCCAAAGTACTTATAGGTCTCCACACCTTTCACAGTGCTCCACCTGAAGTCCACCACCATCTACTTGGTCTTGGCAGTGTTTGGTTTAAAGTTTTTAGCCCTGCACTACACCACAAAGTCCTTAATGAGCTGCCTGTACCTGAAGTCCAAACTGTACAGGGTAAACACGGCTGGTCGGGTGAGGAGAGTAAAAAGTGTCCCTTCTCTGTGTCCGGCAGCATCACAGTAGCCTCCAAGGAGTGCAAGGTGAGCTCTGGACACACAACAGGAAAACCTCCTCTAAGCCTCACTCTCACTCTGATCTGGACAGTGTTTTCGGGAGCATTGTTTGCTATATTTGGTGTAAAAAGTCTGTAGGCTCATGCCTGAGGAAAGTGTGAAAGAAAGCCCATGAAATAATGCAATATTATCAGAGTAAAAAAAAAAAATCATTGTATTTGTGATTTATTTACATTTCATTAAAACTGGTATAAAAACTGTTGTCTTATTTTATTCCAAAATTTGTTTATTGAACATTTTAAACACATAGTAATACTAATAACGATACATTAATAACAATAATAATCATTCAATAATCAAGAAATGCAAAAGGAGGAAAAGAGCTCATAGAGATGAAAAGTTACAAAGAGTTATAAAAAAAACAACAACTGTACAGTCTTTACTGTGTCCGTGACCTGGCAGTGATCACATGACCCGGCAGCCCCCTCACAGACAGATAAGAGCAGTGTGGGGCAAACCTGATCCCAAGAAGATTTAGCATCACTGGCTCGTCGGGGGTATCACTAATTAGCCCACATCTGTATTTATCTGCTCCATGTGGAATGAGCTGTGTGTCTGCTGTCCTGAGCTGTGCCAGATTGGACATAGAGTGCTTTACCTCCATGACACTCTGGTACACTCTGGCACACTGTCTGGCACACTGTCTGGCACACTCACTTCTGAGCCTCTGCCCAAATCAATAAAGTAAACATAGATACCCGAGAATTTTTCATATCAGCAAAAGTGTCCTGTGTGAGATCCAATGGACACAGGCTGGAGCCTGGAGCTGGAGCTGCAGGCTGGAGCTGAAGGCTGGAGCTGATCTCACACAGGACACTTTTGCTGATATGAAAAATTCTAGGGTATCTATGTTTACTTTACATATTGTGCTTCTGTCTGCTGTTTAGTTATAATCTAAGACCCCCGTGGATTATAATTTGGACGTTTTAAACCACAATATTCATCTAAAGCGACTTAATAAAAGAAGAAAAACTGCAGTGCCCAATGGGGCAGAAGCCACAGTAAACGTCATCACGACAAAGTGTTGTATCCTGTTGGCCCCTCCTATGGACAGCTGCACATTACGCTAGCAGTAGCAGATTGTTTTTTATTTGTACTAAAATGACAACGTGGTGTTGCCGAATCCTACACATATCATCGATTAAGAAAATTAAATTGGAGAAGAAAGTGCGTACGTCAGTATGACAGTGGGTCGGTGGAGGTGAAAATGTGGGTAGATCAGGAAAATAAGTTCTTGAAAATAAGCAATTAAACATTACCTAAACATGTATGAATCACTCCAAATACAACTTTGAGTGAGTAAATGGTGAGAAACCACCATTTACTCAAGACAACAAAAGACAAAAAAAAAAAAAAATACATTCATAATTTCTTATTATCAATAAGTTAAGCATTATACAAGTGACATATGATAAAAACATCACAGATGTGTGTTTTTTCTAGTGTTAAAAGGGTGATTGTTTTTTATTTATTTATTTATTTATTTATTTATTTATTTATTTGTGAATAGCAGTATTATTATGTGGCGTCCCCTCCCTCCTCACAGACTGGAGCTGCACACTCTTTACATGCTAGTTCACAGACTTCACTGCAGCACCACAGACAGAAGAGGCTGCTGACATCTGTGGACCGCTAAGGGTACTACAAACAGAGTCAGGGACAACCAGAACTGTTAAGTGTTGATTTGGCTTGTCCTGATACATACTATATATACCGACTTATTGTTAAGTACATTATAGCTAGAACAATATGGTGGAACAATATGGGGTGTGTTAAAGTGTTTATTTTTTCTATTTATTTATTTGTTGCAGGTTTTGTCCATATAGAAAAGGGCTTTTTTGGGGATTATCAGGCTCTAGGATCATTAGATCAGGGTAAGTAGTTTCACTATTATCATGTATTGTGATATTTTTCTTTGGTAATATATCACACATCAAAATTTGTTATCACGACAGGCCTAGAGTTCATTCTTTTCAACAATGAAATGTATTTTTACTCAAATGTGATACAGTTTGGAACAAGGTTTGGTGAAATCATTATATTAAGGTTCAAACAAAATTCTCTAATAGCTTTTATAATATTTAGCTATGACAATACCTTTGTGCATACTGTAGACCATGCACTAAGTCACTAAGTACAATAAAAGCTAATATGGATGTGCTTATGTCATGTTTACCATTCAGTCACAATAGTTTTATAGGTGCTTATGAATAAGATAAACACAAGATTTAGCACAATTATGACATATCAATGAGAAGCAAAAACATGTGTTCATACATAAGTGGAATTAACATTTCAATGCAATGTCTATATTAATCTTTTCTGATCTCTGTCATAATGTTGTTTCCTCACCAAAAACATACCTGGAGTTGTGTTTTGCTTTATTCACACACATTTAACACAATAATCATGCATATTCTCTCAGACAAAAAACAGTGTGTTCCACCTTGTGTCCTATGTCATGAATACAGAAATACAGGAGGTGCACCACTGTGTTTTTAAAGGCCCTGGGACCAGCTCGCTGTTTATCGATGCATGCTACTCACGTCAAGATCAAAAATATTACATTTGCAGTGTATAATGCACTAGCAAACCCCAATGCATTACATAAATACACACGAAGCCCTGTATACATGCTCAGATAAAAGAATAAATGCAAAAATATCAATGATAAACAAGAAGTGTCTTGTGTTTACGCTAGCTTTAGCTTTAGAATTACTAAACGTCTTTTTGTGATTCACTGAGATCGGCTTTATGGTTAACAGTATAACTCAGGTCCAATTTCGACTTTATTAAGTTAATATTAGTTATGCTGCTCAGTGTGTCACGGAGCAGAGCTCTGGACCTGGAGACATACCTGGAGCATGGAAACACAATCGGCTCCAAACATCCTAAATATTCACCGCAAGTTTAGAAGTGCTCTCAGAGAACAGAGCAGAGTTAGCAACAATAATCATACTAACCACATACTTTCTAATTCTCTGGACAGTAAAAGGCTTTATAATTAGATGTACACAGAACACAGTGGACTTATTTGACCTTAAAAGCTGCTTATAAAATGTAACTGGAGCAAGATGAGTTTTGTTCATGTACATGGAAAATTCAAATCTGCCCTTATCTATGGAACAGTGTGGAGCACTTTGAGAGGCGAGGGGTTCATTGATTTATGTTTTTTATTGTAGAGGGGCAGCAAAAGACAATTTAATTCTGTCAATTGGACAAAATTGGACTTTTAAGTTCAGCCCTAAGGGGCTTTAACAATTATGCAGAATATGACTCAGTGACAGTTCACATTTAGTGTAGTTCAGCACACTTCAATAATAACAAATAGTACTGTAAACAGCTAGATGTGTTAGTTTCAGTGTAGCTCCTCCAGTCAGACAGATATAAGGCAGTGTCTACCAGTATCCAGTCAGAACTGAAGAAACAGCCAGATGTCATTACTCTAAAACTTTTGTCCTGTTGGCAGAATATTATTTAGTTTTGCTGTAAAACCTCGAGCTCAAACACAGTTCATCATTTTGAACCAAATGAAATTTCTCTCATCTCCGATTAACAGAGTTTAGATTTGTTTTCTGTTTGTTTTTCCTCATGAGCAGACATACATGTTTTGATACAAACAGACCTGCATGTTTTTCATGGGCCCCACAAGTGGCTTGTGGTAGCCAGTGCATATGCTGCTTCTTCCACAAGAGAGCAGACAGATGACTGCAGCAGTGATGGAACTCAGAGATTTGCATAAACTATATTCACACACATTGCACTATTCCACATGTGTACTGTAGGCTGCACCAAAGCGCTCCGTGGACTCTGCACTGTTTAATCGTATGTGCAGTCAAAAGCACTCTCCTCTGCACGCACATTATGGAGTTGTAATTACCAGCAGATGGAGCTTTATTTGCACTTAAGGCGAGTGTGTGCCGGGGAACGCACTGTGAACGCCAATCATTAACAAGTTCAACTCCAGCGTTTTGGGGATTCAGTTGCTAATGCTGTGATGTAAATTTGTTTTAAATTAAGTATACAGCTATATGAGTGTTACCTTTGGGCAGTGGTGAGGGAGGCGACTGAGCTTACTGTAAATGAGGGTGGAGCGGCCTAAGATAGGAGAGAACAGACCAGGTGTTTTTTGTTTATCAATGAGTCATTATTTACACCAAAAAGTCACTCAGGCAAATCTATATTATACTGTCTAATATCCAGTAAAATGCAGTCCAACATAGTCAAAGCAGTTATACTGTCTCTTAGGCAAGGACACAGGTATATTACACAAAATGGTTTCATATGAGCTTTAAGAATGTTCTTACCATCTCAAAAACATACCTGAAATTGTGTTTAGTTTCTGGGTAATCCTTTATCATTAGTCCGTCTACATCTCTAAAGCTCAAAATGCTCTGTTCCAATTTGTGATGTCCAGCAGTGGTAGTGTTCATGTTAATAGCTACCTTTTATCTTTTGTTCTATAGATATTCCAATTCCAGGACTAAAACTGTCCAAATGATAGTGAAGCTTTTGTACTGTAATAATCAGGAGAGTAAAGCATGGGTCCAAATGACATTATAAAATACAAGTGAACAGGTTGGTGGTGTGTTTCCAGCTCCAGCAGATAAATACTGTCATTGTGACCTTGGGCAAGACACTTAAACCACCTCTCTCCCAGTGTCTGGTATGTGAATGTGTAAGTGGTTAAGTGCTCTGAGTGCCTTGAAAGTAGAAAAGCTCTATATAAAATGTAGCAAATGACCATTGAGTGAAGTTGTTTTAGTGTGAACTGATTAGCCCTCTCACTTACACACATGGACAAAATTGTTGGTACCCTTCAGTTAATGAAAGAAAAACACACAATGCTCACAGAAATAACTTGAATCTGACAAAAGCAATAATAAATAAAAATTCTATGAAATTTAACCAATGAAAGTCAGACATTGCTTTTCAACCATGCTTCAACAGAATATTTTTTAAAATAAACTCATGAAACAGGCCTGGACAAAAATGATGGTACCCCTAGAAAAGACTGAAAATAATGTGACCAAAGTGATATGTTAATTAGCATCACAGGTGTCTACAGTCTTGTAATCAGTCAGTAGGCCTATATATAGGGCTACAGGTAGTCATTGTGCTGTTTGGTAACATGGTGTATGCCACACTCAACATAGACCAGAGGAAGCAAAGGAAAGAGTTGTCTCAGGAGATTAGAAAGAAAATTATAGGCAAGCATGTTAAAAGTAAAGGCTATAAGACCATCTCCAAGCTTGATGTTCCTGTGACTATATCAAGAAAAGAATACTGTCCCTACTGTCAAACATGGAGGAGGCTCTGTTAGGTTTTGGGGCTGCTTTGCTGCATCTGGCACAGGGTGTCTTGAATCTGTGCAGGGTACAATGAAATCTCAAGACTATCAAGGGATTCTAGAGAGAAATGTGCTGGCCAGTGTCAGAAAGCTTGGTCTCAGTCGCAGGTCATGGGTCTTGCAACAGGACAATGACCCAAAACACACAGCTAAAAACACCCAAGAATGGCTAAGAGGCAAACATTGGACTAGTCTAAAGTGGTCTTCTATGAGCTTTTTTGGGAGGAGCTGAAATATACCGTCTGGAAAGGCACCCTTCAAACCTGAGCCAACTGGAGCAGTTTGCTCATGAGGAGTGGGCCAAAATACCTGCTGAGAGGTGCAGAAGTCTCATTGGCAGTTACAGGAATGATTTGATTGCAGTGATTTCCTCAAAAGGTTGTGCAACAAAATATTAAGTTAAGGGTACCATTCTTTTTGTCCAGGCCTGTTTCATGAGTATATATATATATATATATATATATATATATATATATATATATATTCTATTGAAGCATGGTTGAAAAGCAATGTCTGACTTTATTTGGTTAAATTTCATAGAATTTTTATTTATTATTATTTTTGTCAGATTTAAGTTATTTCTGTGACCATTGTTTTTTTGTTTTTTTTCTCCATTAACTGACGGGAACAACAATTTTGTCCACATGTGTAAGTCATTGGTGGTAGCTTCTATATGGATCTCATCCAATAAAAAGTATAGCTGATATAGTTTTGTAATTTATTTTTATTTATTCATTTGCAAATAGCTGTTAAAGAAATAAAGTCAGGTACAGCCACCTTTTAAAGCACTACATTATTATTTTTTATTTTTTTTATATGCTTGTTGCACTGACACATAGCGTAATGTCCTTGTTGTGAGTGGGCTTGCATTTCCACAAACTTGACTCTTGTTTGGTGTGGAGGAGGGCTTCTTCCTGCTTGTTTTCATGGAACTGCTGTTCCTTTGGCTATAGACCTTCCACTGTATGACATAAAATTGATCTATCTCCATGAGGAATGTTCCTGAGTACGGTTTTAGCTTTGCATTTCCATGGAATCATGCAAACAATGTGCCAGCTTCAGAAAGTTACATGGTGTTGCTTTAAGTTAGATATCTGATAAACAGAAATGCATTAACCCTGCTCACCTGAGTGTGAGTCCAGCGTGCTGCATGGAACCGTGGCACTGTCCCGTTTGGCAGCAGCGTGAAGAGGGAACAGGCAACAGCTGTTAGAGGCAGACAGGAGCTGGCACTGCACCACTCCCAAACAAGTGCCTGAGAGCTTCATTATGTCCCAGCTGTTAGGAGGCTCTGGCTCTCAGCGAAACAACACAGCTAGCATCATGTCCGCGCACAGCTAACGGGTTAACGTCATGTCCTGGCACACACTTCCTTAGCATCATGTCCTGGCACAGCTAACGGGTTAGCATCATGTCCTGCCACACGTTGCCTTAGCATGATGTCCTGGCACATGCTGTCTTAGCATCATGTCCTGGCACACACTGCCTTAGCATCGTATTCTGGCACACGCTGCCTTAACATCATAACCTGGCACAGCTAATGGGTTGGCATCATGTGCTGACACACACTGCCTAAGCATCATATCCTGACACACACTGCCTTAGCATCAAGTCCCAACACACGTTGCCTTAGCGTCATGTCCTGACACAGCTAACGGTGATCATCATATCCTGACACACTCTGTCTTATCATCATGTCCTGACACACGCTGCCTTAGCATCATGTCCTGACACAGCTAATGCGTTAGCATTATGTCCTGGTAGACACTGCCTTAGCATCACGTACTGGCACATGCTGCCTTAGCATCAAGTCCCAACACACGTTGCCTTAGCATCATGTCTTGACACACGCTGCCTTAGCATAATGTGCTAGCACATGCTGCCTTAGCATCATGTCCTGACACACGCTGCCTTATCATCATGTCCTGACACACGCTGCCTTAGCATCATGTTCTGACACATGCTGCCCTGTCCCGGGCTCCTGCAAACAATACATAACTGCCCCAGGAATCGCTTGTGCTGATGGCAATTGCTCAAATAGCCTACAACAACCAATGCATGCCTTCTATGTATTTTGATTAGGATACCCTCCCTACGCTTGTGTCAAGTGTACAGAACGTCAGTGTGTCAGTGTTTGCTAAGATTTTAGCAAAAACAAAGAAATGGTTTGGTTATTATGTCATTACAGGAGTCCAAAAGATAACTCAATCTGCTCCACTGTTCATGTGCGTTGTAACAGTAAGGCAAATAAAAAAAAATTTGATTTTTTTTTCCCAATTGAAATGATTTTATAATATGACATTATAATAGTTCACAGGATAAACCACAATCATCTGATGAGCAATCTAATGGTGTCTGAATATTGCACCCTACACTCATACGACACTGTCTGACTGTATGGTGGGTGGGTGGGGTCACTACTGTGACTACTACTAGCTGTGGGTGGATGTCACTGACATGTAAAACACTACACAAATAAAATGAATACTTCACCAGGACAGTGTTGTGTTTATAAAAGAGATGTTTGTGTCTCAATGCTAGCACTAATGCAAATTTTGAGGCGCAAACTGAAGTATTCTACAAATAAAAATAATTGGGTTGTCTTTATTTTAATTAATTTGAATTTTAGGTTGTTCATTTTATGTTTTCCGATGCCAATAAAAGTGAGTGTTAGCTTTATGCTGAGCTAGTATGCTGTTGTGCACAGAAGCTAATTACATTCTGTCCACATAGAGCTACACTTGAGCCTGTGAAATCCCCTTCTTGTCTCCATGGAGACAAATTAGAACAAGTTTAATTCCATACTGTGGAACTTTCCATACAAAGCAATAATATCTCCAGCGAGACAATAGCCTAGCTGGCAGACAGGCCCAGTCTATAAGCAGACTAAGCAGATGCTTAGGGCCCCGAGGCCACCAGAGGGCCCCCAAGAGCCCATACAGTTATGTTGAAAATGATGATTGGCAAGTTTTTTTCTGAAAAATAAATAGCGCTCGGGTGTTTATACTAGTCTAAATATCCAACTAAAACGATTTGATGTGTTTTATTTCCAGTAGCTAAATATGTCCTGCCTACATTTTTCAGTCAGGCACTGGTGTGAATAACTATGTGTTTACACGGGTGTGAAGGACCCCTTTACCCGTAGTGCGCTCTGGGTAAGCTGAGGCAGCAGAGGTACATTTAAATGGGTGTTTTACAAACTAAAAGACTAAGTTGGTGAAGTTAAGTTTATCAAAAGTATGGAACAATGTATGAAAATCTCCAAAGGAAGATTGTTTAGGAGAAAGAGGGACTTCTCATAGCAGATTCGAAATCATTAATCGACCTGCAGATAAAACAGTGAAACTAGACGTGCATAATTGTGCAAACAGGACATACATCAGAGCCTCAGAGGACAGAGGTTGAGTCACTTTATTACTTATTAATTATTATTTATTTGCTGTTTTTTGTTTGTGGCTGATTCTTTGTGATCTAAACTGTGATTGATGCGAGTGTAGGCTAAAGCAGGTCACTGCTCCTGTTGTCAGATTAATAACATTGATTATGGCAGAAACCTCTGTTACATTTGCTGGACGAAAGAACCACCTGTGAACGACTCCTGACTGTACTGGGAATGCTCATATAAGGATGCATTGATACCACTTTTTGCAAAACGAGTACAAGTTTTGCATACTCGCCAATACTGAGTAAAAATACTGTTTCCAGACAGTATTTTTACTCAGTATTTGATTATATATAGTGGTAAATCTAATTACTTTCATAGGATTTTTATAATATAACCTTCTTTTTCATCTTGGAATTATACCTAACTACAATGATTTCAGTAGATAATGATTTCAGTATTCCAATATAATTTAGATAAGCACCTGGCAGACTGCGCTCTGCACTAACGTGCTAACTGTTAACGAGCCACTGTTAGCATAACAGGGACCGTTGTGTTACTTTTACCAGGGCCACATTTTCATCAATATAAGCATGCCATACCTCTTTTAAAAGCTCGCAGATGTCAATTATAATAAGTTATCTTGCATGCACAAGCAAATAATTGCCAGTGCCACTTAGCAATGTTATCATGCTACTATTGTAAACACAAGCACTGTGCTGATATCCTCTGTGATCTCTACAACCTTTAGAGTTCTGTTCCTCAGTATCGAGTATGAAATTTTAGTATTGTGACAACTACTTTCTTGACAAAGTTATTAAAGGTTATGAAACAGAAAGATTATCAATACAGTATAATTACAATGTTGTTTCAGCATGCTACTGACCAATCATTGTATTATGTTGTTGTTTTTTATGTATGATTTGTATGTAGTTTAATTTAGCCATAACTTTGGAAACAAGCGTCTGAATTTGAGCTGTGTTTGTAAAGGAATGTTTTATGTTCTACAGAACACACCACGCAATTTTCTGCAGCATTTCCTTGTCAATAAGTGTCACTTCCTCTTCATAGATTCACACACACACACGCATGTGGCTTTTCAACAATTCACTGTTGAATTTCTGATAATAATAGAGAAGAGTGCATGAAGCAGAACCGAACAAACCCGCGGAGGATTGGAGAAAGCGCAATGTCCACGCAGTGCCTGAGCAGAGGGAGGAAGTAAAGTGCTGGAGAAAAAGGCAGACATATTTACTGACATCCATGGTCTGTCAGCACTCTGATTAATGGAGCCTGCGTCCCTGCCTGGTGAGGGGCTGTTGTTGGGCTGGAGAGAGAGTCCACGCACTGACCCAAAACTAATAGCATTTGACTTGTACAAGCTGTCCAAGCTGGTGCGCTCCCCACCTCTGCAGCAGTCTGAGGGTGCAACGGCAGCAGGAAAACTTCAGAGAGTTCTACGTGTGTGCACAAGCCTTTCTACATATACTCAGGTAGTCCTCTGGTGCTTAATGGTGAACGGCTGTGTTTAAATTAATGTTAAAACCTACTTTTTGAATAATACTCTTTCTGGTGAGATTGTGCTAAAATAAAACTCAGATTAAAGTCTAACTTGAGTAACAGAGCTTCAGAGCAGTGCCTACAGCAGGTTTCACTTCCCCCCAAGCGAATGTTGATGACATTAGTAACAATATTAATTGTGTTTCTTTTTGAATCTGCATAGACTGAAGTCACATAATCCCAGTTTATATCATCATACTGCATTCATGTCCTGTTTAGAAAAAGTGTCCATGTCCATCTCACTCAGTCTGCCCCCTGTACCCCAGTCTGATCTGTGACAGCTCCTTTCAGCAGCTACAGGAGATGTGTATTTGAGGCAAAGACAGAGGTGTAGTGGGTTGAGCATGTGACCAATAACAATAAGCTTATCAGTTCTAACCTCACTGGAATGCATACTGTTGTTGAATCCCTCTAGTAGTACTGTTGCTGGTTGTGACCATAAACTGTGTATATAAATGTACATAGCTGACTGCCGCGGTCCAAATAGGAACAAATAGGAAATGTACACTTTCTATTGAAAAAAAGTTGCCCTTCTCTCTGTAACTGCTCAGGCTTGTCTTTTTGGTCCTAAAATGTTCATTTTAACCCACTATACATGATCTTGGTGTTTTAAATTTTGCTATTTTGTCAATGAACATTCATAAGAGACCAATCAGCTGCCTTCTTTCCCGAGGTTGCTTCCGTTACCACTAGGAACAGGTTTGATTGATAGCTATCGCACTCCGTAGCTAACTAGTCATTCCCTGCCAAACCAGCGGTGGTATAACTGCTCGCTTCATTTGGCCAGAGCCGAAAGTTATGGCTGACGTCACACTCACACACACACTTTATGACCTATACAGTGTATGGTCCTTTCTGTATGCGACAGAAAGGGCATACAGAATTAAAGGTGCATTACATAACTTTCTAATGGTAAGCCATAATACGGGCCCTAAGCCTTTACGGGGCCCTAAGCTGAATTTGTCCTCTGGGGCCCTTACCACTTTAGTGCCACATATTCATATTTGAAAGCATTAAGACATTATCACAACTAGTTCTTAAAAGACTGAACAGTATGAAAACATGTAAGGAAGGGGGTTCTGCCAAAGACTTTTTTTTTAATTCTGGTGCATTTTAATGTGTTCCAGTTGACTAATGTGGGCTTACTTTTATCAATTCTTTGTGTGATAAAATGCAGTTTGGATAGAGTGGCAAAATGATATACTTAACCCTTTAAGGACTGAGCACATTATAGACAAGTATAGGCTGTCTAGACTAGACCATCCTTTTTAGCCATGAAAATCATGTTGAAGGAAGCATCAGCATGTAACGCATTTTTTTTCACACAACTACTTGTATTTTACGTATCCTTCCGTATTTTTCCTTTGACTCATCAAATAACTGACTGGGAAAATCCCCGCGGCACCTGCGCTCTGATTCGTCATCTTCCAGGGACAATGTAAGCAGATTACAGTAATGACAGTAACATTTTTAAAGAGCCCCATGCCTCTGTTTTGAGATGCCATACAAATTTACATGATAACACAATTGGTTGCAGAGTTATGGTAATGGAAAGTCCACAACCACGCTCTATTGGTGACGACAGCATCTGTCACAATAGTAGGTTAAGCAAGGCTACACTTACTTCAAAATCATATCATTCAAGAAGTACAAAGTAGTGATCCAAGTTAAGAGTTGTATAAGAGAAACAGCCTGGACATAACATCAGATTTATAATCATCACATCATTTGGAAGGACTGAACATTAAATAAGAGAGCATTTTAGGATCACATTATTTTTATGTTTATTGTCAGGATTTGGATGCTGTGATTTTGCGTAAATGCGCATATAAATGAGTAGGGATGCACAAATACCAATACCAGTATCAGGTGCCAGTACTCGTACTCATCAATGGGCTGCCGATACCACTGTAACTGTGCTGCCTCTTGTTAAGGTGACAATAAAGATGCACATTAACTGTTCTGCACATTAAGCACAGCTGTAATCATATGTGACTGTGCATGTATTGTAACTTATTATCATTGACAAACAATTTAGCAACTGAATGGAGCAGGTTTAGAGATTTTAAAAGAGGTATAGCATGCCTATATTGGTGAAAGTGTGGCCCTGGTAAAAGTAACACAACAGTCACTGTTATGCTAACAGTGGCTCGTTACCAGTTTGCACGTTAGCATAGAGCACAGTCTGCAAAGAGGAAGAGGTCAATATTAAAGCCAGGTGCTTGTCTAAATAAATTAGATTGGAATTATACCTAACTACAATGATTTCAGTAGATAAGATAAGAATTCTAAGATAAAAAGTAGGCTATATTAGAAAAATCTTATGAAAGTACTTAGATTTATCACTATAATCAAACACCGATATTGACTAAAAATACTATCTGGAAACAGTATTTTTACTCAGTATCGGCAAGTACTCAAAATGAAGTACTTGTACTTGTACAAAAAGTGGTATCAGTGCATCTTAATATGAGCATTCACAGCACATTCAGGACTCGTTCACAGGTCGTTCTTTCATCCAGCAGATGTAACAGAGGTTTCTGCCATAATCAACGTTGTTAATCTGACAACAGGAGCAGTAACCTGCTTTAGCCTACAGTTGCATCATTGACAGCTTAAATCATAAAGGATCAGCCGCAACCAAAAAACAGCAATTGTAACAAACAGACTCACCAGCTGTCCTCTGCCGCTCTGATGTATGTCCTGTCTGCACAATTATGCACATCCAGTTTCACTGTTTTATCTGCAGGTCCAATGATGTAAAGTGGTGACATATTTCAAGTCCGCTGAGTAGTCCCTCTTTCTCCTAAACAATCTTCCTTTGGGGCCTTTCGTGCATTGTTCCGTACCTTAGATAAACTAACTTTTAGTCTTAGTTTTAGTTTGTAAAACACCCATTCAAATGCACTTCAATTCAATTCATTTTATTTTTGTAACACCCAAAATCACAACAACAGTTGTCTCGAAGGGCGTTCATGTTTTGGTTGATGGGGGAAACGGGAGTATCCGGAGGAAACCCATCCAGACACGGGGAGAAACATGCAAAACTCCACACAGAAAGGCCTGGGCGACCCGGGGATCAAACCAAACCTTCTTGCTGTGAGGCATGAGTGTTGCCACTCAGCCACCGTGCTGCCTACACACAAAACAAACAGGAAAATCAAACAACAGGAAAAATCAGACAAAACAAGAAAAATCGGCCGGGCGAGGAGGAGGGAGGGGGCGGAGGAGGGCCAGGCGAGGAGGACGAAGACCAGGCGAGGAGGAGGAAGACCAGGCGAGGAGGAGGAGAGCTGGGCGAGGAGGATGAGAGCCAGACGAGGAGGAGGGGGAGGCGGGTGGAGGAGGGCCAGGCGGGGAGGAGGAGAGGGTCCAGGTGTCATCGGGGCATCTGAAAGAGTTACACTCCACCAGGGGGGAGTGGGACAGGGGACAACATGTGAATAGCATTGCTGATGAGAAAATAGGAGGAGGCAGAGGATAGTGCTCAGGTTGCCATACTTCCCCCAGCTAGTTATCTCCTACTGCAGCCTATCTTATCCCGGGTTTTAATGTCACTCCCTAACTCCCTCACTAAGTAACCTGGTCATAAGCTATACCGAAGAGGAAGGTTTTAAGCCTGGTCTTAAATACAGAGACTGTGGGGGCCTGTTTAACATCAGCAGGGAGTTGATTCCATAGCACAGGAGCTTGGTAACTGAATGCTCTCCCTCCCACTGTACTTTTGGACACTCTAGGAACCACTAATAGTCTTGCATTCTGAGAGCGGAGTGCTCTGTTTGGCTGGTACGGGACAATAGCATCTTGCAGATGGGATGGGGCCATACCGTTTAGGGTTTTGTATGTCAGGAGGTGGACTTTGATTTTGATTCTAAGCTCGACAGGAAGCCAGTGCAGATATTTTAGTACAGGACCGATGTGGTCTCTTCTTTTAGTTCCTGTTAGGACTCTGGCCACTGCATTTTGGACCAACTGGAGGCTCGTTATAGTACTTTTGGGGCAGGCGGCGAGAAGAGAATTACAGTAATCAAGTCTGGAAGTAACAAACGCATGGATGAGTTTTTCAGCATCGTTTTTAGGTAAAATATTTCTAATTTTAGTTATATTTTGCAGGTGAAAGTATGCGGTTTTACAAGCTAGGTTTATATGGGCTGTGAATGAGAGATTTTGATCAAATAGGACTCCAAGATTTTTTACAGTAGGGCTAGAAGCTATACTCACATTGTCGAGTGAGATTATCTGGTCCGACAGAGAATCTCTTTGATCTTTGGGACCAACGACAATGACCTCTGTTTTTTCAGGATTTAAGAGCAGGTAATTCAAGGTCATCCAGGTTTTGATGTCCTTCACACAGGCACTGAGTTTATCTATTTGATCAGTCTGATTTGGTTTCATTGATAAGTACAGCTGAGTGTCATCAGCATAGCAGTGAAAATTAATGCCATGTTTTCTGATAATGTTACCCAATGGCAACATATACAGAGTAAATAGGATTGGACCAAGCACAGATCCTTGTGGAACACCACAGGCTACTTTAGATCAGGGAGAGGTGCTCTGGTTTATACTAACAAACTGGTACCTATCTGATAGATAGGATTTAAACCATTTGAGGGCGGTCCCTCTGATTCCAATGTCACATTCTAACCTCTGCAGTAGAATGTTGTGATCAATGGTGTCAAACGCTGCACTGAGGTCCAGTAGGACCAGGACTGAAGCCAGCCCGTTATCAGCAGCTAGTAGTAAGTCATTTGTTACTTTAAGCAGTGCAGTCTCTGTGCTGTGGTGAGCTCTGAATCCAGATTGAAATTTTTCAAATATATTATTGTCCTGCAGGTGGCAGCAGAGCTGTTTCACCACTACTCGTTCTAGAATTTTTGAGAGGAATGGAAGATTAGAGATAGGTCTATAGTTGGCTAGTTCATCAGGATTTAGGTTAGATTTTTTCAAAAGGTTTAATCACAGCATACTTAAAGGACTGAGGAACGTAGCCATTTTCTAACGACGTATTTATTATGTTATGGATGGAATCTATTATTAGGGGGAGGGCTTCTTTGAGGAGTCTGATTGGAATAGGGTCGAGCATACATACATACACTTCTACTGCTTCAGCTCATCTAGAGTGCACCGCAGGGGAAAGGGTCCTTCACACCGGTGTAAATACATAGTTATCCACACCAATGCCTGACTCAAAAATGTAGGCAGCACATATTTAGCTACTAAACACCCGAGCACCATTTCGTTTTCAGAAAAAACCTTGCCAATCATTATTTTCAACATAAATGTATGGGCTCTTGGGGGCCTTCTCGTGGCCTTGGCACCCTAAGCAGCTGCTTAGTCTGCTTATAGGCTGGGCTGGCCCTGCTGA
Source organism: Periophthalmus magnuspinnatus (assembly GCF_009829125.3). Taxonomy (NCBI): domain Eukaryota; kingdom Metazoa; phylum Chordata; class Actinopteri; order Gobiiformes; family Gobiidae; genus Periophthalmus; species Periophthalmus magnuspinnatus. Next base: position 8,820,263 of record NC_047128.1, on the reverse strand, counting down.
AGAATAGACTCAATACTCCATATCGGTTACAATACCACGATGATTGTAAAAAACACTTTTTCATTCGGGAATAGAGTGTGATTTTCACATTAAATGGTAGTACTTTCTTGTTATCATGTGACTTATACCTGTGTAATCCCTCAGTCATCGAGGTAGGTTGCACAGTGGTCTTTGGTCCATATACTAGTCTATGTGTATTATACTTTTTCTGATACAGCTCAAGATCTTCCTAAAGCTATTCAGGAAAGCTTCTGTCCTGTGAATGTGACTTATGTAGTATCAATTCCTGTGAAAAATGGGTTCTGAAATTGAATCTAATTTCAATATGAGTTTTAATATCTATTAGTATCAGATTTTTTATGCTTTTGTCAACCTGTTTACAGAACAGTTTTCGTGGTTAGCCCAAAATTGCAGTAACTAAGCAGTAGCTCAGTTGGTAAAACGGCGGTTCAATCTCTGCTCTCTCTAGTGCGTACTGTTGTTGTGCCCTTGGGCAAGACACTTAACCCACCTTGTTGCCACGTACACTGGTGTGTGAATGTGTGTATGAATGGGTGGGTGATTTCCTGATGTAAAGCACCTTGAGAGCCCTGTGGAAGTAGAAAATATAAATGTGACTATTACATATATGATTGGCCTAAAATGGAACAGTGCACAAAGGTAAGCATGAGAATGACAGTCATAAGGCTCCAAACTGGAAAAGACAAACATTATGAAACCAGTGACAGACCACTGGGATGACTGCCACTGTTTCCCATCGTAAAAATTGACTATTTTATTTAGTAAGAATAACTTTACTTCAATTCAAGCAAGAGTACTTGTGGAAAGTACATTCAAGTAAGAGTGCTTAAGAGTACCTGGATGTGATATCTGATTTGGCCTATTATTTAAGGACTATATATATCACTATATATACAGTGAGGCAAATAAGTATTTGAACACCCTGTGATTTTGCAAGTTTTCCCACTTAGAAATCATGGAGAGGTCTGAAATTTTCGTCTTAGGTGCATGTCCACTGTGAGAGACATAATCTAAAAAAAAAAAAAAAAATCACATTTTTTGTATGTTACTGCTGCAAATATATATTTGAACACCTGTCTATCAGCTAGAAATCTGACCCTCAAAGACCTGTTAGTCCACCTTTAAAAAGTCCACCTCCACTCCACTTATTATCCTAAATTAGAAGCACCTGTTAGCTGCATAAAGACACCTGTCCACCCCATACAATCAGTAAGACTCCAACTACGAACATGGCACAGACCAAAGAACTGTCAAAATGCACAGAAACAAAATTGTAGCCCTCCACAAGGCTGGAAAGGGCTACGGGGCAATTGCCAAGCTGCTTGGTGAAAAAAGATCCACTCTTGGAGCAATTATTTGAAAATGGAAGAAGCTAAACATGACTGTCAATCTCCCTTGGACTGGGATTTGTGGGATTAATGTTTCATGTAACATGATATTATTATACTTGATATATTATACTTTGACCTGTATGTTTTTGTGGGTGCCAGTGTGGCACGATTATGTCATAATGTACTTGGAACATGCATAGACGTGGAAGTGTTATGCTATGTGCATTTTGTACCAAGACGTGCAAGACATGTGTTTCTTAAGAAAGACCAGATCAGCATGCTGACTTTGTCTTCAGTGAACCCAGATAACATGTACATGTCTGTATATTCCAAGCTAATTATTAAGAGAATGTGACGTGTGCTACTGGCATATAGAGCCCACTCTGGACATATAAAATTTGGAGATTGTGTAGAATCAGTTCGAATGATGCCTGTGCCGAAATAAAGAACCTGGTTTATGGATCTACTTGAGCCTATCCATCCATCCATCAATTTTCTTCCGCTTATCCGGGGCCGGGTCGTGGGGGCAGCAGTCTAAACAGGGACTCCCAGACTTCCCTCACCCTGGACACGTCCTTCAGCTCCTCCGGTGGGACCCCAAGGCGTTCCCAGGCCAGCTGAGAGACATAGTCCCTCCAGCGTGTCCTGGGTCCACCTCCTCCCGGTGGGACATGCCCAGAACACCTCCCTAGGGAGGCGTCCAGGAGGCATCCTAAGCAGATGCCCGAGCCACCTCAACTGGTTCCTCTTGACGTGTAGGAGCAGCGGCTCTACTCCGAGCTCCTCCCGTGTGACCGAGCTCCTCACCCTATCCCTAAGGGTGCGCCCGGCCACTCTGCGGAGGAAACCCATTTCGGCCGCTTGTATCCGCGACCTTGTCCTTTCGGTCATTACCAAGAGCTCATGACCATAGGTGAGGGTAGGAACGTAGATTGACTGGTAAATCGAGAGCTTTACCTTTGGGCTCAGCTCCTTCTTCACCACAATGGACCGATACAGCGACCGCATCACTGCAGATGCTGCACCGATCTGCCTGTCAATCTGACGCTCCATCCTTCCCTCACTCGTGAACAAGACCCCGAGATACTTGAACTCCTCCACTTGAGGCAGAGACTCACCACGCACCCGGAGAGGGCAAACCACCTTTTTCCGGTCGAGAACCATGGCCTCGGATTTGGAGGAGCTGATTCTCATCCCAGCCGCTTCACACTCGGCTGCAAACTGCCCCAGTGCCTGCTGCAAGTCCTGGCTCGAAGAAGCCATCAGGACAACATCATCTGCAAACAGCTGAGATGAAATCCTGTGGTTCCCAAACCAGACCCCCTCCGGCCCCTGGCTGCGCCTAGAAATTCTGTCCATAAATATAATGAACAGAACCGGTGACAAAGGGCAGCTCTGGCGGAGTCCAACATGCACCGGGAACAGGTCTGACTTACTGCCGGCAATGTGAACACAGCTCCTGCTCCTGTCATACAGGGAGCGGACAGCCCTTAGCAAAGAGCCCCGGACCCCATACACCCAGAGCACCCCCCAAAGGACACCACGAGGGACACGGTCGAATGCCTTCTCCAGATCCACAAAACACATGTGGACTGGTTGGGCAAACTCCCATGAACCCTCAAGGACCCGATGGAGAGTATAGAGCTGGTCCAGTGTTCCGCGACCAGGACAAAAACCACACTGCTCCTCCTGAATCCGAGGTTCGACTATCGGTCGGATTCTCCTCTCCAGTACCCTGGAATAGACCTTACCGGGAAGGCTGAGGAGTGTGATTCCCCTGTAATTGGAACACACCCTCCGGTCCCCCTTCTTATACAGAGGGACCACCACCCCGGTCTGCCATTCCACAGGTACTGTCCCCGATTGCCACGCGATGTTGCAGAGACGTGTCAGCCAAGACAGTCCCACAACATCCAGAGACTTGAGGTACTCAGGACGGATCTCATCCACCCCCGGAGCCTTGCCACCGAGGAGCTTGCCAACCACCTCAGTGACTTCAGCCAGGGTGATGGACGAGTCCGCCTCCGGGTCCCCAGTTTCTGCTTCCTCCTCGGAAGACGTGACAGTGGGATTGAGGAGATCCTCAAAGTATTCTTTCCACCACCCGACAACATCCCCAGTCGAGGTCAGCAGCTCTCCACCTGCACTGTAAACAGTGTTGGTGAAGCACTGCTTCCCCTTCCTGAGGCGTCGGACGGTTTGCCAGAATCTCTTTGAGGACGTCCGAGAGTCCTCCTCCATGGCCTCCCCGAACTCCTCCCAACCCCGAGTTTTTGCCTCTGTGACTGTCCGAGCCGCGGCACGCTTGGCCCGCCTGTACTCATCAGCTGCTTCAGGAGTCCCACGAGCCAACAAGGCTCAATAGGACTCCTTCAGCTTGACGGCACCCCTTACTTCTGGTGTCCACCACCGGGTTCGGGGATTGCCATCGCAACAAGCACTGCAGACCTTACGACCACAACTACGAGCAGCCGCATCGACAATAGAGGTGGAGAACATGGCCCACTCGGAGTCCATGTCTTCAACCTCCCCCGGGATCAGGGAGAAGCTCTCCCGGAGGTGGGAGTTGAAGACCCCTCTGACAGAGGGCTTCGCCAGATGTTCCCAGCAGACCCTCACGATGCGCTTGGGCCTGCCAGGTCTGTCCGGCTTCCTCCTCTGCCAGCGGATCCAACTCACCACCAGGTGGTGATCAGTTGACAGCTCAGCCCCTCTCTTCACCCGAGTGTCCAAGACACGCAGTCGGAGATCAGATGATACGACAACAAAGCCCAGATCTCTCAGCACCCGCCCCTCATAGCTCCTCTCGCAGGTGGTGGGTCCACGGGAGGACGGCCCCACGTCGTTCCTTCGGGCTAGGCCCGGCCGGGCCCCGTGGGGAAAGGCCCGGCCACCGGGCGCTCGCTGCCGAGCATCCACCCCAGGCCTGGCTCCAGGGTGGGGCCCCGGTAACGCCAGTCCGGGCGACGTAACTGGCCTTGTTGTAATACTCTTCATGGGGGCTTCTGAACTGCTCTTAGTCAGACCCGTCTCCAAGGACCTGTTTGCCATGGGTGACCCTACAGGGGCATGAAGCCCCCGACAACATAGCTCCCAAGATCATTCGGGTGCTCAAACCCCTCCACCATGTTAAGGTGGCGGTTCGGGGAGGGGTACTTGAGCCTACTGGATTTTTATTTGCGGTGTGCCTCTGGGAAAAGCTGACAGTCTGGTGACCCCGACGTGATACTGTGAATGCTGGAGGCACAGGCGAATCATCTCCTCCGCAGAACGCCGAAGAAAAGAAAAGAAAAGTCGGTAAAACAGAAGCCTTTTTTCTTAGAATTTCTGTCAATTGGTTTAATGCTAAATTAATGTGATGTTCTTGGGACATTGTGTGAAATTAATTATGTTATAATTTTATACTATATAAAATTAGTAATTATTTCCGTGTTTATGGCTTAGCACGAAGAGAGAAAAAAAGCAATGAAAATAATAAGGTAATCAGGTAAAGTGTGATTAGAAACAAAGTTAATCATTTCCGTGTTTATGACTTAGCACGAAGAGAGAAAAAAAGCAAGTTTTATAAAAAATACACTTAGGTGTTAAACTTTACACTAAAAATAAAACAAAACTTTTAATCAAGTTTACATAAAAATGTGGTACCCAAAAAACTATATGTAATGCTAGCAGCAATTTTTATCAACATGATAAGATCTCAAGGAAACAAACCTGTCCAAATGAGTTACACCCAAAATGGACATGAATTATCTTGCCATTGTAAAATTGATCAAGGGTCAATAATTCAGATTGGCATTATATACAAGCCCTGTAACACAGAAGCATTAATAGATGGAATTGGCTTAACAGATTTAACTAAACCGCAACTTATTTACCTCGGTATGACATGAATTAATACTAGTGAAAATAGTCTGTTTGACGTCCAATTGATAAAAAACCAAAATTGGCACTCTTATGGAAAAAGTTATGCTTACTATTGGAGCAGTTTCCGAAACACAATACACACAAGAAACAAAATTAGGATAAAATTGGATGGCATTTATTAGTGACTGTATCTTGTTGTGGCCAGATGGGGTATAGTGCTTATAAATTGTTATTCATATAAATAAATTAGAATTTAGAAAACAGTTGATATCATTAGATGTTATTAGAAGATATAGATAATTGCTTAATAAATGTCAAATAAAACTGTTATTAAGAAAATATTAAGATTGTTAAAAAAAAAAAAAGTAAACAAATAAAATAAATAATCTCAATTAAGAACTATAATAAGGCAATGCTGGCTCCTAGATAGATTTCGCATGCTATCTAAGTAAACTGTTTATTAAATAGTGACTCATTCTATAAAAAATCATAGACTTGACGACTTGAATACAATCAAAGCAATATCCAAATTGTTATACAGCAGCTGAGAAGGTAATTTAACAAAATAATAAAATATCACAGTGTCCCAATTTTATCACATTAAACCAATTAACAGAGGTTCTGGGATAACAAGGCACTTCAAGAAGAAGCAATTCCAAAGAAGGCTTGAGAAAACCAGTTCATCATTCAAGACATAATCAAGAAATGATTACTACTACAAGGAGAAGGGGGTGATCTTAAAGGAAGAACTTCTGAGAGAACCTGCTGAGGGAATATATCCAACTCTTGAAGAAATAACTAGCAGTAAAACATCAAAGAAAAGCAAAGCTGGAATAAAGACAACACAGATGCTGATGTTGACATCCTGGTACTGCGTTCCACTCCCAAAGACAGTGATAGGATGACTCTTCAGGTGGCCTACAACATGGAGGCCCCAAAACTATGCTATTTGAGTTCAAGTCCTCCGCTGTCCTGTCCTCTCTGTAAAGCTTCACTGATAACAACCTACTGATAAGCAATGTGCTAGAGTGGAGAGACACTATTATGTCCAGAATCAATGAGGCCTACAATGCTGCCATCAACTACGACGTCCAGCTCAGCCAGCTCTCCATCTTTTTCCGCAACTTCATTGTTGAGTTCCAGAAAAATGTCCAAGCTTTCCTGGATGCTGCCATCAAAGTGCTCAGGGAGACCCAGTTCCGTCTTCCTGTCTCTGAGGTGATGACCTCCCTGCCTGTTGTTCTGAAGGATCTGACCACCAGCGTTGCTAAAATTCTTCACACCACCATCCAAGTTGTCTATGACAGCATGGAGTACTACTACAATGCTTTTGTGGACACCTTTAGCACCGTGGAGCTTGCAACATACTATTTGATGATATGATGTTATGTGAAGTGCTAGATTGTATGCGAGATGTGCCCACTATAGATCATGCCTTAAATGTACAAATTGTCTGTAAGGACACATGTCTGACCAAAAATAATGTTTACGATGATAAAGTTATAGAGATCGCCAGAGTTATAACCAGCACCAATGGACAATATAATAAAAAGAAAGATACTTTTGAAATTATGCTTCTTATCAAGCAAACCTTAAACATTGTAGAGGGTGTAAATCAATTACTCAATGATGTAATCCTTTAATATTATCTATTAAAAATCCAACATTTTATGACTCTGGAATATTCTGTAGGTTTCCAGTGTTCAGAAATAGTTTCTGTACCATCCAATAGAAAATAAAGTTAAATTTTGAAGGCTACATGTAAACAACACTTTTGAAACCTATAAACCTGCTCCAGAAAATGATTTAATCAAACCAATAAAAATTGAAACAAATTGAAACAAACAAAATTAAAACATGAAATGAATGAAAACACTTGGCTAAAATGGGTACAGTATACTGCTCATACCTTAACTACAGAAGATTGCATTGTATGTTCTGCAGCTAGACTACAATTAAATACTACATCAATACAATATTCTAATGAAAAAGACTTGATCTGTATACTTACCAGTAGTAGCTTTAAAAGATGTACCATCTTGGACTATGGGAATGGCTACTTGTTTCCTTAAAGATGCAGTTATACATATAGACACAAGAAGTAATGATAAAAATGAAATAGAAAGTTTTACTAATGATTTCTGTTATTAGAGTTTATCTTCTGATAATTATGAAGAATTTGCTTTTAACTGAACACACTACCACTCGTGCAGATATTTGGTGGTTGCAATGTGCAAATTTACATTTGTATGCCATTCTATCAAAAACATGGTCAGGTGTTTGTACAATAATTATGTTAATTATTCTATTCACTATAAGGTATAGCAAATTCACTAAATTTAAAACAAATTAAATTGTCCCACAGAGTTAACTCAAGAAATAATCATGCATTTAAGAGGTCATTGTCTTATCAATCTAAACCCAAACCCAAAGGATTGCCCTAGATATGTTCCTCGCAAAAAAAATCATCAATATGTATCAAGTTTGAAGCAGAATGCTGTACTTATATACTAAATAATACCTCCCCTGATGGGAGTATTACTAAGGCTCTGAACCACCTTAAGTCTTTGTCCATGGAATTTGCTAAAAATTCTGGCGCATTTGAAAACACTTGGACAAATTGGCTCTACAAAATGTTTGTTATCTTAGTCATAATTGGATGTTGCATCATGCCATGTCTTAGATTGCTGGTAGAGATCGAAGACATGTGCAGGGCCACTGCCCTAATGAAGAAGCTCCCTCATCACAAATTTCGTTTTTCTCCGTAAGGTCTCAAATCTCATGTCCCGAACCAATTGACTAAGTTTGGTCAAAACTATGTAGATTGATCATTTGTTTTAAAAGATATAAAATCCAAATTCTGAGTCCCAATAAGTGCTCCTTGTTTCTTATTTGCTGTCCGAGAGTCATGTGTTAATTTATGTGTTATATTAGCCTAAGGGCTGGGATGTGTTATAATGCAGTGATTAAAGCTAAAGCTAATATTTTACTCATTAGGGGAACTTTAAGTTGAATGCATTATTATGTGTAAGTAGTGTTTTGTTTTTAATTTAGGTTTTGTGATCACATGTGAGATGTGATCAAAAGGGGGAATTGTGGGATTAATGTTTCATGTAACATGATATTATTATACTTGATATATTATACTTTGACCTGTATGTTTTTATGGGTGCCAGTGTGGCACGATTATGTCATAATGTACTTGGAACATACATGGACGTGGAAGTGTTATGCTATATGCATTTTGTACCAAGACGTGTGTTTCTTAAGAAAGACCAGATCAGCATGCTGACTTTGTCTTCAGTGAACCCAAATAACATGTACATGTCTGTATATTCCAAGCTAATTTTTAAGAGAATGTGACATGTGCTACTGGTATATAGAGCCCACTCTGGACATGTAAAATTAGGAGATTGTGTCGAATCAGTTTGAATGATGCCTGTGCCAGAATAAAGAACCTGGTTTATGGATCTACTTGAGCCTACTGGATTTTTATTTGCGGTGTGCCTCCGGGAAAAGCTGACAGGCTCCATGCAAGATCTTACCTCGTGGGGTCTCAATGATCCTAAGAAAGGTGAGGAATCAACCCAGAACTACACGGGAGGAGCTGGTCAATGACCTGAAAAGAGCTGGGACCACCGTTTTCAAGGTTACTGTTAGTAATACGCTAACACGTCATGGTTTAAAATCATGCATGACACGGAAGGTTCCCCTGCTTAAACCAGCACATTTCCAGGCCCGTCATAAGTTTGCCAATGACCTTTTGTATGATCCAGAGGAGTCATGGGACAAAGTCATGTGGTCAGATGAGACCAAAATAGAACCTTTTGGTCTTAATTCCACTTGCCGTGTTTGGAGGAAGAAGAATGATGAGTACCATCCAAAGAACACCATCCCCACTGAGAAGCATGGGGGTGGAAACATCATGCTTTGGGGGTGTTTTTCTGCACATGGGACAGGACAACTGCACTGTATTAAGGAGAGGATGACCGGTGCCGTGTATTGTGAGATTTTGGGGAACAACCTCCTTCCCTCAGTTAGAGCATTGAAGATGGGTCGTGGCTGGGTCTTCCAACATGACAATGACCCGAAGCACACAGCCAGGATAACCAAGGAGCGGCTCTGTAAGAAGCATATCAAGGTTCTGGAGTGGCCTAGCCAGTTTCCAGACCTAAACCCAATAGAAAATCTTTGGAGGGAGCTCAAACTTCATGCTTCTCAGTGACAGCCCAGAAACCTGACTGATCTAGAGAAGATCTATGTGGAGGAGTGGGCCAAAATCCCTCCTGTAGTGTGTGCAAACCTGGTGAAAAACTACAGAAAACGTTTGACCTCTGAAATTGCAAACAAAGGCTACTGTTTTTAACATTGATTTTCTCAGGTGTTCAAATACTTATTTGCAGCAGTAACATACAAATAAATTATTTTTAAAAATCATCCAATGTGATTTCCAGATTTTTTTTAAAATTAAGTCTCTCACAGTGGACATGCACCTAAGATGAAAATTTCAGACCCCTCTATGACTTCTAAGTGCAAGAACTTGCAAAATCACAGGGTGTTCAAATACTTATTTGCCTCACTATATACATGTGGGTGAGTGCCTCCTTGATGCAGGTGCTTTGAGTGCCTTGAAGGTTGAAAATCGTTGTATAAAAATGAGACCATTTACCAAACTTTAGTTCTGTTACACTGTTAAATGTATGACTCAAGTAGGACGGTTATGTCTGAAAACTATACTGAGAAAGACAATTTTATTAAAGTGATAGTATGTAACTTTCTGGAGGTGTGTGAGTGTGCGACCACATGGGACTAGAACATGCCAATGAACCACTATGGAACCTTTCTGGAAGACTGAGGGATTACACAGATATAAGGCCACATGGTAATATAAAAGAAAGTACTGCCATTTAATGTTAAAAATCAAACTGTATCATCTAAATAGTGTTTTTATTATGATTGTGGTATCACTGTGGTACCGGAATCTGTATTGAGTATCGAGTCTATTCCTTAGTAGTGAAATCGAGTTTGAAATGTTAGTATCGTGACAACACACTCTCCGTGTGCTTGTGCTGGGGGGTAAGACACTGGCAGACTGGGCACTGGTCCAGGCTCCGGCAGCAGGAGGAGAGCTTGTGCCCATCAGGTGGGCAGCTGTAGTGCACCCACCCAAAGCCGTGAGCAGTCTGCTTCACCCGCTGCTGATGCGGCTTTATCGGGGCTTGACACCAGAGATGATGCCCACCGCTGACAGCTCTCTCTCCCTGCCCATTTGGAGATGTAAACAGGGGCACACAGACAAGACAGAACACAAGCTCAGAGACACCTTTGTAAACATGGATCTATTTTCTTCTGCCTGACTTTTCTTCATGTGACAGTGCTCATCTGTCCTACTCTGAGCTCACACCTCTCTCTGCTGTCAGCGGTTAAGACTCTATCTCACTGGGGCTGTCATTGCACAGGACCTTTTGCGGTATTATTGTCACAGTGGTTAAAGGTCCACTATTACACAAAACTGAGCTTTTTAGTTGCAATACTGTTACCTCCTCAAAAACATACCTGGAGTTGTCTTTTGTTTCATTCACATGTTTGAGTAATAGTCTGTCTACTGTTGAGGAATTTAGCCTTTTCCTCTCGTGTTTGTTAGTTTCTGCTAAGACACCAAATAACTTGAAACAGAGATAAAGTTCAGAAAGGAACTTACTCAATCACCCAGTAAAGAGCAATACTTGGACACGGAGTCTGTGCAACAGACATTCCCAGGCAGAGACTAAATGTTTACGCCCATACAATGAGTTTTTATATATGCATACTATAGTGGGAGGCAACCATGGTTTAGACTTAGTGCCTCTTTGTTGGTGCACAGGCCAGGCAGGCCTCTTGGCACGTTGCACAGTCTTATCAGGCTGTGACGAGCATCCTTGTTGTCTCTTGCTCCGACTTTGACACAGTGAGTACATGCCTATCAATAAGTCATTGCCCTGCTTAGTTATTTGATTAGATTTATAGATAGATGTAGAATATGTTGTACATGTCCTGAACATATATCTGCGTCACACAGCTGTAATCAAGTCCCCGTCTTCTCATGAGCACTGGTACAATAATGAACTAAAGCAATACAATAATAAACTATGGCAATGGTTATGCAGAATAGCTAAGCACAGTTATTTTTCCTAACAATTCCCTCCTTTGACACTTTTTTAGGTGTCAACCAAAGCTGTAATGAAGGACAATGATTAGACATGTATGAATTTTGCAAATAATAGGAAAACTCTTACCTCACCCAGTGAAGACCACAGCACCAAACCCTTTTTTCCACCATTACCGCAGTTGCCCTCTACATTTCACTAAACCCTGCCAAACCTTCCTGGCCATCCCCTGTCCTGTTGGGCTTGGAACTGAAGAAGGGCTCGTCTTCCTCCTCTGAGTTAGAATCAAAATATTCGTACTGTCCCTCCTTTGACCTGCACAAACACAAGACTCTTACCACAACCTAACTCTCCTTTCTTGTCAGAGTCCTCTAGCGCTGCTCCCAAAGCCTTTAGTGGAACCAGGGGCGCCATACCAGCAGGACGTCCTACAGCTCTCTCTATCATGTTCTCCATGAGTCTGCATAAACATGGAATACATCAACATCCAACAAAAGTTGGTACACTTAACACAATAAAGGCAGAGAACATCAATCCAGTCCGCCAACCGAACTTGCAGTGCAGCCATGTAAATCAGGATGTATCTGATAAATTTTCAATCATTTCATGCATCTACACTGTAAGTGGAATGTGCCCAAAAAAGGACCCGTATTAGTAATAACATGGAACCATTTATGACAGTATGAGTGACTGATATGCTTATGCACGTACTTCTTGTCTCTATGCCTCTCTATGCCTGCACTTGGTCATGACTACGTAAGATTACCAAACACATATCAAATGGCATAATACAGGTCTGCCCTAGAAAGCACACAAATTCAAGACTCAGGGAATGCCTTATCCTAAATGGGGAGTTCTTTGTTCTGCTGGTGAGCCATTTAATTTCTGAGTTGGTTTACCTGCCCTGTGGTGTTAGTGGTGTGGATTCCATCTTGGTGGTAAGTAGTGTTGTGATTAGAATTTGGTTCTATAAGGAGAGAGAATGCTAGTGCATATATAATAAATCAAAGGATACATGAAAATATGATTAGCACAATCAACCAGTGACTCTTAGGGAGTCCATAAGTCATTTTAGAGAGCTCATTAGTCATGACTGCCCCTAACTAGTCCTGTGCTATGTCCAGTGAAAAGTTGTCAAGTCTGTTCTGAGTATTCAATCTCTGCGGTTTTGGGGGAAATTGGGGTCAGATTGGTTTGTTTAGACTTAGAAATAGTCACCAAATCTGCTCTAGTTTCGCTTAAGGTGTGAGATGGTGGCCTTACAGGTACACAGTGAGTGCGATGATACCAGTTATCTCCCATGTTCTTTACATGCAATACTAATGGGGAGCTCACTGTTACCTGGTATAGTCCTACCCACCAGGGTTGTATCCACTTTGTTTTGTGAACTTTAACCCTCACCCAGTCACCACAACAAACAGCTTCAATCAGTGGTGCACTGGCGTCTCCTCCATGTTGTGGACATGCCTGGACAGAGCTTTAACAAGAGAGGTTAGTTTATGTAAATATTCATTTTGCTCAATCTACATAATGTCAAGTGCTGGAAGATAACTTGCATCTCGTGGTGGACCAGGCATTGGCTTCCCTGTTAACAGCTCAAGTGGGGTCAGATGAGTTTGTTAATTCCATGTGTTTCTTATCTGACATCAGTGCAAGAGGCAATGCTTCAACCCACGTTAGCTTGGTCTCTGCACAAATTTTGCCTATTTTCCTTTTCAGTGTTTGATTAGCTCTTTCAACTAACCCTTGGGAGGCGGGGTGATAAGTTGACCCAGACTTGTGTGTGATGCCTAGCGCAGCTACCATTTCCCCTACATGCCTGTTACTGAAATGTCTCCCGTTGTCAGACTGGATGATCCTAGGTAATCCATATCTGGGGATTAACTTAACTTTTCAGCCATTTGACAACATTTGCTGTTGACTCATTCTTTGTTGGAATTGCTTCTATCCACTAGGTGAATCTATCTACCATTACTAACATGTACCAAAACCCTCCAACCCTCAAGTCTTGTCCCATGTCTGTGTAATCTATTGTGATGTCTTTGGATGGTGCTTCTGGAACTGGAAATTTTTCGAGTGGCAGTTTGCACGTTGGCTTGGGATTGTGTGCCTGACATGTGTCACACTCCTGGATAAAACTGTCCACCATTGCCACCAAGTTTGGGTGCCACCATAGGTTGGGTATGTTCTTCAATGCGGTCTTCTTGCTCTCATGTGCTGGGCCATGAGCTTGTTTCAATAAGAATGAACAGAGTCCTGCTGGGGCTACTAGTCTTCCATCATGCGATCTCCACAGTCCATCGTGCATATGAGCTCTTTTCTTAACCCATTCATTCTGCTCATAGACTCCAACTTTCTTTTGCATGTCCTTAATGTCTTGTTCTGTTACTTCTGGTAGTGGCTCTGATGGTTTGCTACTCATTTGAAGCATAATTCCTTTGGCCAGATATCCTCCTGCTATTTTTGCTGCCTCATCTGCTTCCTTGTTTCCCCTTGCTTCGTGTCCACTTTCTGATGACCTCTGGTCTTAACCACAGTGACCTCTTTTGGCAGCATTAGAGCTTTAAGTAGGTCTTTTAATTGAGTTTCATGCCTTACTGTTTGGTTTGCACATGTCTTAAAATCTCTTCTGAGCCACTGTGGTCCCTCTAAATGCACCGCTCCATGAGCGTAGGCAGAATCAGTAAAAATGTTAACTCTCTTGTCTTTGGCTACTTTCAGTGCTTGAGTTAATAATTTTAATAGTTAATAATTTCCACCAATTGGGCTGGGAATTAATGAACTTTCTTCAACATGAAATCCACCATGTGGATCCGCTCGGACTACTGCATACAATTCTACATTTCCTTCTGGGCCACGATAGCCACAGCCATCAGTGAACAGGACCAGGTCCAGCTTTGGTAGTGATGTTGTTTGTAGCCCTTCTCTCACCTTGAATTCTTGCGCTGCCACTGTTTCACAATCGTGGGGCTGGCCAGCACTTGTGTCCATTCTTGAGGCTAGATTAATGGTCTTGGTAGAATAAGTGACGTGTGATTCTTGTTAGTGTGAATGTGAATGACGCTGAATTGATGAATGCCACTACTCCATGACAGGTATTGATTCTCAACGGGTGGCACATTACAATGTGAGCAGTTTTTTTCAATCGCCTTGGCTAGTGCTGCCATGTACCGTGCACATCCTCCTTGTCCTAGTTCCACTGGGTCAAGTTTGGAGCTATAATACATTAATACTCTTCGCTCACCCTTCTTCTTCTGAAAGAGCACTGCATTGGCAAGTCCTGCTTTTCGGAGACATCCAGATGAAACGGAAGGTTGTAGTCAGGCACTGCTAATGTCGCCGCTATGGCCAGTGCATGCTTGGTGGCCACAAATGCATCTTCCCCCTCCTGTGTCCAGTAGAGAGGGGCCTTCAAGTTTCTATTCCCTACAGTGTTGAGCATATCTCTGAGGGGCTGGGTAAGGGAGGCATAGCCTGGGACATGATTCTGCTGTAACCAGTCAGGCCAAGGAACGTGAGCATCTCTTAGACTGTCACTGGTTTTCCGTGTTGTAGAATGGCTTGACTCTGTGTGTCTGTAAGTCCTGTGCCTTGGGGCGAAAAAGTTCGTCCAAGGAAAATGACACATCTTCTGCAGATCTGGAGTTTCTCCTTTTGTACTTTGTAGCCCGCCTGAGCAAGTCTGTTGAGGATGTGAGTAGTAGTTTCAAGACAGGAAACTGGATCTGGTGCAGCCAGCAGAAGGTTGTCTACATATTCAATAAACAAACACCCAACAGGTAGCTCCAGGGAGGAAAGATCCTTTTTTAGTGCCGAGTTGAAATACCAAGGTGAGTGTTTCCACCCTTGTGGCATTCTGGTGTATGAGTACTGGTGACCCTTATAAGTAAATGCAAAATATTTGTAGGAGTGTGGATTTAAGGCAGGCAGAAGAAAGCATTGGCCAGATCGATGACTGTGAAATACTTGTGAGTAGGTTGCAAGTTTTGTAGAGAGGTGAAAGGGTCTGGTACACTGATATCCTCTGGGGCTGTTATGTCATTAATTGCACGGAAATCTTGTACCATGCGCCACGTGCCACCTTTAGCTTTTGCAACTGGAAAAAGAGGGGTGTTATATTGGGAGCAAAATTCCGTCAAGACCCCAGCACGAAGAAGTCCATAGATTGTCTTTGCAATGCCATCTTCTTGTTCTGGGTGGAGCCTGTATTGGGGTGTCCATACTGATACTGTTTTTAGTGGCCACCCCAATACAGGCTGTGATTGTGTGATGAGTCACGCATCCAACATCGTAGGGATTCCTTGTCCATAGCTGAGGGAGCACTTGTGCTAAAGCTTCTTTGGCTTCCGGATGATCTGCTCTGTCTGGATCAGGGGTCGGCAACCTTTAACACGCAAAGAGCCATTTGGACCCAGTTTCCACGGAAAATAAAACACTGGGAGCTGCAAATATTTTTTGACATCTAAAATTAAGATAACACTGTATATATTGTTTTGTTATGGCTTTTTTTTTTTTTTTTTTTTACCTTTAAGCTTAGTGTGAACAACTATAGTGTGCTTATGACAGGGCTCCCCTACCTTTTTTGCACAATGGACCGGAATAATGTAGGTTTTATTTTCACAGACCAGCCTTCTACGTGTGGCAGATAAATATGGCAAAAATAAGTTAAGTGCATAAAAAATACAACTCACCATACCTCTGCATCAGTGGGAGCCCTGCACTTGTTTCTTTGCATGAGATGGTCCCATCGAGGAGTGATGAGAGACTGACACCCGCTGTCATAGTTCTACCTGTTTGCTTGTTTTTTTTCCTCAATCCGGCTCCATTTTTCAGCCTATTCCGGCCCTTCTTTTGTTACCTCCCTGGTTTCCCAGCAGCTGCCTCTCATTGTGCTAATCAGCTCAGGGTAGCCTATATATACTGCTTCTGTTCAGTTAGTTCTTGCTAGATTGTTGACTAGACAAGAGCAACTTTCAAGCTCTTCTGATATACTCTGTTGTTTGCATTTCTGCAATTCTGTACCTGCATTTATATCTGTTGGAGTTACCTGTTCCTGAGTTTATTGGTCCAGCCTGTTTCCCCATTTGCATCCCCAGTGTGGAAGAGCTTTTTGTTGACATTAAATAAGACTTTATTCCTCAGTTGTTTAGTCCCTGATTTAGCATATTCTGAATTACCTGCTTAAAGGACACTTTCTGTTGTAGTTTGAGATATTGACGGTTCACTTCGTGTTGCATTTGAGTCCAGTTTACCGCTGTGACACCTGCAGTGTGATTGTGTCTAGTCTGCTCCAAAGTTTCTTTCAAAAAACTCTAAATCTTATCTTTTTATCCCAGGTGCTTAGTCTCCATGTGCCGAAGCAGTTTTGAAGGTTTCATTGCCTCGTTCGCTTTTCCTCTGCATATTACGCAGAGCGGACTCTGCGCGTGAGACTCACCTGTAGCGACAAACCCATATTTTAAGTTGGACTCCTGATATTGTCTGTTAAATTTAGCTTTCTTTTGCTCGGAGTTCGTAGTCTCTTCTGGCTCCTCAGTTGGCCTTTTCCTCTTTGCAAAAAAGCTCTCTTTGTTTTGGCTCATTTTCACTCTTGTGGCTCTACTTTTGGGCGACGTGTCTGATGTGTTATACGTGATACGTCATCGCGGAGGACAAGAGCAGATCTATCACAGATATAATAAACTTGCCACTACATCATATAGATTTCTGTGGCGATTTCCTCTCAATATTTTCATTATATATCTACAGACAAGTTTATTAGTGTGTCATGAGGGACAGGCGAAAGTTACGTTGGGGAAGATCCTCCTGCTCCTGACCCCTCTGCGCACAGCGTCTGAAAATCAGGGCTGTGTCTTTACACAAGCTGTGTCTGTGAGGCATGAATGGTGTTGTTTTTAACATTGTTCCGCGAGTGTGACGCTTATTTTGAGCAATGAAAAATAAGACAATATAATTTTATTTTAATATTTCAAGATCACAATAATCTTCCAATTTAAACAACAATAAAAAAGAACTAACACAAATAAAATACACTTCAATTAAATATTTAAAATTTATTTTCCCAAGCCATGCAAAGCCGCAGTATAAGGATGAAAGAGCCTCTGGAGCCGCAGGTTGCCGACCCCGGTCTGGATGATAAATGCGATTGAGTTGTTGTTTCTCGTAGATGCACTGATTTGGTTGACATGCCTTTGTGATTTTCCACATTTCGTGTTCGTCGTTGTAGAACACTTCTGGAATGTTGGTTGGCTTCCACTGTAATGTATCTGCCATTTCGAGCATAGGGCCAAGAGAGGCTACGCCTTGCGGTCCCACATACATTGGGCCATAAATAAGTTTTCCTTACAGATGTTCCATCTCTTCTTGCCATGCTTCTTCATAATTTTCCTCTGGAGTGTACAGGAAGTTGAGCATGCAGTGTAGCAGGTCATTCGGAGCTTGCAATGGTAAAAGTGTTTGATGCCAGGGTCTCCATTGCTGGTACATCAATGCACAGGTTGGTGTTGCTTTTCCCCACTGTAGAAGGCGTACCCAGAATACTGTTTTTTCTTACGTATCTTGTTTCACGTCTGGTGCCATGTACATGACCTGATGTAGAGGGTGTTTGGTGGTCAAATATCCCTTCAGTTGGGCTTGCGTCAAAATTTGAGTTCCTCTAGGGGTAAAGATAAGACTCATGCCGAGCTTTTCCAGCAGGTCTCTGCCCAATAAGTTGACAGGGCAATTTGGAGCATAGAGGAAACAGTTTCAGAATAACATTGTCATGCTGCACGTCCAATGGTTCCGTGTAGGTTCTGGTTGTCCCGAACAGCCAACGATGGTAAGAGAATGAGAAGAAAGTGGATGACTTTCATTTAGGCAAAACACTGTTGCACCAGAGTCAGCCATCAAGCAATGTTTTTGTCCTTCAATCAAGCAGGTCACCATTAGTTCTAACAGTAGTGATGTTAATTGACCTGCAGGGCTTCTTGGGCCCTGTCAGTAGATGTTATCTTCATTGTTGTCATAGTGGGACCATTGTGGCATGGTGTTGACTGGCCATTGGGGTGGTTGTGCACTAGGTGGTCCTATCTGGGGTTTTGCTTGCTGGAGTGGACCGTTCCGTGGTGGGCCCTGCCACTGCTGTGGCATCTGGGGGGTTGTTCGTCATATGGGCAGTTTCTCACACAATGGTCATCTCCTCCATAGCCAAAACAGGAGTTGGCTCTCAGTGTACGACCTCTTCCACGACCTCATCCTCCTCATCCCCATCCTTGATATGCCCCAGCTCCTTGTTGAGTTATTTGGACAATGATTTGTGGTAGAAATTGAATTGGAGCGGCTGGATTCTGTTGCGTTGCTGGTGGGACTTTCTGTAATGCTGAGTAAAGCTTAAGTAAAGTCAGAGAGAAAGGGGCTGAGTCCAGGATTTCTTCAGCCTTGCGCTTACTCACACTTCTGGAGAGAACAACACCCAAGTCTGCTTTGCAGAATTTTTTTTCTCCAGCTGTTGTTTGCCTTCCTTTCAATCAGTGGAAGATACTTTGTTAGGTCTGTTAGGTCTCTCCATCCCCATAGTGAATATACTGCTTCTCCTCCAGTTGTTAGACTTAGAGGCATTTGCGTCATGAATGCTTTGGATGTTCTCATTCTGTGCTCGTGTACTGCTGGCTTTTTTTCCCCACAATTATTCCTGTATCGGAGAGCCAACTCTTGGTAAGAGCAGATAAGGTAGAATGGAAATTTTTTTGTTTGAGCAACTTTTTAATCTGGAGAGGTAGTGATGCACCAGCAGCTGGAGGAATCAGAGAAGATGTTTGCGGTGTTCCTGTTAAGATGATTTTGTTGATGTTCTTTCAATTGTCTATTACTGTGAGAACTATTGGTCATACTTGTCCCTCTTGAGATGACTGAATTTTCTTCTAGAGCCTGGATTACTTGAGTTTGTTTCTTGATAGCCATTGAGATGGTCGCTGGTTTCTGCTTGTCATTTTACTGTAGATCTGCAGTTCCTCAAGATCAGGAAAAGTTCTCAAGTCCAGTAGGCCACCCTTGATTTTCAGTGTTGGTGCGTGTATCACTGGCTGACCACTGGGTGGTGTTGTGGCTGTGGTGAGGAAAGGATTGGTGGCCACATGTGATAAAAGTGAAGTCTGAAGACCCAGTGGTTCTTGGGTGGGATAAGGTGGTGTAGATGCTGGGGTGGGAGAAGCCTTTGTGGAGTTTGGCGGATGTTGTTCTGGAGGTGGCAGTGGGAAGGTCTTTGGTGTGGTTACAGTAAATATTCCACTGGACTTCTTCATAGACGATAGCATGTCCTTGATCCAGGTAACAATGGTACTTGCTGCAAGAGCTTCCTCTTCAGCTTTCTTCACTTAACCTCTTGAGAACCTTGGTTTGAATTTAGCCTCTCATTTTGATCTTGCCGTTTCATGTGTGCTTTTCGTAGAATGACTTAATTTCTCTCAAGTCTGCATTAGTTGGCAGAGGACTGAGTTAACCTGTGTCTATCCATCCTGCAATTTGCCATGCTTTCCAAAAAACAAGAAAGTTGTTTCAGTGATGTTTTTTCAGAATTTCCCTTTCCTGCTCTATCTTTAATCTTTCCTCAAGGCAGGTGAAGAGTTGGCCCAGGTTGGCAGGGGTTGCAGTAGTTAGCACAGAGTTGGATTTCCTTGGCTTGACCATAAGCACAGTGCGTGGTGTATGTTTGGTGTAGTGGTCTACTTCTATTATTGACTAGATTGCATGTTCTTGGAATAAATTATTGGCTTACTTGTGTATGCTGTCTTGCACTGATGAGATTGTTACTAGACAACAGGAAGCAGACATGTTAGGTTCAATTGTATTATTTTTTTTTATTTTATATATATATAATATTTTGTGAATGAAATTATGCTTTTATTTTTATCATTAATGAATTGTGTGTTTATATTGTGTTACAGACTAACCAGGTGTGATTGAGAAACTATAAGTCTGTTTAAACAAGTTGTAAAGTAATCAAGTCCTAAAGTGTTTGAACTGAGTGAATAATTGAAAAAGGTCAACAGATGAGTAACCTAAGATAACAGAAAGGCTGCGTGAATGTGGGGAGGGGTCTGGGATGTTGCTCTACTGACAGATAAGGAAATTGTTGGAATGTCAAACTGTTAATAAAAAGGCTGGTCTGAGAAGGAACGATGGAGAAGGCAGAGCAGACTTCATGGAAGCAAGTCCTTGCAGTTTCTTCTGTGCTCCTTCCCTCTGATCCTCTCTGGTCAGAGTAAATAAGTCTAAACCTGTTTTGAGTCTTTATTGGTAAAACAGCGTGTCGAGAAGAGAGTTGTCTTGACATTAAAATTGGTCCTTCGAGCCAGATGTCAACATACCTGTGTTCCTGAGGACGGGTCGTCGTGAACTGAAGACTGTACAGCCCGCGGTCCGGGACCGTGGAAAGAAAGACCGCCGTAGTGAATTCTACGTCGGCCAGTTGACTGTGATCTGCCCTTTGGACCAGATTGACGACATCCAACAAACTACCACGACTAAAACAGGAGTAAGTAGTCTGGGGACTATGACTTAAAGAAAGAAAAGGCCTAAAATTTAAAAAGAGTCAGGGACTCTACAACTAATCTGGGATTAGTGTTTGGTCAGGGATCAAATTAAAAGGTTAACCTGAGTCTGGGACTCAAATGACCGTATGAGTGTGATTGTATGAATGAAAAAGCCACTTGATTTAAGATTCATGGTAATTGGGACTGGAAACCTAACGGTGTTAACATAAGGTCTCATATTCCCGTTGAATTCAAGAATTACAGTGGATTTTTATTAAAGCAATAGTGAGAATAAACTGGTGGTTTAAAACGTCTCGGTATCCTTGTGAGTAATCCCAAAGATCCGTTACGGCTCAGAGAAGTACTCCACTTAAGTGAATTCTCAATTGTTGTAGTGACTGTGACACTGACAGGACTAATATCATAATGGGGTCATCTCACCCAAAACTAGAACATGAAGGAGATTGTAGATATATGGAAAAGAAACATAGAGGGTCTATAATCTATATTAAAAGATGGGTAATGAAACATGGGTTTAGTGGAAAACTCATAGTGAAAGATTGTGAAGTACTAAATAAGAAAATACTTTTACACAATAAAACCAAGAAAAAGCTTAAAGCCAAACATGAAGAAGAACAAATTTTGGTAGGGATATGGTTAACAGAGGCTAAAATAAGACATGATCAGATTAAGAAAAAGAGAGAAAAAGATATATCTGAAGGGACAGTTGCTTATGTGAGAGAAGAAGATAATATAACTGTAGGAGGTCGTAGGAGAAACCAAGGAATTCAAATGTTACAGCAACAACAGCCAAAACCACAACAACAAGGGGACAGATTAGTTATAGTCCAAAACCCACTTGCAAATCCTGCAGCCCCACCTCAGAATAAAAATATATTAGTTAACCCTCCCAAATATACTTTAATAACAGCTTCTCCACAACCAATAAAAAATCTTTATCCACATGAAGATATAGCTAGAGCTATGACTCCTCCATTTGAAACTACACCCATAGCAGACAGAACCCGATCTAAAACGTCAGGTTGGTACAATTGGAATAAAAATATGGATGGATCTTCGTTGCAATTTTCTCCCACTCGGAGATCTGCCGGACAAAATTTAGACATAGTAGCGGAACCTGAGGCTGATGGTTACCAACAGGTTCAATTATTTCCAATGATTGAAGTCCCAAATCCAGCATTTGATCCTGCAAACGCTGTGGCAGGAAACAACAGGCCAACAATGCATGTCTATAGAACTTAGACAAAAGAAGACATTTTAAAAGCTGTAGATGGTGTTCCAGGCCATAAAGAAAGACTGGATGAATTTTGTGAACAAATGAAAAGGCTAGTACAATTATATCATCTGAATGTTCTTGAAGTTGAAAATATGTTCAGATGCAAAATGGGAGTTGACTATGGTAGAGTAAGACAACACTTTAACCCTATGAATAATGACAACCCACCTAGGCCATTAGCGGCTGATACTGCAGATCTAGCACAGAGATTAGATAATCTGCTTGAACAGATAAGAGAGACATTCAAAAGTCCACCAAATTATAGTAAGATATCAACAATTAAACAAAAAGACAATGAAGATGTGTATGAGTTTAGAGAAAGGTTTGAAGCTGTGTTCAGGAAGTACAGCGGGTTGAAAGATGATACAAATGAAAACAGAACAATATTTAATCAACAGTTGAAACAAGCCCTGTTGCAGGCATTTACACCTGAAGTTAAATGGTGGTTAGAAAAGAATTATGTTTCCCTTCCAACCTGTGAACTCCCTGACTTCATGACACATGCAGAGAACGTAGCACAAAATAAAAAGAAGTACAGAGAGAAAGTTGAAGCAAAGGATACATTGGACATGTTTGTGCAGGCCATAGAAGGAACTTATCAGGCTGAAGTAAGAGGCAGAGGTCGAGGTAGATTTAGAGGAAGAGGTCTAGGGAGAGCAAGAGGTCGAGGAAGAGGTAGAGGCAGGCCAGGATTAGATAAGAATGACAGATGTTACTATTGTGAAGAAGGTCATTGGGCAAGGGATTGTCCATATAAAATTGATGATGAAAGGGATGATAAATTAAAAAGGTGACAGCCAGTTAAAAGAAGGGGATTAGATAAACACTATGAACCAACTACTCCATCACCCCCTGATAAATCAAAATTATTACTAGTAAAACAAGCTCAAAATATCCAGTCTGTAGATGATGATCCAGAGGAACTAATGTGTGATGAATTCTGACTGAGGTTTTCCTCAGTGAGAAACCTGAAATCATTTTATTGGTAAATAATAAACCTACTTTATTCTTATGTGATTCAGGCGCATGTAGAACAGTTCTAAAAGATGTAGATGATTTGGTTGAATCAACAAATATAATCTGTGTGAGATCAGCAAATGGGGATACTAAAAAACTATATCTAAGTAAACCTGTAAACATTTACAATCCAGAAACTGAGGACGAAGTGACAGTTTCAATGGTAATGTCTCCAGAATGCCCATACAATTTGTTAGGAAGAGATATAATGACCAAAATGAAATTGGCAATTTTCCCAAATCAACAAGGAGGTATGGAAGCATGTAAATGTTTAGATGTAGACATTCATGTTACCGAAGGCATAGGAGCTCCATTTTATAATTGAGTACTGGAGTTTCCACAAAAAGATCCATCTCAAACTTCCAAATACATTATGCAAAAAGCTCGAGACAGAGTTTCACCAGGTGCACAATTCCAAAGAATAAATAATCTGCATGTAACACTTAGATTTAAATCAAACCCTGGTCCTGATATAAAATATGAAAAACTAGTACATAAATTGGGACCACAAAGAGTATATTTATCCTATCTTTACTGGAAAAATAAAAGTAGTTTTTTGTTCAGTAACAGTGACACAGGAAGCCCTTAGATTAATGGGTTGGGATCAGAATCCCCATGTGTCCACTTCAAAAGATCCAAAAAGTGATTGGAAAATAAACAATGCTTATGAGGCAGATGTGAAAAAAATTACAGACTGGAAAGTTGATGGAGATGCAGGTGATCAAATTAGCCCATCAGCTGGTTGGAGAAGAATACCATTGAATTGTGTGGTAAATTGTACACCAGTAACTAAAATGACTGATTATAGAGGGACATGACAAGTCCTATTGACAGAGGAGGAAGAAAATGCTTTGCATAATATTTCTGACAACCTCTGGGCAAAACATGCAACAGATGTAGGAAGAATGAAAGAGGCAAATCCAGTAGTCATCAAAAGAAAAACTGACTACTACCCACAACAGAGACAATATCCATTAAACCCTGATGCAATTGAAGGAATCAAACCAGTAATAGTGGAATTACTGAAGGCAGGAATAATAAGGAGATGTTCAGACTCACCATGCAACACACCAATCTTCCCAGTGAAGAAGGATCCACCCTCCACAGGATGGAGGATGGTGCAAGATCTCAGGGCAGTAAATGAAGCAGTAGTTGCTAGAGCACCAAATGTTCCATACCCACACACATTATTAAATCAGTTAGATCCAGAAGCAAAATATTTTTCAGTTATTGACCTTAGCAATGCTTTTTGGTCAATTCCAGTACATGAGGATAGCCAATTCTGGTTTGCATTTACTTTTGAAGGTCAAAGATATACCTTCACCAGAATGACACAAGGATATTGTGAGTCACTATCAATATTTTCAGAAGCAATAAAAAAATTGCTTAGCTGAGTTTGATCCTCCAAATAAAAGCCAAATAATTTCTTATGTAGATGATTTGCTTGTTGCATCTACCTCACAACAAAATTGTAAGGAAGACACCCTAGCATTACTCAAATATTTAGCTCAAACAGGAAATAAAGTGAGTAAAAATTAATTGCAGTTGTGGAAACAGGAAATTAAATATTTAGGTCATACTTTGACTGCAAGACGGATGGTCCATACAGAAAGAAAAGCAGCCATTTTAGCTGCACCAAAATCTAAAACTAAGAAGCAGATGATGTCATTTTTGGGATTATGTAATTATTGCAGACAATGGATCCCACATTATGCAGAAATAGTGAGACCATTACAGGATGCCATATTTTCACAGCCTATGGCACCTCATGACTGTCACATGGACAGAAAAAACAATTGCAGCTTTTTGTGAAATAAAAAAAGGAAATGGTTTAGAATAGTCTGGTAGAGCCAATACTGCTGAATCAACTATTTATCCAAACAGTAGATGCAAGAAATGGCTTTATGACATCGGTCTTGTTACAACCATGGGGAAGTAAAATGAGACCTGTGGCTTTCTATTCATCACAATTGGATCCAGTAGCTAGAGCCACTCCAGTCTGCGTGCAAGCAGTTCTTGCAGCTGCACTGGCAATCCAAGCATCAGCAGATGTTGTATTGTTCCACCAACTTACTGTGAAAGTTCCACATTTGCATTGACAGTAGCAAAAGCTTTATGTATCTATGCTCTTGCTGCAAACAAATATGACATTTTTGTCTCCAGCAAGACATTTGTCATGTATGACATTACTTTTATCACAGCCACATATTACAATTGAAAGATGTAATATGTTAAACCCATCAACTTTAGTGCCTATTGCAATAGATGGAACTCCACATGATTGTACAATAGAAACACAACAAAATCTAAAACCAAGACCAGATGTACAAGACACACCACTAAAAGAAGGTCATGCTATTTTTGTTGATGGCTCAGCAGGAAAAGATAAATATGGAAAGAATCATGTAGCTTATGCAATAACAACAGTAGACGAAGTTTTAGAGACAGGAAAATTACCGTCTAACATGTCTGCTCAAGCAGCTGAAATTGTTGCATTAACAAAAGCATGTCAACTGTATAAAGGAAAATGTGTAACAATATATACTGATAGTCAATATGCATTTGCAGCATCGCACATTTTTTGTGCTCACTGGAAACGGGGAGGAAATAAATCCTCCACAGGGAAAGAAGGAAAGCATAAAGTCTTACTTCAGGAACTATTGCAATCCATACAATTGCCAAAACAAATTGCAATATGTAAGTGTGAAGCCCACACTAATCAAACAGACCCAATTTCTTTAGGAAATGCATTAGCAGGCAAACATGCAAAACAGACAGCTAGTCTGCTCCTTCAAACAGAAACAACTGATGATTTCCTTATACAAATGCAACAACAAGCAAAGGAATCAGAAAAACAACTATGGAAAAAACATGGTGCAATAGTACAAAATGGACTGTATATTAGCACAGACAATAAACCAATTCTACCAAGATCAATGTTTAAATTGGCAGCAATATTGAGTCATGGGCCAAGCCATGTCTCAACAGGAGGGATGTGTAGCATTATAAATCAATACTATACTACTTATGGATTCTCAAATTACTCAAAAAAAATTTTGTTTGCAATGTGATATTTGCATAAGACACAATTCTTAAGGAAATTTGAGACCAAAGAGAGGAAAATTTCCAGAACCAGAATATCCATTCCAGATTATACATATGGATTTCATTCATCTCAGTAAAGCTAGAAATTTAGAATATTGTCTAGTAATTATTGATGCCTATTCCAAATGGGTAGAACTATTCCCTTGTCACTCTCCAGATGCATTGACAGTAGCAAAAGCTTTATGTAAAAGAATAATACCTACATTTGGTATTCCACAAGTACTGAGGAGTGATAATGGTACACATTTTGTAAATGAAGTCATTGATAAAGTAGGACAAAATCTGAAAATTGACTTAAAACTACATTGTAGTTACCACCCTCATAGTGCAGGACTAGTAGAGAGGACAAATGGGACTATAGAAAAACTATGGCAGAAACAGGAAGACCATGGCCTGACTGTGTAGATTTAGTACAACTAAGTATGCACATCACGCCTAATCAAACTAAATCACTTACACCATTTGAGATACTATTTGGACGACCATATATGATACCAGACTTAACACCCAACCTAAGACATTCTCCAGACGACGTAAAAGACTTGTCTGACTACATGATGAGAACTTTGATGACAAGAGAATGCTTAGAACCGAATACTGTTCCCTCCGATGTTTTGTCTCCTCAGGACTCAAGTTCGAGTCGGAGACTGGGTGTTTGTCAAAGTGATCAAACGAAAGTGCTGGTCTGACGCACGCTGTGAGGGTCCGTACAAAGTGCTGCTAACAACACCTACAGCTGTGAAGATAGCTGAAAGGACTACATGGATTGAAAGAGCAGAGCCAGCTGAAAGGTGAAATTTGACTGTAAAGGGGACTGTTCTCATCTAAGACTGAGAAGATGGAAGAACTGAAGAACTCTCCACGAACTGAGAAAAGGACTTTCACAGCACTAGGACTCATCCTGGGTATTGTATTGATTACATTTTTTGTTTTATGGACAATTCAACTGCAGAAAGAAAAAATTGTAGAAGTACATGTGGACAGAAGATGGGTGACTCTACAAGAACATGGAAAAATTAATAATGATAGCATTACTCACATCTATCAAACAAACTTATGGTACAGATATGCAAAAATGATGGCTGCCACCCAAAATAAAACCGGTTATGTTTGTTCCTTCATACCAGTATCGTCATCACATCCAGTATTAGATATAATACCACTGGATTATGTTGAAAATGACTGTGCAGCTGAGTATAGTTCTAAGGGACATGCAAGGTTAAAGAATGTAACCGACCAAGACGGCAATGTTGTTAGAGCAAGTTGTGCGACTTTGTTTAAATTTACAAAGCTGAATGTTCGTTCCCCAGTAACTCCGCATGCTTATGTAAAATTAGGAACGAGGTTCCCAATATGTTATACTAACAATTGCTCTGTGGAATTGGGCCGCATACCCAAGGAAATGGGTGAACAGGTTCATGTGCCAACAGAAATTTGCCCATATGCGGACTGCATGTATACGGACAAGGCTTTTGTACCTCGAAATAATGGTACATATGTAATTGATAGACTATACTAGTTGTGTGACAGTGCAGTTTATTTACAGTTACCCGTTAACTGGAATGGGGTATGTGCTCCTATTCGACTGACCGACCACACTTTTATTATCTCTAAAAGTGAGGTGTTGTCTCCACGGAAGAGGAGAGCCCTGATAGAAATGAAGCCACACGATCCAGTATGGGGTTCAGACGTATCTGAAGATCATAAGCATTGGAGCACTGGCCAGAAAGTAGTCCTAGCACTATTCCCTTGGGTAGGAGTAGCTAAGAATATGTTGAGGCTGGAAACTGTTGAATATTGTTTGGGAATATTCATGAATGCCAGCATCAAAGCATGGAAGGGGAGCAATGATGAATTATCACAGATGCGTTTAATGGTTTTGCAGAACAGGCTTGTGCTTGACTTACTTACTGCGGCTCAGGGAGGTGTTTGTGTACTCTTGAATGATACTTGTTGTACATATATACCTGATCACACCTCTGATGGTCACAGTGTAGCTGAAGCCTTAGAGCAAATGAAACAAACACGTGATGCACAGGAAAAGGATAACACATATCAAAATTGGGATTTATTCTCATGGTTGTCCTTAGGAAACTGGTGGCAAATTATATTGAAATTTTTAACTCCATTTATTTTTATTTTATTATCTTTTTGTATCTTTTCTATGTGTATTATTCCATGTATTCGAAGCCTCATTCACAAAGCTGTTAATGGAGCAGTGCAGAATGTAATGCTTAGTGATGAATTCTGTATTCTACTCCAGAAGGAAGATCAACTGTGAATCATTTTATAACATCAAGCTAATGAAGTTATCACAGAAAACTGAATTCAGAGATGTGATGATAGATATAATATAGATAGATAGATATAAAATTTGGTGTTTATTAATGATAAACAGGAGGGAAATGTGAATGAAATGATGCTTTTATTTTTATCATTAATGAATTGTGTGTTTATATTGTGTTACAGACTAACCAGGTGTGATTGAGAAACTATAAGTCTGTTTAAACAAGTTGTAAAGTAATCAAGTCCTAAAGTGTTTGAACTGAGTGAATAATTGAAAAAGGTCAACAGATGAGTAACCTAAGATAACAGAAAGACTGCGTGAATGTGGGGAGGGGTCTGGGATGTTGTTCTACTGACAGATAAGGAAATTGTTGGAATGTCAAACTGTTAATAAAAAGGCTGGTCTGAGAAGGAACGATGGAGAAGGCAGAGCAGACTTCATGGAAGCAAGTCCTTGCAGTTTCTTCTGTGCTCCTTCCCTCTGATCCTCTCTGGTCAGAGTAAATAAGTCTAAACCTGTTTTGAGTCTTTATTGGTAAAACAGCGCGTCGAGAAGAGAGTTTTCTTCATATATATATATATATATATATATATATCTTCTAAGCGTACCATACGCTACGCTAGGCGTACCAAACACCTTTAATATTAAGTGTACCAAACACTATTTAAGCGTACCAAACGCGGGTGAACAACATGCCACTTTTAGCCTACCACAGACATTGAGAATTGTATTGAATTGTATTCTATCCCAATCAGAAGCCCTGGATGACCCGGGAGGTCCAGCGGCTGCTTAGGGATAGGAACAGCATAGCTCGAGCAAACCTAAAGAGAGGCATCAGAGAGGCCAAGTCAGACTACAGGAAGAGGATTGAAGACCATCTAGACAGTAATAACAGCAGGCTGGTGTGGCGGGGTGTCCAGGACCTCACCAATTTTAAGACCAATCAGGGAGCGGCTGATGGTGACGCCACACTAGCACAGGAGCTTAACATCTTCCTTGCATGTTTTGAAGTGGAGCCACCAGAGACAGCCAGGCAACGACCCCCGGCACACAGTATCCCAACTCTCACTTTTGAGGGGAGTGAGATCAGGCGAACGCTGAAGTCCATCAACCCGAGGAAGGCTGCTGGACCTGACTGTATCCCTGGGCGGGTACTGAAAGAGTGCGCGGATCAGCTGGCTGGAATTTTTACCAAGATTTTCAACCTGTCCCTGGCCCTGGCCCTGTCCACTGTACCTTCGTGTCTGAAATCTTCCACCATAGTCCCCATCCCAAAGAAACCCCACATCTCCAGCTTGAGTGACTATCGACCCGTTGCACTTACACCAGTGGTGATGAAGTGTTTTGAAAAACTTGTACGGGGCCACATAACATCACTTCTGCCACCAAGTTTTGACCCCCACCAGTTTGCTTTCAGGGAAAATAGATCCACTGAGGATGCTGTGGCCATAGCCCTCCATGCCGCACTGTCCCACCTGGAGCAGGGGGGGAGCTACGCCCGAATGCTCTTTGTGGATTTCAGCTCGACATTCAACACCATCCTTCCCTATAAACTGGTGGAGAAACTGGAGCTTTTGGGGTTTCCGCATTTCATCTGCATGTGGATTAACAGCTTCCTGTCAGACTATTTTGCCAGAGGGTCAAAATAGGCCAACACACATCCAGGGCCCTTAGTCTCAGCACCGGCACCCCACAGGGCTGTGTGCTGAGCCCTCTACTCTATACCCTATATACGCATGACTGTGTCCCTGCCCATGACAGTAACACCATTGTTAAGTATGCGGACAACACCACACTGGTGGGACTCATCACTGAGGGGGATGAATCAGCGTACAGGGACGAGGTGCAGCGGCTGTTGGGGTGGTGTAAGGAGAATAAGGTGTTAAGGAGAATGCTCCTTAACACCAACAAAAGAGCTGATCATAGACTATAGGAGGAAGAAAACTGACTTTTCCCCACTCTCCATCAATGGGGAATTGGGAGGAGAGGATCACTGATTTCAGGTTCCTGGGAGTCCAGATCGAGGAAGGTTTGACCTGGAGCAAAAACACCTCTGAGCTGCTGAAGAAGGCCCAGCAGAGACTTTTTCCTCAGGGTGCTGAGGAAAAATATCATCACACAGAGACTTCTGCTGTCCTACTACCGCTGCTGTATAGAGAGTATCTTGACCTATTGCATCGGCGTGTGGTATACGAGCTGCACGGCGGCTCAGAGGAAAGCTGTCCAGAGGGTCATAAACGCAGCTCAGAAGATCATTGGCTGCCCTCTCAGGACACTGGCCGACTTTCACATTTCCCACTGTCTCAAAAAGGGCCAACACATCCTTGGGGACACCTCACACCCCGGGCACTCTCTCTTGGAACTGTTACCGTCGGGTCGGAGATACAGATCGATCAGAGCAAGGACAAATAGGTTGAAGGACAATTTTTATCCTACCATTATAATCCATCCATCCATCCATTTTCTCCTGCTTATCCGGGGCCGGGTCGCGGGGGCAGCAGTCTAAGCAGGGACTCCCAAACTTCCCTCACCCCGGACACGTCCCTCCAGCATGTCCTGGGTCTTCCCCGGGGCCTCCTCCTGGTGGGACATGCCCAGAACACCTCCCTAGGGAGGCGTCCAGGAGGCATCCTGAGCAGATGCCCGAGCCACCTCAATTGGTTCCTCTCAACGTGTAGGAGCAGCGGCTCTACTCCGAGCTCCTCCCGAGTGACCGAGCTCCTCACCCTATCCCTAAGGGTGCGCCCAGCCACTCTGCGGAGGAAACCCATTTCGGCCGCTTGTATCCGCGACCTTGTCCTTTCGGTCATTACCCAGAGCTCATGACCATAGGTGAGGGTAGGAAC
Organism: Periophthalmus magnuspinnatus; assembly: GCF_009829125.3. Classification (NCBI taxonomy): domain Eukaryota; kingdom Metazoa; phylum Chordata; class Actinopteri; order Gobiiformes; family Gobiidae; genus Periophthalmus; species Periophthalmus magnuspinnatus. The sequence goes on along the minus strand of NC_047128.1, from coordinate 8,788,837 downwards.
GTAGATTGACCGGTAAATCGAGAGCTTTGCCTTTGGGCTCAGCTCCTTCTTTACCACAAGGGACCAATACAGCGACCGCATCACTGCCGATGCTGCACCATTATAACCACACTTAATAAACATACCTGCACTTACTAAATATATGTATATATTTATTATTTGTATGAGATTGTGTAATAGGTGGGATGTATGTATGATGTATGTGTGAGGGGGTCTGTTTTTTCCTAGCACCTTAAGCTGCTCGACACTTTTTTTTTTATTTCGTTGTACATGTGGCATGTTGCAATGACAAGATATATACAATATACACAGGCACTGTGTACCAAACACACTAAACAACACCTTTAATACTAAGTTGTTGTTTTTTCTAAATGTATCTGGAACGTGCACAAATATTACTCTAAATTTGTCCCATAACTTTTACTCCTTGACTTTACCTTCTCCCACTCACATAAATTTGGTAACGGAAAAAGGAAAAAGAACATACATACATAGGATGGTAATTTTGAACTTCATAAGTATATTCTTGATTCATCCTTCGATCCAAGGGGAACATTCAACTTAAATATGGCTTTTACTGATTACAATGGATGTAATGTCCCTTATATTTATGTTATAATTTGGTATTGTGGTTATCCAATCTAGATACAGATACAGAATGAGCTCCAAAATTAGCCTCTTTGGTACTGTTACATTGTAGTAGTACCACTTTTGAAACACTAAGTGTCCAGGCTACATACAGTTCCTTTTCAATGTCTAATGTGCAGATGTTTGAGGTCTCTGCTTACCTTTTTACTTTAGCGTGGTGAGTGTGGAGAAGGGTCCAGCCTCAAAGAGAACCAGGGGCTCCGGTGGCAAAGTCTAGTCCCAGGCCATGCTGTGGCCTGATGCCAATGGTCCAGTAGAAATCACGTCAGGGTCACCAAATTGTTGAGGAATTTAGCCTTTTCCTCTCGTATTCGTTAGTTTCTGCTAAGACAAAGAATAACCTTAAACCAGAGATAAAGTTCAGAAAGGAATTTACTCAATCACCCAGTAAAGAGCAATACTTGGACACGGAGTCTGTGCAACTGACATTCCCAGGCAGGGACTAAATGTTTACGCATATACAATGAATTTTCATACGCATACTATAGTGGGAAGCCACCATGGTTTAGACTTAGCGCCTCTTCGTTGGTGCACAGGCCAGGCAGACCTCTTGGCACATTGCACAGTCTTATCAGGCTGTGACGAGCATCCTTGTTGTCTATTGCTCCGATTGCTGACACATATTTTGTTGGTTTAACCAGGGTGACAAGTCATGAGTCAGTACATGCCTATCAATAAGTCATTGCCCTGTTATACATGTCCTGAACATATATCTGCGTCACACAGCTGTAATCAAGTCCTCGTCTTCTCATGAGCACTGGTACAACTATAATGAACTATAGCAATAAACTATGGCAATGGCTATGCAGAATAGCTAAGCACAGTTATTTTTCCTAACACTACATCTCTAAAGCTCAAAATGCTCTGTTCCACCTTGTGACGTCAAGTAGTGTGGTTTTCAAGTTTTGTTCAGTAGAGTTTGGTGATAAAATTATGCAAATGGTTCTATTGAAGGTATATGGAGTTTAAAAGTACAGTTGAGCACTCCCTGTATTACCACATGACATCACAAGGTAGAACAGAGAGTTTTCCATTTGAGAAAAGAAATATGCAGGATTTGTGTTAAACATGTGTGAATGAAACAAAACTAAACTCCTGATAAGATTTTGATAAGGAAACAACATTAGAACATCGGTCAGAAAATAGCAAAATATGGGCTGTTTAATATATATTAGCCATAGGCTGTAAATAAAAATGGACATAGCTAACTCTGCGTCTCAGCCCTGGTACTGTCTTGGTTTTTCCCTGCACTCACGTTCCTGGATCCTGGCCCGCACCTGGCTTCCTGCTCACCATCAGATCAACCCTCAGTTTTGTATCTTGTCTAAATCTGTACAATAAACACTGTAAATATTCCCCGAGTCTGCACTCTTTGGTCCGCCACACCCACCGTTATGACAGAACGACCTCGCCAACCAATGACCAAGCAGACTCGGGGTTCATCGGACAACACGACCTGCCCACCCTGCTTACCTGTTTGTCTCCTGTTCATGGGCCTGTTCCCCGCTTGCTGTCCTGTCCCAACCGGTCCACTCCCAACCTGTCCTCCCCTCGCCTGGACCGTTGTAGCTCCGCTGGACACCGTTTCCCATCCAGGGACCTCCTCGTGTCATCTGCCCCTCGCCTGGACCGCTGTGGCTCCGCTGGACACTGTTTCCTGTCCAGGGAACTCCTCGTGTCATCTGCCCCTCGCCTGGACCGTTGTAGCTCCGCTGGACACCGTTTTCCGTCCAGGGACCTCCTCGTGTCATTTGCCCCTCTTCTGGACCGTTGCAGCTCCGCTGGACACTGTTCTCCGTCCAGGGACCTCCTCATGTTCTCTGCCCCCTCGGTGGGACCCTCGCAGCTCCGCTGGACAAAGCTTTCCGTCCAGGGACCTCGTTGTGTCGTCCGCCCTTTGCCCGGACCGTTGTTGCCCCACTGGACAGTCCCCCTTCTTCCCCAAATTCAACCGGCCCGCACCAGTGATATTTTGCCCTCCGTCCGGCTCCCCTCCTCCCACCCTTATCGGTCCGTTGGGCCACCAGGAGGTGGCCCTTAGGAGGGGTACTGTCATGATGTGTGTATTTCTGTTCCTGTTTTGTCTCCCTGTGTGCTCTTCCCCCTCCCTCACCTGCCTGAACATGGAGCTGGGCGGAGCTCTCTGCTCCTCCCACGCACACCTGCCTTCCATTAGCGCAATCACCACCACCTGCTGGAGTGGATAAGAGGGACTTGCACCAGACACTCAGGGCGAGGTCGTTGTCGTGTCTGTGTTGCTCTGTGTTGCTCTGTGTTGCTCTGTGTTGCTCTGTGTTGCTCTGTGTTGCTCTGTGTTGCTCTGTGTTGCTCTGTGTTGCTCTGTGTTGCTCTGTGTTGCTCTGTGTTGCTCTGTGTTGCTCTGTGTTGCTCTGTGTTGCTCTGTGTTGCTCTGTGTTGCTCTGTGTTGCTCTGTGTTGCTCTGTGTTGCTCTGTGTTGCTCTGTGTTGCTTCACCCTGTTCCGTACTGGATTATCTGCGTTTGGTGCCGGATCCTATGTGTGCCTTCAGCCCTGCTTCGACCCTGCTTCGACCCTGCTTTGACCCTGCTTTGACCCTGCTCCGACCCTGCTTCTACCCTGCTTCTCAGCCCTGGTACTGTCTTGGTTTTTCCCTGCACTCACGTTCCTGGATCCTGGCCCGCACCTGGCTTCCTGCTCACCATCAGATCAACCCTCAGTTTTGTATCTTGTCTCAATCTGTACAATAAACACTGTAAATATTCCCCGAGTCTGCACTCTTTGGTCCGCCACACCCATGAGGGTGGTAAGACAGGTATGGAGGGGCCAGGTTGTGGAGAGCTTTGTATGTGAGGAGTATGATTTTGTAGTGTATGCGGTGCATTATGGGGAGCCAGTGGAGCTGTTGCAGGACAGGTGTGATGTGGTGATGGGAGGGTGTGTGTGTGATAATGCGGGCAGCTGAGTTTTGGACCAGTTGGAGTTTATGGAGTGATTTTTGTGGGAGTCCGAACAGAAGAGAATTGCAATAGTCTATACGGGAAGTGACCAGGCTATGGATGAGGATGGCGGTGGGGTGAGTGAGGGACGGAGGCGGTGGACACATACTATATAGCTCTTGATCACAGAATGACTATGCAGACCTCTGAAACTAGGGAGGGGCCAAAATTAGAGAAGCGCCCCAAGAGGGCAACCGGTCCTCTCGGGGGGTATTAGGCAAAACCAACTTTTTTTTTTAGGTTTCTACTATTTTATAATGTTCCTTGCATGTTTGAGTAATTTAGCAATCTCTCCCAGGTCCTATTCAAACCCTCCTCACGGTTAGCCATTAGATTCTGTGCAATGCTCCACCCACAAGCCTATGTCACTAATCGTCCCACACAGCAATTCTGCATAAATATACAAACCATGATACAAAACTGTACATAGCAACTTGACAAACCTGATATGATATGCAGTAGTTTCATCAGTGGGATGTACACACTGATTGTGTTGTGATAGCGCTCTGAAGGGGGAGTGACTTAACGCGGGGAGCAAAGGGAGGCAAAACAAAAGTGAAACTCAACTTAATACCTTGTTTATGGTGAATATAGTATTTTCAAAATGTTCAAAAGGTAACATGGTGATCTAAATATGTTATGGTTTAGCAGTTAATACCCCACAGATACTAATATGGATATAAGTAAAATACCCTCTTTTTAAACTTGGTTTTAGCTCCTCCTTTGACTCATGGCTAGTATCGATATTTGACCACTAGCACAGTTTTAAAACCGTTTTTTCAGACACAAAAGTGGAACAGGATAGACCATCCCTGCATGACCAAACGCAAATGCAAACTTGTAAGAAAGAGCCACGTGTCACCATGAAAATATGGTGACACATGTTTGTACTTTCTTTCAAGTATGCAGTTGCAACAAGTTTGTTTAGAATGTGGAATCTGAAGTGTAGCAGACCTAGGCCCAGTGAGGGCAGAGCTGTGGTGCTCCGGCAGAAGTGCGACCTCTACTGGTGCGCCACTTACAGTTTTGTTCAATTGCCTTGGCTCATTTTCTGAAACTTTTTTGTAAATTTGGCAAATTGCACAATTTGCAAAACTATTCCTGTAAGCCCCAAAACAATGTAGACTGTCTGAAAAGGTAAACTTTGTGAACAAAACGTCAAACACTCTTCAAACAGTTCACTTTATGGTTCAAATATGAACACAGTCATCAGATTTATAAACTTATCGAACTATCATCTAGACACTCACTGGCTGAAGAATGCTCTTTTATATGTGTAGTGTAGTCTCAGTGGGCCACGTCCCCTAAACATGTGCAATATTAAAATATTACATTACAATATTACGAAAAAGTATAGTTTACAAATCTGTGTTGTTATCAGTTTGTATTTGAAATCTGTAGGGCCAGTCCTAGCCTTTAGGGGGCCCTAAGCTGAATTTGTCATTCTGGCCCTCGTCACTTAAGTGTCACGTAGTCAAATTTGACAAAATTAACCACAACCAATTGTATAAAGACTGAAAATTGTAGAGGCTCACAACAGCAATAGCCACAGGTATAACAGTAGAAAAAAAGGTAAGTAATGGAGGTCTGCTAGAGAATTTTTTTTTCTTGGTTTTTGTTGCATTCCAGCTGACTAAAGTGGGCTTACATTTATCAATTCTTTACATCATAAAATGCAGAACTGGATAGAGTAGCCAAAACATGTACAAGGTTACACTCACTTAAAAATTATATTACTCAAGAAGTACCACGTAGTGAGTTAGGAGACATAAATTTGCATATAAAATTAGCAGAGATTTCACTTAATTGCGCATATAAATGAGTAGGAATGCACAGATACAGATGCCAGTACTCTTACTCATTAATGGGCTGCCGTAATCATAATCGTAATCAAAGCTGTAAACATATGTGACAGTAGTAGTTCACAGAAGATATCAGCGCAGCGCTTGTGTTTACGATAGTCACATGCTAACATTTTAACTTCCTGTAATCAAGAAACACATATAGCGGCTGAATAGAGGGAGTTCAGAGCTTTTAAAAGGTATAGCATATGTGGCCGCGGTAAAGTAAGACAACACTCACTGTTATGCTAATGGTGGCTCGTTAGCAGTTAGCGCAGCTGCAAAGACAAAGTGATAAATATTAAAGCCAGCTTAAAGCTTATCTAAATAAATTATATTTGAATTATATTTGACTAACTAGCTTTAGCTACACTCACATCATCTGATGGTTTAGACCACAAACAGTTCTGTCTGTCTTTCTTTCATTTATTTGTCAGGGATAATTTACAAATACATTAATCTTACAAAAGAAAAGATGATTTGTACCAGATTTAGCTACTGCTACTTTCCATCTGCAGTCCCTGGGCAGGACACATTAAAAATACACATTTCCGTAGAATGACATTATAAGACTTACAGTTCATCATTTAAGATTGGCAGTAAAATAGAATAAATGTCCCAATGTTCAATATATTTCCTACAGTCCATACAAATATTTAAAAAATGTTATGTGCAAGTTTTTACAGTGAAAACAGAATGATACAAATGAATTAGAATGGATGATTAAGATCCAGAGACAACTTCAAACTGAAGCAGATTACTCTGTCTGATTGTTTGAAAAGAAAACACCTGAGCAAAGGCCCAGAATCTTTTTGGAACTGTGTGATTTTACAGAGGATGGAGTGGAGTCCCTGAATCAAAAACCTGTTTCACACAGGTTTTATGACAGCAGTCATTTACTCTGTGGATTCTAGTGGTACTGTGTGTCTATATTGTGCCTTCATACTGTGCCTATGGACTTTGTTAAGACTGTGCAGTATTAAAGTAGACAGATTATAGTATGTGCAGAGAGGGTGTGCTGTAATCAGGTACACAGACTACAGTACGTGCAGAGAGAGGGTCCAATGTTCGGGTGCACAGACTATAATACATGCAGAGAGAGTGTGCAGTATTCCGGTACACAAAATACAGTACATGTAGAGAGAGTGTGCAGTATTTTGGTACACAGACCATATTATAATGTACGTATAATGACTTTCCTGGTAGAGGGTCTGTCACCTGCACTTCTTCATAGGATGTAATTGCTGTGTCTGGAATTTATTTATTTACAGCATTATCGCATTAAACGTATCTATCTCTATCTCTGAGGTGAGGGAAGTCTGGGAGTCCCTGCTTAGACTGCTGCCCCCGCGACCCGGCCCCGGATAAGCGGAAGAAAATGGATGGATGGATGGATGGATCTCTATCTCTATATTCTAGTCAGAATGCTGGTGTACAACCCACCTTTGTCTGACACTGAGAAACCCTGAAGGTGAAACAAAATATCCAGCAGGGGTCAGTATTGAGCTACTAATGCTTGACCTACAGGCTTCCAACATGACACATTTTACAGTCATAATATAAGCAATCTAAAGGTATACTCATGATATTGATATGGTTCGTTTTCTTACTACTACTACTACTACTACTACTACTACTACTACTACTACTGCTACTACTAGGCTACTTCCAGAAGTGGATAGTACTTGGTTACATTTACTTGGGTAACTTTTTTATTACTGCTGCTGCTGCATTTACTAAAATAACTTTACACTTTTCAGAGTACTTTTCTTGCAGCATACGTCTACTCCTACTTGAGTAATATTTTTTATTGAACAGTACTCTTACTCAAGTAAAAGTTGTGGTTATTTTTCCCATTGTGAGCAAGTCTACAAGTGACTTGAGCTTTATGTTGACAGCATGAAATTTGTGCTTCTTGCAGCGCCCATATTATTTAGTTTGTCTCATTTTTGTGTCTGTTTGAAGGACAAAACATGAAATAATGCACAAAAGCTGGTATTTTCAAAGTACATTCACTTCAAATTAGATCTTACGTCCTTACAGTTACTCTTTAAGTTACTCTTTGTGTGCTAGTTTTCCAAAATACTTTTTTTTACTCTTGAGTACTTTCTTGGGCCACTACTTTGTACTCCTACTTAAGTAATATTGTTTTGAAGTAGTGTTACTTTTACTTGAGTGTCATTTTTGGTTACTCCAAGAACCTCTGCCAGTAAGTGGCAATGCTGCTCTCTCTCTTTGGTTGACAGGCCCATAGCAGACAGACCTGCAGCAGCAGGCGTAGCAGGCATAGCAGAAGAAGCTAGCAGATGTAACAGTGGTAGCAGGAGTAGCAAAAGTAGCAGGCTTAGCAGACAGCCTGGTGACACTCTGACAGCTATAATTGCTGTGTCTGTCTGTTCAGACGAAACCTGAGCCGCGTATTTGTTCAATGATAAATCTGTCTCCCAGCTGCGCACAATGAACCAGGAAGCGTGGGCAGACTGCACAGCCAGGAAACAGGGACTAGGGACCAAGAACCATGGACCAGGGCCCATGGACCAGGGCTCAGGAACCAAGGACCAGGAACCAAGGACCAGGAACCAAGGACCAGGGATCAGGGATGAGATGCATAAGGTTGTATACAAGATTGTTGATTTTCTAACTTTCTGTTGGTTAAATTAATTTTCACATCCAGCGCTAAGAGGCAACTGCTGTTGTGATATTGGCTTTACAAAAATTAATTCAATTTAATTATATACTTCTATAGTTAGAAATCGAAATGACCTCTTGTTTTTTTTCTACCATAACTAACAAGATATGATATAAACAACTACTACTACGAGCTACACTGCCTTTAAATGCACCACTGATCAGAATAATAAGTTAAGCACATGATTGCCACAAGATATATATTTATTTATGAACCCACCATAACAAACAAAAAAAAGCACAAAACACATTTTTCAAAAGGTGGCAAAATGTAAGAATATTATTTATACAAATGTCTATTTCAGAAAAGAGAAGCACAAATGACAACTACGGCAAGTGGACATGGACAAAACAAGAGCTATAAAGAGAAAAATGTGCATGGACATGGACATGTTCCCTACAGGGTGAGTACAGGGCACTGGCTCCTCAGAGCAGTGGTCTCAGAGGGGTAGATGCTACTCTTTCTGAAACAGACACTAGTTTTCAGCATTGTAGAACCAGCTGTGAGTGTACACTGTAAAAATAGCACCACTGGGCTAATACTAATATGAGGCTGCTGTCACTAGGCACACTGTAAAAACATGCTCATGTGATGCACCTGCAGAGAAGGAGGAACCAGGTAACCTCCACAATGGCTAATCCCCTTGTGTCAAATGCACTGGTGCTACAGCCATCTGTCATATCAAAGTCACATTATAAACGTATGTACACAAACAAGCATGCGTCAGCCTCTGGAGCCAAATATATTTACATTTGGTACAATTATGTCATAATTCCCTTTGTAAAAAGCTGTGCTTAGTTTAACTGCCACATTCAGGCAGATACAAAAATACAACTTCAAATTCTCCATGAATGCAGCACTGTTCAGTCAACAACATCCACCAAAGGACAAGTCCAGCACACAGAACATGCACCAAAGGATAGGTCCAGCACACAGGACTACATCCGCCAAAGGATAAGTCCAGCACACAGAACGTCCACCAAAGGGTAAGTCCATTACACAGGTGTACATCCACCAAAGGACGAGTCCAGCACACAGAGCATCCACCAAAGGATAAGTCCAGGGCAGGAGTACATCCACCAAAGGATAAGTCCAACATACAGGACTACATCCACCAAAGGATAGGTCCAGCACACAGGACTACATTCACTAAACGATACGTCCAGCACACAGAACATACACCAAAGGATAAGTCCAGCACAAAGGACTACATCCACCAAAGGAGACCCTGGGTCTCACGTTTGAGGAACTGTATGTGTCCATGTTGGTGTTGAATTAAAGGGATCTGAGAAAGGTGTATTTATCTAATAATGATCTGAGAATACTGATGCTATACTGGCAGGCATTCTGACAGGGACCAAAACTGAGGTCACCTGTCTGACAGGGACCAAAGCTAAGCTCACCTGTCTGACAGGAGCTCTGTTGTACTGTGACATAGCCTGTGCTGGAGTCAGTCAGGAGATGATACTGGTTTTAAATGACTATGGCATTATCATTCATAATCTAATGTAGACTGATCCAGTTTAAGATATCAGGGTTACCTGAACACAACAGGGTTACCTGAACACAATAGGATTACCATAACATCAAAAATGTGACTAAAATGTAGCTGTACATAGAATGAGCCAGTACTAGTGGTCTGCTGGTGCAAGTCAGGACACACAGCGTGACTGTGACATGACTGATGTCCAGACTCTTTGAATGCCCTAGACAGTTTAGTGAAATGAATACAACATAAAGCTGACTTGATGTACAAAAGGCAAAAGCAAATGCAGAGTCCTATGTGGCAGTAGCAGAGTATGAGTTCTGTCCGAGCACAGAGGAGACAGAGGGGACAGATGAGACGTCTGCTGGTGAGAGGACAGTTTGTCCAAGAGTCAAAGTGCTGAGGACACAGCACAAGGTTGGCTCAAGTGTATGTGGAGGGACACCAGGCTCCCTAGGACACACTGGAGCACCGAATACTGGGGGATCCCATCTGAGTGAGCACTTTGTCCAGCCACTGCAGAGGCCCGTTCAGGTGCAGCTCGATCCAGCAGGGGGTGCTAGTCACTGTCTGCCGCCTGGGGACCAAACACATACAAAATACATTAAAATAGGAACTGTGTACATAATCATTACTAATATTTGCTTCAGACAAAAAATGTTTTCTTGCTGTTTTTAAACATAATATTAGTAATATAATAATAGTGTGAATCTTTACCAGGGCTTGAGGCATGACAGCATTTTTTGCTCATAGGCCATTGTCGCTAGTCGCATTTAGTGTTTCAGTGTATCATTTTTTAAGTGACCCTAAACTCTTAAACTCCACCTAGAAACAGTGTGATTGAGCCGCTTGCGGCTCTTTCATCCTCTGGCTCTGCGTGGCTTGGGAAAATAAATTTTAAGTATTTAATTGAAGTGTATTTTATTTGTGGTTTTTTTTTATTGTAGTTTAAATTGGAAGATTATTGTGATCTTGAAATATTAAAATAAAATTATATTTTTCTTATCTTTCGTTGCTCAAAATCACGGAACAATATTAAAAACAACACTGCTCACGCCTCACAGACGACAGCAGTCCTGCGTAAAGACACAGCCCTGATTTTCAGACACTATGCAGAGGGATCTTCTTCGACGTAACGCCCGTCCCTCATGATGCGCTAATAAGCTTGTCCATAGATATATCATGAAAATCCTGATAGGAAATCGCCACAGAAATCTATTTGATGTAGTGGCAAGTTTATTATCTGCTCTTGTCTCCGCGATGACGTATCACGTATAACACATCAGACACGTCGCCCAAAAGTAGAGCCACAAGCGAGTGAAAATGAGCAAAAACAAAAGTCTGGAGAGCTTTTTAACAAAGGGGAAAAGCCCAGCTGAGGAGCCAGAAGAGGAGACTACGACCTCCAAGAAAAAGAAAGCTAAATTTAACAGACAATACCAGGAGTCCAACTTAAAATATGGGTTTGTCGCTACAGGTGAGTCTCACGCGCAGAGTCCGCTCTGCGTAATAAGCGGGAAAAGCAAATGAGGCAATGAAACCTTCAAAACTACTTTGGCACATGGACTCTAAGCACCCTGGATTATACAAGAAAGAAACTGTGGCACAGACTAGACATAATCACACTGCGGGTGTCATTGTCTCTCATCACTCCTCGATGGGACCACCTCATCGCAAAGAAACAAGTGCAGGGCTCCCACTGATGCAACGGTATAGTGAGTTGTATTTTTTATGCACTTAACGTACTTTTGCCATATTTATCTGCCACGTGTAGAAGGCCGGTCCGTGAAAATAAAACCTACATTATTCCGTTACATTATTATTATTATTATATACAGTGTTATCTTCATTTTAGATGTCAAAAAGTATTTGTGGCTCCCAGTGTTTTATTTTCTGTGGAAAATGGGTCCAAATGGCTCTTTGCGTGTTAAAGGTTGCCGACCCCTGGTCCCTGGTGTTTGTAATTAGAAACACCTTCCTGTAATTAGGGCAGTTCTGTGCGATGTCACCAATTACTTAAAACTGCAGTGGCCACAGCACAAACGTACATTTTTTTTTTTTTTTACCATAATTTGATCGTCAATTCCAAGGCTGAAATTATCCTAATGATTCTAGAAAAGGTGTATGGAGATAAAAAAAAACAGAGCAGCACTTTTGGTATTAGCACATGACATCACACGAGTGTTTTCCATTTGAGAGAAGAACTACTGCCTAAATATGCAGGATTTGTGTGTTAAAAATGTGTGAATGAAACTAAACATAACTCCAGGTACGTTTGTGACAAGGAAAGAACATTATAACATAACAACAGAGTCATATTAAGGTCCTTTAAGCCAGAATTCCCAGGCAAACCTTATTTTTCCACAGTTCCTAGAAGTCTAACACATCTGTCTAGTTTCCAGTGCACACCGGAGGATGCATAGAGAGGGAAAGTGTGGGGGAGGGTCCTTGACAGTAACTCTAATCCTCTTAAGTATTTCCACATGTGCTTCTGACCATGCTATGGGCACACTACCCACCCTGGCCTGTGTCACTGCCAGTTCTCTCCTCTTTACTATCAGTGAGTCAGAGCCACAGAGTAAACGAGCCGACGACACTGTTTAAGGAAAGTTTGTTTAGAAATAGTCCAGAGGTTGGCTGATAAACACACACCATATATACAGTTTAGTAGTGAAAAGTGGATTTAGTGTTTAGTGTTATAAATTCTGCTGGATTATTACTTTTTTAATTGCAAGCACGAATAAATAAAAATAAATAAATAAAAAAAAGGCGTAGAGAGTAGGGAGAGTGTGGGCAGGCCTAAGAGGCAGAGGCTGAGAGGGAGACTGTGGATGGAACTAAAGGGGCGGGATTTGAGGTGAGAGGGAGAGTTGGTGGGTATAAAGGGGCGGCACCTAAGAGGAATGAGATTGTGGGCATGGCAAAAGGGGCAGGACCAGTGAGAGTTGAGGGAAGGACAAGCGCGGGCGGGGTTGCGTGCTCTGAGTCACTCTCTGTTTCTGTCTGTGTTTACATAAGCAGGGATGGCTTAAAATGTGAACTTCACAAATGGTTGCACTTCTGACACCGTCTCGTTTTCCTTCTTTATTTAGGTCGTATAAAGTGTATTGCAGAGAACTGAATGTCCCTGTGTCTCCACATTATTCTATATAAAACCTGCTATCCCTGTAGTTTACACATCGAAAATACATGTGGTTTGTGTAGTGTTTTAGCAGCATATGGCAAATTCAGAGGTTGTTTGGGATATAGGAGGCTGCAGAACAATTTTAGTTGTTCTAAACTCAGGACACTGGAAAAATACCATACTTTTATCTCAGCTATGAATCTACCCCTATTCCTGCCTCAGTACAGATATTCTATAAGCAGCTCTTGAGGTCAAAATAGTCAGCTGTGTACTGTCTGCATCTAATTAATATAATAATAATAATACATTTTATTTGTTAGGCGCCTTTCAAGGCTCTCAAGGTTGCCGTACATACATACATACACAATACAAATTGAACAATGTAAAATATGTTTCTTATAGTCCGAGAATCAGGAAGTGCATGGTTAGCATGCAAGTTGTTGGCTTTACTGTGACGGCAAAACTCTGCTATGATCTCTTGTGAACGTTCTGAAAAGCCCTTATAAACTCATCGTGGTGAATAATTAAGATGCCTTGAATGCATGAGGTAAGTGAGGAATAACTCTGAACCACTGCAAACTGTTTAAAATGAACAATAAGGTACAGCGTCTTTAATGTTGTGGTTAAGTGAACATTTCCATTACAGGTTTTCTCAATGCTGACATTAAACTGGTAAGAAATCTCTTTTATGGTTCAAGGAAGGAACAAAATAATAAAGTCCAGATTAACTATATAACTCAATTTTGTGATTTAATTTGTGTCTTGTAACTAAATCAATTGAAAATGCTTCCGATCAAATCAAAATTGCTATGTGAATGTGCTCATTTAATAACTTGCTGAAATGATTGTATTAATATACTGACAAGCAAAAAAACAAATTCAATTGTGTAACTGGACAAACGTTTTAGAGTGAAGATGTTTGGCTGCTCATCCTAGTGGCTTCTTGAATTCTGGTCCAATTGCTGGTGGACACTGCCTTATATCTTATATCTGAAGGGAGGAGCTAAATACAATGAAACTAACAGACTTGTTTACAGTTTCTGTTTGTTGGCTAGGTCTAATGAGCTACACTAAGTGTGAACTGTAATATTTGCATAATTGTTCAGGCCCCTAATGGCTGCTCTCACATCTATTAGAGTAGTGGCTAAACAAAACACAGTATGTCTCTAATGAGGAAACAAGGTTAGAACAGATTTAAAAAAAAAGTGAAATAATTTAAATACGTTAAATAATTCATAAAACCTTTTACATATTTTGCCGTTGAGCTATCTGACCTGTACTCAGCTCCCCAGCCCTTGACGAAGCTCATGCGGATGGTGCACATTCGGGTGAGCTGGTACACAGCCTCAAAGCCCTGGTTGACCGACTGAGCCAACAATGCTGCAAACTCCTGGTTATTAAAGATCTTCAGGTTGCAGCCTGGAGGAAGCAAAGAAAAGGTCTAGTAAAACACACAAGGACAGTCAACTACAGAAGCAGTGTATACGTACAGTAATGTGAGTGCAAATGATGGTACTGGATATGTATTTGTGCAGAGCAGCTGCACCTTAAAGGGCCTATGTTACTGATTTGTGTGGTAATACAGGAAGTGCTCCACTTTGTTTAAAACTTCATACACCTTCACTCGAATCATTTGGATAATTTCAACTCTGGAATTGCAAATCTCTACTGAGCTAAAGGTAAAAGGAGCTATTAACTTCAAAACTGAAATGAAGGGGTCTTCATAACATCACAAGGTGGAACAGAGCATTTTGAGCTTTGGAGATGTAGACAGACTAATACTAAAGGGTTATTCAAACATGTGAATGAAACAAACAACTCCAGGTGTGTTTTTGATGAGATAACATTCTACCATGGCTTAAAACAAAAAATTCAATGTTGCGTAATATAGGACCTATAAACAAACTGGAGTGTGGTGATTTAAGGTGGCATGCAGGATTTTTCATAGGCATAACCTGTCTGCACCAGATATAGTGAGGCAAATAAGTACTTGAACACCCTGTGATTTTACAAATTCTCCCACTTAGAAATCATGGAGGGGTCTGAAATTTTCATCTTAGGTGCATGTCCACTGTGAGAGACATAATCTAAAAATAAAATCTGGAAATCACATTGGATGATTTTTAAAATAATTTATTTGTATGTTACTGCTGCAAATAAGTGAACATATTTGAACACTTGAGAAAATCAATGTTAATATTTGGTACAGTAGCCTTTGTTTGCAATTACAGAGGTCAAACGTTTCCTGTAGTTTTTCACCACGTTTTCACACACTACAGGAGGGATTTTGGCCCACTCCTCCACACAGATCTTCTCTAGATCAGTCAGGTTTCTGGGCTGTCGCTGAGAAACGGAGTTTGAGCTCCCTCCAAAGATTTTCTATTGGGTTTAGGTCTGGAGACTGGCTAGGCCACTCCAGAACCTTGATATGCTTATATATGTTATCCTGGCTGTGTGCTTCGGATCATTGTCATGTTGGAAGACCCAGCCACGACCCATCTTCAATGCTCTAACTGAGAGAAGGAGGTCGTTCCCCAAAATCTCGCAATACATGGCCCCGATCATGCTCTCCTTAACAGTGCAGTCGTCCTGTCCCATGGGTCAGAATTCTAGCTTATAGACAGGTGTTGAAATACTTATTTGCAGCAGTAACATACAAATAAATTATTTTCAAAATTCATACAATGTGATTTCCAGATTTTTTTAATTATGTATCTCACAGTGGACATGCACCTAAGATGAAAATTTCAGACCTCTCCATGATTTCTAAGTGGGAGAACTTGCTAAAATCACAGGGTGTTCAAATACTTAGTTGCCTCACTGTATGAGGTAAACATGTTCAAATGTTGATTGTACTGATAATAATTGAAAAGTGCATTAAATCTGTTACAAAAACATACGTGATGTAAACTTGGTTTGTTAGATTTTGCCTTTTCAGTCACCAATCAGAATGGGCTCCTCTCTTAGAGAACCCTTTTGGATTTATAGGGAACTGATTTTAGTCATAGGATCTGGCAACCCTAAGATGACAGGTAATGGCATCCCAGGTTCAGTTATGGCTGTATTGAATTGGTGTTTCTATGCTAATGAATGTATGTATGTTACAGTTATGATAAGTCAAACAAACAAACAAACTCATCTCAAAGAAACGGGGTAATGAATGTTTTGAAATAAACTGCATTTGTGGGTATTTACAATTAAAAAATTATCAACTTAATCGAGCAATATGAAGCAATTAATTACAATACAATATATATTTGGTACATAAGCACCACCTTAATGTCGTCAGCTGTTCAGTGCCACTGACCTCTCTAATTGCCATGTGGTTGAGATCTGGGCACTCACCTGGGGGTATTTTGCAGACCGTGGCTGGGTGCCATCCGTAGCGCTGGTTGCAGTTTGGGCTTTGAACAAAAATGGCACTGTCACTGAGGCACTCTGCGAACACTTCTCCGCCGATGTAGTAGAGTCTGACCCCTCGGCCTGCACACAGCACAGAATACAGCACAGGACAGGACACATAAATTAACTGTCAGAAAGCATGTAACACACACAAACCCATCAAATAGTCATCATAATATTAACAACACATGGGATTCATAAAAACATACAAAGCACTTTACAGAGTTACTTATTCACTCCAAACTACTACAATTGTAGCCACACCTGCCATGGGGTAAACTGTCCCTCCGAATACCACCAACACTCACAGACCTTGCTCATAATAGGCAAGATGGGGAAGTGTATTGCATGGGGACACAGCAATAGAGCCACTGCTGCGCCACTGTGGCATGTGGTATTCCCAGCATTCTACTATCTATATACTAACCAGGCCTGGCCTTGCTTTGCAGTTGAGATCTGACGATATCAGGCTTTGACAAGCAGATATGGCCACTGACAATGCTAATGTACAAGTTAATGACAGTTAATATGCAAAATGTGGCATGATAAGGTTTTAAAATATAAATATAAGCTAAACAAGGAAAGGAGTGGCAAGAAATACCCAAGCTGAAAATCCACAAATGCTGAACCCTCTTTGTTGGATATTGGTTTCACAAATTTGCATACATTTTGTGCTTGTTGTGCTTGTTGTGCCCGTGTTGTTGTGCTTGTTGTGCCCGTGTATTTGATTATCATCACTATGTTTTAATACTGCAATACTTAATCTTAATCTTGAAGTAAAGTCTACACTTGGGTGTAGTGGATACCCATACCGATGTGCCTGCGAGTGAGCTCCACAGCAGCGTTGCGGTTGACATTGGAAAGCAGCCCCAGACAAAAGCGCTCTGAGTTGGAGGGGTCAGTGAAGCCGTCCACAGTGAGGGACGGCTGGGATGCGTGGAAGGTCTCGCCCACGCGCTGGTTCAGCTCATAGTATGAGATGGAGCACCAGAAGGCAGGCTCACAGTACGTCACCGGCTGGAGGTCTGGAACACACATAGTTTGACTCATACAACAACTGCACAACATGTAGAAATTATTAGGGAAAGGGATTTTTTTTGTCATTACCCATATCCGATAGTTTGCATGCTGCTGTGTTGACTCATTACACTCTTCAAAAACACAGAGGAAGCATAAAAAAATAATGGTATCATATATCGGCTAATACCAATATTGACAAATCAATACCATCTGATACAGATATTGGAACCAATATGACCCATCCCCAAAAATTAGGATGAAATATGATTTTTTTTTTAAGTGTAACAATTTCATAGCAAGATGCTTCATGTTTAATTTTGTGACCCATCAACAAATATCCACTTTTGAGATGCACTTTTGCTATAGAGCTGGCGTTGTCACATCTCCACTGTCAGCATTCTATTACATGTTAATCTAATAATAGTAAGATGTACTACTAGCACTGGACTTAGCCTTCACTCAAATGTATTCTGACACTACAGAGACTTATGTAATTCACCAGCAGTACTCCAGCATTTAAAGGATTTGATCGAATGTTAACTCATTTAATTTACTTTATTTTGAGCAGATTCTTGAATACAAGAAGTCAGCATACATGTATTCAGTACACTTAATGCACATTTCATATTTTTTCTTATTTACACATGGTGCCCGTCCATTGATGAAAGAAAAACTCAATGGTCACAGAAATAACTTGAATCTGACAAAAGTAATAATGAATACAAATTCTCGGACTTTTTTTTTTTTTAAGTAATTCTGTTGAAGCATGGTTGAAAAGCAAACTCATGAAACAGGCCTTGACAAAAATAATGGTACCCCTAGAAAAGACTGAAAATAATGTGACCAAAGGGACATGTTAATCCAAGGTGTGTCCACTAATTAGCATCACAGGTGTCTACAATCTTGTAATCAGTCAGTGGGGATATATATAGGGCTACAGGTAGTCCCTGTGCTGTTTGGTGGACCAGAGGAAGCAAAGGAAAGAGTTGTCTCAGGAGATTAGACAATTATGGACAAGCATAGCAAAAGACTAAGTTCAAATCGGTCAAATGGACAAATCATTGTAGGAGTGAAGACGTTTCGTTGCTCACCCAAGCCGCTTCTTCAGTTCTGGTCAGAATGCTGGTGGCCACTGCCTTATATCTCTGGGGAGGGGCTAACCACCATTGAAACTATAAACAGCTCTTGTTTCTAGTTTCAGCTGAGACTACGCTATTCAGCCCTTAACAACCCTGCTATTGTTCTCATTGTTCTCTGTCTGATGATGGAGTTATAGCACTGCAGTGGATGGTGTGAATCCAACTGCAGGTATTGGTCAGTGTGTGGGCTTCCTGAAGACTTCTACCCGGAGTTGCCAATCCTCTCCTAATGTTACTGCACAATCTAAGAAGGACAGTTTGTTCTCCTTGGCCTCTTCCCGTGTGAACTTGATGTTAGGATCCACAGCATTAATATGTGCAGTAAAAGGCTCCAGATCCTGAATTTTGATTTTAGTCCAGTTGTCATCCCCATATCGATACCAGTATGTGAGTGGAGTGCCTGGAAATGAGGCCAAAGCCTCCTGTTTGAATTGTTCCATGTATAAGTTAGCCTCATGTTTCTTTTCTTTCACCAGTAGTTTATGACAAATCTGTTTCTTATTGATTGCATAACTGTTGCTTATTTCTTCCAGTAACCATGACAACATTGTTTAAAGAGGGGGTATTTTACATCTACATGGTATTAACTGCTAACACATAACATATTTAGATCATCATGTTACCTTTAAATGTTTTGAAAATGCTATATTCGCCAAAAATAAATTAACATGTTTTATAATTCTCACTTGCTTTTGACACTCTTGAGCCCCGGCTCCCTTTGCTCTCTGTGCTAAATCACTCTTCCCTCAGAGCGCTATCACAATCAGCATGCATCCCACTAATCAAACTATGTGTACAGTTTTGGATCATGTTTATGTATATTTATGGAGAATTGTCATTTGGGAGCATGGGTGACATAGGATTGTGGGCTGAGCACCGGACAGAATAGTACTGCTAACCGTAAAGAGGGCTCGAATAGGGCCTGGCAGATATCGTTAAAACAAACAGGCATGGATGACATATAAAACCACTTCAGGCATGTTTTTGATGAAGGGACAACATTATAACAAGGTAGAATCCAGGTCAACAATAGTGAGTTTAAAGTCTCATTAGAGGGAATGATTTATCTAAATGTGAATCAATACCCTGGAACCCATAACCTGGATCACAACCTTGACCCAATAACGTATAGGTGCATCCCTGATAGATTCCTTATTGCTAATGTACAGCATGTGGTTTAGATTACAAAATATAGTCAACCAATACTATGAAAAGCCTTAGAATGGGAGCAGTGAAAATACTTCCACAGAAAATGGTCCAAACACACACGATTCCCAGAAACAGCCAACCAAATGTGGAAACTCAAATGACAGGCTCCACAGACCAGTTTCAGGAATCTGCCTCATTGGGCTCATTTTCCCTCCCTCTCGATGATCCCACTCTGGACTCTGAAGCTTGGCTGGGGCAGTTAAATAATACTGTGTATTTTTTTCCTATCAGGGGAGGCTGCATTTGGCTGCTCCCTGCAGCTTTCTGCCCTGACACAGTAAACAGAGGATATCTGCATATATCTCTGTTATTGCTGGATCAGCTCCTTCAGCTACAATCCGATGTGTTTATATATTTATCTAGTGTCATGTGTGTTCACATGCACTGTCCCAAATAAATAAATGGACTTATCTCCAAAAGTGTGAGTATTTTCTATGTAGGTCAATCAGTATTGTCCTGAAATGCCACCGCAAACATTATATATATATATATATATATATATATATATATATATATATATATATATATATATATATATATATATATATATATACACACACCCTCCTCACTACCTTAACGTGGTGGAGCATGATCCTGCAAATGATTCTGGGAGCTATGTTGTCAGGGTCACCCATAGCAAACAGGTATTGGGGGAAGGGTCAGACTAAGAGATTCAAAAGCCTTTCATGATGAGTAGAAGAGCAAGTTATGTTGCCTGGACTGGCTTTACCGGGGGCCCACCCTGGAGCCAGGCCTGGGGCCTGGCCTTTTCCTATGGGGCCCAGCCGGGCTAAGCCCAAATGAGCGATGTGGACCCACCACCTGCGGATCCCTGAGGAGCCAGTGCAGAGAGATCTGGGCGGCAGTCGAAGACGGGGGCCTCGACAACCAGATCTCCAGACATGGAAAGTCACCTTACTGGGGTGAGGGCCTGAGCTTGTGTGGGAGGTTGAGCGTTACCAGCTAGATATAGTTGGCCTCACCTCCACGCACAGCTTGGGCTCTGGAAAACATCTCACTGAGAGGGGTTGGACTCTCCATTTTTCTGCCATTGCCCTTAGGAAGAGGCGGTGAGCTTGTGTCGGCTTGCTTATTTCCCCACAGCTCAGCCGCCACGTGTTGGAGTTCACCCCAGTGAACAAGAGCGTTGCGTCCTTCCCGTCAGAGACAGGTCTCTCACTATTGTGCCGGCCTATGGGCCAAACAGCAGTGCACAGTACCTGGGAGCGGTACTAGACAGTGCACAGACCGGGGACTCTGTGCTTCAACGCCCACATGGGAAATGACAGTGACATCTGGAGGAGGGTGATCGGGAAGAATGGGCTCCCTGAACCCGAGCTGACCTCCAGTGATGTTCTGTTATTGGACTTCTGTGCTAGCCACAGTTTGTTCATTACAAACACCTTGTTCGAGCAAGGGTGTCCACCAGTGCATGTGGCACCAGGACACCCTAGGCCGGAGGTCAATGATCGTCTTATGCAGCCGGAGGTCAGATAACATGACAGCAGTCTTCGACACTCAGGTGAAGAAGGGGGCAGAGCTGTCAACCGATCATCACCTAGTGGTAAGTTGGATGCACTGGCGGAGGAGGAAGCTGGACAGACCTGGCAAGCTCCAGCGTACTGTGAGTGTCTGTTGAGAACATCTAGCGGAGCCCTCTGTCAGAGGGGCTTTCAACTCACACCTCTGGAAGACTTTCTTCCAGATTCCGGGGAAGGCTGGGGACAGATTCCGAGTGGGCCATGTCCGCCTCTATCTCCATTTCGTCGATGCGGCCGCTCGTAGCTGTGGTCATAAGGTCTGCGGTGCTTGTCGCAGTGGCAACCCCCGAATCCGGTGGTGAACACCGGAAGTAAGGGATGCCGTCAGGCTGAAGAAGGAGTCCTATCAAGCCTATTGTTGGCTTGTGAGATTAATCTGTGAGGCTGGGTCAAGCATACTGTGGCTCGTGCGGTCGCACAGGCAAAAACTCTGGATACACAGGAGTTGGCGGAGGCCATGGAGGAGGTCTATCAATCGGCCTCAAAGAGACTCTGGCAAACCGTCCAACCCCTCAGGAGGGGGCTTCACCAACACCGTTTACAGTACAAGCATGGAGCTGCAGACCTCAACTAGGGATGTTGTCAGATGGTGGAAGGAATACTTTCAGGATGTCCTCAATCCCACCGTCACATCTTCCAAGGAGGAAGCAGAGACTGGGGACCTGGAGGTGGACTCATCAATCACCCTGACTGAAGTCACTGAGGTTGTTGGCAATCTCCTAGGTGAGAAGGCTCTGGGGGTGGACAAGATCTGTTCCGAGTACCTTGAATCTCTGGATATTGTGTCTTGGCTGATATGCCTCTGCAGCATCACAGGGCGGTCGGGGACAGTACAGCTGGACTGGCAGGCCAGGGTGGTGATCCCTCAGTTGAAGATGGGGGACCCGAGGGTATGTTCCAATTACAGGGGAATCCCACTCCTCAACCTTCCCGGTAAGGTCTATTCCAGGGTACTGAAGAGGAAAATCCAACCGGTAGTCGAACCTCAGATTCAGGAGGAACAGTGTGGTTTTCGTCGCCAACATTGGAACAGCTCCTTCAAATCCAAGGTCATGGTTCTCGACCGAGAAAAGGTGGTTTGCCCTCTCTGGGTATGTGGTATGTGAGTCTTTGCCTCAAGTGTAGGAGTTCAAGTATCTTGGGGTCTTGTTGGTGAGGGAAGGATGGAGCGTGAGATTGACAGCTGGATCGGTGCATAGTGATGCGGTTGCTGTATCGGACTGTTGTGGTGAAAGAGGAGGTTAGTCGAAAGGCAAAGCTCTCGATTTACCAGTCTACCAATCTACATTCCTACCCTCACCTACGGTCATGAGCTTTGGGTAATGACTGAAAGGACAAGATCATAGATACAAGCGGCCAAATTGAGTTATCTCCGCAGGGTGGCTGGGAGTTCCCTTAGAGACAGGGTGAGGAGCTCTGTCACACGGGAGAACACAGTAGAGCCGCTGCTCCTCCACGTCGAGTGGAGCCAGATGAGGTGGCTCGGGCATCTGTTCAGGATGCCTCCTGGATGCCTCCCTCGGGAGGTGTTCCAGGCAAGTCCCACTGGAAAGAGGCCCCGGGGAAGACCCAGGGCCTCTTTCCAGTGGCCCTGGGTCATGTTTCTTGGCTGGCCTGGAAATGCCTCGGGGTCCCACCAGAGATGCTGGAGGATGTGTCTGCGGTGAGGGAAGTATATATACAAAGGTTTTGCTTCTTGGCCATCTCCAAGTTATAGTGTTGTTTCCAGTGTTGTGATTTATTTTAAGGAAAGAAATGTCTATTTTCAGTCTCTAAACCCAGCGTGTCAGTACTGAAAAAGCTGCATCACTGGATTTTACTCTACCTCATTGTTGTGGTTATTTACAAACACATTATTATTAATCATGGCTTAAGTTTAATTTATGACATGATTTGGACAGACAGTTCCTCTGAGCAAGTGACACTAGGTTGGGTGCCTGACCTAGGTTGCTGTGAGGGTTAAGGTACAGACCTAGGTTGCTGTGAGTGGGTGACACAGGGTTAGGTGATAGGTTGGGGGAGCTGGTGTCCATGCTGTGGGTCATCTGATGGTCACTGGTCTCCCCATCCTCGCTCAGGTATCCGGGTGGCGGTGTTTCTGAAACCAAGTGCACAAATAATTAGACATCTCAAAACACAGCAATATAAACAAAAAGATGTGTTTTTTCTTGTGTCACTATGAGGGCAAAGTGTGCTGGTTCAAATATCATATAATAGGCAATTGTAGGCTTAAGCCTGTAAAATACTGCAGGATTTTTCAGTCTTTAAGGATTTTTAAATGTGCGACAAAAAGTACAGACCAGTGGAGAGCTGAATGAGATTTTAAATCTTGGAGCGAAGAGACTGCACACTACAAGCTGTTTCCTGTCTACAGTAAAACGACTTGCTTTGAGACACTGAAGTGTTCAAAATATCAGAGCATTGCATTTCCAGTTTAGACACAAGTCAAAACTGTGTTATCATTTATGAAATGTGGTACAATAGTTCAGGTAAATATTTTTAATACATACAAGGTAGCACTGTGTGGATGACACACGTGAGGATCTACTCTTTTTACCTTAAAAGAATGCTTAAAACTGCATAAATAGCACTGTTTTGTGAACTGGGTGTCATGTGTATGGGTGAGAATACAAGAGGTGAGTAATAAAGTCACTCTGTCTGCACCGGTGCTCCATTTTATTGGCTGTTGCTGTTGTGATGTTTTGTGGCTGCAATATGACAGAGAAGCTCAGAGTTACATTGACACCACACATGAGAAGCACAGAGGATTCAAAATTGCACACGAGGAGCTAAAGTTACGCCACACCTCTATGAAGCTGGGGAGAAGCAAATCGCAACCTAAATCGGAGTATAAATCTATTGATATTACATGTTATATGGACATTACTGTTTGAAACATTGCCAATGTCATTGTAAAGCCTTTCAGCAGTGTTGACTCACAGGCCCGCTGCAGGTGTAGGATTAGCCCACATTTAAATCAGGACTGACAAGGAGCATGTAAAACAATGACTCAATGCATAGTATTATATAATCACACATATACCAAACGTGTCCTCTACATTTGACCTATATTTCAATGTCACTGGGTCAATCTGTTCAGTACAACACCCATAGACCCCTGTCTAACTCATGAGGGAGAGTCATGGTCAGGAGTGCTAAGCTGGAAAAGATCTGCCAGTCAGATATTGGTGGAACTGACAGGTTGGACTACACATTTTAATAAAACACACTACACTTTTGGATAGAATTCTCCCTACTGTGATTTCATCCATATGTTTTAGAATTCACTACCTCCTGTAATTTTAAACATATTTTTCAAGTTTTCTTCCCAAATTGCTTCTAGATTTATGTAATACTATAATTTATATTCACAATAGATTTTATCTCAACAAATTAAATAGAAATTAAAGAATCATCAAAATCTGTCATATGTACTTTAATCATGTATATTGTTACTAAAACGATCAACAAAAAAATACAATTGGGACAAACTTATATTCTTATGTTTGAACATTTCTGTTGGATTTCCAACGATCTTACTAATGACTGTTATTGAGAGATACCTTCAAAATATCAAGACAATGCATTTTAGCAATGTCACTCCCCCATATGTGTTTTTTGTCCTTTGATGATGAGAAATCAGAATAAAAATCACACAGAATAAAGCCACATAGGGCATGAATACTTAACCCACGAGCTTGTGGCTATGAGGCAAAAGTGCTAACCAGGTTTACATAATTTTGCAAACAGCAGATTATAAACCTAAGCCCTTCAGTGGTGGAAGCAGGTAGTAGACATATTGGGCACAGTTGGGAAGACACAGCCCTGGTACCTGGGATGTAGTTACTCTGTGGCTCAATGCCAGCTGGGAAGTTGGTATTTTCGGGGATGGAGTGGCTGTAGTCATCCAGCGGAGGGAACTCACTGGGGATCTCTGTGTGCCTGGGCACCAGCACCGGGGGCAGCACTGCACAAACACACAAGTATATAGTAGTTATATTTTAAGGACAAAATCTTATCACATCCAGTTGATTCATAATATGGTCCCTTTCCTAGAAAGTAAATAGCATGTTAACATAATAAAAAATGCTGCTAGGAAAGTATCACGCTGCGTTCAATCCACGGCACCGAAATCATACTAAACGGTTGCATTATGGGTATGTTTATGGGATTACCTGGGGTGTCGACATGCTAGTAGAAGGGTTTATGGGTATGTTTATGAGTGTACCTGGGATCTTGACATGCTGGTACTCAGGGACCAGGTGGTGCTCAAGCACCTGTCCCTTTGACTTGCCCTCATAGTAAACACATTTAAGTTAAATATTTGCCCTATGAAGAGAGCAGATGTGTAAAAGTTGTTTTAAACATTCAACAACAAAAGAATGTTGTTTTCGCTCCCCACTCTCTTGTCAGTTTGTTTGACTCTCGCAGCCTAAGATTCCACGTGTGTCTTCACCTTAACAGCACCAAATCAATGTAGGAATAGTATAGAGTCCATAAAGAGATTCCACTAGTGGTGGCCTAAACATGCTCAGAAAAGTGAATTTATTTTATTTTCATAAATATGTAAACAAAAATATTCTCTTTACAGTATGTCATATTATATCCACTTAGTTGAGTGGCTTCCAGTGTTGTTTATTGTGGTAGAGTTTTTATTCAATTATATTTCAGCTAGCTTGTGTTGTCAGGCAAATGAATTTTGCCTGAGGCCTTCAGAATAAACAGAGCGGCGGACTGGACATTTACACTTCCTGTGATTGGATAAGCACTTAATAAGCTAGAGTCTCAAAGGCAGCAATTTGCAGAATGTCGAACTAAACCCGGAGATTCAACAGCTATTGCTGTATTTCTAACCCATAAAAAAGTTGAAGGAGAAGAAGAGATTAATCTGGCTACAGATATACTTTCCACACCATTTTCAAGATGGGCCTTTCACGAAAAGCTGGGTATTGTGAGAAGAGGTTGGTCAGCCCCTGTGATAGCTAACCTGTACCAGAATGGAAAAGGGTTGGTCCATAATTTCCAGATGAGGGTTGTTTTACCAAGGCAACAACAAAACATTAAAGCATGGCTGGGCACTTACAAGCTACGGTGCGTTTAAAAACATTCGGAGACACTCGAGAAAACCGGCAGCTCAGCGAGCAGGCAGAGAGATGGAGCTTCACAGTGAAAAAGTGAAAACTTTATGCACTGGCCTGTTTAACTGTTACTATTCCTGTGTCCACTGCATCTGTCGAGCGGGAATTCTCAGCTTTAAAGCATTTCAAAACTTGCTACCGACCGGACAGAAGCGGCTTTCAGCATTAGCCTCCATATCCAATGAAAAGGATTGCTGATGGAACTGAAACATACAGATAAACTGTACAACAGAGTCACTGAAGTGTTCTTAAGAAAAGAAAGGAGGATGGATTTTACTTTCAAATAAGAAAAGATGCTGTGGAGAATGTCTGTGTTGGCGAGTACAAGCATTTTATTTTTAATGTCTTCTTACCATTTTATTTCGTTAGTATTAAATCAATGCTAACAAAATAAAATGACAAAAATACAAAAAATTACCAAATAAATCTGATCATCTGCAATTTATAATGTTAATGACATGGCGCATTGAAGTCACCTCAGTTAAAACTGCAAAAATCGTAAATATCGTTCAATCTCAGCTGCGCCACATTTTTAGTTATTTGCTGTTGTGTAGCTTATTCTCAAAAAATGCAAATGATCTGTTTACTTTATTTTGTTATTATCTGGGTGTCTTATGAAATATGTATAATAAACAGTGACATTGCGCAATTTATTGGACAGACTTGTTTAAGCTCACATAGTGTCATTTTGGTGCCATTTTTTTTTGGGCTAAGCTTTTAACCTATTTGTATTTTTGAACAATCACAATGTTATATTATATATATAATAATATGTCTGTAGATTCAATAGCATGAGTATATTGCATTAACGCATGGCGCATTTCTTATAAAAGATCAGTTAAATTATCATAGAAACAACATAACACTTAAGTATAGGTGTGTGAACAAAAGTTTTAGACTGTGATTGTTCTAGGAGTGTTTTGTCTACAGCCCAGCAGCCCAGCTGCTGCTCAGACAGTAGCTATTCATTTTATGGGTGCGTTATGGCTGTGTGTGTATGGGTCATGATACTGGTAGTGGTAGGGGTAGGTGTGTATAGGCCTGTACCTGGGGTCTCGACACGCTGGTAGTGGTAGGGGTTGACGCACACCTCATCCTTCTTGGTGTGGAAGGCGTACTCACACAGCTCGATGGCGCGGAGCTCGTGGTGGGACTGCAGGTCGGGCCAGCGCCACAGCCGGCAGTAGATGACATGAGGAAGGCCTTTTCTGTGGGACACCTGCAGACGTCCGTCCAGAGACCTGAAACAGCACACAGGGGCATGTCAACTTCACTGTAGGGCCACAAATCTAATCACTCCAAATCTCCATTTGACTGGACGCAATTAGTACCATAAATTACCACATAGGGGTGCTCCGATCAGACACTGATGCTGAAAAATTTGCTGGGTCGGATATCTGCTTCCAAATATCAGTTCAGCTGATATCCTAGTGGGACATGTAAATTAATGTAATAAGACTAGTTACTGATCATAGTTGGCCCAAAAAGTCACAAAGAACAAAGTAGTTCCAAAGTTACTTGAGTGGTAAATAACAAATTTGGATTAGTTCTCTCTTATTTTAGTTTGTTTTTAGGAAATTTTTCAGTCTCTTCACTGATCATTGATATTGGCAGATACTTAAAACTATACTATTGGAATTGATTGCACAATGTATGAATAACACTGTTAAGAGACCCATCAGTATTTTTTACAATAGCTTAACTTAATTTTAAGTTTAAGAATCAGAAAATACAGTATCACAGCTAAATATCAACATCTAAACAGACCTCATGTCACAACTGAATCAAAATCACAACTGCATTGGTCACAATAATGATGCCCCATTTTAGTCAACTAATCGATCGGCAGCACAATAGTTTCTTTAGCCGAATACAACCCTAGACTAAAGACTGCCTTTTTGAATATTTTATTCATGGTAAGGAGTGTGATTACTACAGCATAATTAAAAGTATAATGAGAGCCCTATGGAACTGATGGTGGAGAGTCCAAAGCCTTCTTTTCTCCATGGAGATCAATCAATTCAGAATTAATCAAAATGTATTTTGAAGCACATTAAAAGCCAAAGCACTGAGCAATACAGGTAGCATTTATAATGGAATCAAACATACAAATAAGCAAAACAAGCAATAATTATAACAAGGTGCCAAGGTGAGATGATGACAGAATGGAATCAAACTTGGCAATCTGAATGGAGACTAGCAGGCCACTCCTCCAAATCATTTTTGATAAATAAAAATGGTGGAATTGAAGAAATGAAACGCATACTGCAGAACATGCTGTGGATCTTTCCAGTCAAAAAAATGACATTTTCATGAACCAAATTTCGACCAGAAAAAATTCCACAGTGCAACCTTTAAGACGAATCCAATATTGTCACATTTTACTATTATTCATTTGATATTGCCCTTGTAATAGATGTATTACTAGGGTTGTTCCGATATTGATGTTGGTCCGATGCTGCACATTTTCTGGTATTGGTATCAGAGAGTACTCATACCAAATCACTTTGTATTTCCAGAATGAGGACCCATAGATGCGAGCACAGCCGCTATTGCTGAAGGTTAAATGCAGACTAAGGAGGCTCTGCAGACACTTGAAAGATGCCAATAATGACAGAAAATTTGTGTTACCTCTTCAATATCTTCAAGCAACCTTTGGTGTGTATGCTGAACTGAGATGAGCTGGTAAAATAACTACAGAGAGTGCAGCCCGACAACAGCGCCAACACAGACCGTATTTTGAGGACCATACGTTGCTCTGGAGTAAAAGCTGCACCAGCGAAAAAATGTGTAATAATGAAGATAATAAAAAATTTGCACCTTTATGGTCTTATACATGAAGGAAATTAAATAAAATATTAAATGTATAAAAGAAAACGAGTGAAGTAAATTTTCTTACAGGTATTACAAACACAACAGCGTCATCTAGTGGTCAAACAAGTGAAATGTAACATGTATAACCAACCACACATACGTAAACACATACATGAAGCATAGACTGTGAACAGACACTTGTCTGGTATGGTAACGTAAGATATAAACAGTTAATCATAACTAAAGCAATAAAAAAACAAGCTAAAAATTTTACTCTTGATCTCACTCCAAAGTATTAAATGCATTAAAGTATCTCACTCCAAAGTACTAAATGCATCACTGGGCACTGGGCGAGTGCCCAGTTGTCACTGTGACAATAACAAAGATGTGAAATTATATATTTTAATAATTTCACATATCCCCAAACCGCCACCTTAACGTGGTGGAGGGGTTTGAGCACTCGAATGATCTTGGGAGCTATGTTGTCAGGGGCTTCATGCCCCTGGTAGGGTCACCCATGGCAAACAGGTCCTGGGAGACGGGTCTGACTAAGAGCGGTTCAGAAGCTCCCATGAAGACAGAAACAACAAGGCAAGCTACGTCGCCAGGACTGGCGTTCCCGGGGCCCCACCCTGGAGCCAGGCCTGGGGTGGGTGCTCGGCAGCGAGTGCCTGGTGGCCGGGCCTTTCCCCATGGGGCCCGGCCGGGCCCAGCCCGAAGAAACGATGTGGGGCCGTCCTTCCGTGGACCCACCACCTGCGGGAGGAGCCATGAGGGGCGGGTGCAGAGAGATCTGGGCGGCAGTCGAAGGCGGGGACCTTGACGACCGGATCTCCGGACATGGAGACTAGCTCTGGGGACATGGAATGTCACCTCGCTGGGGGGGAAGGAGCCTGAGCTTTTGCGGGAGGTTGAGCGTTACCGGCTAGATATAGTCGGCCTCACCTCCACGCACAGCTTGGGCTCTGGAACCATAACTCCTTGAGAGGGGTTGGACTCTCCATTTCTGTGGCGTTGCCCGCGGGGAGCGGCAGCGAGCTGGTGTGGGCTTGCTCATTGCCCCACAGCTCAGCCTTGTGTTGGAGTTCACCCCGGTGAACGAGAGGGTCACGTCCCTGCGCCTTCGGGTCAGGGACAGGTCTCTCACTGTTGTGTCGGCCTACGGGTCAAACAGCAGTGCGGAGTACCCGGCCTTCTTGGAGTCCCTGGGAGGGGTACTAGATAGTGCACCAACCGGGGACGGGGAATGACAGTGACACTTGGAGGGGCGTGATTGGGAGGAATGGCCTCCCCGTTCTGAACCCGAATGGTGTTTTGTTATTGGACTTCTGTGCTAGTCACAGTTTGTCCATAACAAACACCATGTTCGAGCACAAGGGTGTCCATCGGTGCACGTGGCACCAGGACACTCGCAGGTCGATGATCGACTTTGTTGTCGTGTCATCTGATCTCCGACCGCGTGTCTTGGACACTCAGGTGAAGAGAGGGGCTGAGCTGTCAACTGATCCCCACCTGGTGGTGAGTTGGATCCGCTGGCAGAGGAGGAAGCCAGACAGACCTGGCAGGCTCAAGCGCATCGTGAGGGTCTGCTGGGAATGTCTGGCTGAGCCCTCTGTTAGAGGGGTCTTCAACTCACACCTCCGGGAGAGCTTCCCCCTGATCCCAGGGGAGGCTGGGGACATGAACTCTGAGTGGGCCATGGGCTGTCTTGGCTGACACGTCTCTGCAACATCGCGTGGCGGTCGGGGACGGTGCCTGTGGAATGGCAGACCGGGGTGGTGGTCCCTCTGTATAAGAAGGGGGACCGGAGGGTGTGTTCCAATTACAGGGGAATCACACTCCTCAGCCTTCCCGGTAAGGTCTATTCCAGGGTACTGGAGAGGAGAATCCGACCGATAGTCGAACCTCGGATTCAGGAGGAGCAGTGTGGTTTTCGTCCTGGTCGCGGAACACCAGCTAAATACTCTCCATCGGGTCCTCGAGGGTTCATGGGAGTTTGCCCAACCAGTCCACATGTGTTTTGTGGATCTGGAGAAGGCATTCGACCGTGTCCCTCGTGGTGTCCTTTGGGGGGTGCTCTGGGAGTATGGGGTCCGGGGCTCTTTGCTAAGGGCTGTCCGGTCCCTGTATGACCGGAGCAGGAGCTGTGTTCGCATTGCCGGCAGTAAGTCAGACCTGTTCCCGGTGCATGTTGGACTCCGCCAGGGCTGCCCTTTGTCACCGGTTCTGTTCATTATATTTATGGACAGAATTTCTAGGCGCAGCCAGGGGCCGGAGGGGGTCTGGTTTGGGAACCACAGGATTTCATCTCTGCTGTTTGCAGATAATGTTGTCCTGATGGCTTCTTCGAGCCAGGACCTGCAGCAGGCATGGGGCGGTTTGCGGCCGAGTGTGAAGTGGCTGGGATGAGAATCAGCTCCTCCAAATCCGAGGCCATGGTTCTCGACCGGAAAAAGGTGGTTTGCCCTCTCCAGGTGGGTGATGAGTCTCTGCCTCAAGTGGAGGAGTTCAAGTATCTCGGGGTCTTGTTCACGAGTGGGGAAAGGATGGAGCGTGAGATTGACAGGCGGATCGGTGCAGCGTCTGCAGTGATGCGGTCGCTGTATTGGCCAGTTGTGGTAAAGAAGGAGCTGAGTCCAAAGGCAACGCTCTCAATTTACCGGTCAATCTACGTTCCTACCCTCACCTATGGTCATGAGCTCTGGGTAATGACCGAAAAGATAAGGTCGTGGATACAAGCGGCTGAAATGGGCTTCCTCCGTAGGGTGGCCGGGCGCACCCTTAGGGATAGGGTGAGGAGCTTGGTCACACGGGAGGAGCTCGGAGTACAGCTGCTGCTCCTACACGTCGAGAGGAACCAGTTGAGGTGGCTCGAGCATCTGATAACAATAATAATTAAAACTGCAAGCAGTGATAAAGGCCCTCGCCACCCCTTGCGACCGCGGGGTACATGCCACAGTGAAGATCCTGCCTTTTGTTCCCGCTTACATCACCCCTCCCCCCAAAATCAGCGACTAAGTAATACTACTCCATTCATTCCAAAGAGAGCATTTATGACATTGTCACACCCGCACGGTTGGAAATAGAGGTATGTCTTTATTGGCTTTTTTGTTCCGTATGATGTGAGGAATATGTGTACCAAATTTCAATGGTCTATGACAAAGTAATAATTTTTCATCCCAGTTAACCACAGCCCATGTATTTCAATGAGAAATGTCAGACGTTGCCATGGCAACACCTTTCAAAATAGAGGTATGGTGTCATTGACTTTTTTGTTCAGTATAGGAATAGGGATGTTCATGCCAAATTTCAAATGTTTGTGACAAAGTATTTTTTTTACATGTCATTTAAAATTTTCAAGGGGGCACTGTGGAGCAATGTAATATTTGATATGTGTAAATTGCATATCTATGCACTCAGATCACGATTTTGAACAAAATGTATATTAATGCCGGAAAATAGGAAACTGCATGTTTGAGCTACAGGCCATTTAAAACTTCAAAAAACGTCTTTTTTCTTTGAAGGCTGGCCACACCCACATTTTTATAACTTAAAAAAATTTAGGAGAGTAGCCTATAATCCCACATGTGTCTAATTTATTTTGACCAATTCGCAAGTTTCTTGAATGAATATCCAATGCGCAAAAAATTCAAATGTGTGAGGTAAAATTTTGAAAAAATGGGGTTCCGCCCACAATGGCCGACTTCCTGTAGGGTTTAGGGTGGGGTCATAATATAATTTTTTACTTGTCTTGACATGTTCTATGTTTGTACCAAATTTCATTTGTCTACAATGAAAAAGATCTCTCATTGCCGCAATGTATTTCAAATTTTGAGGTGGCGCTATTGAGTCATTTTGTTACGTAAATTTTTTTGCACATCAAAATACAACATTTCTTGCCAATCTTGAATTTTAGGCCATAGTTTGATGAGTGTAGAGCATCTATTTAGTCTACAACAAAGTCCAGAACTCTGAACCCCATTCATTTCAATGACACATTTATTATGTTACCACGGTAACATAGTTGCAAATAGAGGTATGTTGTCATTGGCTTTTTTGTTCAGTTTGCCAAGCCAAATGTCCATGTCGAATTTCAAATGTTTACGTCAAAGTAATTTTTTTGGTCCAATTCAAAAGTTCAAGGGGGCGCTGTGGAGCAATATAATGTCTGACCTATGCAAATTGTATATGTATGTGTTCAGATCCACATTTTGAAAAAAATGTATATTAATGCCGGGAATTAGCAAACTGCATGTGTGAGTTATGTGCACTTTAAAACTTCAAAATATTGCTTTTTTCTTTGCAGGCTTGCCACACCCACATTTTATGATATAGAAAAATCCAAGACAGTTCCCTATAATCCCACATGGGTCTAGTTCATTTTTACCAATTTGCAAGATTCTTGAATGAAAATCCAAGGCGCAAAAAATCCAAATGTGAGAGGTAAAATTTTGAAAAAATCGGGTTCCGCCCACAATGGCCGACTTCCTGTAGGGTTTAGGGTGGGGTCATAATATAATTTTTTACTTGTCTTGACATGTTCTATGTTTGTACCAAATTTCATTTGCCTACGATAAAAAAGATCTCTCATTGCCGCAATGTATTTCAAATTTTGAGGTGGCGGTATTGAGTCATTTTGATACGTTAATTTTTTTGAACATCAAAATACAAACTTTTTTGCCAATCTTGAATTTTAGGCCATAATTTGGTGAGTGTAGAGCATCTATTTAGTCTACAACAAAGTCCAGTACTCTGAACCCCATTCATTTCAATGACACATTTATTATGTTACCACGGTAACATAGTTGAAAATAGAGATATGTTCTCATTGTCTTTTTTGATCCGTATGATGAGAGGAATATGTATACCAAATTTCAATGGTCTATGACAAAGTAATAATTTTTCATCCCAGTTATCCAAAACCCATGTATTTCAATGAGAAATGTCAGACGTTGCCATGGCAACACCTTTGAAAATAGAGGTATGGTGTCATTGACTTTTTTGTTCAGTATAGCAATAGGGATGTCCATGCTAAATTTCAAATGTTTATGTCAAAGTAATTTTTTTGGTCCAATTCAAAAGTTCAAGGGGGCGCTGTGGAGCAATTTATTGTCTGACCTGTGTAAATTGTATATCTATGTGTTCAGATCAACAGTTTGAATAAAAAAGTATATTCATGCCGGAACGTAGGACACTAACTGTGTGAGTTACATGCAATTTAAAACTGTACAAAATGGCTTTTTTCTTTGCAGGCTGACCACACCCACATTTTATAACTTAGGAAATTCCAAAAGAGTTGCTTATAATCCCACATGGGTGTAGTTCATTTTGACCAATTTCCATGTTTCTCGAATGAAAATTCGAGGCGTAAAAAATTTAAATGTGAGAGGTAAAATTTTGGGAAAATGGGGTTCTGCCCACATTGGCCGACTTTCTGTAGGGTTTAGGGTGGGGTCATAATATAATTTTTTACTTGTCTTGACATGTTCTATGTTTGTACCAAATTTCATTTGTCTACGATGAAAAAGGTCTCTCATTGCCGCAATGTATTTCAAATTTTGAGGTGGCGGTATTGAGTCATTTTGATACGTTAATTTTTTTGAACATCAAAATAAAAACTTTTTTGCTAATCTTGAATTTTAGGCCATAGTTTGATGAGTGTAGAGCATCTATTTAGTCTACAAGAAAGTCCAGTACTCTGAACCCCATTCATTTCAAAGACACATTTATTATGTTACCACGGTAACATAGTTGAAAATAGAGGTATGTTCTCATTGGCTTTTTTTTATCCGTATGATGAGAGGAATATGTGTTCCAAATTTCAATGGTCTACAACAAAGTAAGAATTTTTCATCCCAGGTATCCCAAACCCATGTATTTCAATGAGAAATGTCAGACGTTGCCATGGCAACACCTTTGAAAATAGAGGTATGGTGTCATTGACTTTTTTTGTTCAGTATAGCAATAGGGATGTCCATGCCAAATTTCAAATGTTTATGTCAAAGTAATTTTTTTGGTCCAATTCAAAAGTTCAAGGGGGCGCTGTGGAGAAATTTATTGTCTGACCTGTGTAAATTGTATATCTATGTGTTCAGATCAACAGTTTGAATAAAAAAGTATATTCATGCCGGAACGTAGGACACTAACTGTTTGAGTTACATGCAATTTAAAACTGTACAAA
This sequence comes from Periophthalmus magnuspinnatus, assembly GCF_009829125.3. NCBI lineage: Eukaryota > Metazoa > Chordata > Actinopteri > Gobiiformes > Gobiidae > Periophthalmus > Periophthalmus magnuspinnatus. The sequence goes on along the minus strand of NC_047128.1, from coordinate 8,753,628 downwards.
ATGGCTTTTTTCTTTGCAGGCTGGCCACACCCACATTTTATAACTTAGAAAATTCCAAAAGACTTGCTTATAATCCCACGTGGGTGTAGTTCATTTTGACCAATTTTCATGTTTCTCGAATGAAAATTTGAGGCGTAAAAAATTCAAAGGTGAGAGGTGAAATTTTTGAAAAATGGGGTTCTGCCCACAATGGCCGACTTCCTGTAGGGTTTAGGGTGGGGTCATAATATAATTTTTTACTTGTCTTGACATGTTCTATGTTTGTACTAAATTTCATTTGTCTACGATGAAAAAGGTCTCTCATTGCCGTAATGTATTTCAAATTTTGAGGTGGCGCTATTGAGTCATTTTGATACGTGAAATTTTTTTCCACATGAAAATACAACTTGTTTTGCCAAACTTGAATTTTAGGCCATAGTTTGATGAGTGTAGAGCATCTATTTAGTCTACAACAAAGTCCAGTACTCTGAACCCCATTCATTTCAATGACACATTTATTATGTTACCACGGTAACATAGTTGAAAATAGAGGTATGTTCTCATTGGCTTTTTTGATCCATATGATGAGAGGAATATGTGTACCAAATTTCAATGGTCTATGACAAAGTAATAATTTTTCATCCCAGTTATCCAAAAACCCATGTATTTCAATGAGAAATGTCAGACGTTGCCATGGCAACACCTTTGAAAATAGAGGTATGGTGTCATTGACTTTTTTGTTCAGTATAGCAATAGGGATGTCCATGCCAAATTTCAAATGTTTGTGACAAAGTAATATTTTTTGTGTACCATTTAAAATTCCAAGGGAGCGCTGTGGAGCAATGTAATATTTGACATATGTGAATTGCATGTCTATGCACTCAGAATGAAAATTTTGAACAAAACGTATATTAATGCCGGGAATTAGGACACTGCATGTTTGAGTTACGGGCCATTTAAAACTTCAAAAAACATATTTTTTCTTTGCAGGCTGGCCACACCCACATTTTATGATTTAGGAAAATACAAGAGAGTTCCCTATAATCCCACATGGGTCTAGTTTATTTTTACCAATTTGTAAGTTTCTTGAAAGAAAATCCAAGGCACGAAAAATTCAAATGTGACAGGTAAAATTTTGGAAAATTGGAGTTCTGCCCACAATGGCCGACTTCCTGTAGGGTTTAGGGTGGGGTCATAATATAATTTTTTACTTGTCTTGACATGTTCTATGTTTGTACCAAATTTCATTTGTCTACGATGAAAAAAGTCTCTCATTGCCGTAAGGTATTTCAAATTTTGAGGTGGCGCTATTGTGTCATTTTGATACGGTAATTTTTTTGAACATCAAAATACACATTTTTTTTGCCAATCTTGATTTTTAGGCCATAGTTTGATGAGTGTAGAGCATCTATTTAGTCTACAACAAAGTCCAGTACTCTGAACCCCATTCATTTCAATGACACATTTATTATGTTACCACGGTGACATAGTTGCAGACAGAGGTATGTTCTCATTGGCTTTTTTGTTCAGTTTGCCAAGCCAAATGTCCATGCCCAATTTCAGATGTTTACGTCAAAGTAATTTTTTTGGTCCAATTCAAAAGTTCAAGGGGGTGCTGTGGAGCAGAAAAAAATCTGACATATGTAAATTGTATATCATTTTGTGTAGATCAAGATTTTAAACAAAATGTATATTAATGCCGGGAAATAGGACACTGCATGTGTGAGTTATGCACATTTTAACACTTCAAATTATTGATTTTTTTTTTGCAGGCTGGCCACACCCACATTTTATGATGTAGAAAAATCAAAGACAGTTCCCTATAATCCCACATGGGTCTAGTTCATTTTGACCAATTTGCATGTTTCTTGAATGAAAATCCAAGGCGCAAAAAATCCAAATGTGAGAGGTAAAATTTTGAAAAATGGGGTTCCGCCCATAATGGCCGACTTCCTGTAGGGTTTAGGGTGGGGTCATAATATAATTTTTTACTTGTCTTGACATGTTCTATGTTTGTACCAAATTTCAAAATAATACATTTTTCACCAACCTTGAATTTTGGGTCGAATAAAATTGACTTTTCGTTAACGTTCAGGGGGTCAAAAGTGACTTCAATCCGGCCAACAAAATAATAAAGAATAATAAAGAATAAAAATAATAATAATAATGGAAACGCATTTTCCACCCATTATTTTTCTCCTAAACCATAACAGCTACAGTCATGTGACTTTCTCGCATTGTGCCCCATCACAAATAAGGCCCCTGTGATTTTTTTCACACGTCCACGTCAAAGCATTTGTCTTCTACGAATTTTTGAAAATGAAATTTGAAGAGGGCGCTAGAGAGCCATTTTGTGAGGGAGTGCCTTGATTTGCATACCATTGCGTTCAGCTCACAAATGTACATAAACGCTGTATTAGCATTTTCCCAACAAAAAATGTGTGAAAGAGAAATATTTTTTTGAAATATTCCAAAATTAGCGTTTTTGTTGAAAAATCACCCTGACCACACCCGAAGTCATAATCAAAATATAATTGATCATCTTTAATCACACATGGGTTTAGTGGGATTTGGCCAAATTTGACGTGTTTCTGATGAAAACTGTGCGAGAAAATGTCCTGAATGCGAGGGTGTGCACTTTTGTCATTCCCGGGTTTGATCCAATATGGCCGACTTCCTGTACATTTTAGGGCGGGGCCATAATATCATTTTTGTCATGTCCCGACATGTACTATTTTTTGCTGTGAGTTTCAGATTTTTACGTTGACTTTTTTCTGAGTCGGGCTCCCATTGGCCCCATGAAAATCAAAGTTTGAGGGGGCGCTGTGGAGCAATATGAAGTCTGACCTGTGTAAATTGTATATCTATGTGTTCAGATCAACATTTTGAATGAAAAAGTATATTCATGCCGGGACGTAGGACACTAACTGTGTGAGTTACATGCAATTAAAAACTTTTAAAAATGGCTTTTTTCTTTGCAGGCTGGCCACACCCACATTTTATTACTTAGAAAATTCGAAAAGAGTTGCTTATAATCCCACATGGGTCTAGTTCATTTTGACCAATTTGCTAATTTTTTGAATGAAAATCTGAGGCGCAAAAAATCCAAATGTGAGAGGTAAAATTTTGAAAAAATGGGGTTCCGCCCACAATGGCCGACTTCCTGTAGGGTTTAGGGTGGGGTCATAATATAATTTTTTACTTGTCTTGACATGTCCTATGTTTGTACCAAATTTAATTTGTCTACGATGAAAAAGGTCTCTCATTGCCGTAATGTATTTCAAATTTTGAGGTGGCGCTATTGACTCAATTTGAAACATTAATTTTTTTGAATATCAAAATAATAAATTTTTCACCAACCTTGAATTTTGGGTCCAATAAAATTGACTTTTCGTTAACGTTCAGGGGGTCAAAAGTGGATTCAAAGTCGCGACCAAAATAAGAATAATAATGGAAACGCATTTTCCACCCATTATTTTTCTCCTAAACCATAACAGCTACAGTCATGTGACTTTCTCACATTGTGCCCCATCACAAATAAGGTCCCTGTGAATTTTTTCACACGTCCACGACAAATCGATTGTCTTCTATGAATTTTTGAAAATGACATTTGAAGAGGGCACTAGAGAGTCATTTTGTGAGAGAGTGCCTTGATTTGCATATCATTGCGTTCAGCTCACAAATGTGCATAAACACTGTATTAGCGTTTTCCCAACAAAAAATGTGTGAAAGAGAAATATTTTTTTGAAATATTCCAAAATTAGCGTTTTTGTTGAAAAATCACCCTGACCACACCCGAAGTCATAATCAAAATATAATTGATCATCTTTAATCACACATGGGTTTAGTGGGATTTGGCCAAATTTGACGTGTTTCTGATGAAAACTGTGCGAGAAAATGTCCTGAATGCGAGGGTGTGCACTTTTGTCATTCCCGGGTTTGATCCAATATGGCCGACTTCCTGTACATTTTAGGGCGGGGCCATAATATCATTTTTGTCATGTCCCGACATGTACTATTTTTTGCTGTGAGTTTCAGATTTTTACGTTGACTTTTTTCTGAGTCGGGCTCCCATTGGCCCCATGAAAATCAAAGTTTGAGGTGGCGCTACCGAGTCGTCTTTCGTTATTTTTTCTCAGGGTCTTTTGTTCCAATTAGAGCTTGTCGAGTTCTAATTTTTGACACCACTCACTGCCATGTCGGGGCGTGTTTACTACTTGATTTTTGCCATTTTCCGGGTTTCGGACGCGGTTTTAATGAGTCCCTCGCCGGGACGGAGTCCCAGGCTCGGGCCTAATTAAAACTGCAAGCAGTGATAAAGGCCCTCGCCACTCCTTGCGACCGCGGGGTACATGCCACCGCGGAGATCCTGCGTTTCGTTCCCTCTTACATCGCTCCTCTCCCCAAAATCAGCAACTGAGTAATACTACTCCATTTATTCCAATGGGAGCATTTATCACATTGTCACGCCTGCACGGTTGGAAATAGAGGTATGTCTTCATTGGCTTTTGTGTTCAGTTTGACAAGCCAAATGTCCATGCTTAATTTTAGATGTTTATGTCAAAGTAATTTTTTTGGTCCAATTCAAAATTTCAAGGGAGCGCTGTGGAGCAATATCATGTCTGACCGATGTAAATTGTATATGTATGTGTTCAGATCCACATTTTGAAAAAAATGTATATTAATGCCAGGAAATAGGACACTGCATGTGTGAGTTACGCGCAATTTATAAGTTCAAAATATTGCTTTTTTTATTCCAGGCTGGCCACACCCACATTTTATAAATTAAAAAAATTAGGAAGAATAGTCTCTAATCCCACATGGGTCTAGTTCATTTTGACCAATTTGCAAGTTTGTTGAATGAAAATCCAAGGTGCAAAAAATCCAAATGTGAGAGGTAAAGTTTTGGAAAAATGGGGTTTCGCCCACAATGGCCGTCTTCCTGTAGGGTTTAGAGTGGGGTCATAATATAATTTTTTACTTGTCTTGACATGTTCTATGTTTGTACCAAATTTCATTTGTCTACGATGAAAAAAGTCTCTCATTGACATAATGCATTTTGATTTTTGAGGTGGCGCTATTGAGTCATTTTGATATGTAAATTTTTTTCCACATGGAAATACAACTTGTTTTGCCAATCTTGAATTTTAGGCCATAGTTTGATGAGTGTAGAGCATCTATTTAGTCTACAACAAAGTGCAGTACTCTGAACCCCATTCATTTCAATGACACATTTATTATATTACCACGGCAACATAGTTGAAAATAGAGGTATGTTCTCATTGGCTTTTTTGTTCAGTTTGCGAAGCCAAATGTCCATGTCGAATTTCAAATGTTTACGTCAAAGTAATTTTTTTGGTACAATTCAAAAGTTCAAGGGGGCGCTGTGGAGCAATTTATTGTCTGACCTGTGTAAATTGTATATCTATGTGTTCAGATCATCAGTTTGAATAAAAAAGTATATTCATGCTGGAACGTAGGACACTAACTGTGTGAGTTACATGCAATTTAAAACTTTACAAAATGTTTTTTTTCTTTGCAGGCTCGCCACACCCACATTTTATAACTTAGAAAATTCCAAAAGAGTTGCTTATAATCCCACATAAGTGTAGTTCATTTTGACCAATTTTCATGTTTCTCGAATGAAAATCCACGGCGCAAAAAATCCAAATGTGAGAGGTAAAATTTTGAAAAAATGGGGTTCCGCCGACAATGGCCGACTTCCTGTAGGGTTTAGGGTGGGGTCATAATATAATTTTTTACTTGTCTTGACATCTTCTATGTTTATACCAAATTTCATTAGTCTACGATGAAAAAGGTCTCTCATTGCCGTAATGTATTTCAAATTTTGAGGTGGCGCTATTGAGTCATTTTTAAACATTAATTTTTTTAAAGATCAAATAAAAAAAAATTTCACCAACCTTGAATTTTGGGTCCAATAAAATTGACTTTTCCTTAACGTTCAGGGGGTCAAAAGTGGATTCAAATTCGCGACCAAAATAACAAGAAGAATAATAATGGAAACGCATTTTCCACCTATTATTTTTCTCCTAAACCATAACAGCTACAGTCATGTGACTTTCTCACATTGTACCCCATCACAAATAAGGCCCCTGTGAATTTTTTCACACGTCCACGAAAAATCGATTGTCTTCTACGAATTTTTGAAAATGAAATTTGAAGAGGGCGCTAGAGAGCCATTTTGTGAGAGAGTGCCTTGATTTGCATATCATTGCGTTCAGCTCACAAATGTGCATAAACGCTGTATTAGCGTTTTCCCAAGAAAAAAATGTGTGAAAGATAAATATTTTATTGAAATATTGCAAAAATTGCGATTTTGTTGAAAATTCACCCTGACCACACCCAAAGTCATAATCAAAATGTAATTGTTAATCTTTAATCACACATGGGTTTAGAGGGATTTGACCAAATTTGACGTGTTTCTGATGAAAACTGCGAGAAAATGTCCTGAATGCGAGGGTGTGCACTTTTGTCGTTCCCGGGTTTGATCCAATATGGCCGGCGTCCTGTACATTTTAGGGCGGGGCCATAATATCATTTTTGTCATGTCCCGACATGTACTATTTTTTTATGTGAGTTTCGGATTTTTACGTCGACTTTTTTCCGAGTCGGGCTCCCATTGGCCCCATGAAAATCAAAGTTTGAGGTGGCGCTACCGAGTCGTCTTTCGTTATTTTTTCTCGGGGTCTTTTGTGACAATTAGAGCTCGTCGAGTTCTAATTTTTGACACCACTCACTGCCATGTCGGGGCGTGTTTACTACTTGATTTTTGCCATTTTCCACGCTCCGGACACGGTTTTAATGAGTCCCTCGCCGGGACGGAGTCCCAGGCTCGGGCCTAATAATGCCTTACACTTGTAATGCACTTTACAGGCTTGTCAAAGCGCTACACTATAGTCATTATTCATTCATTTCCACACTTGGTGATGGTAAGCTACTATTGTAGCTACAGCTGCCCTGGGGAGACTGACTGAAGCGAGGCTGCCAATCTGCGCCATCGGCCCCTCCGACCACCACCTATCATTCACGCACACACCACTTTCATACTAGGCAATGTGGGTGAAGTGTCTTGCCTAAGGACACAACGACAGAACTTGGTCCGAGCGGGACTCAATCCTCCGACCTTCGGGTTGGGGGACCAACACTCTAACCACTGAGCCACTGTCGCCCCTGCTTAGGATGCCTCCTGGACGCCTCCCTAGGGAGGTGTTCTGGGCATGTCCCACCGGGAGGAGGCCCCGGGGAAGACCCAGGACACGCTGGAGGGACTATGTCTCTCGGCTGGCCTGGAAACGCCTTGGGGTCCCACCGGAGGAGCTTGAGGACGTGTCTGGGGTAGGGGGAAGTCTGGGAGTCCCTGCTTAGACTGCTGCCCCCGCGACCCGGCCCCAGATAAGCAGAAGAAAATGGATGGATGGATGGCTGCAGAAACATCTGGTGTGACATTTGTTGACGTAAAGAGGTCTATACGCTCATTAATCATTTTAACAAATTCCTTGTCATTGAGCAATAGTGGGTTCAGTCGCTAAGGAGAGCGAAACAGGGAGTTGCCGGGTAAAGAGATGTCCAGAGTAACAGGTGCGTGGTCCGATATCACTATTGAGGTGTACTCACAGGATTTCACTGTAGACAGCAGGCTATTGTCCACCAGGAAAAAGTCTATTCGTGAGAATGTGCCATGCACTGGGGAAAAAAAGGAGAACTGTTGGGAACTTGGGTGGAGATATCGCCAAACATCCGAAATTCCATACTGCTGCATAAATAATTGTATTACTTTGGAAGATTTAGACATGGGATATGGTTTACTTGAGGAACAGTCCAGCTCTGGATTGAGACAACAGTTAAAATCGCCTCCAATGATAAGTTGGCTGTTTTTCAAGTCAGGAAGTGAAAAAAACATTTTCTTAAAAAAGTCCTCACAGTCATAATTTGGTCCATATACATTTACTAGAGCAAGGTTGTTTCCACAAATTTTGCCTTAAATTATAACGTAGCGTCCATTGGGATCTGATATCACCTCAGTCACTGAAAGTGGAACAGCTTTATGAACAAGGATAGCAACACCCCGTGCTTTACTGTTGAAGGAGGAGTGGTATAATTGCCCCACCCACCCAAACCGGAGCTTAAGGTGATCTGCCATTTTCAAATGTGTTTCTTGCAAAAAAGCAATTTTTGTGTTTAACTGTTTTAAGTGGTTAATTACTTTCTTTCGTTTTACTGGAGAGTTCAACCTCTTCACATTCCAACTAACCAGTCTTAGTGCACCGCTTGGTGCCGAAGAGATGTTAGCACTTAACATACCCCATTATTAAGTGGCACAGGCTTATATTATGATTCAGTGATTGAAATTGATACATATCCTGTAGCACACATCTGGCAAAGTGAGTAGCACAAAGACAACAAAGATAAGACAAAAATACAAATAAAAAACGAGGTAAATAAAAAAATGTTGCTACTAAAGGTAACAACCAAGCCCCTGATAAATCAATCAGCATATTGTAAAACTTCCTCATTCCTAACTCTCTGCAACCGCATTAGTAAACAGCAGAACCATTGCATATAATAATGCCAGTAAAAGTATAAACACTATAATTTTCAACCCCCTCCAACCTCGGGTATCCCGCAACCCAGAACAGCTCGTGTCTACAGCATATTTAATGTTCAGTACACACGGACCAGACAGCGAGCTCAAGTCTCCTCCCTGTCCGTGAGAATGAGCAGGTGAACGTACAACCCACGTTAAGAACGTAAATTGAGACAATGTCACTGAGTCATAAAAAAATAACAACTATATGTTAACACAAGAATAGAGTGATTACCACATTTGTTTAGGAGTCGCTGTCTAAGTCCTGAACAAACTTGTCCGCCGCTGCTGCAGATGAGAGCCACTTGTTCTCCCCGCTCGGCAACACGATGCGCAGTCTGGCCGGGAACAGCAGCGCCGGGTGGTATCCTCGCTTGTACAGTTCAGCCATAGCAGTGCGGTACTCGTTGCGCAGCTTCAGAACCTCCGTCTAATCTTCGTAAAAACGGATTGAGTGTTCCTTATAAAATAGGGTTTTTCTCCCGCGGGACTCACGGATGATCAGGTCTTTCACATGGAATCAGTGGAGACGGAGGATCACAGGACGCGGTTTGGCTCCCGCTGCAGGTTTAGCACCAGATGTCTGATGAGCACGGTCAATCTCCGATGGAGTAGGGAGCACACTGTCACCAAATACCTCTGTCAGAAGTTGAGAGAAGAAAGCGGTTGGGCGGGGACCCTCTATGTTCTCAGGTAAGCCAACAATGCGAATATTTTGACATCTACTGCGTCCCTCCAGATCCGCCACCTTCTCCCTAAGCGAGTGGTTGTCTTGTTGCAAAGTACGGCACTTATCCTCCACATAAGTTAGGCGTTGTTCGAACGAATTTGCATTCTCCTCCAGTGATCTGATACGGTCCCCATGGTCCTTAATGGAAGCCTCAACACCGTCCAGTTTTGAGGCAAGAGACTGGAACGAGGCCTTGAAATCTGAAGAGAGAGCCTCTCTATGTCCTTCCAAGAGCGTTGTAATGTCCTGTAGCTTTAAGCTAGCGCTAGCTGTGCTAGCCGCATCTTTTTCGGCTTGTTTTCCCTTGGACTTTGACATGATGACCGTGGGAGACGATTCAGAGTGGCAACGAAAAAAGTTAGGAATCAACAGGCGCAGGGATAGGAGGGAATTGCGAAGTTCAAATGATGCAAATAATAAAACTAACGCGGCAGCATGCGAGCGTGCATCTATTACTCTCGCTCCATAACCCGGAAGTCATCAGATAGGATTTTAAAAAATAGTATTGGAAGAACACTATAACTAATGACTTGTGAAATCATTTACTACAATATTCCAGACAGACAGCTCAAACTGTGGGACATATGTCTTTTCTATGTGTCTATAGTTTGAGATCAGAGGCGGCACTAAATCCCTGCATATGAACCAATGACAGTGCCCGCTGCCCAAATGCATCTAGGTCACATAGGAGTCAAAGCCCTGAGGGCTGCTCCATCTGGGACAATCATTGTACACACCATAACAAGCTATGTCGTTGCCTGTACACGAGGCTCTTGTTTACTGTATGGGGAAAGGAGTAAAAGGGAGGATGGTGCAGCTCTATTTCACATATCAGAGTCTTCAGTGCTGGACTTAAATGAGGAAGAGCATGCCTCACTGCTCTGCGACAGTAAGCACAGACTCTGCTAATGTGTTTTAGATTCAGGATAATTAGGCTGATATCAGACAATGGTAATGATCAGATTTTTTAGTGCTTTTCCACCTTCAAGGCTTGCTTTACATCAAGGAATCACTCAACCATTCACATAAACATTCATTAACATGCAGACACTAGTTTATGACCGCACCGCTAACCTGTGGGTCAGTGGGTTTGACCACTGTACTGAACATCAGCTGATCCAAGAACGAAGTCTTGTCATAAACTAATTTGTTCCTAGCGTTCATAAACACAGCACTAGCATGAACGATGCTTTTGGCCACTTACACAGCTTTCGAACAGCTTTTTTCAGACAAATAAGTGGAACATGATGGACCACCCTCACACTCTCTCACACACTCTCATCCCAAAGCACCATATAGTGATTAACATTGCTCTTTTATACAAGTTTGCAATAAATACATGTTTTCTATTTGGATGAAGACAGCGTGTTTGGTTTGTTTTTTGTCACACGGTTCTGATTTTATTCTGGGTGGAAAACAATAATGAATTGCATGGGAAAAAATATTGGGTACTTCAGCTTTAAAGAGGGGGTATGCACACTGTGGGATATTAACTGCTAACACATACCATATTTAGATCACCATGTTACCTTTTATTGTTTTGAAAATGCTATATTTGCCCAAAACATGTTTCATTTAAAAGTTTCACTTTTGTGTTTGATCCTCTGAGTCTCCCCGCCCTTTGCTCTCCACCTACACAGTGCCATCACAACACAGTCGGCATGCATCACACCGGGTTTGCGGAGTTGTAGTTTATTGTTTTGTATCATATTTTGTATATTCATGGAGAATTGTCATGAGGGAGCATGGGTGATATAGGCTTGTAGACTGAGCTTTGCATAGGGTCATAATGCTAGGTAAGGAAATTTGTCCTCTGCATTTGACCCATCCTTCACCTCATGTTTTTGATGCGAAAATTTTGATTTTGAACATGATAGAAAGCTCCAAAAAGTCGATTTGGCATAATACCCTCTCTATAAAGTGAAATAAACATCAAACAGACAGCAGTAGAGATGCAAAGCGTGTGATGAAACTAGCCCCCGCTCACAGTCTTTGTAAACAGTCCAGGCTGACTCACCCTGCCCCACCCCAGCCTCCACAGAAGATGTTCTGCTCGGGGCGTAATGGCACTTCCTGTCAGCTAATGTGTGCTTCCTGTGTGTGCTGATTTTATGTGAGATGCTGGAACTTTTGATCTTAACAGAAGGCCGGAAACTCAATATGTAAAGGAACTGAGCCAAAAGCATCAGATTAAAACATGACTCACGGGGTTGCTCAAACTGCTGATGACACGTGGCAAATATTGAGACTTCCCCTTTTTACATGAAATCAAATGGTGCTGTTTACTAATAGTGCTGAGGATGTGAAAACTATAGTGTATCTGAGAAAGTCTAATCTAGTCCTTAGTGCTCTCACAATGCTAAAATTTCAAACTTGATACTAAGGACTAGACTCAATACTCCTTAACAATTCCGATAATATGACGATAATGAAAAACACTCTTTATTTAGACAATAGAATGTGATTTTCACCATTAAATGATAGTACTTTGTTTTATATTACCATGTGGCCTTATATCTGTGTAATCCCTCAGTTGTCTAGATAGTATCTTTTATAGTATCAATACCTGCTCAAATGAGAATCTAGTTTAGAGAATTCTAGTTTTACTATCGATTAGTATGTGATTTTTGCTCCTTTTGACAACCTTGCCAATCACACATTAAAAGCAAAATAAATCAGTGGGTTATATAAGTGAATGTGGTGTGGATGAACAGCACTAACATGCAATAAATGATAAGATTTGACCTTTTTATGACAAATGCAAGACAGGTTGGATTCTGTGTGTTGTTTTAATGAGAATTTGGTCTCACAAAGTCACTGTTCATCCAGTGTGTTACCCTTATACTGACAACAAGAGGTTGACAACAAACCTCTATAACTATTTCTATGCTAATACCACAACTATTTGATGCTATGGTGAAATACAATACTGAAATACATACAATAGTTTCTCCTTGTAGCAATCGCTCCCGGGCCCTATACAACCCCTCCTTACGGTTAGCTGTAAGATTCAATGCAATGCTCTGCCCACAAGCCTACGTCCACCATGATCTCACATGACAATTCTCCATAAATATACAAAAACATAATACAAAACTATACACTACAACTTCACAAACCTGACGTGATGTGTAGTAGTTTGTTGTTTTTTTTTAGCAAAATGCATGCTGATTGTAATGTGATGCACTCTGTGGAATTTTCAAAACTATAAAAGGTAACATGCTGATCTAAATGTGTGATGTGTTAGCAGTTAGCAGAGGTGCGTGGAACATCAGAGAAAACTGAACTCTGCTTCTGTGACCCGACATTTGAACACTTATCCTGCCACTGAAGCATTTCAAAATAAGTGATTTATTGTAATGACTGATAGAAGAGGCTGTAAAGAACATGAAACCCACACAAAAGAGGTAGCTTTATTCTCATATCACTTTGGAGGTTCTGAGTGTGTGACGTCTCAGCACTGTGGTCTGCGAGTGCAGGTGTGGAAGGGGCACAAGGAATATTTGGATGTGTTTAGTTTTGGCCACGGTGTAGCCACACGCACAAGGAGCTCTGAGGTTTGGGAGAGGAGAGGTGGACACGGAGCCATGGCTGTGGGTTAGCTGCAGAGGGTCAGACATGTGGTTCAGGTGCAGAGCGTCGAGCATGTGGGTCTGCTGTAGAAGGTCAAACGTGTGGGTCAGTGGCAGAGGTTCAGACGTGTGGGTCGTCTGCAGAGGATCAGTGTGTGCGTCAGCTCTAGATGGTCAATCGTGTAGGTCAGCTGCAAAGGGTCAGATGTGTGGGTCAGCTGTAGAGGATTGGACGTGTGGGTCAGCTCTAAAGGGTCCAACCTGTAAGTCAAGTGTAGAAGGTTAGACGTGTGGGTCAGCTGTAAAGGGTTAAACGTGTGGGCCAGCACTAGAGGATCAGACGTGTGGGTCAGCTGTAGAGGGTCAGCTGTAGAGGTTCGAACATGAGGGTCAGCTCTAGAGGGTCAGACATGTGGGTCAGCTGTAGAGGGTCAAATGTGTGGGTCAGCACTACAGGGTCAGACGTGTGGGTCAGCTGTAGCAGCGTTTGTCAGTTGTAGAGGGTCAACTGTAGAGAGTCAAATGTGTGGGTCAGTTATAGAGGGTCAGACGTGTAGGTCAGCTATAGAGCGTCACATGTGTGGGTCAGCGGTAGAGGTGTGGATCAGCTGTAGAGCGTCAAACTTGTGGGTCAGCTTTAGAGGGTCAGACGTGTGTCCAGTGATCCTCATCCACGTGCACTTTATAAATTAGGCTTTATAAATGAGCCCCTCCACTGTGACCAAAGGAATTTCTCCTTGAGCATGAATAAGAGTCAGTGTGATAGTGGTGTAATATTTCCCCTCCATTCCCTTCAATGGTGCAGACAGACGAACCTTAGTTTGTATCGTGTGCTAAGGGTATTTTACATCTACATCTCAAATTGTATTCTAATGTGGGTGGATATCACATAATCATATGCACTAAAACAGAACATGGCATGGCTGTAAAATTAATCGTATTCAGATCAAAATGCCAATTTCAATCAATGCAATTAGCAAATAACAAATGCTTGATTTTTTGAAGAGGTAATATACAAAAATCTACTTTTTGACCTTCTTCTTCTGCATGTTACAACACTGTTCCCTCATCAAAAACATACCTGAAGAGGTTTTAGATGTCATCAATACACGATCTCCCCCAGGCCCTATTCAAACTCTCCTTATGGTTAGCTGTACAAGTAGGAGTAGAAGCAAAGGCAGGGGGGAGTCAGACCAAAATCCAAAAGTGCAACTTATAAAACACATTGTATAACTTGTACTTTAACAAAGCTGTTTTGTAGTTACTTTAAATGATCAATAACAGCTACAAAACACATTTCGATTATATTTATTGGTGCGTCCCTAATAAAAATACTAATACATATATACATACATGTGTACATACATATATACATATACTGTGATACATGTGTAATGTTCCTGGTTCCTGATGTGCACATCCCTGCACAACTGATGACAGAATATTTTCTCACATTTTATGGTCAAACAGAAGAGAATGGAAAACAGATTTGGTTTGGTCATGCATGTCCCTTCTTCTGGCCCAAGGAAAAATGCATGGATGCCCAGGACAGTGAGAGAACAAGGGAGAGAGGAGGGGGAGAGACAAAAAGAAAGAGAGAGAGAGGGAGTGGGTGGGTAAGAGAGAAAGGAAGAGAGTGGAGGGGGTAAGAGAGGAAGACAGGGAGGAGGTGTATGAGAGAAAGAGAGGAGGGGAAAGAAGAGAGAGGAGGAGGAAGAAAGAAAGAGAGAGAAGGGGGAAAGAGAGAGAAAGGAGGGAGAAAGAAAGAGAGAGGAAGGCGAAAGAGAGAGAGGACAATAAGAGGAGAGAAAGAGAAGACAAAGAGGAGAGGGACAGAAGGCAGAGAGAGAGAGGAGGGAGGGAGAAGGAGGTGAGACACATGGGCCCTAGGACAGAGCCAGTCCAAACTCAGTGTCCCAGTGTCTACAATCCATCCCATAATGTGTGCAGTGAGGAGGGAAAGGTGAGGGGAGAGAAAATACAGAGAGAGGGCAGAAAGGAGAGAGAGAAAGAAAGAAAGACAAGAGACAGGACAATCAGTAGAGAGAGAGAGGAGGGCAGGGGGTATAAGAGAGAGGGCACAGAGAGAGAAAGAAGAGAGGGAGAAAAAGAGAGAAGAGAGGAGAGAGAGAAGAGGGCTTTACTGTAAAGCTCGAGTCACCAGCCCTCAGAGCAGTCACTTCAAATCAATGTGTTTCTGTAGAGCCCAAAATCACAACAGACAGATACAGGGTAGGGCTGGGACACTCCACTGTGGATCACAATCACAATCTATGGAAACAGTTAGCTAGAACACTCAAAATCCAGATACTGACTGACACTAAAACGAGTATCAAAACAAGGTATACATTTGAAACAGTACTGATACTGAAAAATCATATGCAGGACAAAACTGGACCCATCTTGAATTGTAAGTCTTAACTATAATTGCTCACATAAAGATGAGCATATAAAGATACTGAAGAAAGTGACAGTGAGTGAGATCCTAGTACCATAAAAAACATGATTTAGGTCATATAATACATTCAGCAAACAAAGAAATAAATAAATGAGTTTTTATGGAGCAGATTTATGACAGATACTCGCCAGAATGTGAGAAACTGACTGTAAAATTTACTCACGCCTCAACCTGCTCCAGAGTCACAGCGCACAGCGTACATAGTACATAATACATAATTCACGGCACATGACTAGACCTGTGATGATCTTGAATTTGTCATGTAAAAATAACTGCGATTATTGATTATGTCTATATTATATCTGAGAGATAAATCAAGGCTAGTTACGTCGCCCGGACCGGCGTTACCGGGGCCCCACCCTGAAGCCAGGCCAGGGGTGGGTGCTCGACAGCGAGCGCCTGGTGGCCGGGCTTTTCCCCACAGGGCCCGGCCGGGCCCAGCCTGAAAGAGTGACGTGGGGCCGTCCTCACGTGGAACCACCACCCGCAAGAGGATCCGTAAGGGGCTGGTGCTTAGACTGCTGCCCCCGTGACCTGGCCCCGGATAAGCGGAAGAAAATGGATGGATGGATTATATATGATGATTTTATGATAATTATTAAAGTTGAAAATGTTCTGGATATGAAGAACTCTCCTTTTCATATTATGACTATATTATGACCATATTTAACCAACTGTTATAGTATAGTACTTTGTTATAAGTGAAACAACAGTGATCTAGAAGAGATCATCAGGGAGAAGTTGTTTTTTTTTTTCTGCCAATGTGATTGTGCTCTGTGACCCGAAACAGGGCTGAGTCTGACCAGTGAGGCCTGTGCCTCCCTCTCTCTCTTTCACATGCTCACACACACATGTGCGTTCATATGCAGTTTGGGGAAGCAACATTGACTGTGACCTGGAGCCACAGCGACACATAACAAAGGCAAGGCTGCATATTCACTAGTGTTGTCATGATACTAAAATGTACTAAACTACTTTAATAGTGAACTCAACACTGACTCTGATACCACAATAATAATAAAAATCTGTCTTTTTTTAGAATGTCAATTTTAGGGCTGCACTGATCTGATCAGCACTCACACTGAAAAATGTAAAGTACAAAGTTTATACAAAGGTGTTCTGCAGTTGTTTGAGGAACAAATAAATGCTACTAATTTGGAGCAATTTTCTCTTATTTTAATAAATGCTGTTTTCAGTCTCTGCACTGGTATCCGTTAATACCGGATATTGGCTGATAGTTGAA
Source organism: Periophthalmus magnuspinnatus (assembly GCF_009829125.3). Classification (NCBI taxonomy): domain Eukaryota; kingdom Metazoa; phylum Chordata; class Actinopteri; order Gobiiformes; family Gobiidae; genus Periophthalmus; species Periophthalmus magnuspinnatus. The sequence goes on along the minus strand of NC_047128.1, from coordinate 8,737,041 downwards.
GCTATATTATTGAAATTGGTATCAGAACGGAAAAGGCTGGATCAGTGCACCCCTAGTAATTTTTAACATTAAATGGTGGTACTTTATTTTATATTACCATGTGGCCTTATACCTTTGTAATCCTTCAGTGGTCCAGGTAGGTTCCATAGTGGTCCATGGGCATATACTAGTCTATGTGGTCTTATACTTGTTCTGATACAGTTCAAGATCGTTCTAAAGTTATTCAGGAAAGGTTAATTTCTGTACTGTGAATGGGACTTTTAGTATTGATACCTGCTCAAATGAGTATCTAATAACGATACTAGTTTTAGTATCGATAGCATTCTTATTTTCCCATATGGCCTAGCCCTAGTATTGTAAGGAAGGTAGGTCCTCATGATGTGAGTGCTTGTGCAGGTTTTAGCCCCCACAGTGTTACACACCATCCCACACACTACATATTTCTCAATGGCACTCGTGGAGTGAGGAGTAGTGTATGCCCTGAATGTGTTTGTCATTAACTGTATTTACATACAGAGCTTTGTGATATTGTCATGATCCCTGCCAGTCCTGCCCTTTTTTGCAATTTCTCTCCTCCCTGTGTCTGAGCCTGGAGCTGGGCGGAGATTTTGGGCTCCTCCCGTGCACACCTGGACCTAATCTGCAATCATAAGGACCTGACACTCGCTAGATCGTCCGCGTATCTTTGCGGTACACTTTCCTTGGCTCAGTTCATGTTTTTTTCACTTTTTGACTCCTGCTGAATTGGATACTTTTGCTCCTCACTAGATCCCACCCCCTTGACCTGCTCAGCTCTTCAGTCTCCGACCCTGCTCACCTCCGCTTACCCCGCTCTCTGGATCTGCTCCACTCTTCAGTCTCCGATCCTGCTCTCCTCTGCCGGTACTGTTCCTCTCGTCTCAGACTCTACTACTCCCGCTCTACCCCTGGACCACGGCACATACTCCCCTCTCAACTCACCAATCGATCTACAGTCATATTGTACTTTGTAAATCTGTAAATAAACACTGTTTAACCTTCCCCCAAGTTCTGTCTCTTTGGTCCCTCCTGTCAGTCGTTACGACAGATGCACAGCTGGACGAAGCCCTCTGGGTATGTCCCTTTTCTATCATTATAAACAGAGGGCATATCCACTGTCCTAACAGTACAACTACACAGTCAGCAGCAAAGTCAGAATAGAATTTGAAAATTTGAGATTATATAACATTAAAAGACCCTTGCACATGCACAAAAATACAGTCCTGTTTCTATTAGAGCTTCAAGGATAATCACGGTTTAAATATTGAAAGATTACAATATTTGTGCAATAAAAGCATTCCAAAAGTATCAAAAATCTGATGCTAATTGATACTAGTATCAAAACTAGATTCTCATTTGAGCAGGTATTGATGCTAAAAAAAATCCCATCAGAACAAGTATAAGACCACCTAGACTAGTATACGCCCATGGATCACTATGTCACCTACCTGGACGACTGAGGGTTTACACAGATATAAGGCCACATGGTAATGTAATATGATTTAATGTTGAAAATCACATTCTATTCTCTTAATTCTCTGTTTTTTTATAATCATCACGGTATTGGAATTGGTATTAATTTTTCCTTAGTATCAAAATTGACTTCCAAATTTTAGTTTTGTGATTATTATGCCATCCCTGTAGTTAAGACTACTACAAACATGTTCTGAAATGGAATTAATTCTCATCTTGGTTAAGCAGATAGTATTTGAGTTTTCTGTCAAAATATAATACGCCAATGTTTTTCCAAATGTAAATTTAAATAATACAAAAATATATACACAACTGACTAGTATTTTAACCAGTGAAGAATAACTGCAAAACAGGTGGAGGAGGTGGTTCATGTTTTTATTACTGTGACAACCTAGAACTTCATCCAAAAAAACAAAAAAACTTGTCTGAATTCTGCTATTTTCAAACAAGTCAGTGTCAGCAACTTTGTAATTTGACACATCCATCCCATTGTTAATAGAAATCCCACCAGTGAGTGGGCGCTTGTGGCTATGACAGTAAATGATAATGCATGTGCCATCAGTGTATGCAGGCTGAGCTTGGAGAGAGGGAGGAGGAGGGAGAGAAGAGCGGGAGTAGGACAAAGAGGAGGGGGGGAAGGGAGAGAAGAGAGGGAGGAGGACAAGGAGGAGGGAGAAAAGAGAGGGAGAAGGAGTGGGGGACAAGAGAAGAAGGAGGAGGAGGGAGAAAAGAGAGGGAGGAGGACGAGAAGGAAGGAGAGAAGAGGATGAGGATGAGAAGGCGGGAGAAAAGAAAGGGAGTAGGATGAGTAGGACGAGGGGGAGAAGAGATGGTGGAGGGCAACGGGAAAAAGAGAAGGAGGAGGGAGCAAAACACACTCAGACATCTCCATTTGAGTTTAGACCTTTGACTTTTGAAGTGTCTCCACAGACCACCTCCTCGACAGCTCCTCAAAACTCCATTCAAGTTTTTACTCTATTCTGGACTTGGATTGCCCAAAGTATCGAATATCAGATACTAAAACTGGTATTGGATCAGTAACCAAAACTGGTATTGAAACTAGATACTCATTTGAAAAGGTATCAATATCAATTTAGAATGATCTTGAGGTATCAATTTAGAATGATCTTGAGCTGTATCAGAACAAGTATAAGACACAGATTAGTATACACCACTAATCACTATGGAACCTACCTAGACCATTGAGGGATTACACAGATATAAGGCCACATGGGAATATAAAGGAAGATACTACCATTTAATGTTGAAATCACATTCTATTGACTCAAGAAAGAGTGTTTTAAATGTCATTGTGGTATCAGAAATGGTACTGAGTATCAAGTGTATTCCTTGGTATCAAAATCAACTTGTGACAACACTATTCTGGACACTACAAGTTTGGCTCCAGTGTAAACAACAAGTGCATACGAGGAGTACCAGTCTGTGGTGAAGAAGCGCAAGGGGGGGGTGAGTCCGGGTGAGAGAGTAGGAGTAGGATAGAAGGTGGAGGGGGTAGGATAATAGGGCCACAGTGGGACAAAAGGCCGGAGCAGACTGTCTCAGTAGCTCAGAGGGGCTCAGGGTGTTTGTGACCCCCCCACTCAGTCTGTCCCGCTTCGTCCGGCTGGGAGGAGGGGGGGAAGGGAACTACAATGATGTAGAGAGCTGTGGTTATTCAATAGTACATTGACAAGCAGTAGTGCTACACGGTATCTGAGCACAAACACATCACACTGGAGCTGCTCAGATATGGAAACAGCACAATTATTTTAACCATAGTTGACACATGAACAATTCCCTGGTTGCCATGGCCACTCTTGTGGCTTTATGTGCCCTTACTCTTTGTGCATTATTTTATTTTGTCCTTCCAGTTACAAGTTTTAACTATAACCTAACTCGGATGCTACAGTTGTTGTTTCAGTTACTCAGTTCCCTTTTTTTACTTTTACTTGAGTAATTTCTTGAACCCCTACTTCTACTTAAGTCATATTATTTTGAAGTAACATTGCTCGATTTATGATTTTGGCTACTCTACCACCGCTGCCTGGTCACTATTCACGTAAAACTCCCATTATTTAATTACTATGTTTGCAGTCATCTACATACTGTACTATGAACCTAAGGTTCTTATATATGTCATAGACTAGTCTCCCAGCTCTGATAGGTTGTAATAGGTTCTTGTTTCACAGCTCTTGTATATGTCATAGACTTTTGTCTCTTAGGTCTTGGCGTCTGTGGACATTCTTCAAGTGAGCGGCTCTCACATGGAACACATCAAGTAAGGCCTCCTCCCAAGCTCTGGAAAAGTCATCACACTGCTCTCTCCTCTCCCTCTCTCTCCTCCCACTCTCTGCTACCTCACTCTCTCCTCCCCCTTTCTCTCCTCTCTTTCCAGGCCGGTCTGCACACGGAGCACAAATCAGAGTAGACTTCTCCATTGTTACCGTGGAGACTCACGGCAGCCCCAGACTCAAAGCCGTCTAGACCCACCAAACTAAACTCCACCAGGGAGAGAAGAGAGAGGAGCGAAAGCAGGGAGTGGTAGGAGAGGAGGGGGCAGAGTAGAGGAGGAAGATAGTGAGAGCAAGAAGAGGGTGGAGAGGGAGGAGAGGAGGTAGAGAGGAGCTAAACTACAATGGCCAGAGCAGTACCACTCACTGCACAGGAACAACACTGTCACATGTTCCAGACGGAGAAGCAGAAGTACATAAAATGTCGATTTACTGTCGGGTTTACTGTGCTGCTGACTCCTGTCAGTGAACCAGATCTGACTGATGACACAGCCACGCAGGTCAAAGTCCAACAGCAAAACAAGCAAACAAAACAAGCAAACACGCAAATGTCCCAGACTGGCCCCTGTCCTTACACCCAAATGAAGGCAGAAGGTGCATTATGGGGCGGGGAGGTAGGTGAGGGGGCGGGACAGGTGGGGGAATGAGACTGGTGAGGGGGGCATCCAAGCAGGTGAAGGGGTGAGACAGGTGAGTGGGTGAGGATGGTTATCCAGGCAGGTGAGGGGGAGGAACAGGTGAGGGGGTGAAACAGGTAAGGAGTAAGTACTGTCTTAACAGAAGTCTAAAGTTTTTGTTGCCTAAAAACACAATTTGTCATGGCGCCAAGCACATTCCTATTACAAAGAGTATTGAAAGTATTGAAAGTCAGATATTAATCGATACCAAAGCTAGTGTTGAAAGCAGATGTTAATTTGAGTAAGTAACAATACTGAACAAAATTGACCTTCCCTGAAAAGTTTCATCTTGAGTTTTATCCGAACTAGTGTAAGACCACATGGTATGATACACAAACACTATAGAAAAAAATAAAAACTAAATGTAAGGAAAAAAATTGGAAGCTCACATTTTTTTTCCCTCCTCTTTTTAAATGTTCCACTCTTTCTCTTATGGCGTCATTCGGCTATCTTTACGTTGGAGCACATACACAGAAATCGAAGTCACAGTAACTAAAAGTGAGAGGTGAAAATGTGAAAGCGAAGCGCACATGTGTCTGATCACGCGCTGTTTACCCTCCAGCATCCTCTCTCTTTCTGCCTGTGTAAAGTGACAACACTAAGAGTAATGGTCAGATTAACGAGGAATGCATTTGATTATGTTTAGTGTTGGGGTACTGGGGTTAATTTAAAGTCAGCTTTGTTTATGTTCAGTTCAATTATGTTCATTGTTTATGTGCTGGTCCTATAGCCAACCCTGCACTATGAGTGTGTTGTGACAGTAGCAGAAGAGAACGGCCTTTCTTTAACAACACCGAACAACGGATCAAAAGAAGCAGACAGAACAGTATTCAGGGTGCTCCAAAACGGCAAGAGATACTAAAGAAAAGTTCAAGAGTTGGGTTTTAAAATGACACATAGTCTGGCTGCAGTTCTAGACCTCGTTCTAACTCAAGAGGTTAGAACTACATCCTTTCAAGTCAAAACTTTTCATACAAATGGGCCGATATGGATTTTTTTGTTTTTATTTATGTATTTATTTATTTTGTCAATCCTGATATTTGGTCTGATGCTGTGGCCAATACCAATGCTTCCTTTTTAAAGGTCCTATATTACACAAAATTGACTCTTATGTGCTCATGTTATAATGTTGTTCCCTCCTCAAAAACATACCTGGAGTTGTGTTTTGTATCATTCACCCATGTTTGAGTTACCCTTTATTATTAGTCTTTTTAAACAGCTAACTCACTTTATGTTCAGTAGAGATTGGCATTTCCAGGGCTGGAATCATCCAAATAATTCTATTGAAGGTGAAATATCAAAATATTTGTTACATGTTTGTGTAATCATACAGCCCTACAACACGCTATTCTACGTATTGACTCATGAGTCTGTCCAAAAATTGCACACAAATAATGGGGCAGTGCCAAAAAGTATTGGTATTGATGAATCAGTATTGATATCAGTTGTTACCAGTACTGCACCTGATATATTAACCTCCCTACTTTTTAATGTGCAGTTTCACAGAGTCACAGGTTCCAGGTACAGCTAAGTCTGCAACAATAGACCTAGCAAACAGAAGTACAGATCTGTTTTTATGAACAAGATCACCTGTGGTCTGTGTACAAGTGGCCACAACAATGACACTATTGATGCCTCAGCTTTACACCTAATGACTTTGCATGGTGACTCACGGGTCTACTACCACATTCCTGTCTGTGTCTGCCCTTTGAAGACAACTGAGCCCCGCACCAAGCCCTGCCACCAAGCCCCACCACTAGACCCACCTTGAAGATGGGGTATTATGCAAAATGTTTCTACCATTTTTATGTTATCCATGCATGTTTGAGTCCTCTAGCGATCTCTCCCGGGCCCTAGACAAACCCTTCTTACAGTTAAATGGTAAATGGTCACATTTTTCTATAGCGCCTTTTCCACCTTCAAGGTGCTCAAAACCCACAAGCCAATATCATGATACAATACACTACAACTACGGATGGGACGATATATGATTATATCACTAATGACGATGAATAAAGTCCGCAATTAATCGTTCGTGGCACTTTTTTAATAATCGTGATCATTGCAAAAGATTATAAACGCCTTTATGGCAGCAGACAGCCCCATGACAATTAGCTTCTGTGCTTCTTCTGAATTGGGGATCTTCACCACCGTCAGGCACCATCATGGCTAGTGGGCAGGCAGCAGGGACGGGACGATATTAAAATTTAGACTCATGATTATTGTGACCAAAATAATCATGATTAATGATATTATCACGATAAGTATTAACCTGTTAGCGTTCCCCTACTTTACAACTCTACAGCAAGGTACATGTACTTCTGCATCAGCCACACAAACAATCTACACATGAAATGAAAGATACGGCGCTCGTCTGTCCGAATATGCAAACCATTTCCATCTGCAATCACTACAGTGCTGACAGGAAAGCCATTTTTACAGAAAAGCAAAACATTTGGATTTGGACTTCACTTACTTTTGACGGCTCTGGTTCTGTCAAACATCAACATATTCCCACAAAGTTGGTCTCAATCGTTCCGTATAGGTCCAGAGAAATTAATCAGTCAAGAAATTATGTTCACAAAATAAATTACATCCTCCATGTCACAATTTGCTGCAGGAAAGTATTCCAACCGTGAAATCTGCTCTGTCACTTTTTTGCATTTCTTTTGTTGATTTCAGGCATAATAAACTTCTGACAGCACCAGCTTTCTTCCTCAGTGTTAATCATCAATTCAATCAATTAATTACATTACAGACATTTAGTGACGTTTTCCGCTTACAGCTAGTGAGTAGCAGAACACGACAATGTATGGAATGCCATGGTTTTCTATAAACAGACGGAGCTTGACAAGTGCTAAACGATGGCTGTGTCCCAACTCATCAAATGCACAATTTGAAGTACTGTTCATAGTACCCAATTGAAAATGTGTACTCCTCAATAAAGCCGCCAACTTGTCGAAATGAGACAGCCCTAGTCCCACTGGAAGTGACGCAAATACCCTTCGACAAACACTGCGAACGGTGCATTTAAGGGCACTGTGGCAAATTGGGACACAGCTGAAGGCGAGTGGATGCAGAAATCTACATTCTACGCACTGTTGTTTTGCGTTTAAAACATGACGAAATGGACAAAACAAAGGAAGTATGCACACGAGGGCACTGTGCATGTTTGAATAAGTTATGCTAGAGGCATCTCAGACCCGGAGTAGAGGACCTTATTTTTTGATGGATTGGATGTTCTTCATCGGTAAGCATGGTTTAATATATTTTGTGTAATCGTTAGTATTGCTTCTGTGCACATAATGCGCATTCAAACCATATGCTCTGGCACATTTGTGTTTAGCTGTATGAATTAGACTTCATTTGTCTATCGTTTGAAAGTTGTTGTTTTATTCTGCAGTTTGCATTATTGTATGTAAAAATATAAGATATGCACACATTAGCATCTCATCTGTGCGCATGGGTGAGGTGCACTCAGGCATGTTTCTGTGGAGAGTTATGGATCAGACTTTGTTTATTGTTGATATCTGGCAGAATATAGTTCAGACAGCGATAACTGTGCTGCAGTTAACAAGAAGCTAACGTGTCATTGCTATGAAAGAGGCCCCCCCGGTGGGCACACACCACAACTAACATCTAAACATTGTATTGAAACTGCAAAAATGAGACAGTCTGGTGCCGTAAAGGCGATTATAATCGTGCGCGATGATCACGATTATTAAAAATTGACACGAACGATAAATTTTTTTCGCGATTAGCGATATTATAGTTTATGACCCATCCCTAGCAGGCAGTGGATCTGGATCCCAATGACGGCGCACATTTATATTTTCCAGTCAAGATGGTGAAGACTGATGTGTGGAATTATTATGGATTTGAAAAACAAGACCAACAAGATAAGCCACCAATCTGCAGAGCTTGCCCAAAAAAGTTGCTGCTCCGAGCGCAAACACGGGCAACCTACACGGACATCGCCGAGACAACCATCCTTAGTAGTTTGTGTTAGTTTGGATTTGTATGAATAATGTTACATCTTTGTGTCGACTTTGCTATCATTAGGTTAGCGCTAGCTAAACAGCATTTTGCACAGCTGATTGCACAGCTTGTTCGCAGTGGCGCATGGTTTTACAACAACCATGAATTAATTGGAATACCTATAACCTCCTAGCACCTGCCATCCACATATGTGGACAACACATTTTGGGTTGTCTAGGCCACAATACAAATTTTTCTCTACAAGGTCCTTGTGTCCACGTATGAGGACATTATACTGCCTTGGTTTAATAATTATTGTGATATTATTGTTAATTGTGATTATTTGTGTCACAATAATTGTGAGTCTAAATTTCTATATCGTCTCATCCTTAACTACAACTTGACAAATCTGATGCACGCTAACTGTATTGTAGTTGAGCTCTGAAGGCATTTTATTTTTTATATCAATACCTGCTCAAATGAGTCTAGTTTCGATACTAGTTTTAGTATCGATTATCGAGTATCTTGATTTCGATACTTTTGACAGCCCTATTAGCAATTAATACCTCATAGAAGTGCAATATCCCTTCTTTAAGAGCCACCCCCAGACCCCCCTCCACACCCACATCAAAATTGAACTTTGAATGAACAAAATTAGCAAATCATAAAGGTCGCATTTTTGAAGTACCATAATTTCTTTCACAAACAATAAAATCTCTTATTTTCCGTAAAAACTGCTAACCCTGTAGTTTAGATCTGTACAAATATGTTCTGAAATGTGATTCCTTGTATCAGTTCAGATTTCAGTCTTTTTGTCAATTCTTTGGACATGTTTAAAATGTGAACTTTGAACAGCTCCCCACAATCACTATGCTTGTCAGCAAAAATGCAATTAGATATTTTTTTCCCCAAATTGCTGAGTTGTCCTCCAGCCCGTGGTGCTGTGGTTCTGTTGGAGCAGACACACACAAAGGCTGGCTTGTTGTCAAATGGTTAGTAGTTCTGTCTCACCCCTCCGCCAAAGCAAACACGCGCCCACGCCCTCCTGCTGCTCCAGGCTGCCTCAGCATTCCACTGAGACTGAGTAATGCACTGCAACACCACCGCACCCCGGGGATCCTCTTCATGTAAACTAGTGATACTGAACAGTCACTCACGACCATGGGATTATGTGAGGAAGGAGGAACACTAATAGTCAAAGAAATCTCATGTGTACTTAAACACAGGTTTCTGCTTAAATTCCAGTTTTAAAAGTTGACACCTGTAGCACATGCAATATGTGAAAAAGAAAGTTTGAATCACAGACTGTATAAAGAAGTGGACTAAGTGACTGTGACATCACCCACAGCATTTGGTTCTAGTCAAATGAAGCAAAATGATGAGGCTCGCTGCAGCAGTTACAGAGAGGGGGGTGACAATGTTTTAATGGGCTACTTAAGTCTTCATGTTTAATGTACATTTATCAAACCAACTGTTGTGTTGTAAGGTTACTTTAATGTCTCTGTAGGAAAATTTGTTCTCTACATTTGACCCATCCTTCAATGCTACTGGGGAACCTCATCAAGCGCAGTGAGCACCGGAGCACAACGCCTGGGGGCCCATCTCCTATTGTGTTTTAGGTTGATGGGGGAAATAGACAACTAGTCAAAAGTTTGGACAGTTTGGCAGCATGCTAATCTATAAACTTGTGTGTAGCTGGTTTGAATGTCATTCGAGCACTGCTGTTGTGTCCCTGGGAAGGACATTTCACATCCAGCCCTGCCCAAAACATCTTCAAAAGAATCAGGAGCAGCCAAAATGGAGGACAGGATATGTACTGTATATCACCATGATATATTAATCTTCTGCTTGACAGATCTCAATGCTTGACATGTCAAATCAACAGCCACACAGATGAAATGAACCCTCCATGCCTGAGGGGGACAGTCTGTGCCAGCTCCTTGCCAACCCATGCCACCCCCCTCTCCAGCATAGTAACCCGATCATGAATTACCTCTTTCTGTCATGCCAATGAAGACTAATGTGGCCGCATACATCCCAGCCAAACCACAGGACTTGTTTACCTCTGAACACTGCGCTGTTTGCACTCACAGGCACTCTCTCTCTCCCCTGTCTGAGGAGGTCACCGGAGCAGACATACAGTAAACTCCTATACTGCACACTTCCAACAAAAGTGTCTCGAATGACTCAGTATAGCACCGACACGAGAGCCATCTGGGGGCATGGAAACCTGCCTGGACCAGACACCTGCTCTGGGGACCAGGTGGGACCAGACAAGGGATGGGTGAAACAGGAGAGACAATAAAAGTGTGTGTTCAGTGTAGTAGTGTGTCCATGTAGCGCACTGAGTTGTGCATGTAAAAGGTCTAAGGTTGCAGGTTAATGAATTACGTTCTGTTTCACCTTATGATGTCATGTGGTAATACAGGAAATACTCCATTGTGTTTTAAAACTCCATACACCTTCACTACAATCATTTGGGTGACTTCAACCCTGAAATTGCTAATCTCTGCTGAATTAAAGGCAAAAGGTAGCTGTTAACTTGAAAACTACCACTTCATGACATCACAAGGTGGAAGAGAGCATTTTGAGCTTTGGATATGTAGACACACTAATAATAAAGGGTTACACAAACATGTTTGAGTGACCCAAAACACAACTCCAGGAAGGTTTTTGAGGAGGTAACAACTAGGGATGGGACGATATAAAATTTTAGACTCACGATTATCGTGGCCAAAATAATCGCGATTAACGATATTATCGCAATAATTATTAACCTGTTAACGTTCCAACGGCCCGGGCCTACTTTACAATTTTACAGCAATGTACATACACTTCTGCGTCACCCACACAAACAATCTACACATCAAATGAAAGCTGCGGCGCTCGTCTTTCTGGATATGCAAACCATTTTCACCTGGAATCACCAGAGTGCTGACAGGAAAGACGTTTTTATAGAAAAGTCACAAGTGTGAATCTGGACTTCACTTACCATTGAGCGATCTGGTTCTGTCAAACATCAACATATTCACACAAAGTTGGTCTCATTTGTTCCGTAAAGGTCCAGAGAATATATTCCAGTCAAGAAATTATGTCCACAAAATAAGATCCTCCATGTCCAATCTGCTGCAGGAAAGTACTCCAAATATGAAATCTGCTCCGTCACTTCTTTGCATTTCTTTTGTCGATTTCAGGCATAATAAACTTCTCACAGCGCCAACTTTGTTCCCCAGTGCTAAACACACATGTTAGCTTGTGATTGACACCAGTGTTGGCTAATAAGGTGGGGGTTGTGGGTTACTGAAGCCGCAGACAGCGAATCAGTGCTACAGATGACTGAAAGTTTACGCCCCACTCTTCCCCTTGTAGAATCAACCAATTACATCACACACATTTAGTGACGTTTTCCCCTTACAGCCAATGAGCAGTGGGACAGGATGATGTATCACATGGCATGGTTTTCCGTAAACAGATGTACCCGGAAGAAAATGTGTACTCCTCAATGCCATGCTGCCGAAATGGACCGGTCCTTGTAGCGCTGGAAGTGACGCAAGTGCCCGTCGACGAACACTTAATTTTTTTAATTAAGGCACTTTGGTGAATTGGGAAACGACTGGATGCAGAAATGTGTGCATAATGGCACATTTTACGCATTGTTGTTTTGCGTTTTAAACATGATGAAACGGACAAAACAAAGGGAGGACGTGATCAAGGACACTGTGGATGTTTGTACAAGTTAAACTAGAGGCATCTCTGACCTGGAGCGGTTCATGGCAAAGATTAAAGATCCCACAGTGGACTCAGGAGTAAAGGACCTTATTTTTTGATGGATTGGATGCTGTTCGCCCTTCGAGACAACTGTTGTTGTGATTTTGGGCGTTACAAAAATAAATGAATTGAATTGAATTGAATTGTTCTCGATCGGTAAGCGTGGTTTATTCTGCTATTGACTTAATTGTACGTAAAATATACCGTGTATAATCGTTCGCTTTGCTTCTGTGCACATAGTGCGCATTCGGACCATGCGCTCTGGCACATTTGTGTCTTGTTTCAGCTGTGTGAATTAGACTTAATTTGTCTATTGTTTAAAAGGTGTTGTTTTATTCTGCAGTTTGCATTATTGTAGGTAAAAATATAAGATGTGCACACATTAGCATCTCATCTGTGCGCACGGGTGAGGCGCGCGCTGGTACTTTCCTGTGGAGAGTTACGGATCAGACTTTGTTTATTGTTGATATCTGACAGAATATAGTTCAGACATAGATAAGCACAGAAGCTACAAGTGTCATTGCTATGTCAGAGTGGGCAAACACCACAAACTAACATCTAAACGTTGTATTGGAACTGGAAACATGAGGCAGTGTGGTGCCGTAAAGGCGATTATAATCGTGCGCGATGATCGCGATTATAATCGTGCGCGATGATCGCGATTATTAAAAAATGCCACGAACGATTAATTGCGGACCTTATTTATCGCGATTAACGATATTATCGTTTATCGTCCCATCCCTAGTAACAACATTATAACATGGCTTAAAGCAATACCTACTCCAGATTGGACGACTACTTCTTGCCTTTTCACCTCCTCTCATCATCAGCCTCATGTACAATTGGACCGATCCTAACCTCTGCTCACTCACCTGTATACCTTTCTCTTATAATATCAAAACAGATCTCAAAATACATTTTGGAAATTGAACTCTTAGTTAATTAGCTTTCCACAAGCTTGTGACAATATTAGGAAATGGATCCAACAATACACGAAAGAAAATGTTAACACATTCGTGAGCCCTGCCACAATATGGGATGTAACGAAAGCTGTCATTAGAGGTCATTTAATTTCCTATACATAAGCAAGAAAAAAAGAAGCAAACAAGCAAGCAGAGAAGCTGCAGAAAAAAACTACAAGCTGCAGAACAAAATCACAAACAATCACTATCACCAGAAAATATGAAAAAACTAAGTGAAACTAAACTCAACCAACTACAAACAGAACAAATTAAGAAGATGCTACTCTTTACAAAGACACTACGAATCTGGAAATAAACCAACCAGACTGAATATGAAAATGTTACCTCCCACTCAGAGTATTTATGTTGTGTATAACATTCTGTGCACCTGACATGATGCTAAAAACATCACTTTCAACATCCACATCAATGCTAGCCCCACTATCCCCAAATCCTGACCTCCCAAGCTCAATAGGAAAAACGTCACTGGTAAATTGGAGTAAACTTGGACTAATGCAGTTTCATCAATTCTTTAAAATAATACTTTTTAAAACTTTTTGGAATTAAAAGAAGAATTTGGATTACTAAAACAAGATTTTTATAAATTCATATAAATACATCACTGGATCTCTTTGTTGATTAACCAAAAACATTTGGAAATGGAGGCTTCAGAATTAGAGAATATCCTAATAAATTTGAAATTCATGAAGGGGGTTTTCCAAAGTCTTTAAAGTCCTAGCTAAACAAGAGGAGACATCTTTCACTTCTCTAAGCCATACATGGCAAAAAGACTTGGGTGTTGAATTTAAAGACGAGCAGTGGAGTAATATTACAAATAGTATCTTTTAAAAAATGTCAAGCAATAGAATATTAGAACAAAATTATACATTTGGCATAGAGTGTACCTGACCCCACTCAGGATGAGTAAAATGTATTCTAACTTCGTCTCATAAATGCTACTGATGTAAATCTCACATAGGATCCTATTTTGATATGTTTTGGGAATGTAGCCAACTAAGAGAGCTCTGGAGTTTAATGCGTGACTTTACTGCCAAACTCACCAAAAGGTCCCTTAAGATATCCTATAAGAAGCCTTTTTGGCATTGAATATGATGTAGAAATGAATCCATTATTCCAGCAACAATTGGGTATTATTTATCAAAAAATGCATTTTATTTAATTGGAATAAAGATAATCCTCCAACATTTGGCATGTTTAAGCAACGGCTACAAGATATTTCTCGTTTAGAGTATCAAACTTATGCATTAAGACATAGGACGGACCTATATAACGATTTATGGGGATGCCTTATTGATCTCCGACATTTCAAACAGGGAAGTAGGTCAAACTTCAGACCAGAAATCAAAGTAATAATAAGGTAAAAATTGTGAAGATCACAAAGATTATTATTATAATAAGTATGACAGAGATATAATACTATATAAACTAGAATAATTTATTACAATGAAAACTACTCTAACAGAAGTTTATTATGAAAGTAAAGTGCATAAATAATTTCTGATCTGGAGCGTGGCCTATCATCAAATATTCATAGTCTATCTATTTTGGTTTATTTTACTACGGTTATTTTTCATATTGTGTATTGGTTTGTAGTTCCTTGTATGGGTGTGTGTGTGTGTGCGTGTGCAGGATGTATGCATGTATAAGAATGTGTTAATTCTAATGTATTTGTGTATGTAACAATTGTGTTCTGTTCCTGTGCTTGTCTGGTGTCCATCTATAGGGGAGGGGGGATGGTGGGAGGGGTTGTGATATGTTAAAATATACTAAAAAACAAACAAACAAAAAAAAAAAACATGGCCTAAAGCTCACAAGCGTACATTTTTTCTAATATAGGAGACTGAGAGGTACTATCCTTTTCTGTTCCGATAATGATGCTGATACTTTGGCTTTAACTATCTGCCAATACCCCATACTGGGGCAAGGACTGAAAATATTATTAATTTCCTTTAAACTCAAACAGCATAAGGTAAAAAAAACAAAATCCAAATGTGTTTTTTGACTACAGAACAGCTTTGTAAAAATACAAATTTAATATTATGAGATATTTTGGACCAATATTGGTCAGTAAATCTTATTACTTTTATTTATAGATCAAAATGAGATAACAACTGAACCGATATCTTGGAAGCCGAAATCAAATTCCAGTACCACTACCATATCGATGCATCCTTAATAAAAATCCTCAGGTACTGATACTTCAAACCAGGTAGTATTTATGTACAGACAGCGTATCTGGGAAAAAAATGTATGGCTACTCAGTACTATTAACTATGAACAATGATTATGGTATGAAATTCTTCACCTTCATTTTACTTCATTTTAACATACACATGCAACAAGATTCAAAGTACAATCAGAGAGTGCATTATCCACAGCTAACAGAAATGAAAACATTTAATTACATAGCCCAAAGCATTTGTCAATACACTGATGTACAAATATAACACATTTCATTGTTAAAGTAAAAGTAGCTTTAATGTGTTTATTTGTGTAGATCTGCTAAAACTATGGTTATATGTATTAGCAAGTGTACCTGTAAAGAATTAATGCTAAAGCTAAATTACTAGAGGAACCCGAACTTCTCTTAGCCCCTCATTTGCACTGATAGAGAAAGCAAATTTCTGTGTTGTGCCAGCCCCACAGTGCCAGTTCAGTCTTTGTTAGCTTACATCGTCAGAGGTATAATACTCCCTACAACAGAAGCACAGCCAGTCTGGACTGTACTAGACTGGAATGGACAACACTATCACATTGTACTGAGGGTTCATGTCTCCAGGTGCTGAGTCCTGTACTGATGTAAATAAACTTCTCGTGCGTTACAACTCCGGCATCAGGTCTCTTCTTACAACTCTCAGACCACTAGTGCTGTCACAAAAATTTCAATTAAAATTTCAAATTAATTAATTAATTTCAATCTAGATTTCGATGCTACAGAATAGACTTGATTCTCAATACCGATCCCAATACCATGATGAATGTGAATGATGTAAATGTGATTTTCAACATTAAATAATAGTACATTCTTTTGTATTACCATGCAGTCCTCCAGGTAAGTTCCATAGCGGTTCATGGGCATATACTAGTCTGTGTGGTCTCAAGAAAATTCTAAAGCTACTCAGGAAACGTTCATTTTTGTCTGGTTGATGTGACATTTTTAGTGTTGATACTTGCTCAAATGAGTATAAATGAGTTTTGATGCTACTTTTAATATTGATTAGTATTTGATTTTTGATACTTTAGACAACCCTAATGTAGACCTTTACATGAGTGATCTGATTATTTGAATGTGGTTGTTTAGCGCTCTTGGAGTTGTTTGTGCATGTTAACATAGCGAGCAGCCCAGTGCAAAGGTGTGGTGTTAACAGTGCTAACCACAGCTTCTGCAAATGGGGACCACGGGCAGCAGAGACGCACTTCCCTTTTCCTGATAAATATCATTTTCGACTTTAGACAGCACAGCTCTGACAAACAGGAAGCAGCGAGTGCAGGGCCTCTCCTCATGGCAGAATGTCATGTCAATATTTGGATTGTTTGTCACATGAGCAGAGCAGAGATGCAGTGCAGGCACTGAAGGCTTCTGCAATCAGTCATTATCAATGTTATCATATAGATTTTAGAAGGATTATTATAAAAAAAAAAAAAAAAAGTTTGAATGTCATGTAAAATTACAAAGCTTAAAGGTCCTGTTTTACACAACATTGACTGACTTTAAGCCATGTTACAATTAGGGCCGCAAACTGGGTGAATTTTATAATAATCTATTTCCATTATAGTTGATATTAACACTCAAGTGTCAACGTGGCACAAAAAGTGTGAAAAATAATGCAAATATGGTTTTACATATGTTTATATATTATTATTTCCCAGTAAATAAAAAATGATGTAACAGTAAATGGACTCTAAACTAGAGAATCACACAAGAGTAGGATCATCACACTGGGCATTAAAGAATGAGTTGGGTTCTATCATAGCAGGCCTATAAAAAAAGAGACAGTAACCATTTACTACTACTAATAATGGCTTACTGCCCTGGGGCAGACTGACGGAAGCGAGGCTGCCAATCTGCACCATCAGCCTCTCCGACCACCTATCATTCGAGCACACACCACTTTCATACTAGGCGAATGTGGGTGAAGTGTCTTGCCTAAACAACAGAACTTGGTCCGAGCGGGACTTGGTCCGAGCGGGACTCGATCCTCCGACCTTCGGGTTGGGGGACCAACACTCTAACCACTGAGCCACTGTCGCCCTAGTACTAGTGTACTATCCTGTTTGAACTGTATGAAAGTGTAATAAAAATGCACTGTCCAGACTTTACATTGAGATCATTGCGAACATATACGTTTTTGGTAAACTAGGCTAATCCTGTCTGTCTACATCTACAAAGCTCAAAATGCTCTGTTCTACCTTGTGCTGTCATGTTGTGGTTAACAACACCTATCTGGTATACACCATCTGGACCTAGAAGATGGTTTAAATGACATGTAAACCACAAATCAAACTTTTTACTTCTAAATTGTTTTGTAAACAATTGAGAAGTAAAATATAAAGTTTTGGGTTCACCGATTTGTTTTAATAGCAGGCCAAAGTGGTATGTATATTTTCCATGCGTTCATGTGCAGTTTTGTGTGTATATGTAATATGAGCCACAGCTTATGTTATATTTGATGTGTTTGCTAGTTCTACGGTGTGAACTGTAATGAAGATGTAAGACCACAGTAAACATCAGTGAAAAGAACTCTCGAGTCTCTCTCTCTCTTTGTGGACAAGCCGGCATATGTTACGTTAGCATATCGTATCTGACTAACTGTTTATATTTTACGTAAACATACTAGACACATATTCAGTTTGTTGTGTTACGTTAAGAGTGCTGATTTGCTGTTCAGCCTGTAGTTCTCAATTTTATTGTTATTATTTTAACTTGCCTTTAAAGATAAAATTTCTGTTCTAAATTTCCCCCAAAAATGGGACTTATAGTCCAGTGCAACTTATATATGTTTTTTTCTTCATTATTACTAATTTTTATACTTATAGTCGTATAGTCCGGAAAATACGGTATAAAAAAAAAAAAAAAAAGCTAATTTATAAAATGTATAAGTATAAAATTGCCAAACTGTATAACATTCCAGGTATTTACATACTGATGAAGCAGAAAAGTTATGTAGTGCGCCTTTATGTTTTTATGGTGTCAGTAATCATGAGAGAGCAGGATATTTTATCTCACTATAATTGTAACAGTTACAGCTGCCCTTAAGACAGTTGTGCCGTTCCCACAGTAACCACAACCCAACCTTCTTTGCCACATGTTGGGTGTTTAGGCATGCAATATCTGGGTTGGCTTAGTCTTTCAAAGGCTTGTTATTTATTTATTCATGTATTTATATATTTATTTATCTATCTATCTGCCACACACACACAAACACACATGCACACACATACACAGGAGCCAATACAACACTGAGATGCCCGCTCTTGTGTAATCTTTGTTTTTACACTAATTTGAGAAACAAGGAAATTCTGGCTGTGCGGTACTGATAATGACAGATAGAAACATACAAACCCAATTCCAATGAAGTTGGGACGCTGTGTAAAACTTAAAAAAAATACAGACTACAATGATTTGCAAATCCTTTATTCAGTTTTCAATATTGAACTGAATAAACTACAAAGACACGACATTTAATGTTCAAACTGATAAACATATGCACTTTATGCAAATATTCACACTGCACGTGACATTAAAGGTCACATGCATTCAATGTAGGTTTTCGGCCTTGCCGCTTACATGCAGAGATTTCTCCAGATTCTCTGAATCTTTTGAAGATATTATGGACCATAGATGATGAATTCTAAATTCCTTGCAATTGTACATTGAGAAATATTGTTCTTAGACTGTTGGACTATTTGCTCACGCAGTTGTTCACAAAGTAGTGAACCTCGCACCATCCTTGCTTGTGAGTGACAGCTCTTCGGGGATGCTCCTTTTATACCCAATCATGACACTCACCTGTTCACTTGTGGAATATTCCAAAAAGGTGTATTTTAAGCATTCCTTAGCTTTCTTATTCTTTTGTTGCTCCTGTCCCAGCTTTATTGGAATGTGTTGCAAGCAGAGTAAATATTTGCATAAAAACGATAAAGTTTATCAGTTTGACATTAAATATCATATCTTTGGTTGAAAGGGATTTGCAGATCATTGTATTCGGGTTTTTGTTTTTTTTGGGTTTTTTTACACAGCGTCCCACCTTCACTGGAATTGGGGTTTTATTTCCCACTTCAAATCAAATCTTTGATATTTTGATTGAAAGGGTCCATCTTCTACAAATGTGCTTTTTTAAACTTTGATAAAGTTATGTTTGTCACTGTTGTCTACCTTATTTACTCTGTCGAAAGCTAAATCAATACAATACTCAATGCTCAATACAAATTTCAGTACCATAATACTTTAAACCTCTTTTTATACAACAGAATGACATTTTTAAGCCTTTTTTTTTTATTTACTTTTTGGAAGTTTCTACCATGTTATAACATTGTTTCCTCATTAAAAACATGCCTGAATGTCATGAGATCTTAGATGTCATCCATGCATGTTTGAGTATGTTAGCAAACTCTCCCGGGTCCTATTACGGTTAGCTGTAAGATTCTATGCGATGCTCCAGCCACAAGCCTACGTCACCAATGGTCCCACACGACAGTCCTCCATACATATACAAAAACATGATACAAGACTGTACACAGCAACTTGACAAACCTGATGCAATGTGCAGTTATTTATTAATGGGATTGTGTTGTGATAGCGATCTGAAGGGGAATGATTTAACACGAGGAAGGAAATTATGTTGTTTTGGGTGAACTTAATAATAAAAGGTAACATGGTGATCTAAATATGCTATGTGTTAGCAGTTAATATCCCATAGCAGTAAAATATCCCCTATTTAATATTAGCATGTAGTCTTATCTGATATAGATCAAGACCATTCTAAAACACTTCAGAAAATGTCCAACTTATTTCTTCTATAGTTTGACGATTAGGATACTTCACTTACTGTGTAGTTTCAATACTAGTTTTAGTATTGTACTTCAAGGTAATTTAAACAGCTTTAAAAGTTGTATATTTGTACCAAAATAACACTGATTTCATTACACAGACGCACTGAAAAGTGCACCGTCTATCACCATCTCACACTGACTTCAGTAAAAATAGGACCAGTAACAATGTATGACTATGCATTTTACTGAGGCCAGCTTAACACACTTTAAATAGACCGTTGAACCTATCAGTTGTAGACAATAGTAAAAAGACAGTATATACTTAGTGCTTGCATTGGTGCTATCAAAGCCTCTTGTAGGTAACGTGTCACAGTGTGGAGTTGTACACGGTATGACTGATAGTACTCGTAATTGTTGTTGATTATCTAGTTGCAGTGAGCGTGATTCATCCATCCATGCAGGAGTAGACTGCATTACTCACACTTGCTGTAATCTAGGTGAAGCGTTTTACGGTTAATACATGTGTAGGTGATTTCATAGTGTATGTGTGGTTATAAGGACCACATGAGAGGTGAGTGGGCCCTTTGAGCTGTGACTTTAGCCTGGTAATAAGAGCCACCGGGACTTTAGCCGTGACTTAAGCCTGGTAGTGAGAGCCAGGGGGACTTTAGCCTGATAGTAAGAGCCGCGTGGACTTTAGCTGTAACTTTAGCTTGGTAGTAGCAGCCACAGCGACTTTAGCTGTGACTTTAGCCTGGTAGAAAGAGCCACATTAACTTTAGCCATGACTTAAGCCTGGTATTAAGAGCCACGGGGACTTTAGCTGTGATTTTAGCCTGGTAGTAAGAGGCCCGAGGACTTTAGCTGTGATTTTAGCCTGGTAGTAAGAGCTATATGGACTTTTAGGTGACTTTAGCCTGGTAGTAGGAGCCACATGGAATTTAGCTGTGACTTTAGCATCGTAGTAAGAGCCACAGGGACTTTAGCTATGACTTCAGCCCGGTAGTAAGAGCCATGGACACGTCACCCACCCACATCAATTTTCCATAAATATACAAAAGTATGACACAAAACAATTCACTACAACTTTACAAACCTGATGCAATGAGTAGTAGTTTCATTAGCAGGATGTGCACTGATAGTGTTGTGTTAACACTGTGAAGGGGGACTGAGCAAAGGTAGAGGAAACTCAGAGCATCAAAAATAAAAGTGAAACTTCTAAAACACATTAATACATAATTTTGTGCAAATATAGCATTTTCAAAATAATAACAACATGTTGATCTAAATATGTTATGTGTTAGCAGTTAATGCCCCATAGAAGTAAAATACATTTCGTAAATTATTATATTAAAAAAAGTCTGTTTTTAGTCTTTATCTTCACAAATTGGTGCCTATGTTTCTATGTCAGTTTGATTTAGTCTCTCCTTTGTTAGGTTGTGTTTTTTTAAATATAAAACTAAACTGTCACATGTGTTGTTTTTCTCACCCCTGTAGCTCCAGCAGCCTGCCATGCTAAAGCCCCTCCCTTACAAACATGCCTGAGTCATGAGCAGCAGAGCAGTGGGAGTTTGTCTAAGCATGATATCGCCACTTTAAAAAGAAAAAGTGGGAGGGGCCAGGCAGGACCGCCACAATTGCTTCGTGATGAGTGACAAGGGCTTGGAAACTGTGCAGGAGGTTTATTCTGGGAGCAAAAACACCAAAGGGTCATTGTGAGAGTGGTGCCGATAGCCTGCAACACTGTGACTAAAGCAGGGCTGGGGATGCGGGCCATATGTGAAAATAAACAAGGAACTGTCCACTCACACGCTATGCTAGCATCCCTGTGCTCACTGCAACACAGCTTCATTATGTCCACACTACACTTAAAGCAAACCTATTCTGGAAAATAGAATTTTCAGAACTTTTATCCATATTATAGTTGTTTCCATTCACCATTCGCCCACTTAAAATTGTATTTCGAGTGATTTGTCCATGTTTGAGCTATCTTTAATCGCTACACCGGTACCTACTGCTCTGTACTGACTTCATTCTCCAATTTTATTTCCTTAATCAGTGATATGCGTAAGATTGGCAGCATGGCATAGTCATTTTGGTTTCACATGAAAAGAAATCTGCTGCTCATTGTGTGATGTGCAGCTATCCATAGGAGGAGATGTACCCTGGATCATTATAACATGATCCACGGGTCATAGATTATAACTATAGAGCAGACATACCATACAAACTACATAGCTATATAGCAAACTATACAGCATAATATAGGCCCTTTAAAGGTGCACTATGTCACTTTTCTGCCACCTGATTGTCTCTATGGAGATGTTATTACTTTGCCTGATCTTTCCCCACAGATCTGACTTGTAACTTGGTCAGGTGGCATTAGGTGCTTGTCTCCATGCAGATAGAAGCTATACTGTGAGACATTCTAGGCAGAGCAATAACATCTCCATGGACACAAGCAGGTGGTCAACCAGAAATGTTGCATAGTGCACTTTTAATTCAACTTATCTCATCATGTGGAGGTCTGTGAAGGACAGAACAAATAGACTATCTGGAAGTTTTCGGTTCAAGGATACAGCCAAGCATAAGTCTGAATCTACAAGAGCAATGAAGACCATGTCAAGAAAAAGAAAATGGCGTTCAGTGAGTTGTTTTGGAAAATTACTTAAGTAATAGCATTGGGGTTTTCAGGCAAAGGTATTGGGTCGTAATGCAAACTTCCCCAAAGTCCTGAGCAGTGAGATCAGGATTGTCTCATCACATCACAGCCAATGGCAGTCCAACCTCTGCTTAAAACAAATTAGATTGTGTAAACTGCTGAGGTCCTTCAAATTTATTCTCCAGGAATCTCTTGAATGCCACTGTATAGAACTTTTAACCAAAAAATGCAAAAAATAGATTTTTTTTGTGTTCGTTGCACTTTGTTGTTCCTTTGCTATCATCTTCTACAGTACCGCAGAAAACTCATCTACTTTTAAGGTCAATGTTCCAAAATATGTTTTTAACTTGGTATTTCCTTGGAATCATGCAGGTGACGTTCCATGTCTAGAAAGTTACATACTGTGCCTTTAAATCTTAAAGTGTTGTGTGTTAATGTGTTTTTAACTTTGTCTTGTACAGTGTCCTTGAGTGTCCTGAAAGGCGCTTTCAAGTAAAATGTATTATTATTATTATTATTATTATTATTATTATTATTATTATTATTATTATTATTATTAAAGAACTCTTTTCACTGACACATCTGTATACAGAACAGCTAGTTCCTGCACTATTGTCACTACAGGACTGTGACTTAACGCTAGCAGCATTTAGCCTGGCTCTGCTGCTATTGCTAGGCCTGGACAGGATGGGTTTACAGACAAATATACAACTGCTCTTGCTCTCACAGTGAAAGGGAGAGATGCACAGAGAGATGCACAGAGAAGCAGAGAGAGGGGGGGCACGAAAGAAGACGGGGAGAAACATGCAAACTCCGCACAAACTCGGGAATTGAACCAATAACTTACTTGCACAGAGGGAGTGAGAGAGAGAACTAGAAAGAGGCAGAGAGGAAGAGGCGAGAGACGGAGAGAAAGAGGGAGATGTGAGAATGTGCAGGAGGTCACCACATAATCCATCTCCTCCATGACAGAGCGGACCTCTTACACCTCAGCATGTTCGGGCAGCCGCTCCTGTCTGTACTGGGGAAACTGAGCCACATACAGACATTATAAATACAAACTCACTTATATTACCTGCAAATACACAGAGCTGGCTTTTAATACAGTCAAATACAAGCCATGTTTGGATTCCAATAAAATAGTTCAAAGTACTCATATCTGAGACCTTGGTAGGCCTGTCCATAGTTCTGAAAAAAATTTGGCCTACAAATGCCGACATACACACATGCACATCTGATCATATCCATCGTGACAGCTGTAGGGAGTTAAGTACTAACCAACTGCACAAACGCTGGTGCTTCTATTTTCAGTGGGAAGTGTGCAGGACAATAAGCCACTATGGTCTTAAGGGAGACTGGCAATCAAATTTATCAGCCAATTCAAAATCGACAACAAAATGGAATAAAAAATTATGGAATCAAAATGTGACGTTCTTTGCCTTGGCTCCTCACCTGATATTGGATTATCAGAGTTATGAATGAGACAGGACCAAACTTTGTGGATGTATGGAGGCCCGCAGTGGCTCTATGGAGAGCATTAAGAGAAACGCAGCCCTCCAGAGACCGGGGGCTCCTTGCTTTTCCCTCTCTCCTCTGCTCATCTCTCTTCTGCTTTCTTCCTCTCCTCTGCTACTTGGCCCTTCTCCTCTGCCACTCTTCTCTGTTCTGGGTAAGAGGAGGCCTGGGTCGTGACAAACATGATTTTACTTTCTGGAGGGCTTAGCTCCGCTGTCCGCCAGGCCTGTGTACGCGGTAATATGCCACTTGTGGCAATCAAGAATGTGGGAGTGCCCGGCAGCAGCGGCAGAAGTGGTCTCTCCAATTGCCACACTCCGGGACTTGAGTCTGTTACACTCATACTTCAGTACAGGGACTTTACCGGCCTGTAAGTAAAGCTACTAATACACCTGACACAGCGCTGACCAAACCTGTCCCATTCTCCTAAGGGCCACTGCACGGGTTTACCATGTCAACAGTGAAGGTTACGGAGTATTATGTAAGCGCTTTTAGGCAGATATAAACACACAGGACCCCCGGGGTGCCGTGGACAGGAGGGACAAACTTCACTATGACAGCTCATTGTGACCGGAGTCACAGTCATCAGAAAAGCGTAAAGCAAAAAGAGTAAAGCGGTGTGTGTGACAAATGCCTGCACAGCTCCAAGCCACGGCTCGCCTACGCACTACGCACCGCACTGACACAGCGCACAGACAAAGCGCCCCAGATTAAGGCCAACTTATATAACTTGGTCTCCATTTGAGTTTTTGCGAAGCATGTGCACTGCACCATGCGAAATATGCGCGCTCTGACAAATAAACACGCTTTGTTTAGATGGATTGTAAACGGCACTACCTGTTCCAGTCAACGAGTTCACCCAAAGTAAAGACAACACCACAGGCATGTCAGCAACTCCGACACTGGAGCGAGGCTAGCTCCTCCAGACCCGTGTTAGTTCCACTAACAGCCACTCTGTCACGTACACTACAGCAGGGAGCCCGCTGGAATCACAGCAGCGTGCACACAACGCAAACGCGACACAAGCTGCGGAAAACTGACAGTTCGGAGTCCACGGCCGATGCCTCGCAGCGCACGGGGCATGAGGCAGCAGAGTGTGCACTCACTATAAACATGTCGTTAAGAGTAACTAATACGCTCTATGCAAAGCTGTACCGGCCACTGTCCGGCCAGCGCCACGGCCAGCAGCAGCTAGCCGCGCGCGCTTACCTCGGGATAGTGATGCATTTTGTGTTGATATTTTGGGTGGTGATGGCTCGCTCCAGTTCATCCAGCTGACCCGTCTTCTTCAGTTTCTTCACGAGACTTTTCACCGCCTTTTCACACCACTTCTCCTCCTGGCCGTTCTGCTCTCCCTTCTTCCAGCCCAGCAGTCTTTTGACAATGGGGGGAGTGAAAGGCAGGATTGACATCTTGAGTTCTGCTAAATCCGTCCGATGCCACAAAGTTGGACAGTTAGTTCCGAGCACGTGCAAAAAAGTCCCAGTGGCCTGGTTCCGTATAGACACACAGCGGACAAATAAAATATGCTTTAGTACTCCGTAAAGTGGCGCAGACTCATCCCGAAGTTAAACCCCAACTTGAGTGCACTGTCTGTGCAGTGCGCCACGGCCTGGGGAGCGGAGGACGCAGTATCGCTCCGCGAGAAAACCTAGATCCGTCTGCAGTATCAAAGCCAGATTTTAATAAACAATATCTCGCCCAAGTTACACCAGTTACAAATGTCTCCAGACAATATATATGGTACACGCTAATGTGATTTAATCCCCGTTTCCTCTGTAAACCATAGACCTATATGTTGTCCCAAAGTTGCACTGAGTCTTCCGCCGCCGAGTCCGCCAAGTGAAGTCTGCCAGAAGTCTGCAGCAAATGCAAATTGAGGGTCTGCCGCTGAGAGTCCTTTGAGTGGAGACGGGCAGGACCTGTGAAAGGCCGGGGCCAGGCGCAGCAGCTGCCCAAACATCCCTTCCACCCCGTCCACCTCCCACACCTGCTCCCTTCACCCGGCTCCAAGTGCTGCTGCGCTCATAAACTGGACTTGCTGTGATTACGCATGACCCCATGATGCTCCGAACACACATTGTGCAATGGTAAATACCGTATATGCACGCTGAGTCAACCTAGTATTTTTTCACTGCACCAACATCTATTTTTAATTAAATAAATACATTCATATTATTATCATCTTGTTCGCCTACTTTTGGTTTGCCCGATCGTGTGTGAATGTGTTACTCCGTTATGGTTATTCTGTCTCAGGGACGTAATTCACTCAATTTGATGAAAGTGTAGACCAACTATCAGCATATCTAAATGTAACATGTTTATTAAGGTTGCATAGGCCTAATACTCCACTGTCAAAACTGAGTACATTAATAGTAAGTTAATAGTTATAATGCATTTGTACTAGCACATTCAAACAATATGTGTTTTTATGACTTTGATTTTATTTTTAAATCTCTTATTTGTAAGCCTAATATTTGTAGATCTACTTATTCTCAAGTAAAAGTGGGCATAGCTGCCAAGAAACGCAATACTTTTCCTCTGAGTCCACTTGGAAACATGGAGTCAGTGTGTGTTATGTCTCTCACATAAATCTCCAGTCTGCTCGGCTCTGATATTGATGTGCATATCTACGTGTCCATAAAACATGCAGAGAGCTGTCACATGAACACTGCTGGAGGACACACTTGTACACAGATGTGTCCAGGCCTGCTCTGCTCTGACAATCACACTTGCTCACTCACAAGCATAATAGCCCCATTCATATCCCTCCTGTTTGTTCCGTCTGCTCCTGTCTGCTTCGCTCTGCTCCCGTCTGCTTCTCTCTGCTCCTGTTTGCTCCTGTCTGGTCATATCTGCTCCTCTCTGCTCCTGCCTGCTTCTCTCTGCTCCTGTTTGCTTCTCTTTGTTCCTGTCTGCTCCTATCTACTTCTCTCTGCTCCTCTGTGTTCCTGTCTGCTCCTATCTGCTTCTCTCTGCTCCTGTCTGCTCCTCTCTGTTCCTGTCTGCTCCTGCCTGCTCCTGTTTGCTCCTGTCTGGTCCTATCTGCTCCTCTCTGCTCCTCTCTGCTCCTGTTTGCTTCTCTC
The DNA here is from genome assembly GCF_009829125.3 of Periophthalmus magnuspinnatus. NCBI lineage: Eukaryota > Metazoa > Chordata > Actinopteri > Gobiiformes > Gobiidae > Periophthalmus > Periophthalmus magnuspinnatus. The sequence continues at coordinate 8,709,597 of NC_047128.1, read as the reverse complement.
TGTTCCTGTCTGCTCCTCTCTGTTCCTGTCTGCTCCTATCTGCTTCTCTCTGCTCCTGTCTGTTCCTAGATCAAATGAAATTTTATTAAATGGGGAGTAACTGTAAAAATCATATTGTTAAACACAACAAAACTAGTGAAATTCTACCAAAACCACTGAAAACATGGCTTTGATGGCCTTGTCTTTTACAGAATGTATGGTATGAATGTGTAACATGGCTGCCTTTATTATAATTTTTTTTTATCTATTATGATACATATTTGATATTTATTTAATTCTAAAAGAAAATCATTGCACATACATTGTGGCATATGTAAAGAATACACAGAATAAATTGCAAATGTTCAAATGTTGCAAATTGTTGCAGTGGTTCAATCTGAATGCAGAGCGGAGCATACCACATACTGTTGTTGTGCCCTTAGGCAAGAGCTGGCGTTGGTGTGAGAAGAGTAGCATAGACCTGAGAGCTGCTTTTCCCGCGTGCACACTGTCGCTTCCATGGTTGTATCCTCGCTGTAGCCTGGCTAAAACCCCACTGACATGTGGAGCATTCTGAGTGGAATAGCTCCTGTGGAATGTTTAGGAAGAGGAGGGACTTTAGTTCAGGAAAAACTAACTCCCTCAAAACAATAACATTATGAAAGATTCTTAGCTAAAATAATGTGTATCATCACACCTACTGTTTCTAATATTTCTATTGCTTGCTACATTGTTTGCTAGTATTGATGAAATGTCTGGAACACATGAGCCAGGAGGTGTATAAGATGCATTTTTATGAGTTTGATTTTAAAACTTTATGACAGTCCAGTTTGCATCACAAAGTTAGTTAATGTATTTTCATTGAAAAAGTGTGCACATCTACGTTTACTCATTTTGCTAATTTGTGGGTTAAAAACCCCTTTGCATTCCGGGTCATTTTGGTGAAATTGCCTTTGTTCTGACCTCTCCAAATTAAAATAATCACCATTATTGAACCCTCAGTAGTAACTGCACTAGTTTGGGGTCTTTATAAAGGTAACACCCTATAATTTTGCCCACAGGTGTGTCTGCTGAGCATTTATACACTTTGGAACACACATAAAAAAAATGTGTTCTCATCCTCGCCAAAAAAATTTTGTGAAAATGAAGGTGTAGAAAACTGCAGTAAGTAGCTGGGGCCAAAAATACACTATATCTCAACTGACAAGATTGTTGACCACTTACATTTCAAATTTGAGGTCAATACCTATAACAATGAGAGTTTTACAATCATTTTATCATGAGTAAGTCCAGGCCTCTCCAAACCTATACGAATGAAGACATTTGGAGAACGTTTGGAAAAAGTGCAATAACTTTTGAATGTTTCAACCCACAGACATCAGTGAGGGCTCTACTGAAAACTCACACTGAGAGGAATCTGTATCTGCACACCCAGCTGCTCTATTACTGTACATTTATATATCATATCAAAACACAATATAAAATGTATATTTGTATATAAAATACAGTCAAAACAAGTGGTATGGGTCAAAATAAATATATATTTACAAACCACACGCTAAGTGGTTAAGTTGTCGGCGCTCAAGTGACGGAAACGTAACCGAGAGAATCCGGTCATTTTTCAAAATAAAAGATTTTTCAAAATAAAATATTGTTCAGACTCAGATAATAAATACAATTAATTATTTCTTGGACGGCCGGTGGCCCGGTACCAATTGATCCACGGACCGGTACCGGTCCATGGACCGATGGTTGGGGACCACTGCTCTAAGAGAAGGCAGCGGTATGATCAGGATTGTGCCATCACATCACACAGTTGGTGCAGTGATAAACCTGCAGAGAGTTTCAAATATTCATGTCAGATATATGGACCAGCAGTGACCCAGCAGTTTTATGGGGTATTTCATTTACTTTTTTGTAGTTTTATTGAATGCAGCAGTGTTTAGGTTTTGTAATGAGGTTGAGAGTATGTGCACAATTTTTTGTCACATTTGTGTTTGTATCCTATGCTCAGAGATTTGTAGTACTTAGTAACATCTACTTAGTTACATTTACTTTTTAAAGACATTTCACTTTTCTACTTTTCTAGCAGCATACTTTTACTCCTTCTTGAGTAATATTTTTATTGAAGTAACAGTACTCTTACCTGAGTAAAAGCTTTGGTTCTTCTTCCCACTGTGAGTAAGTCTAAAGTGACTTAAACTTCATGTTGACAATATGAAATTATTTGAACTTTTGTGTTTCTTGCAGCTCATTCAGATATGATTCAGTTTGTCTCATTGTTGTGTCTATCCTTTGAAAATACCAAATTTTGTGTGTTGTTGTGTTTTGGATTTCAAATTCCATAAACTTCAAATTATAAATCAGATGTCTTGACAGTTAATGAGTAATTTCTTGGACTACTAGTTTGTACTTCTACTTGAGTAGTATCATTTTGAAGTAATGTTACTCTATTTGAGTACAGTTTTTGGCTGCTCTGCCTAGCTGTGTCTACACTGTATTGCATGATGACCCGCTGTTGAAGGTACTTATGACACTACACAATAATACACACCAAACAAACAAGTTAACACCACTGTCTGTAGCCGTGCCGTGTTAGCACCTAGGATATCCATGTCCAGCAGAAGCAGTGTCTCTTTCCTGTGCAGAGCCAGGATGGGGTTAAAAATAGTAGCCCTGGCTCCACTTCAGAGGTGCACAAGGCCTTTCATGTATTTGTGAGCTCTGCAGTATATCAGTGCTGTCCCAATATAAGCCATCAACACATTCTTCACGCGGTAATGACATGGAGCCTGGGGTGGACAGGCTGAGAGCAGAGGGGGTAAGTTCATCCTCTGCATTTGATCCATCCTTCAATGCCGCTGGGGCGACCTGTCAGGGGCAGTGGATAGAGATTGTTCAGGGCGAGCAGGGTTCCCACAGGTTGAAATCATTCAGGACTTTTCCAGGACATTTTTAGTTATGTAATCACAGCATCTACAAATTGATCCCTCCTTTTTTTTGTTTTTTGTTTTATATTAAAGATGTTGTCTAGATCTAAGGCTGTACCCAAAGTCATCAAATCATCAAGGAGGTAAGACAAAGAGATGTGTAACAAACAGCCAAGTTTGTTACTAGATTAATAGCACCTTTCACTACATGCACTTTAAATTGCACATACACTTTAATAGCACACAGCACTTTAAGCATTATTTGCACTGTAAAAAAAAGAATTGCACAAAAGGATTTAAAAATGTTTATTTAATTTGTCTGATTTTACCCAGTTTTAGATCTGGGCACAGAGGCATTTTAATTGAAGCTGCGTGTCCTGGAGGGGAAAGAGGACAAAATTAACAGCTAATTAATACATTGGATATGTGCAATATTAGTGCAATGTTTGTTGAGAATGTTTTGAAGTGTTGGTGTGTTCTGTAATTTGTAGTGTTTTTAGTGAAAGTGTTTTAAAATGTTAACTTACCACCTCCTTGTCCTTGTGTCCAGGTGTCAAAGAGATCCCCAGGGAAACAAGCTCCCTTAAAAAGGTTCCGGGGCAGGACCAAGGCGGGGGAGGGGTAGGGGAGACATGTTGGGCATTTTTAAATGGTTTATGGGTTTTAAGTACATTTGGTGTTTGGTTTTAGGGTTTATGTATTTTAATATGTATAATGTTGATTTGGGTTATGAGTTTATTGGGTTTTATGGAGGTTTGAGTTTTAAAGAGCTAAGGCTAGTTTTTAAATACCCCTAGTAATTAATAGTAGTATAGTCCAGTTAGAGGAACAGGATAAAAGGCGCCTGCAACCATCAAACCATGTTCTGCTGCTGGAGATGATGCTGCTCCTCTGACCTCCATTTGCACAATGCACCTGGCACTTTAATAATTGATGGGAGAAAGAAATAAAAAAATTGTGGACCACACCCGTGCTGCTGTCTTCTGTCACACCTCCTACCGCTAACGGCCAGCCTACGTTACATTTGGTGTCGGAAGTGTGTCCTCGCCGCTGTGAGACGAAGAAAATGCCAACACGGGGGAGAAGAAATGAGGAAGACGAGAATAGAGTGGAGTCTACTCACCACCAGGAAGCTCAGGCAAGTGGCTCCAAAGATAGTTTGGAGAAACTGGCAGGCATGGTGAAATGGCTAATGGACTCCCAGGTCGCACGGGACAAAAAAGGGGACAAAGAGCGCATGGTACAGGAGCAGCGCTGGGAGGCCATGCAGGAGGAAGTAAGCAAGATCCAGCAGCAGGTATTGAGGATGCATTCAGAGCGATCTGAGCATCAAAATGACATTGAAGAGCCAACGGCGGCACCAACAGATGATGAGGACAATTACACTTATAGGCCTCAGCGGGAACCAAAGCTGTTACCACTGACCGCAGAGGATGACATTGAGCATTTCCTCATCACCTTCGAGAGAATGGCCCGAGTGTCACGTTGGCCATCTGAGGAGTGGGCCGTCCGTCTAGTTCCTCTCCTCACAGGCAAAGCCAGGAATGCCTATGTTTTAATGGACTTTGCAGACACCGAAGACTACCACAAGGTGAAAGAAGCCATCTTGGCAAAGTATGAGATCACGGCTGAGACTTACCGGCGCCGTTTCAGATCTCTGAAGATTGAACCAGATGAGACACCTCGAGAACTGTATGTGCGGCTGAAGGAACTTTTCTATAGATGGATACAGCCGGAGAAGTCAGACATTCGAACCATCGCAGAGACACTTATCCTGGAGCAGTTCCTTCGGATGGTTAATCCTGAGCTGGAGGTTTGGATTCGGGAGCGCAATACGACCACCGCTGAGGAAGCTGCTCGTCTAGCTGAGGCCTTTACAGCAGCTCGGAAAGGGACCAGATCCATGCAATTTGGCCGAGAATCTCCCCAAGGCCAGTCAAGTAAGTCCTTTGGGGGTGATAAGAGGTTTGGTCCGGGTCAGGGTAATATCAGTGGTAGGCCATCTCCATTCAACCAACAGTCCCGTCCAGCTAAAAAGCCGTTCTCCAAAACACTAGCACAGGAAATAAGGTGTTATAATTGTAATGAGCTAGGTCATACACAGCACTTCTGTCCGGCACTTAAAGCCAAGCCATCTTTGCTATGTTCCGTACCTAGACTAGCAGTAGTGCAGACAGGGGAGCGGAAGGGGCGTTTAACACCAGTCCTTGTTAATGGCCACCGGCATGAAGCTCTTTTAGATTCGGGCTGTTTTCAGACAGTAGTTTTGTCTAGTTTGGTTCCAGTTGAACGTCAGTCTCCAGACAAGACCCCTCTAATTTGCATACATGGAGATGAGCACTGGTACCCTACAGCTGAGGTGTTTTTGACAGTTGGAGGACAAACTTACCTGGTCACTGTAGCCCTGTCCAAAAACCTGCCTTATGGGGTTATTCTAGGGAACGACATTCCAACCCTTCCTGATCTAATTGCTCAGTCTGACAGTAGCCAGGGTGCAAATGTTTCATCGCCAGAGAGTATGTGCAACCCAAGCCCAATGACAGAATCCAGTCCTGCTAATCATTGTAATATTCTTACCAGAGCCCAGTCAGCTAGAGAAGTCTTAGAAGAGCTGCCTTTCTGTGATGAGGAGCTCGAGGTGCAACCAGGAAAGACGAGAAAGTCAAAGTCCCAAAAGAGAAGGGATAAGTTTGCTGGCTCACAAAGACAAGAAAATGAACTTGCCAAACCCCTCAGTCCAGTTGAGTTCAGTATTCCCTCAGACATAGGTGCCCTTCAGGAAGAAGACCCCACTCTAAAGCCCTGGTTTGAAAAGGTCACAGAGCGGGAGGGGGTCAGCATAGGGAAGGTCAGCTACCTGGATGAAGTGGGTTATATCATTAAAAATGGTCTCCTTTACCAGAGAAAGGACAAGATTGAAGCCTTAGCCTTGCCACAGCAGTTCAGAGAGAGGGTAATGGAACTGGGACACTCCATTCCCTGGGCAGGTCACATGGCATTCCAGAAAACTCTAAGAAGAATTGGTAGCCGTTTTGCTTGGCCAGGAATGTATGTTGAGCTGTCAAAGTTTTGTACATCCTGTAAAACATGCCAGTTAACCTCAGGCAAACGAGTGACACAAGCCCAACTGCAACCATTACCAATTATTGGCACCCCATTTGAAAGAATTGGCATGGACATTGTGGGCCCCCTGGAGAGAAGCTCTGCAGGAAACAAATACATTTTGGTGTTGTGTGACTATGCTACACGTTATCCTGAGGCCTTTCCCCTCAGGTGTATCAAAGCCAAACAAGTGGCCAATTGTTTACTGCAGCTTTTCTCTAGGGTTGGGGTCGCCAAAGAAATTCTCACAGATTGTGGTACAAATTTTTTGTCCAAACTCCTCCAACAAGTCTACCAGCTGTTAGGGGTCAAGGGTATTAGGACAACTCCTTATCACCCCCAAACGGATGGATTGGTGGAGAGGTATAATCAAACACTGAAAACCATGCTGCGGAAGTTTGTCTCTACCACAGGGGCAGATTGGGACCAGTGGCTACCGTACCTCCTGTTTGCCTACAGGGAGGTCCCGCAGGCATCAACTGGCTTCTCACCTTTTGAACTGTTATATGGACGTCAGGTGAGGGGCCCACTAGACCTGCTAAAGGACCATTGGGAGGGTACAGAGTCAGAAAGAGACAACATCGTTGCCTACGTCCTGAAGATGAGAGAGAGACTTGAGGCAATGGCAGTCCTGGCTCAGGAGAACTTAAAGGGAGCACAGGAACGACAAAAGACCTGGTACGATCGTAAGGCAAAGGACAGAGTCTTCGCGCCTGGTCAGAAGGTACTGTTGCTATTACCCACTAGTGAGAACAAGTTGCTAGCTAAATGGCACGGACCTTACAACATCACAAGACAAATTAGCAAGGTTAACTATGAACTGTACATGCCTGAAAGGCGGAAAAAGCACCAGGTTTTCCATGTAAATCTTTTGAAAGAATTCCTCACTCGGCAAGAGCCTTCACAGCAACTTTTGGTGCGTGCTGTGAAGGATGAGGAAGTGACTGACTGTTTCTTTCCTACTTCTGCCACAGAGCCAGCTGCTGTTGACCTCTCTCACCTCTCTCCCTCGCAGCAGGAGGAAATCAAACACCTGCTCAATCCCACTCTATTTCAGGAGACCCCCGGCTTCACATCACTGGTGCAGCATAAAATCAGACTAAGAAAAGATGCTCCAGTGAGGCAGAGGAGTTACAGGATACCTGAACGGTTGGTACCAGTGCTGCAAAAAGAAATTAAACTGATGCTGGAGCTTAACATTATTGAAGTGTCTAACAGTGAATGGTGTAGCCCGGTTGTTCTTGTGCCAAAAAAGGATGGTTCGCTTCGATTCTGTATTGATTTTAGACACTTGAATGCAATCTCAAACTTTGACCCCTACCCAATGCCACGCATTGATGACCTGTTGGAGCGTGTGGGAGGTGCTTCATACATTACAACACTGGATTTGTCAAGGGGCTATTGGCAGTTGGCTCTGGCACCTGAAGCTCGAGAACTGACTGCCTTCCGGACGCCATTTGGTTTGTACCAGTTTCGGGTGATGCCATTTGGTCTGCAAGGGGCACCAGCCACTTTCCAAAGGCTCATGGACTTTGTGCTGAAGGATGCCTCAGAGTTTTCTGCTGCCTACTTGGATGATGTTGTGATTTTTAGCAGGTCCTGGGAGGAACATCTCCACCACCTCCAGGAAGTCCTGCAGAAAATCCAAGCTGCAGGATTTACAATCAACCCTCGCAAGTGTGCGGTGGCCCATCGGGAAGTGGAGTACCTGGGCTATACCATTGGCTATGGGAGGATCAGGCCACAGGTACAGAAGATGGAGGCCATACGCTCATTCCCTGTGCCCACTACCAAGAGGAAGGTTCGTGGATTTCTTGGCTTGGTAGGGTGGTACAGGAAGTTTGTTCCACAGTTTGCCGAGAGGTCAGCTGTCCTAAACAACCTCACCAAGAACTCTGCCCCCAACAAGGTGAGATGGTCAGCAGAGTGTGATCGAGATTTTAGAGACCTGAAGGAGGCGATATGCACTTGTCCGGTTCTGCACAGCCCTGACTTTAACAAACCCTTCATCCTGCAAACCGACGCTTCGGGGGTGGGACTAGGGGCGGTCCTCCTCCAAGAGAAGGATGGAGAGAGGAGACCAGTGGTGTTCCTTAGTCGTAAACTGCTTGACAGGGAAACCCGATACTCTACAGTGGAGAAGGAGTGTCTGGCGATGAAGTGGGCCATCGACTCCTTAAGGTACTACCTGCTAGGACGTCATTTCACACTGGAGACTGACCATCGAGCGCTCCAGTGGTTGAACCGCATGAAGGATGCCAATACTCGTATCGCAGGCTGGTATCTATCTCTTCAGCCCTACAACTTTACAGTACAGTACCAACCTGGGAAGACCAACGTGGTAGCGGACTGTCTGTCTAGAATGGCTGAAGACTGAGGTTTCACCTTGTTGAGAGGAGGGGGGAAATGTAACAAACAGCCAAGTTTGTTACTAGATTAATAGCACCTTTCACTACATGCACTTTAAATTGCACATACACTTTAATAGCACACAGCACTTTAAGCATTATTTGCACTGTAAAAAAAAGAATTGCACAAAAGGATTTAAAAATGTTTATTTAATTTGTCTGATTTTACCCAGTTTTAGATCTGGGCACAGAGGCATTTTAATTGAAGCTGCGTGTCCTGGAGGGGAAAGAGGACAAAATTAACAGCTAATTAATACATTGGATATGTGCAATATTAGTGCAATGTTTGTTGAGAATGTTTTGAAGTGTTGGTGTGTTCTGTAATTTGTAGTGTTTTTAGTGAAAGTGTTTTAAAATGTTAACTTACCACCTCCTTGTCCTTGTGTCCAGGTGTCAAAGAGATCCCCAGGGAAACAAGCTCCCTTAAAAAGGTTCCGGGGCAGGACCAAGGCGGGGGAGGGGTAGGGGAGACATGTTGGGCATTTTTAAATGGTTTATGGGTTTTAAGTACATTTGGTGTTTGGTTTTAGGGTTTATGTATTTTAATATGTATAATGTTGATTTGGGTTATGAGTTTATTGGGTTTTATGGAGGTTTGAGTTTTAAAGAGCTAAGGCTAGTTTTTAAATACCCCTAGTAATTAATAGTAGTATAGTCCAGTTAGAGGAACAGGATAAAAGGCGCCTGCAACCATCAAACCATGTTCTGCTGCTGGAGATGATGCTGCTCCTCTGACCTCCATTTGCACAATGCACCTGGCACTTTAATAATTGATGGGAGAAAGAAATAAAAAAATTGTGGACCACACCCGTGCTGCTGTCTTCTGTCACACCTCCTACCGCTAACGGCCAGCCTACGTTACAAGATGTAAGGGGGTTTGGTTTGGTATATTTCTGATAGGGGGCAGTAACGGGTGACAATAAAAGTCTCTATTAATTTGATATGCAATAATAGAGCAAAGCAAAGTGTGGACAAATTTACAAGGACAAAATACAGTGTATATAGGCTTTTGGCCTTTTTTCTCATTGTTCGTGTGGGAATCCTAGCGAGTCAAAGTGCCCAAATGACCTTCTTGCTGTGAGGCCAGAGTACAAGCCCCTCAGCCTCCTGCCACAATACCTGCACCTGCCACCTCGTACACCCTGTCACATCTAGCTACCTCCACTGCACTTACTCTTCCCTCCTTCCGTACAATTTCCTTACTTTTCCTGCTTGTCTCCATAGAGATGTTGTTGCTTTATATTCCACAGTAAAGCATTAAATTTATCTCTGTCTGACAGTGCCGGTGACCCCACCAAACTAGGCTAAAGGTCAGATCTGCTGAGAGGCACGCCTGCTCACAATAAGAATGCATATTTTTCTAGGTATAGTTGGACAAGAAAAACACCTGTACCTGCATAGTAGATTAGTTTAAAGGTCTACTATGTAACATTTCTGGTGGTTTGTTTGCCACATTGTCTCCATGGAGATGTTACTGCTTTGCCTGAAATTTTCCTCAGTTTGTCTGTCTTGCATTTATTTTTTACAGGTGTTTTTACTGCAAAAATTACCTTGACCTTACTATGATCACGGTCACAGATCTGACCTGTAACTCTAACTCCAGCGACTTAGACGAGTTACATACTACACAAGCAGTAAAAATATTAACATTTTCATAGAGACAAGCAAATGGCAGATCTCCACCAAAAAAATTACATCTTTTAATTGTCCTGGATTACAACAAATACACTCTAAGACATATAATTGCTGTTATAATGCTGTTACCTCCTCAGAAACATTCCTGGAATTGTGTTTGTTTCATTAACATGTTTGAGCAATCCTGGATTTTTAGGGTGCATCTCCAAGGCTCAAAATGCTCTGTTCCACCTTGTGGAAGTGGTGGTTTTAATTATTATTATTATTATTAGTAGTAGTAGTAGTAGTAGTAGTAGTATTCATAATAATAATAATAATAATAACAATTATTATTATTATTATTATTATTATTATTATTGACATTTTCTGGATTCTAGTGAAGGTGCATTGCTTTTAAAAACACTGGATCACTTCCTATATTACAACTTAATTATATCACAAGGTGTGTTTTCTGTTTGAGAGAAGAAAATATGCAGGGTTTGTGTGTTAAACATGTGTGAATGAAACAAAACACAAATCCAGGTATGTTTGTGATGAGGAAAAAATATTATAATGTAGATTAGAAAACAGTGTAATATGGGATCTTTAATGCCATAATCTGTACTAAAGTGTTGTGACTTTTACAGGCACATTTTGTCAGCTGGACCTCTCTGCACCTCCTTTAGGACTTTCAGCACTCCGGCCAGCAGCTGTGGAGCTCCCTTATCCCTGTCTCTGCCATACATGTTGTCATAGCATGCTGCCATGTGTCTTGTGACCCTCCACAAACTCTCCTACCACTCTCTTGGTCAGGCACCTGCTCGCTCGCACCCTGGGGTCCACATGCACACTTTAGGCTATGTGACGTAAAAACATATAAAACAGTTCAAGATGTAACCTGCTATTCTCAAGTCAATTTCTTACTATTAAAGGTCCCTATTATGCCATATATTTGTGGATAGGGAAGATGTCTGTGCTGGATGTAATAAAAATTAGATTTTTCATTTTGTTCCACTGTTGTGATGCTTTGACCAGTCAGATTCAACTGATCATCATGATGTTCGGAGTTTTCTGATTTTTTTTTCAGTGAGAGCTGTCCCAGATTAATAATGTGTAGAACTCACTTCAGAGAGCTACACATATCAATCTGGTGTGAGGCAGGTTAATAAAAGGTGCCTTACTTTTTTGTTACTTATCTCTGCATTTGATGACAGTTGATGACAGAGACAGAGGGATTCTGTTTTAGAACTCATTGCTACTTCCTGTGTTTTACAACTTTTTTTTCTACTTTTCAAACTGCCACTTTTATTATGATGAATATTTAGCACAGGTACTATCCCCAAAACCAAGTCACAATTAGAAAAATATATTCATCTGTCAAATGCACTTTAAACTAGCTTTGGAGAACCCACTTATGTGCTCCTTACATTCTTATTGTCCTGAGAAAGCATGTAGACTAGGTTTGCGACAGAGGGAAGGGGGGAAGGGAGGGGGCGGGGGGGTTTCGTGGCATAACACCGGTTCACAGACAGCTGGCCTGGATGCGGGGCTGATACTGGGCTGGTGCAGGCCGGGTGGATGGGTTGGGGGAGGGGCTACAGATGGTGGAGTGGGGAGTGGACCATAGGGAGGGGATTGGGGAGGCGGGATGGGGGGGGGGGGGGGGGGAATTACGAAGCACAAAAGGCACGTTATCAGGCCGGAGCACCGGGACAATCCGATGGACGGTCGTGACATTGTGTGGGCCCAGGGGATAGGGGGTGATGGGGAGGCTGAGTGGGAGAGATTGGGGGGAGGGGGGCTGTCAGATGGTGTCCTGGTGCTGAATCGGGTCAGGCAGTCTGGCCACTACTGGGATTTAAAACCACAGAGGGACAGAATATGGCCATGTCAACAATGTGGAATACTGGCCATAAGTAAGCTTATTAGAGGAAATATATGGAGGAACTAATGCATCCAAAATACAGAAGCATATTTTAATTGGTTAGTGGCCTGAACTATATTTGTTTGTTTTTTACTTGATAACACTCTTTTACATAAACTTTGTCACATTTTTATTTATTTCCACTTTCAAGGCACTCAAATGGCTTTACATCAAGGAACCACTCACCCTGTAGCGGCTTCCCTCAGCAAACCTCGAGGCCGCGGTGAGAGCCAGAGTGGGTCCTGGGTTGTAGCTTTGTGACGCGCTGGGTATTTATTGAGGACAAATACGGTGAGATCCGATATGCTTTTGTTGGTGATTTATTTTTGGTGAACACGCAGGCACACGGAGCTATGAGCAGCGCAGCAGAGAGAATAGAGCATGGATTGACATAGATGGACGTAACAGGTTGTGGCATAATAAGTAAAAGGACACAAAGCTAGCGGTCAACAACAATTACAGCTACCCAGCACTGACTCTCAACACTGTGCAATAGTCGCCTTTTCAAACATACATGCACGCGCACCTGCCAATATCAGCTCCACCCCCTTGGCTCTCAACCAATCACACACACAAGCAGCAAACACACCGTGCACCCCTCTACCTGTCTCCTACACACCCACTCACACGCACATTCATACATCAGTGTACGCAGACACTGGGGGCATAGTGGGTTAAGTGCCCAAGGACACAATGCCAGCATTCCTCTGTGGGAGATGGAATTGCACCGCCAACCTGTGGGTGAGGGGATCTGACCGCTCAACGAGTGATGTTTTTACCATGGTTTAAGCATTTGTACTCAGATATGAGTTCTGTTATCTCTGTATTACTTAATTAAAAAGGGTCTTGTTGGACTTCATGGAGTGTGGCCTCATGGCGCAGGGCCTCAGGGAGCAGGGCCTTATGTTGAGGCTCACAGAGCAAGACCTTGGGAGCAGGGCCTCAGGGAGCAGGGCCTGATGGAGAGGTGTAAGACTTCCCACTGCAACTTCTGCCCTTGAAAACTGAAAAAGAAACATACTTTAATACTTAATTTGCTCCAATGACACAAGAGCTAACGCAAAAGTGCCCAAGCAGATCCTCCTCCATCACAGGCTCATATCTCCTCAGCCTTCTTCAACTCATAACTGGATGACCTCAGAGCAATATCCTGTCAGCTATCAATGAGATTAGCCGTGCACACTAACAACAGGAAATTAACTCTCACGAGGATCATCTACTCACAGCGGCTGGTGACTCAGACAGTTGTGGTTTAAATTTCCACACAGCTCACCTTTAAAGCTTGTCCTGCGGTCCGGGGTGGAATGAGTCTAGGAAATTATCCAAAAGACAAAGCTCTGATAGTGTAATGCTGTTTATTACAAATACATATGCCAATTACCGACAGAAGTCTGGGTATTTAAGCCAATGCGAGAAGAACCCTGAATGAAGAAATTCACATATATTTATATCTATAAGATTCCTCTTTTACATAACTTATTGCCAATCTATCCCCAAACACTTAACTATTTCCAGATGTTACACGCATACATCTCAGTGTTGGACATGTGAACCTGTTTACCTGTCGCCTCTATACATTAAGCACTTAAAGGAGGACTATTAGGCCCACAAGCATCTAATGGTGAAGGCCAGATAACACAAGTCTCATGTGGGGGCTTCCCTGCTCTACTAAAACTTCAAAATGCTTTGGGTTTTTATGTGTGTGTTTGTTGTTGTTGTTTTTTTGGGGTAGACAATAAAATTTACATTACAGCTTTCACTCACCTATAGACTACACAGTGATGGTAAGCTGTAGCCCCCCCCCCCACACACACACACAATCACAAGCAAGGTGGTGTGATACGGCGGTCATCTTATAACCAGGTGGGTGCTGGTTCAGATTGACAGTTCATATCAGAACAGACAGGTTATCTCTATATGAGCCACAGCCGCCAGTGTCAAAATGTCAGCCCATTGTAAAGGACAATGTCCCCGCTGCCCTATGCCCACGTGAGCGGCTGGCTACGTCAAGTGGTGAGACCCGCACATTACAGGCACGGCCGGTGCTAATCACGTTCACACTTGATAAAGACTTGATTCAGCGCTCTTTATCTCAATTTTCTGTCTTTATCTCAATTTTCTGTCTGTGCTTCAGAGAACTCTCACTCGGATTAGATTGAGAGCGATCCATTTGAACCATAATTGCACATTAAAGCTCGTATCTCGCTTTTTGTATTTGCATTTTTATGACCAGAAAAGCCTCAATTTCGTCAAGCATACGTACGAGACGAGCGCGCGGTCACACGCCATTGCTCCGTGTTGTGCCGCTTCTCATTTCTCATTCTCCAAAGTCCCATTTTCTCAGCGATGACGATATGCACATAATGTCCCTGGGCGCCTGGGCACCTCTCAGAGCAGAGCGGGAGTGTCTCGGGACTGATCGGGGCTTTGTCAAAACGGCTGATCGTAAACAAAGTTGTGCGCGATGGAAATGAGTTTGTACAAGCTATTGATGTGATTTTTAAAAGACTGAAATTACAGAACGAGGCCGAGTTAGAGAAGCGTGCGGCTTTAATGACTCTCTATAAATGTAGGCGGTACTACCTCGGGCTCATGTTTGTGCGAGTTAGTGTTAAAAGTTTCACTTACTGAAGTTTGAAACACGAAGGGGGATGGACGTGTCCTCAATACGTCTGTTGCTCTCACTTTGAGACAACATGCTCCGCAAGTTTCAAAAAGCCCGCTTGAGACTGATCAAGTCTGCAGGACAACACAGTGATGGACAGATCCACTGCCAAGACTACACCGGACTAAACCAAAACCAGACAGGAGCAGAACCAAACTAGGCCGGACCAGGACCAAACCAAGCAGGATAAGGACCAAACCAGGCAGGAGCAGCACCAAACCGGGCAGGACCAAACCAGGCAGGATCAAACTAGGCAGGACCAAACCAGGCAGGACCAAACTAGGCAGGACCACACCAGGTAGGATTAGAACTAGACCAGGCAAGATCAAGACCAAACCAGGTAGGAGCAAGACCAGACCAGGCAGGATCAGGACCAAGCAAGGAAGGACCAAACCAGGCAGGACCAGGATAAGTTGCTGTGTTCATTTAGCTCTGTAGCTCCCGGCATACGTGCTGAGCTGTTAGTTGAACGAGACCATATATATATATATATATATATATATATATATATATATATATATATATATATATATATATATATATATATATATATATATATATATATATATAGAGAGAGAGAGAGAGAGAGAGAGAGAGAGAGAGAGAGAGAGAGAGAGAGAGAGAGAGAGAGAGAAAGTATACGTTGAGTCTAAACAAACATGTGAACAAACCAACATGTGAACAAACCTTTGTGGTTCATGGCGTCTGGGACCACTTCACTGTATGTCTGTCTGGGACCACTCCACTCTATGTGCATCTGGGCCAACTCCACTCCACTTTGTGCGCTTAGCACTGCAGCATGATCACTGACTTCTCACATCTGTTAGATTTGTGTAAGTAGAATACTGTTTAATATTCTACATCTATTTCATTACTTAATGGATACAGTGAAAAGAAAAAGACTTGATACATGCCTATTGGCTAACGTTAGAACGTGCCTGGGATGAACTTGTGTTTTCAGATCAATGAAAGTATACATATTACAGTAAAAGACCTTCTAATGTCTCATGGTCAGAAGCATGTGTGGACATCATTCAGCCTCTAGATAGCAGCACTACACCACTCTCACACAGTCATATAGAATTCATTGACTTACTATGTGCACTCTGCAATGCTCTTTGCATATTTAAGGCTTCTCTTTCATAACCTCCAGTAGTAAGACTATGTTTATGTCACATGGAGGCTCTCATACAGAGTATGTCAGAGATTATGCCAGAGTTGGACAAGTATATTTGTCCTCTTCCTGAGAGGACCTGAGCCAGACCTGCCAAGTTATCAACTTTGTCAACAAACCACAAGAATATAACAGCAGAGTCACACATTAGAATGAGACAAATCTTTGAAACAGGTTCAGTGTGTCATTTGCATGTACATAAACTGTGCTGTAGCATGGGGCAGGAGCAGGGGGCAGGAGCAGGGGGCAGGAGCAGGGGGCTGTGGGGCAGGAGGCTGTGGGACAGGAGGGGAGGCTGTGGAGCATGAAGTTGTGGAGCATGAAGTTGTGGAGCAAGAGGCTGTGGGGCGGGAGCAGGGAGCTGTGGAGCAAGAGGCTGTGCAGTAGGAGGCTGTGAGGCAGGAGGTTCTGAGGCAGGAGGCTGTGGGGCAGGATGCTGTGCGGTAGGAGGGTGTGAGGCAGGAGGCTGTGGAGCAGGAGGTTGTAGGGCAGGAGGCTGTGGGGCAAGGCACTGCGGGGCAAGAGCAGGACTTCTGCCTGTGTGCCCCACTCTCTGTGTGAGCAGGAGGATTGTTGCACTGACGTCTGAGACTTCAGCTAAGGATAATCCATCTTATACAGCTCCAGCTGATCCTTTTGAGTCCTTTTGAGCACAACTTTTCATGTGGAGCAAAAGCGTCAATTTTGTGATGAAACCCTTTTTTAAAAAATTGGTAATAAGGCTAGAATACAGCCGTTATGACAGTATACATTTATTAAGTGACATACTATTAGTATTAGTATCTGCTGTGATTGGCTAAAAGTCCACTGAGAGTCGGGCTGAACCATTTTAATGGGTGCCATTTGATTCACAGAGTTAGCCTTTACTAGTGCTGTTACATCCAGGCCCACAGCAGCTCATTACATCCATAATTTTGACTTCAAACCAATCCCTGTGCTTTATTTATAGCATGTGTCTTAAAATAGGAAGAATTTTGCTGACGAACATCATTATACTATTCAGTGTGCGGTGTGAAATCTCTAATTTCTCTTTCTCACAGAGTTTAGTGCTTCGTCATTGGACAGTTTTTCTGTCCTGTTATTATTATTCTCTTTATATTTCAAACATTTAAATGCACCTGATGGAGAGTATAGAGCTGGTCCATTGTCCAGTGGCCAGGAGTCTGAGTGCTCAGATGATAGGAATTATTGCACGGCACATTATGCTGCATGGAAAGTGTTCCTGTGGGCCATCCACAGACAGGACCATAAGGACACGTGTGCTTTGGGTGGTGGTCAGCAGCAGGTGTATGCACACGGCCTCTAGAGTTGAGGATGTGGAACTTCACCTCACTGAAAGGGAAGGAGCCAGAGCTGGTGTCGCAGGTTGAGTGTTACTGGTTAGGGATCACGTAAACTGAACCTGTGCTCTGAACCAGTATCTTTAAACATAACTATTGGCTTTTAAAAGGGATTTGAGATGAGACCTCAGAGCAGGCGGATCTACACATTGATTTCAGGTTGAGCTTGTTATTATGAGACACAGACACACATCTGTTATAGGCCAGTGCTTTGGAACAGTGGTCCCCAACCACCGGCCGTGGACCGGTACCGGTCCGTGGATCAATTGGTACCGGGCCACCGGCCGTCCAAAAAATAATTATTTCCGTTGTATTTATTATCTGAGTCTGAACAATCGTTCATTTTGAAAAATCTTTTATTTTGAAAAATGACCGGATTCTCTGTTACATTTCCGTCACTTGAGTGCCGACAACGTAACCACTTAGCATTCCAACAGCCCGCGTGGGCCGTCGCGTAAAAAGACGAGACTGGATATAAAGATCCGCGCGTAAAATTATGCACGCGTATTGTGTAATTTTACGCAGCAGTTTTGCGTTTTAAATATGACGAAACGGACAAAACAAAGGAAGTACGTGACCGAGGACATTGTGGATGTTTGTACAAGTTAAACTAGAGGCATCTCGGACCCGGAGCAGTTTGTGAAGATCTATTAACTTAATTGTGGGTCAAATGTGTATAATGTGTAATCATTAGCATTAGCTAATGTCAATCTGCGCCCCCCGACCACCACCAATCATCACGCACACACCACTTGGGTGAAGTGTCTTGCCTAAGGACACAATGACAGAACTAAGGACACAATGACAGAAATTGGTCCGAGTGAGACTCGATCCTCCAACCTTCGAGTTCTAACCACTGAGCCACTGTTGCAGAATGACTGTCTCACTGTACAATCATGTACAGTGTGTTCTTAGTTTCCAGTGTATGTTTGTTTACATTTTGAAGTGTGTGTGTGTTTGTTCACTGTTTGCAGTGTGTGGTTTGTAAATATATATTTATTTTGACCCATACCACATTACAAAACCTAAACACTGCTGCATTCAATAAAACTACAAAAAAGTAAATGAAAATACCCCATAAAACTGCTGGGTCACTGCTGGTCCATATATCTGACATGAATATTTGAAACTCTCTGCAGATTTATCACTGCACCAACTGTGTGATGTGATGGCACAATCCTGATCATACCGCTGCCTTCTCTTAGAGCAGTGGTCCCCAACCACTGGTCCGTGGACCGGTACCGGTCCGTGGATCAATTGGTACCGGGCCACTGGCCGTCGAAGAAATAATTAATTGTATTTATTATCTGAGTCTGAACAATATTTTATTTTGAAAAATCTTTTATTTTGAAAAATGACCGGATTCTCTCGGTTACATTTCCGTCACTTGAGCGCTGACAACTTAACCACTTAGCGTGTGGTTTGTAAATATATATTTATTTTGACCCATACCACTTGTTTTGACTGTATTTTATATACAAATATACATTTTATATTGTGTTTTGATATGATATATAAATGTACAGTAATAGAGCAGCTGGGTGTGCAGATACAGATTCCTGAGAGATATAATGTATTTTTGGCCCCAGCTATCTACTGCAGTTTTCTACACCTTCATTTTCACAAAAGATTTTTGGCGAGGATGAGAACAAATTTTTTTTATGTGTGTTCCACTTGTACTCCAAGTGTATAAATGCTCAGCAGACAACTTACAGTGATTCTGACACCTGTGGGTAAAATTATAGGGTGTTACCTTTACAAAGACCCCTCCCCCCGCGGTCCACGGTAAAATTTTCAAGGGTTGGCCGGTCCGCGGTGATAAAAAGGTTGGGGACCACTGCTTTGGAAGACATTGCTGGGTCTATTGGTCAGACAAACAGAATAGCATTACAGACTGCAAGGTAAGGTTTTAGTAGTTTACAGTCACATGTCAAATAAAGCATGACAAGGATGACATGTATGTGGGAAGGACAGGAAAATAGGTTAAATATAATAGGATTTCAGACATTTTTGGAGCTGAGTGTGAGAGTGACAGCAGGGTGTTACACCAATCACTACACACAGAACATCAAGGATCTCTGCCTGGTGCCTCCAATGTTCGAGTCTCATAAAGACATCTAGGTCCAGTGTTCTGTAGGCCTGTCTTAACGTATGTGGTATACTGACAATATACACCATAGACTATACTATTGAAATGCCATAGACAACGCTGAAGAATTACACCCCCAAAACATCCTAAATCTTCAATATGGTTAAAAAAGCAGAATGAAAACTTGTATGAATCAAAGAAGTTATTTGTTCAATCTTATATTGCAGAACAAATTTTAAAATCCATTATGTTTTTTAAAGGCACTGTCCCTGATGTTTACTGTCTTAAAAATACCAAAAACAGAACTAGTTCATTTTAAATAGTTTGGAGTTGCCTGAGCCAGCCAGTCCATTCTACATCCTCTGTGAGTCCAGAAGGGTTTGAAATTGGACCTAATTTGGGACAGTCCAACCACAGCTGCTCATTTGTAGCATATGTGTCTTCTTTTACCTGAAAGAGATAAGAGTTGTTTTGGGGTTTTTTTAAACTCCTAAACCACTGTGTATGTTTTTACCAGAAAAGCGCATAGGTCCCTCTGATTGGTTAATCTGCCTGCCAATCACCCCCTCTGGAATTGGGGAGACAGGATATGGTTCCTGTAAAGCTTTTTCAGTGTGTGTGGTTCTGGCTGTCCAGAGTGGAGGTCTTACTAGGGTGACCAGACGTCCCTGTTTATCCAAGATAGTCCCAATTTTGAGAATGCTGTCCCCTGTCCCTATCCAAAACCAGTGATTTTTCCAAGTTTGACACAAGAAATGTCCCAGGTGTCCTTTCTGTTGACTAATCAGATACCTCCATCAAGAAACCATCAAGAAATTATCATTTGTTTAGTCAAAATACAGAAAATACACTTGAAAATGACCAGAATACAAAAATATGTACTCAACTGTACTGACTGAAGTCTCTCAGATATGTGAATACGTTATTAATGGACAGAGTGCATAGTAACATTCTTAATTACACAGTCTTTTCACAATTTTATTATTGTCAAACAACCCAACCCGGCTGTGTCCCAGTTTTTTACTTTGAAAATTTGGTCTCCTTAGATTTGCCGGCATGGTAATGCTAACCAATATTATCATGCTTAAAAATGTGAAAAACAGTGATGAACAGTGCTGAGTTTTGCTATAATGGTAAAGCTGACAACAACTAGCATGGTAATGCATACTTCCTGAATATTCCATCCATCCATCCATTTTCTTCCGCTTATCCAGGGCCGGGTCACGGGGGCAGTAGTCTAAGCAGGGACTCCCAGACTTCCCTCACCCCAGACACGTCCTCCAGCTCCTCCGGTGGGATCCCAAGGCGTTCCCAGGCCAGCCGAGAGACATAGTCCCTACAGCATGTCCTGGGTCTTCCCCGGGGCCTCCTCCCGGTGGGACATGCCCAGAACATCTCCCTAGGGAGGCATCCAGGAGGCATCCTGAGCAGATGCCCGAGCCACTTCAACTGGTTCCTCTCAAGGTGTAGGAGCAGTGGCTCTACTCTGAGCTCCTCCCGTGTGACCGAGCTCCTCACCCTATCCCTAAGGGTGCGCCCGGCCACTCTGCGGAGGAAGCCCATTTCAGCCGCTTGTATCCGCGACCTTGTCCTTTCGGTCATTACCCAGAGCTCATGACCATAGGTGAGGGTAGGAACGTAGATTGACCGGTAAATCGAGAGCTTCGCCTTTGGGCTCAGCTCCTTCTTCACCACAACGGACCGATACAGCGACCGCATCACTGCAGACGCTGCACCGATCCGCCTGTCAATCTCCCGCTCCATCCGTCCCTCACTCGTGAACAAGACCCCGAGATACTTGAACTCCTCCACTTGGGGCAGAGACTCACCACTCACCCGGAGAGGACAAACCACCTTTTTCGAGAACCATGGCCTCGGATTTGGAAGAGCTGATTCTCATCCCAGCCACTTCACACTCGGCTGCAAACCGCCCCAGTGCCTGTTGCAGGTCCTGGCTCGAAGAAGCCATCAGGACAACATCATCTGCAAACAGCAGAGATGAAATCCTGTGGTTCCCAAACCAGACCCCCTCCGGCCTCTGGCTGCGCCTAGAAATTCTGTCCATAAATATAATGAACAGAACCGGTGACAAAGGGCAGCCCTGGTGGAGTCCAACATGCACCGGGAACAGGTCTGACTTACTGCCGGCAATGCGAACACAGCTCCTGCTCCGGTCATACAGGGACCGGACAGCCCTTAGCAAAGAGCCCCGGACCCCATACTCCCAGAGCACCCCCCAAAGGACACCACGAGGGACACGGTCGAATGCCTTCTCCAGATCCACAAAACACATGTGGACTGGTTGGGCATACTCCCATGAGCCCTCGAGGACCCGATGGAAAGTATAGAGCTGGGCCAGTGTTCCACGACCAGGACGAAAACCACACTGCTCCTCCTGAATCCGAGGTTCGACTATCGGTTGGATTTTCCTCTCCAGTACCCTGGAATAGACCTTACCGAGAAGGCTGAGGAGTGTGATTCCCCTGTAATTGGAACACACCCTCCGGTCCCCCTTCTTATACAGAGGGACCACCACCCCGGTCTGCCATTCCACAGGTACTGTCCCCGACCGCCACGCGATGTTGCAGAGATGTGTCAGCCAAGACAGCCCCACAACATCCAGAGACTTAAGGTACTCAGGACGGATCTCGTCCACCCCCGGAGCCTTGCCACCGAGGAGCTTGCCAACCACCTCAGTGACTTCAGCCAGGGTGATGGACGAGTCCGCCTCTGGGTCCCCAGTTTCTGCTTCCTCCTCGGAAGATGTGACAGTGGGATTGAGGAGATCCTCAAAGTATTCCTTCCACCGCCCGACAACATCCCCAGTCGAGGTCAGCAGCTCTCCACCCGCACTGTAAACAGTGTTGGTGAAGCACTGCTTCCCCCTCCTGAGGCGTCGGACGGTTTGCCAGAATCTCTTTGAGGCCGTCCGATAGTCCTCCTCCGTGGCCTCCCCGAACTCATCCCAACCCCGAGTTTTTGCCTCTGTGACTGCCCGAGCCGTGGCCCGCTTGGCCCGCTGGTACTCATCAGCTGCCTCAGGAGTCCCACGAGCCAACAAGGCTCGATAGGACTCCTTCAGCTTGACGGCATCCCTTACTTCCGGTGTCCACCACCGGGTTCGGGGATTGCCGCCGCGACAAGCACCACAGACCTTACGACCACAGCTACGAGCAGCCGCATCGACAATAGAGGTGGAGAACATGGCCCACTCGGAGTCCATGTCTCCAACCTCCCCCGGGATCAGGGAGAAGCTCTCCCGGAGGTGTGAGTTGAAGACCCCCCTGACAGAGGGCTCCGCCAGACGTTCCCAGCAGACCCTCACAATGCGCTTGGGCCTGCCAGGTCTGTCCGGCTTCCTCCTCCGCCAGCGGATCCAACTCACCACCAGGAGGTGATCAGTTGACAGCTCAGCCCCTCTCTTCACCCGAGTGTCCAAGACACGCGGTCGGAGGTCAGATGACACGACAACAAAGTCGATCATCGACCTCCGACCTACAGTGTCCTGGTGCCACGTGCACCGATGGACACCCTTCTGCTTGAACATGGTGTCAAACTGTGACTAGCACAGAAGTCCAATAACAAAACACCGCTCGGGTTCAGATCGGGGAGGCCGTTCCTCCCAATCATGCCCCTCCAAGTGTCACTGTCGTTACCCACATGGGCGTTGAAGTCCCCCAGGAGAACAACGGAGTCCCCGGTTGGTGCACTGTCTAGTACCCCTCCCAGGGACTCCAAGAAGGCTGGGTGCTCTGCACTGCTGTTTGGCCCGTAGGCCGACACAACAGTGAGAGACCTGTCCCCAACCCGAAGGCGCAGGGACACGACCCTCTCGTTCACCGGAGTGAACCCCAACACGCAGCGGCTGAGCTGTGGGGCAATGAGCAAGCCCACACCAGCTCGCCGCCGCTCCCCGCGGGCAACGCCAGAGAAATGGAGAGTCCAGCCCCTCTCAAGAAGTTGGGTTACAGAGCGCAAGCTGTGCGTAGAGGTGAGGCTGACTATATCTAGCCGGTAACGCTCAACCTCCCACACAAGCTCAGGCTCCTTCCCCCCCAGCAAGGTGACATTCCATGTCCCCAGAGCTAGTCTCCATGTCCGGAGATCCGGTCGTCGAGGCCCCCGCCTTCGACTGCCGCCCAGATCTCTCCGCACCCGCTCCTCATGGCTCCTCTTGCAGGTGGTGGGTCCACGGGAGGACGGCCCCACGTCGTTCCTTCGGGCTGGGCCCGGCCGGGCCCCGTGGGGAAAGGCCCGGCCACCAGGCGCTCGCTGCCGAGCACCCACCCCAGGCATGGCTCCAGGGTGGGGCCCCGGTAACGCCAGTCCGGGTGACGTAAACGGCCTTGTTGTGTTTTTCTTCATGAAGGGCTTCTGTACAGTACAGGGCCTTTCAGAGCTACTTATGCGGAACATTTGTATTGGGGGAAAAGTAATTTTGCTTAACTAAAGGTAAATAAATTGAGTACAGCCCCTTTAAGCATTAATGGCCTACTTCTTGTCTCCTCATTGTCCCTTTAGCACAAACCGACATACATACCACTTACACCACTGCAGCCCATTGTGAAAGACACTGTGGGGCATGTGTTGACATCTCCTGCAACAAGCCTGAGAACAGGGTGCTTTGCTAATGCTGCCCCCAAGGTTAGTTTTAATGTGCACTATGCCAGCACTCTGACAGCCTGCCTCACTTTTCTCACCTTATGTGAGCACTGATTGACACTCCCACGAAGAGCCCAGACAAACCCATAAGCACTTTGAATCAGAATCAGTCTGATGCCATGACACTACCTCCAACAAACAATATCTAGTATCCTGCTAAATGTTGTCTTTAGTTTCAATAATGCCACCAGCAAGTCCCAGTTAGCCGTTCCACCCTTCTCTTTCTGTTTTGAACACCTCACAATCAAGGTTCCCTCTAATTTTTCACGAGTCTGAGCAAACACACAAACTCCCTGAGCGGTTCCATGGACAACTGTGAGCAACATCAGACGTGCACACTTTGGTCATGTTGGCATCGCATCTATCCAAGTTAAATGGTTTATTAAAAGAATCAAATTACCACATTTACATTTCTGTTATAAGACTTTTAATTAAGTGCTTTAGACCACTTATACAATGAAAATGACAAAAATCTTGCTCATGACCTGTGTAGTATGTTAATGCTATTGGAATTATAAATATTTTATTTTCATGGCAAAACATGAGCTTCCAACCAAACTGAGTCTCACCCCCTGCAGAACGCTCTGTCTGCCCTGGAGAGCAGCTTCAGTGACAGACTGATTCACCCTCGCTGTGTGAAGGAGAGGTTTCGCAGGTCTTTCCTTCCTGCTGCTGTCAGACTGTACAATGAACACTGTTAACACTGAACATGTGTCATTCATCCATACCTATGTGCAATATTACTATTAGAGTTTTTTAGTTTATTTTTAAGTATATTTTTTAAATTATTTTAAACTATTTATCTATTATCTTGTTTTATTGCATGTACCATTTTCCTTCTGTTCTTTAACTGTGCGGTGCAATACTGGAATTTCCCCACTGTGGGACTAATAAAGGCATATCTTATCTTATCTTAAACTAAGCCAACTGTAAACTCCAATGCTGAAAACACACTTAACATTTTTATGATAAAGCTCTGACTTGTATTATGAGTATAAGCCATTGTGTGAAGCGTTTGCTGTGCACTGAGTGGGATTGTCCTACTGTGGTCTGAGAGACAGTCTGTTAACTCTTGTTCCGTATATGACACGATCATTTGATTTTTACAACTCATAAACTAGTGACAGTATTCAATGACCAATACACACTGAGAGGAATCTGTATCTGCACACCAAGCTGCTCTATTGTACATTTACATACCATATCAAAAGACAATATATAATGTGTATTTGTATATAAAATATATTCAAAACAAGTGATATAGGTCAAAATAAATATATATTTACAAACCACACACTGCAAACAGTGAACAAACACACACACTTCAAAATGTAAACAAACACACACTGCAAACTAAAAATACACTGTACATGTGACAGTGTGACAGTCATTCTGTGACAGTGGCTCAGTGGTTAGAGGTTGGAGGATCGAGTCCCAACTTCTGTCATTGTGTTCTTAGTTCTGTCATTGTGCCCTTAGTTCTGTCATTGTGCCCTTAGTTCTGTCATTGTGTCCTTAGTTCTGTCATTGTGTCCTTAGGCAAGACACTTTGCCCAAGTGGTGTGTGCGTGATGATTGGTGGTGGTGGCTAATGCTAATGATTACACATAATACACATTTGACCCACAATTAAGTCAATAGCAGAATAAACCACGCTTACCGATCAGGAACAGCATCCAGTCCATCAAAACATAAGGTCCTCTGCTTCTGACTCCACCATGAGATCTTCACTCGGTTCCACGAACTGCTCCGGGTCCGAGATGTTAGTTTAACTTGTACAAACATCCACAGTGTCCTCGGTCGTGTACTTCCTTTGTTTTGTCCGTTTCGTCATGTTTAAAATGCAAAATTGCTGCAAAATCATGCGTGAAATTACGCAATTATCTTACGCGTGGATCTTTGCCCGAGGGCGGGCCATCGGAACGTTAAGGGGTTAAACAGTACTTAGCATCATTAGTGAGTTTTCAGTCCACAGCCTTGTCTCAATTCGCCAAACTGGCCTTAGAATCACCATTCGAAGTGTGCGTTGAAGGGCAATTACGTAATTTCCGGCACAACAAGGGCTGTCCCATTTCAACGCACCCTCCTGAATGCGCCCGACAAACCTGCCCTTCCCTTTCCACCGTTTCCATGGAGATCGGACGTAACCGAAGCGTGCTTCCGTGCACACTTCACGCACTTCTATATCCCATCATGCACCGCGACTACGCAAGAAACAGAAGAAAATGGAGTCCGCTGCGCAATACACATTCAAATGTTCGTACTGGTTTACCTCATCTACAACAGTGCAACATGAAACTGTTAAATCTGAATAAAGATCTGTACAGGCCATGTGTTTGATGATTAAAAAGGAGGGGAGTTATATGGAATAAAGGAATGTGCAGTTATTGCTACACAGTAAGAAGACATTATTATCATTAGAAATTATTACTGCAATAAGAATAATGTCAGAATATTTGTTTCTATTGTAAGTGTCAAAGACCAAGAGAATGAAACATAGTCAGAAGAGTTTAATGAGTTCCGCGCAGGTAATGTGAACAATGAAGCAACAGACTCTCAGGAAAGAATAGAAGAGAGTCCTGAGACGTGCACAAAATCTTCATGAGTTCCAGTACATTCCATAGGTCTGCACCCCCTCGTGGGCACGTGTCATTTACCGTCGTGTTAGTAAATCAAGATACTAGCTTGATGTAGCACTGCACTGTTAGAAATTACCTCACAATAATAAGATGGAAAGAACTGGCACAGCATAGAAGGTAAACATCGCCCTCTACTGTTATTAAAGTGGCGCAGCCTCTGGCCAAAATACTGAATCGTTAAACTGCAATATCCCACTTTATGTACAACTAATCAGTGTTCTCTGGTTTATAGACTATGAATGTAAAAATGATACTGTTACCTCTGTCTCTGTTATTACGTTTTCACAAGGTATATTTTGTTAAAGTTATGAAGTAGTGTCATAACGGGTGTGTGTAGCGGACCAAGGGATGCAGACTCAGGGCAGAATTACAGTATTTATTGTAACAATAGTACAAAGTACGAACAGCGGGTGATCCAGAGGTGAGCAGGTGAGCAGGAACACAGGAAACACAAGGCCCGGGGACATGAAGGGACCACAGGACGACAGGCAGACCAGACGGGCATAGGGCAGAGCGGGCAGGAGACATCCAGGGCCGGAGCGCGACAGGAACACAGGGATGACAGGAACGCAGGCACGACAGGAACGCAGGCACGACAGGAACAAGTGAGGACGACACAGACAGGGTTAGGACATGCAGACGATCTCCCACTGAGTGTCTTCCCCCATCTCCTCTTATCCATGGCAGGTGTGATGATTAGCCAGATGGGGAGCAGGTGTGCGTGGGAGGAGCCGAGAGCTCCGCCCAGCTCCAGGTACAGGCAGGTGAGGGAGGGGGAAGAGCACACAGGGAGGAAAACCAGGAGCAGACAGTGCGGATCATGACAAGTAGCTACAAATGAGAAAAAAATCACCATGAACGTTTTATATTTGCCTATTGATATTCAAGCTAAAAAAAAATGAAACGGCTGTGACGACGACATCTTGGCTTTTCTTCTATTAAATAATAAATAATTAAAAATAACATACGTAATGTAGCTCAAAGACAACGGTGGAAGTACGGTCCGTGTTGTCGGCCTGTCCCACTTCAGCAAGATGGCGGCTGCACTGAGGAGGACAGATTCTCAACCAGAACCTTCAAACTACACTTTGAAGAGTACTTCAAAGGGACCCTTCAAAAGGTGCATTTGGCAAATTGAGACACGGCCCACGTCGGCCACATCGGCTAAAACACTGGTAGCGGGACATGAGGACGCCTGTCAATGACGTTGATAAGCTGCACAAATACGTATGTGAATCACATAATTGGCTGGAGCAGCTAGTCGCCGGTCACACTCACTGATTCACATTGAAAAATAGCGCAGAATGAATTGTTGTGTGTTTATTTTATTTTCAACTCCGGTTCGATTTTTTTGTGCGCAGCACAGATTTTCTGTGCGCGGAGACGGTGTCAGCAGTGCGCAATTGCGTACGGGCGCAGTTTAGAGGGAACAGTGCTCACAATACAGCTCTGTGGTGACCCTCACTGTTCGCTAAAACACTTTTGGAATGATAGAATATCGTGTGCACGGCCAGAGAGAAGAGAACAAAGACATGAGATGAAAGACAAATGTTTAATGTCTGCATCACTCTGGCGTCCACAGGTTGGGAGTGAAGAAGAGGCATTACTATAGGGAGATACAAGGTTCTTTGAGCATACAGCTGAGAAATTGTTATCTTTATCTTAAAAAAAAAAAAGCTCCAAATCTATCCATCTGATTAGAACATTTTTCTAAATTAACTATTAGTCCCAGACACCTAATCCTCACCTAATCCTCACTCTGACACCCTAACTATCACAGAAAAACAAGTTTCCAACTTGCCAGATCCAGAATACTGAGGATTCTGGCATCCAGAATATTGCTTTTTCAATGTGCCTGCAAAGTACCACAGAAGAGCTTTTAATGTGTCCTCCACTGTGACAAATGTACTGTGAAAAATGTAAAGGTGCACTATGTAACTTTTTCGGCCACCTGTTTCCACTGAGACAATATTGCTTTGCCTGAAATGTTCCAACTTATGTATCTTATATTTGTACCGTATTTTCTGGACTGTAAGCCACACTTTTTTCATAGTTTGGCTGTGGGTGCGACTTATACTCAGATGCGACTTATATGTGAAATTATAAAAATATATAATTTCACATCTTCGTTATTGTCACACTGACAACCATGCGAGGGCACTCTAGGCTTGTTTACCAGTACAACAGCCATCTACTTCTGGAGCGGTGCTTCATCTACTTCTGGAGCAGGCGGAGTTGTTCAGAAGTGACACCGAGGATGAAGAATGGGATTTAGTGATTTGTTAGCTTGTTTTTTTATTGCTTTTTGTTATCTTATTAACTGTTAATATCTTACATTAACATACCAGACACTATTCAGTTTGCTGCACTGGTTGATTATACATGGCACAGTTTACTTGGTTGACCACTACATGGTGCTGTTGTGTTTGTAATACCTGTGCCTTTAATTTCCCCTTATTTATTTCCCCTTAATTTTTAAGACCATAAAGGTGATAATTTTTTAGTTTAGTTTATAGTTTATCATAAGTCTAGTTAAAGGTCACGAAAACTTCCTGCTTTCTGGTTCAGCCTTTTACGCTGTGAAGTCTGACCCGACAGATCACTATTTAAGAAACAATTGAGAAGTAAAAGTTTTGGGTTCATTGGTTTGTTTACTAGCAGGCGAAAGTGACATGTATATTTTCCATGTGTTCATATGCAGTTTTGTGTGTATACGTAATATGAGATAGAGCTTATGTTATATTTTCTGTGTTTGCTAGTTCTACGGTGTGAACTGTGACAAAGAAGTAAGACCACAGTAAACATGAAAAGAACTCTCATGTCTCCCATATTTGTGGACAAGCCGGCATATGTTTTCATTAGCGTAGCTAGCTGGGTTTTCTGTCTAGTCTTAAACTCCATCCATTTTCTTCCGCTTATCCAGAGCCAGGTCACGGGGGCAGCAGTCTAAGCAGGGAATCCCAAACTTCCCTCATCCCAGACACGTCCTCCAGCTCCTCCGGTGGGATCCCAAGGCGTTCCCAGGCCAGCCGAGAGACATAGTCCCTCCAGCGTGTCCTGGGTCTTCCCTGGGGCCTCCTCTCGGTGGGACATGCCCAGAACACCTCCCTAGGGAGGCATCCAGGAGGCATCCTGAGCAGATGCCTGAGCCACCTCAGCTGGCTCCTCTCAACGTGTAGGAGCAGCGGCTCTACTCCGAGCTCCTCCCGTGTGACTGAGCTCCTCACCCTATCCCTAAGAGTGCACCCAGCCACTCTGCGGAGGAAACCCATTTCGGCCGCTTGTATCCGCGACCTTGTCCTTTCGGTCATTACCCAGAGCTCATGACCATATGTAACCCAGGTTAACATAGACTTTCAAAGTAAAAGCTTCTTGATTAAAAACAGAAATAAATACTTTTGATAAAAACACAATAAATATCTGATATGGGTACAATTAATTTAAAAAAGTCTAAAATGTTTTATTTCATGCAGATATACGTTAAAAGGTTAAAAAAATGTGAATTAATTTGTCTTTAGAGTTTTATTTTGAAACTCACGTAGCGCGTGAACCACGTGACTAGCAGGAGCCAACCGGATTGTTTTGGGTTTTTCCTATGCTAGACGAGGGAGATACGCAGACAGCACACGCAGAGCTGCTGCAGAAAGGAGAGAAGGAGAGCCAAAAATTTGTCTAAAGTTGAGAAAAGTGATATTTCTAAACTAAAAACTTGAGAAGAGAATATTTTGTTTTTCAACCTGTCCCTGTGTGGAAACGGTTTGATTTTTGTGATGAACGGGACTTGGTGAGTGTAAAATAAATGTATTTTATTTTATTTTGTGCAATGTAATCATCTTATCAAGAGAATGTAATGCAAAAAACTGTGAATTCATAGATTACTAGTGAGTCACGGTGCATTTAAAGCTAAAAAGTGATCAACTTTGCAAGTTCATTGCCCAGGCTTGTCCCCGTAGTGTCCGCCATTTTGGCGACCGCGTGTTCTTAACAAGAATCAATTAAGACCGCTGATGATAATTTTCTGTATTGTAACACTATCCTAGCAACGTATTTTGTGTACTTATGCATATTTTATGTTGTCTATGATAGGCTTTTAAAGTATGGTTTGAAAGAATCCAGCTAAATACGAACTTTGAGAACCACGTTTGAGAACCACGTGTGTGAAACAAGATGGCGAGCCTCCCACGGACCTTCTGAACTGCATGCGCCAGGAGCCATGTGCTTTCTACTGGATGCTATATAGTTTTCATCAGAACTGGTAGGATTTACCCAAACTCCTGCACAAAGGACATTGGATTAATAGATAGAAAAAAGAGACTTTATTCTGTGCAACACAGGGTGATTCAGTCTTTTGCTGAATTCATTTTAGTTTTGTACAATTTCACTTTTTTAAAATTTGATTGATGATAACAAACGGTTGTAAAAGGTTATTTTACAATTACGGTTATTCTTTTGGTTGTAAACAATGTAACAAAAATGGTTCAAACTAATAGGGTAATGTTGAACAGAACTGAAAAGAACTAGAGGTGATTTAAATTAAAGAGTTAAATCAACCACAAGAAAATAGATAAGAGAACTTGATCTAAAACAGGAACTAAAGGTTGCAACCGATTAATTTAGAAACTCAAAACTGAAAGAAAATCTTTAAATCAAAAGAAAGCATTAAAGTGAAACAAGGTTTGAAATTAAAGTTTAATGTAAATGTCTGTCCATGTAGTTGTCTTATTTTTACCAACTGTTCAATAAGAAGCCGGCAATTTAAACTTATTTCTCTGGTCTGTGGTTCTTATAACTCAGGTTCTTCCAACAGTTGCTCCAGTAGTCGTACCTAACCGAAGTTCATTGGTCCATAGAAGAGTATTGCATACACTTACCTGATATTCCCCTGTAGTTAACACTTTGAGGTGCTACACATAGGTGAGGGTAGGAACGTAGATTGACCGGTAAATCGAGAGCTTCGCCTTCCGGCTCAGCTCCTTCTTCTCCACAACGGACCGATACAGCGACCGCATCACTGCAGACGCTGCACCGATCCGCCTGTCAATCTCACGCTCCATCCTTCCCTCACTCATGAACAAGACCCGAGGTCTTAAACATTATCAGCTTATTACATTTAAACTTGGCCAAAAATCTTAAATTATTGGCTGTTATTACCAAACACTGTAGAAAGAAGTGGATTAAGTAAGATATATACTAGCAGTTATGGGGGAATTTCAAGTTCCATATATGGGATTCCGAACGTGAGTATCTTAGTAACCAAAAAGACGATCTGGAGTGAGGCTGTTAAAGGTAATTCCCCTTCTCGCCTGCAGCACTGGTTTAGCAGCTTAGGAACGCTGTCAATCAGGCCTGTTGTAGCGGGAATGACCTTTGGGAAAGAAGGTGCCTCATTGGTGTGTTATTAATGGTCATGTCTTGATTTTGGGAACAAAACAGCCAAATAAAAACACCATGATCATGTAGCGTGGATTAATACAAGGAGGAGGCCCTTATATTAGGCTGCTCTGTACCTGTGTTCATGTTTCCGAAGTACACCAGGACATGGACAGCTCACTAAGATGAATGTGCTCCATGTAGCATAGGGCTCATTCTTTACACAAATACCTGTCACCTTTGAGCAGAGGAGAGAGCAGTGAGTGCTGACAGAACCATTCACTACGTTTACATGCACACCAGGAAACTGGAGAACTGGCCTTTATTTATCAAACTGCACGTAAACCCAGCAACTATGATTGAGGTGTCGTGGATCAAATCTCAAAGATCCTAATAACACATCTGGAGAAGCTGAGAGGTACTCAGATGACCTCTGCTTGTAACAGCGCATTGCGATTTACATTAGGCACAGACTAGGAGAGGCATTCAACTGCACAGGGTAAAAAAACTAGCCAGAAGACATGACATGTGTTTGGACCATAGACTGTATATATAAATGGGCATAGCTAACCTGCTAGCCACAACATTACATTACATTACTGGAAGTGAGCATGGGTGTGGTTCTGGCTTCATCGACTCCAATTAACTTTACACTGAAAAACTGTTGTTCCTGTCTCTGTAAATGCTACTGTCAGGCTCATTATTTTGGTCTTAAAATTTTCATATTAACCCGCATGATGATTCAAGTATTTTTATTTCGCTCTTGTGTCCGTAAATCAAAGAATGAACATTAATAACAGGTGAGATTACTCCCACTAGCGTTAGCCACAGGTTTGACTGACAGCGTTGCTGAGTGCCCGTTAAGCAACACTGTCAATCAAACCTGCTAAACCAGCCGTGCGGGAAGGGACCTTACCTTTAGCAGTCTTGCTCTGAATCAATACAAGCTTTCATGGTCCTGTTTAGGTGAACAAAAACAGCAAACCAAAAAAGTGTGTGTGACTGTTTTTTTCGAGATCGACTTGTTTAACAGCAAATCAGATAACCTGTTCTTCCAACTAAGTAATTTCTTTCTGTTTAGTTTGTCTTGAAATAAGGCTCAGAATAAAGTCTAACAGAGATTCAGACAGAGCATGCCTAAAGTTAGCATCACACTCCAGGAAATGTTGATGACATCAGCTGCAAAGTATCAAATGGCTACTTTGACCTGTTGTAGACTGAGACATGAGTGATATGAGTGGTTTAGTGCACTTAGACTTACCTGTGCATGTAAGCGTAGTGACCGCTGCACTTACACAGCAGCTAAGAGCATTCATCATAGAAAGCCAGCACAAGCCAACCAGACAAGTGTCAACCAGACAAGTGTTTCATATTTTTTATGTTTACAACTATTCACCAAAGTATGTGGTTTATACATGTTCTGTATGTTTACCACATGATTCGTAAAGTAAAGAGCAGGGCTGAATCTGTACTTCTTCCTATAGTCCCACAGCTTCTCTTAGAAGAGATATATTTTGTAAGATTAATATCTTTTAACCATGTTGTCACAGTAACATTAACTTACTCAGCTCATCTTTTGACTGGTTCATGCATGTTTGAATTTTCCTGTATAATTGTCCTTTGAGGCTTCCGTCCTGAAAAAATTTCAGTTTTCACCTACCCCCAATCCCCACCCACTATTCTGTACTTTTTAAAAAACTATTTTAAAAATATTGTGACTATGGGTCATACATAGGGTTAAAAAATGTGACATCGGCATTTTTAGGAAATCTACTGCTTGGCAGAGCCTTTCAGTTCTGGACAGGACTTTCATATTGTTTACAATGAACAAAATATAAAATAATGATCTATGTATATGATACATAGATCATGATACATGATGATACTATTCAATTGTCTTCTTTAAAGGGGACATATAATTTATATTTATTTATTTTGAATTTATTGCACACTGGCTTTTTAAAACCTTTTGACACATGACTTACTGCCACAAATGCACTGCAATATGGTAGATCTTAAAAGTTGATTTTGCATCTCCTAGAAAAGTTCCATTTTGAGTTTGTAACTTTGAATAATGTCACAATCCTGTTACCTGGTCAAACTCTGCCTGAAACACCACTAATACTCATTTGTAAAATTACATTAAATAAAAACTATGTGACCACACATCGTGGGCGTCACACGCTCCCTGACAAAAGAAAATATGGCTCCTGACATAAAACAAAATATAACTTTTTCTCAGTCCACATTTAACAATATTTAACTTCAGCTTTCTTGAAAAATGTCTTTAAAGCACTAATAGTTCATTGGGCAAACACCATAGGTTGCATGTACACAGGTGAGTGTGCAGGTGTCTGGTAAGTGTAAGGTGAGTATGCAGCTAGAGGATAGTATGCATTAGGTAAGTATGGCATGTACATAGATGGCATGTAGGTCATTAGTGGATATGTACTTTGGGTGTGCGTAACAGTGTTGCCGGATAGATTGCACTTCCACTAAGTTGACTGTTGCTTGTGAAGGCTGACCTAGTGATTCATAAGTGAATACCTGACGTGGTTTTCTGTCATGTGTGGACCTTCTAACCTCTGTGTGCTCTACTGGGTGAGTAGGTAGTCTCTGCTCTTGGTCCAATGTCGGGTAGTCCTCAGGTCCCTCTTCTTCAGGCAGAATGACTTGAGATGGGTTGTCCTCGGTTACTTCCACTCTCGTTGGTTGCTGCAAGTTGCAGCAGGTGGATCCTCTCCGGCACGCAAATAGGCAGGTGCACTGTCCTCTCGACAGGTATCCTTAATCAGTAGCCTAAGCTGCTCTTTTCATCTGACTCACTTTCAGAGTTGTCACTTTTATTTGGCTGTGGTTATTTCTCTACAATCCTCCTTCTCTTCGGTCTGTTTTCTTTTGTGTTTTTGTCACTTCTGGGTTGTGCAGGGTGGGTACTGATCTCAACAGGTAAGCCATTTACTAATAGTAGGAGGTTGCGATGCAGTGTCTGAGTTTTTCTGTTTTCTCCACTCTCAGGACTGACAACATACACAGGATTTTGGCCAAGCTGTTCTTTTACTATGTAAACAGTCTTTTCCCAATATGTAAGCCTCTGACATGCGCGCAGCCCACTTTTCTGCATATCCCCTTGGTGAATACGTCTCAAACTCCTCAGCTAATCCAAATAGCAAATCCACTGGGAGACGGGGGTTTCGGCCATACAGCAGAAAAAAAGGAGAATACCCAGTGGCCTCGTGCCGTGTACAGTTATACGCATGTACAATGTGTGAAAGGTGGTCTTTCCACCGCAACTTCTCAGTTTCCGTCAGAGTCCTTAACATCTGCAGGATGGTTCTATTGAAACGCTCAGCTGAGTTACCTTGGGGGGGTGGTATGGGGATGTGCGTGAATGACCCACACCAGACAGGTTTTGTAATGTCTTAAACAGGTCATTTTCGAATTCACGTCCCTGGTCGTGATTTAGTTTTTGGGGGTATCCAAACCGGGGAATGAAGTCTTGAAAAATGCGCTCAGCTGCTGTGCGTCCACTTTTGTTCTTTGTGGGATAGGCCTGAGCAAATCTAGTGAAGTGGTCAACTACCACTAGGATGTACTCATAACCCCCACGGCTGGCTTCTAAATGCAAATAGTCAATACAGACAAGCTCTAAAGGGGAACTAGTGGCTATGCTACCCATAGGAGCTCGGACGTGTGTCACAGGTTTCTTGGACATAATGCAGGGACATTTCTGAGTGACATATGTCTCAACTTCTTTTGCCATAAAGGGCCAATAGAATCTTTCTCTGGCAAGATGGAGTACTCATTCGCTACCAACATGGCCCATTTCATTGTGTAACTGCTGCAGAGCCAAATTTCTATATTTTGCAGGGAGTACTAGCTGTCTTCTCCCTCTTGCTTTCCTGTACAGGAGGTCATTTTCAAGGTGAAGCTTAGTCCATTCATGTAACAGTTTGTGTGCAGCTCCACTTACAGCCTTACGTACCTCATCTGTCAGTTTTGTCTGTGACTCTTTAAGCTTGATGATCTGGCTGATGGCGGAATCTTCTCGTTGAGCTTTGACCAGATCACTGTGGCTGATGCATTTCAGGCTCTTATGAGGTGGCTGGTGCGAGTCTAAAGCCGTGACGTTGAGAGCGGCGACCCAGGCAATGTCCTTTTGCTTGGCTGTGTGAGTCCCGTCCCAGGTAGCTTGAACCGCCTCATCTGAAAAATTTCAGTACACTCAAATACATACTTTTCAATGTCTAATGGTAGACGTGATAGTGTGTCTGCATAAACATTAGTCCTTCCTGGTCGGTACCTTATGTCAAATCTAAAGTCAGAGAGTTCTCCAACCCACCTATGACCAACTGCATTAAGTTTTGCTGTACTCATGACATATGTCAGCGGGTTGTTATCAGTATAAATAGTGAAATGGGGGGCATAATACAAATAGCCTCGGAATTTTTCACATACAGCCCATTTCAAGGCGAGAAACTCTAACTTTCCACTATGTAGATGGTAGTTGCGTTCAGCCTGTGTCAAAGTCCTAGAGCCATAACCTATGACACGTAACTTGTCATTCTGATACTGATAAAGGACGGTTCCTAACCCCTTGTCTGAAGCGTCTGTGTGCAGTGTGAAAGGTAAGTTGAAGTCAGGATATGCTAGTACAGGGGGACTAGTGAGGAGGGTGACTAGCTGTTCCAAAGCTTCTTGGTGTAGAATTGTCCATACAACAGTCTCTTTGGAGGGTAACTGTGGGTGTTTGCTATTTTTGTTACAGGTAAGACTTTGGGCTGTGCCTGGCTTGGTCTGGAGCAGTTCATAGATAGGTCTGGCTATTCTAGAAAAGTCTTGGATGTAAGCGCAGTAATACCCCAGAAACCCTGTTAGTTTCCTCACATCTCCCACTGTCTCTAGTGTCTTGGAAGTCAGTGTTTTTACAGCCTCCAGGTCACGTGGGTCTATTTTGACTCCTTCAGCGGACACAATCTTCCCCACGTACCTTACTTCATTTTTGAAAAGTTCACACTTCTCTGGTCTCAACTTTACCCCATGTTGCTGTAGGGCACGAAGAACTTTTCTAAGGTACTCGACATGTTCATCAAAGGTTTTTGCATAACACAATATATCATCCAGATAAGGTAAGCAGCATTCATCTCTGAGAGGACCCAACATTTCTGCCATGCTCCTTTGGAATGCCGCAGGGGCGTTAGTCAGTCCAAAGGGGATGCGGACCCATTCATATAAGCCCCAGGGCATGATGAAAGCAGTGAACTGGCGGGACCCCTCAGCAACAAAACCCTGGTGGTATGCCTTCCCCTGGTCAAGGATGCTGAACCAGGCATAACCACCAAGTGTGTCTGTCAGGTCTTGTATTCTGGGCAGTGGATGTCTATCAGGAACAGTCTTTTTGTTGAGAAGCCGATAGTCAATACATAATCTTAAGATGCCATCTTTTTTTCTGACACATACAACTGGAGCAGCATATGGGGACCTCGATTTTACTATCCACCCTTTCAACAACAACTCTTGTATGTAGTCCTTGACCTCTTTGAAAAGTGGCTTTGGTATTGACGAGTAGGCTCTTTGGACGGGGATATCATCTGTTAGGTTGATTGACATCTGCAGGGTCGGTATACATCCAATGTCCGTACTGTTCTGTGCAAAAGCTGCTGATTCTTCACATAGCATTTTGTTAACTTTTGCTTGTTGCTCATGAGTGAGGTGACTTAAGTCAACAGGCGGTTGCCATGGCAATGGGTCAGTGGTAGGGGTGCAGGTGGTGCCACTGACTGTCACTGTGGGCTCGTGGTCTTCAGCTGAGTTCAATTTCATTACTTTGTCAACACTCTGGATACTACCAAGGGAAGTTTTTCTTCGTAATGTCACTGCATGTTTAGTGTTGTTGCCCACCGGTACCAATACATAGGGGTTCTTCACGTTCTGCACATCCACAAGACCCTCACCAATGTCAAGTTCTGTAAGATGTGTGTTAGTTTCATCAGGTTCAAACAGGAAAACAGTCTCTGACAAGTCTATTTCAGAGGACACATTACACTTGATCCAAGCAAGTTGACCAGCTTGTATAATGGTGTCACACTTGCCTGTGCACAATCGTTCATTCTGAACAGAGAGTTTGTCCGTCTGAATAAAGTTCACAAGTAGCTCTGCTTTTTCAGATGGGATGGATATGGCATTACAGAGTAGGCTGGTGAGTGTTGGGATAAGCCTCTCAGGTTGTTTTTGGCTCACTTCCTCTAGTACGTTAAAACCTAATATGGGTCTCTCCAGAGCAAAACTACTAAGGAGGAAAGGTACTGTAATTGACAAATTGGGATCTACGTTGCCCATAAGGTTCACTGTTATAGCTACCCAACCCTCGAATGGTAGAATGTCACCATTCACAGCATGTAGTCTAAAGTCCTCATTCTCATTAACAATCTCACTGACAGGTCTAACTGATGTGTCAGGTAAATATTTGGCTTTCCATTCTTTATCAATAATGCTCACTTGGGCCCCAGTGTCCAATAGTGCGCTAACTGCTAAACCATTTAAATTACACTGGGCAACAGCCTTCTTCCCAATAAGCTTAGCCAGTTTTTCACTCTTAACATCAGGTAAGTCTGTAGCCATTGTGTTGACATGTTTAGTCTGTGTTTGCTTTTCCTTGTGTTGGTCCTTGTTTTTACTTGTGGCAGGTTGGGATGAAGAATGGGACCCGATCACTGTTTGTCCCTTGACAGTGACCGGCTCCAGTTTCCCTGGCGCATTGGCTTCTTGAGACAGCCCACTGCTCGATGTCCTTCATCTCCACAGTAAAAACAGGACAATCGGAGCGGTCCTGAGCAAGACATGTGGCACAACCATGTCGTTTTGACTTCTGATAACTTGCTTTACCTTTCATGTACTGATTTGTCTGCTCTACTTTTTGTGACTGCAGATGTTCGACCATACTTGTTAATTTTTCAACCTCATCAACAAGCTGTTGAATGATGTCAGTCTTTTTGTCAGTTTGTTTCTTCCCATGCGTGTCTTCTTTTGCAGGAGTGCCCTGTGCAGCATTTACTTCTGTCACTGCACTGTGCACGTTGGTACCTCTGCCTTTCACTCTCATCACTCATTACTTTCTTGAGATGTTTGAGTATAGCTTCATCAGTGACTGAAGGGTCAGCTAGTAATGGTTTGAGTTCTCTACGAATGTCACCGTGTTTGTGCCCTAAGCCCTGGTACCCCATGTGGAGAAACACGTCTGGAACGGTACTAGCATTGTATTTCACATCGGTAGCGATATGTTTTGAGGCAAGCAGAATCTTTTGCTTTAGGCCTATGACTCGATATAGGAACTGCTGGGGTGTCTCATTGTCATTTGTTTAGTACACATCAGTTCTTGGAAAAGCTCAGTGTTGTTCTGTTCACCAAGATGCGAATGTAAAAAGTCTTTTAATTCCTCTACATTCAGTTCATCTTTATTCATCAGCATGTCCTTGAAATTACCTGGTTTGATGCCTCTCAAGACAGCTCGGACTATTTCAGCATCACTGTACTGTTCTTTGAACCCTTCTTCAATCTGACGACAAATGTTATTATAACTAATGTCTGACCCCTGATCCCCTATCTGACCTCCTTGAATTTTGAACTCTCTCCGATGCAGGTAAGATAGATCTCTGAGTGATACAACTTTCTCATACGTGGGGAGTTCAACAGAGTTACTCTGGATTCTTAACTGTGACTTTGACTGTGGTTTTACAGGTGACTGAGTGGCAGACGTCACCGCTTCTGAAGGCATGTACTGTGCTACCTTTTTACTTAGCTCTTCATAACTGTTAAGCAACTCCTGTATCTCTGTGTCATTTGCAATCATATTTTGGGTTTCAGTTTTCTCATTTTCAGAGTTATTTTGGATTTGTACAGTCTCTAACTTGTGTGTCTGGGGATTGGGCATCTGGACTATTCATAACTACACTGGTGAACAAACCACGACTTTGTATGATTTGATCAATAACATCTTTGAGCTGTAGTAGATGTGACATCACCTGGTCCTCAGATTCTATTAAGGCTTTACTGCACATAACGTTACTGATGTACTGGATACAACTCTCCTCGTCCCCTGACATAAGACATGACTCGTCCACTCCAGGCATGGTCCCCAGTGACTTGGCAAGCTGAAACAGTTCATTGCTCCACACCAAATCTTTCCTCTCACCTTCTACCATAGCTGTCTCCATTGTCCTTTCACCTGGTCCACACTGAAGTTGGCTTTATTCAGTCTTTGTCCTTGACAGGCGTTGTTCTTGTACACTGTAGCTGTACTCTTCACTCAGCACCACAGGTGTAGTAGTGTTGAATCTTCATCAGTAAGCAGCAGCTGGCACCATCTGGATTCATCC
The DNA here is from genome assembly GCF_009829125.3 of Periophthalmus magnuspinnatus. Lineage (NCBI taxonomy): Eukaryota > Metazoa > Chordata > Actinopteri > Gobiiformes > Gobiidae > Periophthalmus > Periophthalmus magnuspinnatus. The sequence goes on along the minus strand of NC_047128.1, from coordinate 8,669,326 downwards.
CTCTGGTTACTGCTGGGCTCATCATTGTTGACCAATACTCTCCCCGTATGGGCCACCAAGAAACTGTAGCAGGTATTGGGCCGGTACAACCACCGCTACTAGTTTAAAATATTATTTGTAGGGGAGAGTTGGTTGCTGGAATAAACAAAGTGAGACGGACACATTAATTTCGTGCTGTCTTGGCTCGCTGCTACTGCCGCTAACTTTATTTTTACACAAGCACATTGCATTAACATATAAACAATCCAAATGTGGCGAAAGAAAACAATTTTATATTACAGCATGTGGAGCCAACGGAGAAATAGCAAGGTCTAGGCTAAGCGCTAGCGCGGGAGTTAGCATAAAGAGCTAATTATATATCTAAATAAAATACATCAAATAGTTATTGTCTAGCTTAGACTAGCAAATCTTACAACAAAATTATATCATTAGGACTTCATATGAGTCAATTTTCGTGTTTGGTGGAACTGTACCAACCTGGAATAAACAAAGTGAGACGGCCACATTAATTTCGTGCTGTCTTGGCTCGCTGCTACTGCCGCTAACAGGAAGCAGAAGCCTGACCTCTCGCAAACCGTCTCGCTGTGCGTGCTGCCATCAAGTGGTGACAATCAGAATTACAATTGTTCAGTTATCAAAATAGTCCTCGTTTCTGTGTAAACTCCGCACACCCGACTGGGCGACAGGTGCGTAGGAGGTGAAGCACTTGTCTAAAAATTAAAGAAAAACTCCAGCACACTGTCTCACTCTTAATGCAATTTTATTCCATACAACGTTTCGGTCGCTCTGACCTTCTTCAGGTCCTGAAGAAGGTCAGAGCGACCAGTTATCAAAATAAAAACACCACTAATACTCATTTGTAAAATTACATTAAATAAAAACTATGTGACCACACATCGTGGGCGTCACATCAGTAGAGCCTCAAGCCTCTCTGTCTCCTTGCTGTCTCTCCCCCTCTCTCTTACCTCTCCCCCTCCTGCTCTCTCCCTGTTTCTTTCCTTATTGTCTCACACCACTCCCTGCTCCCTCCATCTCCCCTGGGTCTCTGTCTTCCATGCCCTCTCTCCATTCTTGCTGTCTTTCTCTCCCTTATTGTCTCTCTTCCCCCCCTCTTGACGCTCTCATCCTTTCCTCCTTCCCACTTCTCCCTCTCCTTCCCTTCCTCATACTTTCTTCCCCTTATTCTCTCTCCCCTGATCTACCTCCCCTCTTGTGTTCTCTCTCCCTCATGTTTTCTTCCTCCCTCTGTTCTCGCTCCCCTCCCTCCTCTGTCACACCCCTCCTCCAGTGTCTCCCTTTTCTCCCTTCTCCCTCTGTCTTTACCCTGCTTTCTCTCTCTGTTCCCTTCCTCTTCCCCTTCCTGTTTCTCTCTCCCTTCTCTTCTCTCTCATCTGTCTCTCTCTCACTCCCCCCCTGCTCTCTCTCTTGCACTAGCTCTCTCCTACTCTCTCTCCGCTCTCTTCTTTTTTCTTCCTGTCACTCTCTCTCTTCCTCTCCTCTGCTCTCTCTCTCTCTCTCTGCTCCTTTCCTCTCCCCATCCTGTCACTCTCTCCTGCCCTCTCCTCGCTCTCTGTCGCCATATAATTACACAATGTTTGACAGACAAGCTGCTTAAAGTCACAAAACAAAGGGGCCGGGAAAATAAACAGCTCATGGAGGGACGCTCTGAGGCCAAATGCGGCCCTCAGACCAGTTTTTATTGGCCCTTAGGCCTCCTGCTGAACCGGCCCAATTGGTCATAAGCAGTATTTTTAACAGCAAATTTAAAAATATCTACCATTATATCCTCATACATCACAATGCATTGTGATACAGACCTAAAATGAATGTGTTTCAAGCCTTATTAATATACAGCAGCTCTGTCAAAGCTGTGTATAAAGCACCGCACTGCATTGATCACCAGTCTGTGGCCCTCCACTTCAAGTATGTTTTGAGATGTGGCCCTCGATTAAAAAAAAAAAGTTTGGTCACCTCTGGCCTATCCTATGCAAAACTGACTCTTATTAGCTGCTGTAACCTCATCGAAAACATACCTGGAGTTGTGTTTTGTTTCATTCACTTTATTTTTAGTCTGTCTGCATCTCCAAAGCTCAAAATACTCTGTTCCACCTTGTGATGTCACATAGTGGTAGTTTTCAAGTTAACAGCTCCTTTTACCTTTAGTTCAGAAAAGATTGTAAATTCCAGGGCTGAAATTATCAAAATTATTCTAGTGAAGGTGTATGGAGTTTAAAAACGCAGTGGAGCACTTCCCGTATTATCACATGACACCACAAGGTGGAACAGAGCGTTTTCTGTTTGAACTCAGCCTAAATATAAGTTTGAGTGTTAAATGTGTGTGAATGAAACACAACATAACTCCAGATATGTTTGTGATGAGGAAACAACATTATAACACATTTTTGAAAGTGTAATATGCGCCCTTAAATATATTTTTCTGAATTTATTTATGTAAATCTTATATTGTTTATGCTGAAATCTCAAGGCTTCATCATGCTTTTCAGATAAAGTCCTGAACAAATAGAGAAACACTGTGACATAAACCATTTAGCATTCACTTAGATTTATGAATCCAGTTGTCATGACTTCCATATATACGTGCTAACATACATGCTAACATCATATTTTTGAGTGGGCATGGTAAGCAGCTGATGTCAGAACCCTCAGTGCCTGGGATAAAGAACATCTCTAAACAGAGAGAAGATACTCACTAGGCAGACATTCATTCTTTACATGCACGATGAAATCCGATTCTGTTAAACAAGTTCATTCAAATCTTCTTTTGCATTATAATAATAGTACTTTTATTCAGATATTTGATTAATGACAAATGACATTATTTTCAAACAACCGATCATCAAGATATACATGAGGGCAAATATTTAAAATTTCCAATCATGAATACAGTCAAATCAAAAATCCCAAAAAGGAGTGGGGAGACGCAAATTTCTTTTTGCCCCAACCTCCTTTTACAATGCCATTATAGCAATGATCATGTTTCTGCCACATTCTTAGTTTAACAATAAGTAATTTTACTCCACAGACAAAATAACTGACTGCATTTTCAAAATATTTTAGTGTGCATTTATAATGACACATTAACTTAAGTTCTTTCTTCTACACAACAGTGCGTAATAATGTCTTCATATTTTTGTTTAAACATTTTCATATTTGGGCATTTTTTGACCCCACAAACTGAAAAACAAAAGGTTTTTTTTTCTAATTTTAAAGAGATGCAATCCCCTTAAATTATAAGTATTATAAGTATTTTTTTGTTTTTTTTGTTGGTTCATTCCAATTTGGACCACTCTTATCCCAGTCTACAGCAGCTCAAAGAACCGAGGGCTATGAGACATTCAGGGGTGTCTAGTAGTTTAGCATTAGTACTAAAACTTTGCTGCTTTGATTGAAAACTGCTATCATAAGGGGCCTTTTTTTCGTTGAGCATGTGATTTTCATACAGAAAATGCAGTTCTCTCTTAAGTTATTTGCTCTCTGCAACACAAATAAACAGACTGAAGCTTTTGGTAGTTTTCACTTTCAATTTAACATAGCCAACCAAAATAATGAACATTGTGTTAGCCTGCGATGGAGGGACTTTGTCTGATCTAAAATGAGTTAGTAAATGTTCACACATGTCTAATATTCTCCTGGCTGTTTCTTACCGTGTAAAGTTGAACGTTTCTTCTGGTCTGCGGCTAAGTGGGTATTCAAATACAGATGTGTTATTGGGAGAATATTGTCTTTAAGATTTGATTTGCAACATAATTTGATAAATTGATAATTTGGTTTAAATTGGATTAGGCCAGTTATTTGCTTTTCCTGGCATGTATGTAAACATAATTATTGTCTTCAGCTCTGAGCTCAAAGCAGAATGCCCTAACCTTCCATGTACTATGTATCTACAAACAACCCAGTGTTTATCTTCTGATAAAAGGAACCACTTACGGCAGCTCTGCCATCATTCTTGGGTTACAAAGATGACATTAATAAACCGTGATGGGCAATCAGCGACAAGACAGCAAGGAGAGAAGAGCTCCGTGTGCGGTTTCACACAGGCTGAGGGGATCGATGCAGGCTCCTGCAGATCTGTGACACTCAAACAGCTCTGTGAGGAAACATCTAACCCACTCTGTGCAAGGAAACACCTGACCTTTCCTATATGTGAGGAACAATCAGACCACTTCTGTGTGAGGAGACATCTGACCTGCCCTATATGTAAGGAACAATGAGACCAGCTCTGTGTGAGGAGACATCTGACCTGTCCTATATGTGAGGAACCATCAGACCAGCTCTGTGTGAGTAGACATCTGACCAGGCACAACTCCTGAAGAGTCTGACGTGAGGAAACATCTGACCAGCTCTGTGTGAGGAGACAACTGACCAGAACTATGTGAGAAATATCTCACCTACCCTATACGAGGAAAAATCTGGCCTTCGCTGTCAAAAAACTTTTGACCAGGCCTATGTGAGGAAATACCTGACTACAGCTCTGTGTGGAAACATCTGACCTGCTTGGTGTGAGGAGACATTTAACCAGATTATTTGAGGAAACATCTTACTACAACTCTGAAGAAAAATTTGACCAGCTTTGTTTGAGGAAACATCTATATGAATAGACAACTGACTAAAACTATGTGTGTATCTCTGAGAAATATCTCATCTGCACTGTGGAGAAACTTCTGACCAGGCCTAGGTGATGAACATCTGACCTTACCTATGTGCACAAATATCTGACCTGCTCTATGTGGAGAAACATCTGACCAGGCCTAATATCTGACAAACTCTATAAGGAGTAATCAATCCTGTAAGAAGAAACATCAGACCACTGAGGAAAGATCTGTAAGGAAACTTCTGACCTGCACATTGAAACATTTGACTTTCCCTATGTGAGGAAGCATCTGACCAGTCCTATGTAAGGAAACATCTGTCATCCACCCATCCTACACCGCTAAAATCACACATTCCATTAGTTTGCTTTACATTTCTTCACTGTACAATATACAAATGATTATTGAAGATATGCTCCTCCTCTCCTGCTCCTCTCTCTCATTCTTTCTCTCTCTCCTCCTCTGTGTTTTTTTTCCACCCCAGCTGCACTCTCTCTCTCTGTCTCTCCCTGTCTGAATCATGGTGGTTGGTAATTAACATAATTAAAACTACATCATCATCTCAGGCTTATTTAAACAGTGAAGAGGTGGATTCTGCAGGGCTCAAGTCACACTGGGGTCAGCACACCACACCACCGCTCGTCCTCAGCTCTGTCTCTCTCTGTTTCTCTCTCTGCTTCTCTGCTTTGTCACTCTCTCTCTTCTTTCTGCTCCTCCTCTGCTGTCACTCTCTCCTCCTTTGCTCTTCCTCTGCTCTGTCACTCTCTCCTCCTTTGGTCCTTCTCTGCTCAGCCATTCTCTCCTCTCTCTGCTCCTCCTCTATTCTATCACCCTCTCTCCTCCCTTTGATCCATCTCTGCTTTGGTCTCTCTTCTCTCCCTCCCTCTCTTTGCTCTTCTCTTCTGGTCTCTCTCTGCCTCCTTTCTCAGCTTGTCCTCTCTCTCCTTCCTGCTCTCATCTCTCTGCTAGTTCTCTAATCGGTCACTCTCTCTCTCTTTCTCCCTCCTTTCGCTGCTCCTCTGCTCTGTCACGCTTTCCTCTCTCTGCTCATTCTCTGCTTTGTCACTCTCCTCTCTTTGCTCCTCCGCTCTGTCACTCTCTCTTTCTCTCTCTCTCTCTCTCACTGCTCCTCCTCTGCTCTGTCATTTTCTTCTCCTCTGCTCTTCCTCTACTTTGTCCCTCTCTCTCTCTGCTCCTCCTCTGCTCTGTCGCTCTCTCCTCTCTCTGCTCCTCCTCTGTTCCGTCTACTAAAATTAAATTAGCATTCTCTTCTGATCTCTCTCTCCCCTTCTTCCTGCTCTCCTGTCTCTGTTCCTCCTAAGCTCTGTCACCCTCTCCTCTCTCTTCTCCTCCTCCACTATGTCAGTTTCTTCTCCTTTGCTCTGTCACTCTCTCTGCTCCTCCTCTGCTCTGTCACTCTCTCTGCTCTTTCCCTCCTCTGCTTTGTCGCTCTCTTTCCTCTCTCTACTCCTCCTGTGCTCTGTCACTCTCTCTCCTCTTTCTAGTCCTCCTCTGCAACAGCTGATTTAAACCTAAAGACAGCAGGTGCGAGGCTAGAGGGGGACGGGGTAGCTAACCTATATTCAGTGTGTCACCTTTAGGTGATATTATGATGTGCATTATTCACCTTTTTAAAGTTGTATACCGAGGTAAATTGCGTAGATAACACTTTTGTAGCCACACTGGCTTTAACAAGTTTTTCAGAAAACAAGATATTACCATTAGTTAGAGCCTTATGGTAGCGGACTTTCCCCCGGCTTTTCCTGTTAATAATGTTACTGTGACATTACGAGTGGACACAAACATTGGCTCCCCACTGGTTCGCATAGAGTACACCGTCGCGTCAGGCACCAACTCACTGGCCTAAGAAGCCCTAGGACTGTGCGCTATGAGCGCATAAATTGGCACGTGCGTCTTGGGTAATGCGCTCCCAGTTTTCACTTCAAGCTCGTATGTTTCAGTTGATTTGTGTTTGCTCTGCCGGCTACAGCGAAGCTGTGGTACTGATGTGGCCACGACTGCTGTTTTGTCTTTTGACCTTTGTTTTATAAAGAATTTCCCAAGACGCAGTCCTGATACTCTGTGTATCAAAGACTGTGTGTATGTTGTGGATCATGGACTGCCCCGGCAAGGGGGGATCCAGCATTTTTAATGCATTAATTAATGTACTGGTCTAATGTATTGTGTTCTGCACAGATGCTATGAAATTAACATAAACATATGTTATGTCTTCACATAACAAACCTAATGCTATATAATGTGAAGCCTGCTCTGCTCTGTCCTTTAGGAATACTTTCTCCAGGTTAACTGTAGTGGCATTGTTGCTAGACATTTTAACATCTAATATTTGTATCCACTGGTAATGCAACACTAGCCTTATTAGCAGGAGAAAGTTGGGGAGATGTCTGCTAGCATAAGGAGCTAACTAACACTAACATCATTTTCTGAAAAACTTGTCAACACGTTTGTAGCCACACTGGCTGTATCTACATAATTTACCTTGGTATACAACTTATTAATCAAGTAATCAAATGTTTTATTTATTTTAAATGATTACAAATAGATTTATACTTAGCTGATCCTGTGCCCAAACTGGAAAATACTAGTTTTCTGTACAATTTTTTTCCTATGACTCAAGCTAAGGCCTGCCCTTTTTCTCTGTGAGAGTGGTGTGATTCATGTTAAGTCCCACCCCTTTACTCTGGCCCCACCTCTTTCCACTGTGACAGTCATGTAATTTACGCTGAGCCCCGCCCCTTGTCTGACGACATTCATGCTAAGCCCCACCTCTTTTCTCTACAACAGTCATGTGACTTTTTCTTTGATGTCATTCATGCTAATCCCCACCCAGTTTCTGTGCAATAGTCATGCAATTCACGCTAAGTTCCACCCCTTTTCTCGTATGATTCACGCTCAGCACCAACTTTTTTCTCTGTGAGAGTCGTGTGATTCACAATAAGTGAATAACATGACTCAGACCCTTTTCTTGTATGATTCACCTCAGCCTTTTTCTCTGCAACAGTCAAGTGATTGGCGCTGAGCCCCGCCATTTTCTGTGGGACAGTCGTGTGCTTCATGCTAAGTCCCGCCCCTTTTCTCGTATAATTCACGCTAACTCCCACCCCTTTTCTTTGATGGCATTCATTCTAAGCCTTTTGTCTCCAACAGTCATGTGATTCATGCTATGTCCCGCCCCTCTTCACCTATGTTTCACGATAAGCCCTGGCCCATTTCTCTGTGACAGTCGTGTGATTCACGCTAAGTCCCGACCCTTTTCTCGGTGACAGTCGTGTGATTCATGCTAAGCCCCGCTCCTTTTCTCTGTGAAAGTCGTTTAATTCACGCTAATACCTACCCCTTTTTTCTGATGCCATTCATGCTAAGCCTCACTCATTTCCTGTGTGACAGTCGTGCAATTCACGCTAAGCCTTTTCTCTGTGACAGTCCTTTGATTCATGCTAAAACCCTTCTCATGCCAGTGACTCATGCTAACCCTTTTCCTCTAATGTCATTCATACTAAGCCTTGTATGTTTCTTGTATGTTTCACGCTAAGCCCAGCCCATTTTCTGCGACAGTCGTGTGATTCATGCTGAAACCCACCCCTTTTCTCTGATGCCGTTCATGCTAAGCCCCTGCCGAGCTCCTCCTCGCCTGGCCGATTTTTCTTGTTTTGTCTGATTTTTCCTGTTGTTTGATTTTCCTGTGTGTTTTTGTGTGTAGGCAACACTCATGCCTCACATCAAGAAGGTTTGGTTCGATCCCCGGGTCGCTCGGGCCTTTCTGTGTGGAGTTTTGCATGTTTCTCCCCGTGTCTGGATGGGTTTCCTCCGGGTACTCCGGTTTCCCCCATCAACCAAAACATGAACGCCCTTCGAGACAACTGTTGTTGTGATTTTGGGCATTACAAAAATAAAATGAATTGAATTGAACCAAAGGACTTATTATACATGTCCAGTAACAGTGGGGCAAATTTATCTTTAAACTTTTTATAAAACTCAAATAGGTACCCATCAGGGCCTGGGCATTTCCCACCTTGAAGGGACTGTATCGCTGAGCCAAGTTCCAGTAAGGCAATGGACTTCATTAGATTATCAGTAGTGTCCTGATTAATAGTAGGGATATTTAATGGTGAAAAAAAGTGATGAAAGTCTTCATATGTAGGTGTAGTTTGAGATGCCTATAGTGACGTATAATATGCTTTGAAAGTTTGGTTGATCTGTGACAGATCAGCTGTAGTTACACCCTGAGTGGTCCAAATTTTGGATATTTGGCGACACCAAGTGGACACCTGTCGTATCTGATGTGCCAATAATTTACCGACCTTATCACCATGTTTAAAAAACTGGGCATTGGATTGAAGCAGGAGTTCAGTAGCTCGGTGAGTCCTGAGGGAATCAAACTCCGCTTGGAGTAGAAGGCGTTTTTTGTAGATATTTGGGCAAGATGAAATTGCAAATAACGTATCCAATTGCATGATTTGTTGTCTTAAGTTACTCAACTTTTCACGTCTCAATTTACTTTCATAGTGTATGTAAGAAATTATCTCCCCTCTAATAAAAGCCTTTAGGGATTCCCAAAGAAGGGAGGCAGACACCCCTGGAGTTCTGTTGGTGCTCAAAAAAAAGTCAATCTGCCTAGAGATAAAATTAACAAAGTTGTCATTGGACAATAAACGAACATTAAGCCTCCAAAGTGGGCATTCAGATAGTGAAGTGCTAAATTTAATGTCCATTTGAAGAGAAGCATGATTGGAAAGAATGAAGGCATCATATCTACACATAGATATAAATGAAAGTACCGATTATCAGCTTTTTTTCAAGTAAATGTGTGGTGTACAGATGAAAAGAATGAATATTCTTGTTTTAAGGGGTTTAAAAAAGCCATGCGTCAGACACCACAAATTCTTGCATGAGAGACTGAATTGTTTTTGCAGACCGTGAAGGTACAGCTGGTTTTGCTGAAGAACAATCCAGAACAGGGTCAAGCCAACAGTTAACGTCCTTACCTAATATTAAATGATAGGCTGACATATCTGGGAGGGTGGAAAATAGACGTTTGAAAAAACACTCATCGTCACAGTTGGGTGCATAAACACTGATCAATGCAACATGTAGGTCCTGAAGCAGACCAGTGACAATAACATACCGGCCATTAGGGTCTGAGATTATCTGATGGGAAACAAAACAAACAGATGTGTGCAACAGAATGGCTGTACATCTGGCCTTGCTGGAGAATGAAGAATGATAGATTTGGCCCACCCAGCTCTTCCTCAGCTTCAAATGATCCTGGTTCCTAAGATGGGTTTCTTGTAGAAAGATGATTTAAGCCCCCAGCTGCTGTAGGTGGTGCAGTACTTTACTACGTTTAATAGGATTATTGAGACCTTTACAGTTAAAACTGGTAAAGCAGAGGTCCTTTCCTACTGCAGGCAGCATGATATTAAATCAATTGAGTTTATAAACATGGGTTATCATAAAGACATATCCAGACATTTTGTAGACGGAGTGACATAAAAAAAAAAAAAAAGCTGGTTGGAGATGTGGTCATAAAACACACAGAACAACTTAAACAAACAAGAACAAATCATAGAAGCATTCCCCCAATTGGAGTGCGCGATGCCCAATCCCCCCACATGTACCTGTCGTAACGGTGGGTGTAGGTGTGGACCAAAGGATGCAGATCTCGGGACATTTACAAGGTGTGGGATTCAAAGTCAATAGTAATAGTCACAACTGGGAGCAAGGTGCCAGAGGCAGACAAGGTAGGACAGGCCAGAACCGGAGCGGGAGCGGAGATAGCCGGAACCGGGACACGACGGGACCAGGAGAGACCGAGCAGGAATAATCCAACAGGTGAGAGCCAAGGCGGAGGACGGGAGACGAGCCGGGAACCCAGACGGGACAGGAGGCAAAGACAAAGGGTGAACTTTACCGGAGCTGGAGTGCAGAGGCAGGAGCAGGAACGAGCGGGAGAACAGGCATCTGAGGAGTGGCAAAAATCCGGTCAGAGGCAAGCAAGCAGGTAACAAAATACAAAGACTTAAACTGGAGCATTCACGTTTACACGCGAACGATCTGGCTCCGAGTGTATTCTGCCGAGCCCTCAACAGGTCGCTGGTCCGGATGGGTTTAACCTGGGAGACGTGGAAAGAGGGATGGATTCGGAGAGACGGGGGTAGCTGTAACTGTATGGCGGATGGGTTGATTATCTTAGTGATCTTGAATGGTCCTAGGAATCGAGGGGAGAGTTTGCGGGAGTCAGTTTTGAGTGGGATGGTTTTGGAGGATAGCCACACCATTTGGCCGGGTTCGTAAGCGGGTGCTGGGACGCGGCGCCGATCCGCTGCCGCCTTGATGCGTCTGCCCGCCTGGAGGAGCGCCGCCCTGGTCTTCTTCCATACTCTGCGGCAGCGCTGGAGGTGATGCTGGACAGAGGGCACCTCCAGATCCCTCTCCTCCACCGGGAACAATGGAGGCTGGTACCCGAGGGAGGCCTGGAACGGAGACACACCAGTGGAGGCACTCACCAGCGAGTTGTGGGCATATTCGACCTAGGGTAGGACGGTGCTCCAGGTCGTGGGATTTGCGGACACCACGCACCGCAGGGTCGACTCAAGGTCTTGGTTCGCCCGCTCAGTCTGCCCATTAGATTGGGGGTGGAACCCGGAGGTGAGGCTTACCGTGGCCCCCAGACCCTCACAAAAAGCCCACCACACCTGTGAGGTGAACTGGGTCCCCCGGTCCGAGACTATGTCCGTCGGGATCCCGTGAAGGCGGAGGACGTGGGTGGTGAGCTGGTCCGCGGTTTCCTTTGCCGTGGGGAGCTTGGGCAGCGCAATGAAGTGGGCGGCCTTAGAAAAGCGGTCCACTACCGGATACCACTGAGGATAACTGAGTTGCCTTGGGACACGGGAAGGCCGGTGACGAAGTCCACTGCCACGTGGGACCAGGGCCGTTTCGGAACTGGAAGGGGAAGCAGAAGTCCCGAAGGAGGTGAGTTGGATGCTTTCGCCCGGGCACATACCTGGCAGGGGGCCGTATAGTCTCGGGTGTCTCGGTCCATGGTGGGCCACCAGAAATGCCGCTTCAGTAGGGAGAGAGTCCGACTGCACCAGGATGGCAAGCGAATTTAGAGCAATGGGCCCACTCGAGAACCTGGGAATGGACAGGATTAGGCACGAATAATTTGCCGGGCACGACGTCCTCAATTCCCCAATGGACGGCCGCTACTACACAAGAGGAGGGAAGGATGGGTTCAGAGGACTCTCCTCGTGAGCGAACTGCCGTGAGAGGGCGTCAGGCTTAACGTTCCGGGACCCGGGGCGATAGGTAAGGGTGAAATTGAATCGGCTAAAGAAAAGGGACCAACGGGCTTGGCGAGCGTTCAGGCGTTTAGCGGCCTGGATGTAAGCGAGGTTTTTATGGTCCGTCCAAACTAAAAATGGCAACTCCGCCCCCTCGAGCCAGTGACGCCACTCTTCCAGGACCAATTTTACAGCGAGGAGTTCCCGGTCCCCCACGTCATAATTCGCTTCTGCCGGGGACAGGCGGCGGGAGAAAAAGGCACAGGGACAAAGGCATTTATGAGGGTCAAACCTTTGCGAGAGGACCGGCCCCACCCCAGTGTCCGACGCGTCCACCTCAACCACAAACTGCCGAGACGGGTCGGGCTGGTGGAGGATAGGAGCCGAAGTGAACAAGTGCTTAAGTTTATCAAACGCGGACTGTGCTTCTGGAGTCCAAGTGTATGGTAACGTGGGCGAGGTCAATTTCCTGAGGGGTGAGACAACCCGACTGAAGTCGCGGATGAACCGTCTATAAAAATTTGCAAAGCTGTTGAATCGTTGGAGCTGCTTGCGGTTGGCAGGAGCCGGCCAATCCGTGACTGCCTGAACCTTCCCCGGATCTGCTTTAGCCTGCCCCCGTCCCACTACGAAACCCAGGAAACTAACCTCCTTGGCGTGAAATTCACACTTTTCTGCTTTAACGAATAGCTTATTCCCCAGGAGGCGCTGGAGGAATTGGTGAACGTGATGACGTTGTTCCTGTGGAGAATTGGAAAAAATCAAAATGTCATCAAGATAGACAAACACAAATCGATTAAGGAAATCCCGCAGCACGTCGTTGATCAAGGCCTGAAATACAGCTGGGGCATTAGTGAGGCCGAATGGCATAACCAAATATTCGAAATGGCCAAGGGGAGTCTTAAAAGTGGTTTTCCATTCGTCCCCCTCCCTTATGCGCACCAGGTGGTACGCGTTCTGTAAGTCGAGTTTTGAAAAGATGGTTGCGCCGTGGAGAGGTGTGAATGTGGAGTCTAAGAGAGGAAGTGGATACTTTTTTACAGTTATGTTATTTAGCCCCCTATAATCAATGCAGGGACGTAATGTCTTGTCTTTTTAGGCTACAAAGAAGAACCCCGCACCTACTGGGGAGGAGGACAGACGGATGATACCAGCGGCCAACGAGTTCCATATATATTCCTCCATAGTCTCTCGTTCGGGTCTGGACAAGTTATACAGGCGGCTAGACGGTAAGGGGGCACCCGGGTGGGGATGGAAGTGGGATCGACCCGCCCTCCTGGGGACAGGGCTGACTGGAGGCACTGGGCGTGGCATGTGGGGCTCCAGGTAGACACTTTCCTCCTGACCCAGTCGAAAACCGGGTTGTGAGTCTGTAGCCACGGGTAGCCCAGGACCAGCGGCAAAGAGGGGGAGGAGAGAACGTGGAACCGGCGAACCTCGCAGTGATTTCCTGATACCACCAGCGTGAGGGGCTCCGTGACCAGGGTCACGTGGGCAAGAGAGCTTCCATCCAGCGCCCGCACATCCAGGGGCTGTTCCAGGGCCTCTAGTTTAATTCCGAACTGTTCTACAAGCCGCTTATCAATGAAGTCCTCCTCGGCCCCAGAGTCGACAAGAGCAACCACCGGTAAAGTATCCGAGTTAAGACACAGAGTTACATTTAACATGAGTCTATTACTTCCTTCCGGGACGTGCGACTGACCCACCAGTACTCCCAGTTCTACTGGTGGGCTCCCCCTTTTGGCCGAACTGGGCAGACAGCGATGAAATGTCCCCGCTCTCCGCAGTAGAGACACTCCCCCGCCCGGCGACGACGCCAACTGTGTTCCTCGGCAGACACGCTGGTTCGACCCACCTGCATAGGCTCCTCCTGAGGCAACGGGCAAACACACTGCTGGAACAAGAACGTACACTGGAACATAAATCCATGGAATAGTCCGGGCTGACCTGAGTAGGGGTCTGGGTCTGTACCCCTCGACTCCGGGGAACGTAGCAGCGGCGCAGTACCGATGGCAGCAGCAGCGGGAGGCGGAGTCGGAGGCGAGCTGGCGAGCAGAGCTGCGACTTGACCAGTGAGTTGGGACACTTGTTGAGTGAGAGTCCGGTTATGGTCCAACAGGGTCCGGAGGGACTGGTCGTGCTGCCCAATAATCGTTTCGTGGTGGGAAAAGGCTTGGTTGGCGAAGCGCCTGATCCGGTCTCGGGTCTGCTCTGTCCATTTTAGGGCCAGATCGTACTGTCGTAATGGTGGGTGTAGGTGCGGACCAAAGGATCCAGATCTCGAGACAGATTTACAATGTTTTATTTACAAGGTGCGGGATTCAAAGTCAATAGTAATAGTCACAACTGGGGGCAAGGAGCCGGAGGCAGAGCGGGCAGGCGCAGGACGGGACAAGGTAGGACAGGCCAGAACCGGAGCGGGAGCGGAGATAGCCGGAACTGGGACACAACGGGACCAGGAACAGGACCAGGAGAGACCGAGCAGGAATAATCCAACAGGTGAGAGCCAAGGCGGAGGACGGGAGACGAGCCGGGAACCCAGACGAGACAGGAGGCAAAGACAAAGGGTGAACTTTACCGGAGCTGGAGTGCAGAGGCAGGAGCAGGAACGAGCGGGAGAACAGGCATCTGAGGAGTGGCAAAAATCCGGTCAGAGGCAAGCAAGCAGGTAACAAAATACAAAGACTTAAACTGGAGCATTCACGTTTACACGCCGACAATCTGGCTCCGAGTGTATTCTGCCGAGCCCTCAAATACTCGGCAGCAGGTGACGGTGATTGCGGTGATGCGCTCCAGGTGCATGCAGGAGGAGTCAGGGACTCCTCCCAGCTCCAGGCAGACAGGTAGGAGAGAGGGAGAGGACACAGGAGGACAGGCAAAACAGGCATTGTGACAGTACCATAACCTGTCCCTCAAACGGTACTGACTCCTCCATGTAGAATGTGCCAACAGAAGAAATATTACACAAGAAAATACACATTGTTCAATGTTTAACATAGGCATCATAAAATGAAATAAAAACAATAAAATAATTATAAAAACAAATGAGCATTGCTTGCAATTGTAGCGTGCAGATTTTAATATATATATATATATATATATATATATATATATATATATGTGTGTGTGTGTGTAAATGTAACCGGTTCATATATATGTATGTATAATTTATGCATAATTACACAAAATGTTGCTTTTGTTTGTCACAGTTTAGTCCATACCTGGTGTTTTTATTTTGTGTACAGCCTTGGTCCTCCAGCCGCTTCTTCTGTGTTTTGCTTTCTTCTTCGTGTGTCCTTCGCCTTGCTCCTAGTGTAAATTCGGGGTTTGACTCCCGCCTCTTCCCTTTGTGAATCAGTATTGGGAAGAGGTCAGTCATTTATTGTGATCCCTATGGTAAAGTGTCCTCTTTTAATTATCTTTACATTTGTTTACATCTGTGATTATATTAGTTTTTGGGGTTTTTTTGTATTTAAGTTAATATTGAACTCCTGTGTTGTTTTGTTGTTTTTATTTGTTCATGTGAGCAAGTGCGGGGGGATGTTAATATTGTCTATTGTTTTCTATCTTATAGTGTGAGCTGGACCATTGTGTAGCGGCAACTGTTGATTAAGTTTTATAATTTTTACGGAACAGATTAAAACTGACTCCAAAAGTTCCTGCTGTGTCCCGTGGCTCCTGAACACATTGTAACAACACAACGCAGAAGTCCACCGGTCACACTTGGTTCGACTCTGCCATTAAATCTGAATAAAGATAAGTACAGGCCGTGTGTTTGATGATTAAAAAGGAGGGGAGTTACATGGAATAAAGGAATGTGCAGTTATTGCTAGACAATAAGAAGACATTATTATCATGAGAAATTATTATTGCAATAAGAATAATGTAAGAATGTTTGTTTCTATTGTAAGCGTCAAAGACCAAGAGACTGAAACATAAAGTCAGAAGGTTGAAGCAACGGATTCTCCAGAAAGGACAGAAGAGAGTCCTGAGACGTGCACAAAATCTTCATGTGTTCCGGTACATTCCATACGTCTGCGCCCCTCGTGGGCACGTGTCATTTACCTTAGTGTTAGTAAGTCAAGATACTAGTTTGATGTAGCACTGCACTGCTAGAAAATACTTTACAATAATAATATGAAAAGAACTGGCACAGCATAGAAGGGAAACAGTGCCCTCTACTGTTATTAAAGTGGTGTAGCAACTGGCCAAAATACCGAATGTTAAACTGCAATATCTCACTATATGTACAACTAATCAGTGTTCTCTGGTTTATAGACTATGAATGTAAAAATTACATTGTTACCTCTGTCTCTGTTATTACGTTTTCACAAGGTATATTTTGTTAAAGTTATGAAGTAGCTACAATTGAGAAAAAAAATCACCTTAAAACTTATATTTGCCTATTGATATTCAATCTAAACAAAAAGAAACAGCTGTGATGACGACATCTTGACTTTTCTTCTATTAAATAATAAATCATTAAAAATAACGTACGTAATGTACGTATCGTACGCTCAAAGACAGTGGTGGAAGTGCGGTCCGTGGTGTAGGCCTGTCCCACTTCAGCAAGATGGCGGCTACACTGAGGAGGGCAGATTCTCGTCCGGAACCTTCAAACTACACTTTGAAGAGTACTTCGAATTGACCCTTCAAAAGGTGCATTTGGCGAATTGGGACACGGCCGTGGCCTCCGTGCTGCTGTCGGTGTCCCTTCACTCCTTTGCTCTGCTGCCGCTCCCTCCCCGCAGCTTTGACGCCCTGTGACGTCACCTTGCCGCCGAGTGCTTCTCGGAGCGCGGTCTGTCAGGTTTTGCAGTGTTTTGACTGTTTCATTCGGGCATAACACTGTTAAAGGCGAATTTGCTTTTGTTTTGAGAACAAAAAAAGGGGCCCTTGTTTGTGTTTTGATCAACATGTTTAACTCGAATCTGCCTTGTATTGGGAGGGGCATGGCTTTAAATGCTGATAGTAATACCATGAACTCTGTTATTAATAAGACTATGTTAAGCCCACCCATTGCCACTTCTACTCCTCTTGCATGTACACTCAGAGCCCACACGTGTTTTGACACATGATGCACTTAGTGGTATAATAACTGATTTGGCAAAACAAATAGGAGATAGTATTGCTAACAATCTGAACACCATGCACCAGCATCAGCCCTGCCAGACCCAGCTGCCTGCTGTCAGTGTGCCCCCCTCTCACCTGGACCCTTCCCAGCTGAAAGTTGTGGTGCAGTCTGAAGCCAAAGCCCCACCGTTCTTCAGAGGTAACCGGAGTGACACATTTTCCGTGCAGGAATGGGAGGGGATGATGAAGTGCTATCTGTCTAGGGCTAACTGTGAAACACCTGAAGAAAAATATGAACTGAGTGCCTCAGGAGACGTGGTAAATCTGTGCACTGCCTCTGTGGAAAACAACCAGAAGTGGGCAGGTCACAATCGAGCCCCCCAGCGTCCGCAGCGGTGGGCTTGTCACGTTTGTGGTTCCTGTGAGCACACCACACATTCACTTTGTTGTACCGACTGTGTCTGAACTGTTTTGGAACTGGACATATGAAGAATGAATGTACACAAAAGGCCAGGCCTCTGCCCACCACTCCTCCCCCTAATGTTGATTTAAACTAGTCAGCCCGTGCGATGAGAGGGGCAACATGGGCGATGTCACTCATACCCTCACCGATCTGCCTGATGCTCACTCGGTGTATGTCAACTGTTGTAAAAGCTACCCTGAAGACAAGACCCTAATTCTGGTTGGGTCTCAAAAGATTGAAGGAGCCAGTGAGCTGTTTTTGTACTCCTGTGTCTGTCAGCAATAAGATGTCTTTGAGAGGGATGCTGGACTCTGGCAGTATGTCATGCACACTCAGTGAGTTGGCGGAGGCCAAGTCGAGAGATGCCGGTCTGGTCTTAAATCCACATCCTGTTCCTGAGTGGGTGGTTTTCATCGGTTGTGGTGGTCTCGTTACTCAGCCTCAATGTATCTATGAGTTGGACATTGAGATCTATGGCTTCAAGTTTAGTGTGCCAACATTTCTGGTTCCTGGGCAGAAGGATGAGTTTATTATTGGCACAAATGTGATCCGTCCCATTGTCCAGAAGATGAAATCTGACGAGAAATATTGGGAAATGATATCCTCTCGTACCTCCGATTCTGACTGTGAGCAGTTCCTCCAGTTGCTGTGTTGCACCTCCCGGTGGTTGGGCTCAGAAATTCTGGACAAGGTTGGTACACTGAGATTACAACAGGCTGTTACGTTGCTGCTGCAGATGTAGTACATTGTCTGGGGCAGGTTGCTCCTGTGTCACCTGGCAGCACTGTCATTGTAGAGCCCACATCTGCACATTCCATGCCCAAGAACATCATGGTTGGCCGAGTTGTTACACCAATGTGGGGAGAACGCTGGGTCCCTATGAAGGTCCTCAATCCCACACAGACTGCTGTCACCCTGCGATGAAATGCCAAGCTGGCTGATGTGTTCCCCTGTATGGCCTTAGAAGACTTTCCTGTCACCCAGGGTCTCTGCAAAGCCGAGGAGGGTGTGTTCACAGCTTCATCGGTCCTTCAAGGTACCCCTCCTGACCCTGTGCAGTTGTTGAAAGACTGTGGCCTCGGTGACATTGACATAGAGGGCTGTCAAGTGTCTGGTGAGTGGAAGAACAAGCTGGCTGACCTGCTGTTGAGCTTCCAGGGTGTGTTCTCCAGGAATGTGCTGGATTGTGGAGAAGCGAAGGAATTTGTCCATCAGATTCATCTTACCGATGACCGTCCCTTCAGGCTTACTTTCCGAAGAGTGCCACCTGCTCACTATTGAGAGAAGTTCTGTCTGAGATGGAGATGAGAGGCATAATCAGTAAGTCCATCAGCAAATATGCCTCTTCTCTGGTATTGGTGTGGAAGAAGTCTGGAGACTTGCGGATATGTACGGACTTTCGCTGGCTTAATGCTAGGACTGTTAAGGACACCCACCCACTGCCCCACCAGTCGGACTGCCTTGCTGCTCTTGGAGGGAATGCCTTATTCAGCACCATGGATCTGACCTCAGGGTTTTACGACATCCCTCTCCATGTATCTGACAGGCATTATACAGCCTTTACTACACCCCTTGGCCTGTATGAGTATAACCGCTTGCCCCAAGGCCTCTGCAACAGTCCTGCCTCCTTTATGCGAATGATGCTGAGCATATTTGGTGACCTGAACTTCTCCACTCTTCTATGCTACTTGGATGATTTGTTGGTGTTTACTCCGTCTGAGGACGAGTCTTTGAGTCGCCTCAGTGTTGTCTTCTCCCGGTTGAGGTCTAGTAACTTGAAGCTCTCACAGAAGAAGTGTCATTTCCACAGGAGATCAGTGAAATTCCTTGGACATGTTGTAAGCTCCAGCGGTGCGGTGTTTCTGTAGACCAGGAGAAGGTGTGCGCCATCTCTAGGTTTAAAAAGGAAGACCTGATGGAACCCAGTAGCTGCACTCCGTCCCAGCAAAAGGTCAGATCTTTCCTTGGAATGGTCTTGTTTTATCAACACTTCATTCCAGCATACTCCCGTACTGCCAAGCCGCTGTATGCTTTAACTGCAGGGCAGAAGCAGAGATTTAAGGCCAACCAAGGCAGAGGAAGACCTGGAACGTACAGGCAGTTGACTCCACAGGATTGGACCCCTGAGTGTGAAAGAGCCTTTGAACAACTGAAGACAGCGCTTCTGGACTGTGTGGTTTTGGCCCACCCGGATTTTGAGAAACCTTTTATTCTCTCCACTGATGCCTCCACCGATGGTCTTGGAGCCTTCCTTTCTCAGGTACCTGCAGGTGAGAAGAGGACGAGACCAGTTGCTTTTGCCAGTAAGTCCCTGAGCCGCAGCCAGGCTAAATACCCTGCTCACAGACTTGAGTTTCTGGCCCTTAAATGGGCAGTTTGTGATAAGTTCAGTCATTGGCTCAAAGGTCACCAATTTACGGTCTGGACTGATAATATTCCACTCACGTACATCTTGACCAAGCCAAAGCTGGATGCCTGTGAACAACGCTGGGTCTCCAAACTAGCGGCGTATAACTTTGACATCAAATATGTTCCTGGCAGGCTGAATGTTATAGCGGATGCCGTGAGCAGAAAACCTTTTGTCAGACCTTTGGCTGAGCGCCTCCTTTCTGAGCCTTATGTTGATCTGTTGAAGCAGGCCTGTGAAGTAAAGGAAGAGTCTGTGCAGGGCGCTTTCCATCTGACCTGTCAGCCCCAGTCATTGAACAGCCCACTCTCCACTGCAATCGAGGTCTCTTTGTCGGAGGATGAGGTCTCTGCCGTTCTATCAGCATCTGATGATTGGGAGATTGGATCCAGACACCGTGTCACTTCTATGGCTGGCCATCTTAATGGAGTTGTTGATCCGGAACCTACTCTGTTTACTGCATTGTCTGAACCTGAGCTCCAGTCTCACCAAAAAGTGATGCTGTGGTTTCCAGAGTGGCCTTCTATGTGAGAAGGAAACAAAGGCCTTAAAACCCGGGATAAGATAAGCTGCAGTAGGAGATAACTAGCTGGGGGAAGTATGGCAACCTGAGCACTATCCTCTGCTTTGTCCTATTTTCTCATCAGCAATGCTATTCACATGTTGTCCCCTGTCCCACTCCCCCTGTGGAGTGTATCTCTTTCAGATTCCCCGATGACAGCTGGACCCTCTCCTCCTCCCCACCTGGCCCTCCTCCTTGCCTGGCTCTCCTCCTCCTCGCCTGGTCTTCCTCCTCCTCACCTGGCTCTCCTCCTCCTCGCCCAGCTCTCCTCCTCCTCGTCTGGTCTTCCTCCTCCTCGCCTGGCCGATTTTTCTTGTTTTGTCTGATTTTTCCTGTTGTGTCTGATTTTTCCTGTTGTTTTGTTTTTGTGTGTTGGTGGCACGGTGGCTGAGTGGCAACACTCATGCCTCACAGCAAGAGGGTTTGGTTGGATCCCCGGGTCGCCAGGCCTTTCTATGTGGAGTTTTTCATGTTTCTCCCCGTGTCTGGATGGGTTTCCTCCGGGTACTCCGGTTTCCCCCATCAACCAAAACATGAACCCCCTCGAGACAACTGTTGATGTGATTTTGGGCGTTACAAAAATAAATGAATTGAATTGAAGTCATCTGTGCTCTCTGGCATCCATGACAATGCTGGTCACCAAGGGCAGCCACGCACTCTATCACTGGCTCATCAGCGTTTCTTTTGGTATGACATGGAAAAGGATGTATGCAACTATGTAAAACAGTGTCCACGATGTGTCCTCAGTAAGACCCCTGAACCATCTGCTAGAGCTCCACTCGAGAACATAAAGACCAGCTTACCAATGGAACTGGTGTGCGTTGACTTTTGGTCTGCCGAGGACAGTAACAACAAGTCAGTGGATGTCCTTGTGGTCACGGATAATTTTACTAAGTTGCTTTTCCTTGCCGTGTCCGCAAAGAGTGTGGCTAAGAAGCTTTGGGAGGGGTTCTTTTGTATCTATGGCTTTCCCCAGTGCATCCACTCCGACCAGAGTCTGAGCTTTGAGAGTGAATTGGTGGCAGAGTTGCTGGAAATGGGTGATGTCATCAAGTCTCATACCACACCATACCACCCTATGGGTAATGGAGTCACAGAGATGTTCAACAGGACATTGGGGAGTATGTTAAGATCTTTACCCCCACGAACTAAGCAGAAGTGGCCACAGATGATTCAGGCTTTGACATTTGCATATAATTGCACAGCTCATGAGACAACAGGATTTGCGTTCTTCTACCTGATGTTCGGGAGAATTCCCCGGTTACCTGTTGATCTCCTCTTCAAGAATGTTCTTCATGATGACTCTATTGGCGACTACAATGCCTATGTCAAGTCACTCATGGATGATCTTCATTCTGCCATGATCCTAGCCCATGGAAACAGCGTTGTTGAGCAGAAACACCAATCAGAACAGTGCAATAAGCATGTTAAGGGCTTACGCCTGTCAGTTAGGGACCGGGTACTGTTGGCAAATAAGGGTGTCAAAGGGAAGAGGAAGCTGTCGGACAAGTGGGAGGCAGTAGTCTGATGTTGTTGCTGCTAAGCCAGACCTCCACATCTACAAGATCAGAGATCAAGCGGGTAATGAGAAGACACCGCAACCTGCTCCTTCAAGTCAATTTCTTGCCAGTGGATGTTTCGCTGGATGTAACAGAGGCTCAGCCTGTTGCTGGTGTCACTTTTTCCCTAGAAGAGCATGAGGCATCCATGGTAAATGGAGAAGCCGAATCCTACCTTCCCAGTGCCCCTCTGAGTCTGTGTGAGTCCAGTTTTGACTGCACCACTTCCTGGGTGCAGCATCAGTCACCCAATGAAAGACCGGAAACTGATATAATGTCTTATAGTTCCTCTCCCGCGGTTGCTGGTGTTGCTTGTGATGTGTCTAACAATCCTCCTGATGAGCCTCAAGTCACTAATTTGGGCAACAACCTTACCACACGATTTGGTAGGATTGTCAAGCCGGTGTGTAGATTGATTGAATCTATGACTCAGATAGAATCGCTGTTTGGCCCTGAGAGAGTTCCTCCTCCTGTTATATCTATTTGATTTATGGGGTTCCGTTTTCTATTAACTGTTATCTGGTGCGAATTGTAATTATTGGGCCACTTACTACCCTATGTCTATGTTCTTCCTATTTTATGCACATTGTGAATGGCTGTTTCTATGTGGTGTAAAGGGCACCACTTTTTGTCTCTTGATCTTTGGATAGATGGTCTTCTTGCCTACTGGGCCTATCGTTTCTGTGGCTGGTCTTGTTTTTGGCAACCTGTGTTATGTGCTGTTGGTATTTTATGTAATTCTAGGGGGGTGAATATAACCGGTTCATATATATGTATGTGTAATTAATGTATAATTACACAAAATGTTGCTTTTGTTTGTCACAGTTTAGTCCATACCTGGTGTTTTTATTTTGTGTACAGCCTTGGTCCTCCAGCCGCTTCTTCTGTGTTTTGCTTTCTTCTTCGTGTGTCCTTCACCTTGTTCCTAGTATAAATTCGGGGTTTGACTCCCGCCTCTTCCCTTTGTGAATCAGTATTGGGAAGAGGTCAGTCATTTATTGTGATCCCTATGTTAAAGTGTCCTCTTTTAATTATCTTTACTTTTGTTTACATCTGTGATTATATTTGTATATATTTTTTTGTATTTAAGTTAATATTGAACTCCTGCGTTGTTTTGTTGTTTTTATTTGTTCATGTGAGCAAGTGTGGGGAGATGTTAATATTGTCTATTGTTTTCTGTCTTATAGTGTGGGCTGGACAATTGTGTAGCGGCACATGTTGATAAAGTTTTATAATTTTTACGGAACAGGTATGTTGTTAAGGCCTTTGTGAATCAGTATTGGGAAGAGTGTGGGCTGGACCATTGTGTAGTGGCACATGTTGATAAAGTTTTATAATTTTTATGGAACAGATTAAAACTGACTCCAAAAGTTCCCGCTGTGTCCCGTGGCTCCTGAACACATCACCACTTACAACACAACGCAGAAGTCCACCGGTATATATATATATATATATATATATATATATATATATATATATATATATATATATATATATATATATATATATATATACACACACACCCCACACACACACACACACCCACACACACACATACATATATATACATACAATATTAATAAAATAAAATAATATTCTACACATATGACCATATGAGTACCAGTACCAAAGTCAGTAAAAATAAAATACCGGTTGTACCATAAGATCTATAAGATCTAATATAGCTGTGACTGTGAAAAGCAAAGAGGAAAATAGGTAAATAATAATTTCCTCATGCTACTAACAATAATTAAATAAATAAAATAAAAAAGGAAATAATAGAAAAGAAACTTAAAATATAATTAATCCACTACAAATAAGCTAAATTATCAATGCGTCTATTCACAATAAGCCCAATTTGTAAATCAAGAGTAATTAAGTATATGAAAACACAGAAAGGGTCTTTTCAGACCCTTAGTGCTCAGCATCTGTCACCCTTTGCTGAAAGAATCAGATCAGACATTAGATGGTGTCTGGGGCCACCACAGTCTTAACTTGATTTTCAACAAAGTCCATAGCAAGAGCAGCCGTAATCTCTTTCTTAACTACCCCAGAAACAACCTGTTCAAATTCTTTGACAACATCCACACGCATATTCTTCATCATTATTATGTGCGTTAACACACTCGTTAGTGTCACACTCAGAATCGGCCTCTGACTCAGGTGAGAGTGGGGGCTTGGCACGGCCTGCTCTTGTAGTTTTGTTTTTTTCCCCGGGTTTCCAGAATTCTGCAAAAAACTTTCAGCTGACTAAACATGGGTTGATTGTGGATGTTACTTGCAAATAACAGTGGTTATTAAAAGATAATAACGTGCAAAATATAACCTAAAGGTCACATTCCCGCGGAGCTACTGCAGGCACGTCCTATATGGTCGACGCTCGCCCGGAGTCAGCCTACATTAACATTTCTTGTAAAAAAAAAACAAAAAAAACGCTCTCCTTTTTTCTGCTCCTCTCTCCTCTCCTCTTCTGGTCTCTCTCTCCCTCCATCTTTCTGTTCTTCTCTACTCTCCTTTTCTAATCTCCCTCTCTAGGTATTTTCTAGCAGTGCAGCACTACATCAAACTGGTATCTTGATTTACTAACGTTAAGGTAAATAACACATGCCCACCAGGGGGGTGCAGACCTATGGAATGCACAAGAACTCATGAAGATGTTGTGCAGACTAATGTGGATCTTACGAGGACGCCCTAACCCTACGCCCACAGAACCTGGACAGTGGATGTTACACTGGTCAGCACCTCCTCGGAGCTGCTCCATTGTCTGCTGACCACAGCCCACGTTGAGTCTGCATGTTTTTCTATGCAAAAGTGTGTTCAAATATAGGCCAGTGGTTTGAGGCTGTTTCTGTGTTTGAAGAGTCATCACTGGTGGGATTCAGTTTTCATTTGAGGAAGTTTGTGAAAGGACACATATGCAAGGACACTCTTGAGTGCTTTCGCTTTGGCATCTCATGTTTTATAACTTAATATAACTTACAATGCCTGTGTTTTAAAAGCACAAGTTACTTTCTATCAGTCTGGTTTTGCTGTTAGCATGCCATCTACTGGCAGCAGTGGGAATTATTGGGAACAAAAAACTAGCCATTAACCTGTTAGCGTTCCGGTCCGCCGTCTTTACTTTTACTTTTTACAGTAATGTACATACATTTCTGTGTCACCCACACAAACAATCTACACATTAAATGAAAGCTACGAGTCTCCTCTTCCCGAATATGTAAACCATTTTCACCTGCAATGCTGACAGGAAAGCCATTCTTACAGAAAAGCTGAAAAGCTGTTCATCCCAAAGAGTGAAGATTCCACGGTGGATTCAGGAGCAGAGGATTTTATTTTTGATGGATTGGATGCTCGATCGATAATAATTCTTCTATTGACATAGGTAGGTAAAATATATCGTGTGTAATCCTTAGCATCACTTCTGTGCACATAGTGTGCATTTGAACCATGCGCTCTGGCAATTTGGGTTTAGCTGTATGAATTAGACTTCATTTGTCTATTGATTGAAAGGTGTTGTTTTATTCTGCAGTTTGCATTATTGTAGATAAAGACGTGCACACATTAGCATCTCATTTGTGCGCATGGGCGAGGCGCACTCTGACACGTTCCTGTGGAGAGTTATGAATCAGACTTTATTTATTGTTGATATCTGACAGAATATAGTTCCGACAGTGATAACTATGCTGCCCAATGATAAAACCCAAATGTTATAGACACCTAATTTGACAATCAACATTGGTTTTGCAGATCACTGAAGCCTCAGGTCATAGAATGCTTATGCTCTCTCAACGTTGTAATATCAACCAATTACTACACATTCTGCATTACACTAACTTTACACTAACAGCCAATGAGCAGCTGAACAAGATGATGTATAGTTTGACATGCTTTATTGTACACAAGTAGAGTTCAGTGTAGAGATGTAGCTCCACTTTGTGCGTAAATCTTGCATCATTGTGCATCGTTTACTGTTTTTGTGTGATGATTATGGATATCTATATGATATAATATTACCTCACCTCTTAATTTTGTACTTTCTTATTACTAATGTGTTTGTGTTTTTCCTTAGGCACATAGGTGACATTGACCTATCAGATGCACAAAACAAAGAAATAGTACAAGACATATTTTCACCATTTTGTGGGCATTGACTTTGTGAGGGCCTTAATTCTCTATAAAGGACACTGTAGATCAAAGGGTAAAATCCCTATTTGCACCAAAAGGCCTTTAGAGAAACTTATGCCTTGGAACTGGCAGAGGCAGGAGCCATCAGAACACAGCAGGAAGAAGGAAACAGGGAGAATCCATAATCATATACAGTGTGTTTTCAGTTTGCAGTTTGTGTGTGTGTGTGTGTGGGGGTGTGTGTGTGTGTGTGTGTGTGTGTGTGTGTGTGTGTGTGTAAGTGTATGTGTTTGTGTACTGTTTGCAGTGTGTGGTTTGTAAATATATATTTATTTTTGACCTATACCACCTGTTTTGACTGTATTTTATAAACAAATACACATTTTATATTGTGTTTTGATATGCTATATAAGTGTACATAGTGGCTGAGCAGCTAGGTGTGCAGATATATTCCTCTAAGTGTGAGCTTTCAGTAGAGCTCTTATTGATGTCTGTGGGTTGAAGCATTCAAAAGTTATTGCATTTTTTCCAAGCGTTCTCCAAATGTCTCCATTTTGCTAAGTTTAGAGAAGTTTGGATAAATTTGGATACATCAAAAGTCCCCCCATAAAACACCTGGATTTGCCAATGATAAAATGAGTGTAAAAATCTCATTTTTATTGTCCCCAGCTACCTACTGCAGCTTTTTACACATTCATTTTAAGAAAAAAAATGTAGGCGAGGATGAGAAAAATATCTTTTTATGTGTGTTCCAAAGTGTATAAATGCTTACCAGACATGCTTACAGTGACTCTGACACTTGTGGATAAACTAAAGGTTGTTACCTTTAGTTTATCCACTCGTGTTTTAACCCCTTAGACCCGGAACTCTAAGGGGTTAAAACATGCGATCCAGTATGCTAATGTAAGCATGCAATTGTAATGATGACAGAAATTGTCAGAATGCCTCTTATGGACTATACTTTAGATTCTTACCTTTATTCGTGTCGGTTGTTTAGCAGCTTTCCGAGGCACTTTAATAGAGAAGCATTATTTATCCCACATAAAGTTCACTGTTGTATGGTTGCATAGGAGCGGGCTGACCGGGAGGTATTGTGCAGTCCTCGCTAAAGCCCACAGATATTAAAGGCACTGTAAAATAAAAAGTGAAAATGCAGAGCAGTTTGGAGTAATCCACTGAAAACCAGGGATTATGGGAGCCAGGTTCAGCCAGTCCATGAAGCACGGAAACTCCACAGTCAGAGGAGTTTGAACGCCTTTCAGTTTGGCTCATGCTCACAAGCACCACACACTAACAAGCACCACACACTGTTTAGACAGCTAGCCTATGTTGTTTTATTAAAGCAGACCTATTCTGCAATATCAACTTTTCAGAGCTTTTAATAATGTTATAGTTGTTTTCCTCAATATTTACTCACCCAAGTTGCATTTGGTGTGATTCATGCATGTCTGAGCGATCTTCAATCACTTATTTTCAAGATGCCATTTTGCTGATCAACCCCCATTTTCACTACCACCGGTATATGCCACTACTACTACAATTTTATTTTCTTAATCGATGATACACGTAGGATTTTGGTTAATTATTATTATTTTAAATCCACTACTTACTAGCGTGAGTCCACAGCTATAATATTGTGATTTAAAATGTGCAAAATAATGATCCACAGGTTTCAGATTATAAGTATATACCCAACACAAGCACAACATGTCTGCTTTAATGTGTATTGTTTGACATGTGATTGTTAATTCAAGAATAAGAGGCACAAAGTACATACTTGGAGAGACAATGAAGAGGATTATAAGGCATTTGTGGGGATGGCTTATAGACCAATCAGAAACTGCTTACCATGATTAAACCAGTATGACAAAAATCTCACTGGAAATATTTACATATAGAAAGTGAAATGCTAATAGTCTCATCACAGGTTTTTCTGTGGCTCATATGAGATTATGATTTCAGTCTAACTGAAATCTATGAAATTATTTCATTTGATTAACTGTCAATACTCTGTTAAAATGAGTGTAAGTTTGCATCATAATATCTATGAATTAGTGTCGTCACGAAACAAAAATTTCAAACTCAATACTGATACTAAGAAATAGACTCAACATATTAAATCGTAATACTTTCTTTACTCAGAAAGATTCATTTCTGTCCTGTAAATGTGACTTTCTTAGCATCAATACTCAACTCAAATGAGTATCAAGTTTCAATACTAGTTTTAGTATTGTTTAGTATTAGATTTTTGATACTTTTGACAACCCTAGTATGAATAATAATTTCAAATATCATGGAATGAATGTCTTTTACTGCACAATTTGAGCTATTGCTATTCTCTCTCTATTTAAATGGAGCGGTGTGACTCCTCATCTACTGTTTTCAAATTTTACAAATAAATCCAAATGCCACAAACATGATTTATAACAAATATTTTATTGACAAATGTATGGCATCGTTTCATGGAATTGCTGAATGAGACCCTTTGATTGGTGGATGCTCTTTGCCGATCCTGGTGCATATGGAATCCAAAGTGCTTCTTGATGTTCCTTTAATGTCCATATACATATGACACTAGACATAAATAATTGCATTGTAAAAAGGACTCAAGTATTTACATGTATAATATACTTTATATAATAGAAGCTTTATATTAAATCTGATACATACTGAGCCTTGTTGTCAGTGGGTTGCATATAGTACAGGTGGTCATATGACCTGGTTTGGTTCAGGTACAGACAGGTAAAGATAGTCTTATGGACTCAATGTTTACAGTCTAGTTTAGCTTGTGTCAAATGCAGGGAGTTCCAAACAACAGCATTACAAAAGGCCTAAAGTAGGAGGTCCAGAGCCTGTGCCATCTGAGCAAACTCAGCCTGTGCCATCTGAGCGACCTCACAGTGTTGTATTAAAATATCAAAATGAACAAAGACTAATAATGATCTCTGTCATTGACGAACTGGGATCAGACTGAAACTTGGTTTACAGTCTTCAGATGAACTGAAGTCAACTTTCCCTTTTGCCTTGTGATTTAGCTTGAAAGAGGCTAAACTTCCTGTGTAGACCTGAGAGTGATAGATCACCCACCATCACTGTGTTGCAGAATAACTGTAGATATGTGATCTACCTATGTAGATGGCCCCGCCCCTGTACTGCAGTCCAGTGAGAACAAGGCTGTGCAGAGGCTGAGTGGGTGCTATCTATGGGTGTTGAGCAGCACCTCTAGCCAACAAGGGCATGAGGTGATGAACTGTCTGGAGTAG
This sequence comes from Periophthalmus magnuspinnatus, assembly GCF_009829125.3. Taxonomy (NCBI): domain Eukaryota; kingdom Metazoa; phylum Chordata; class Actinopteri; order Gobiiformes; family Gobiidae; genus Periophthalmus; species Periophthalmus magnuspinnatus. Next base: position 8,639,960 of record NC_047128.1, on the reverse strand, counting down.
CAGGGGCCCCAACCCTTCCCAAAGCTGATACGGATACTGTGCGGGTCCCAAGGGCCCTCCTGGACGTCAGGCTTGACTCCATGCTGTGCCATCCAGCTGGAGCGCTCATAGTCAAACACTCTGAGGGAGTACCCGGGCAGCACCCGCTCCACAGGGAGTCCGCGGGTGCCCGGTGCCTCCAGAGTGGGTGAGTGCACAAAGATGGGGTGCTGACTGCGGTTGTACACCCACACCCCATCATCCTCCTGACTCAGAAGGATCCCGAAGCCAATCTTCCTGCGGCTCTGCTGCGCGGAGCTGCTCCCTCCCCCTGATGGGTGCTGATGGCCCCCTGGGTCTCCGCAGCGGCTGTGGTAGGCATTGGCATGGAGCTGGTCCAGGCACAGCCCCGTGCCCTGAGGTAGGTGGTAGAAGATACTGAGAGCAGGGTCATGGGCCGGGTACAGACGACCCACACGAGTGCGCTGCTCCCAGTACGCCACGCTGCACCAGTGAGAGCTCAGGCTGCCTGTGGAAGAGCCCACCGAGGTGCCAGTGTCTGCGGGCAGAGAGAGGGGGAGAGGTGGTTAGGTTATGAGATCAAACACAGTGTACCTGTCACAGAAGTGCTGCCTCTATATTGCACTTAAAAATTTGTGCCGTGTTTGCGTTGTGCATGTACGTGTGTGTGTGTGCAGGTACACACGTGTATTTATGCATGTACACATATGTGTTTGCATGGACCTATATATGTGTGTTTGTGTGTGCATGTACACGTGTGCATGTAGAGCAGCATTCAGCTCTCTGTCATCCCCGCACCAGTCCCTGAGCTGGTGACCCTTTGCCCTCATGCTATCAGCTCACATTATCACCCACACAGAGTGATGCCATTATTTTGCTCCACAGACTCTATTGACACAGAGGATTTCAAGAGCCATGTGCCCGTGGCCCCATTCCTTTCACTTCCAAGAGCCTCTCCATGCAACAGGGGCCAGGAGGTGCTTACCCCATTAACAAAACACTTTCTGGGGACACAAGCATCCGCTGCAAGCTAGGTGTGTTGTGTTTGCACAGCGGCCATTTGCTTTTGGAGGAGTACGGTTCCATCAAGAAGGCATGCGTTTTACTTTACTGTTGATACTACATCTATTTTTATTGCTAAGCACTTTCAGAGGAATAACTACTGCTTAATAAGAATAAGTACTGCTTTCTGCTAATGTAACTACCAGAAAAAACAAAAACACAACAAAATCAACAAAACAACAAAATCCCATAGTATTTTTAAGTACTCATGGATGAAGACTGTGTTCGAACTTGCACACTCAAGAAATCAAAATTGAGACAAAAGTGGATGTATAATGGAACTAACCCTAGATTATACATCAGGACTAAACCGGGCACATATCAGGACCAAAACAGAACCAAATAAGGACCAAACCAGAACCAAACCAGAACCAAACCAGAACCAAACCAGAACCAAACCAGAACCAAACCAGAACCAAACCAGGACAAATGTGAACTAGTTTAGACCTGGATTGGCTCTACTTAAATTGTAGATTGTAGATTGAGACATCTTTGTTTATTCTTGAAAATATAAAATCATATACTGAGTGACTTGGTGATATCGTTGAAGCTAAACCTGTCTAAATCTCTCAAGCCAAAGCCTTTTCCTCCCCCTCAGTAGGCAGGGCATGCACTGGAACTGTAGTTAGTTTGTAGGCGAACACAATTACATAGACACAGAGATCAGGGCCCCTCCACACACGCACACACATATACACACACACACACAAAATTGCACTTCTCATTTGAGGCCCACGTGTATCATTAGTGAATTCCAGGCTGGCAACTGCTGCGGTCTGGACATTTTACAGCGCCTCAATAAGAGAGCATGGGAGCCTCTATCTCACTGCAACAAGGATAACATTTTCTTTGCTTCGTTTTCCCTTTGTTTACCAGGTCAAGTATCAAAACTCGATACTAAAACTAGTATCGAAACTAGATACTCATTTGAGTAGGTATCAATACTAAAAAAGTCACATTCATAGGATAGAAATGAACCTTTCCTGAATAGCTTTAGAATGATCTTGAACTGTATCATAGCAAGTCCATATTAGCCACGATACAAACATTTTAAACTCAATTATGATATCAGTGAAAAGATTCGATACTCAATACTGATTCTGATACAATGGCAATATTTTTTTTTTAAAACAACTCTTTCTTTAGACAATACAATGTGATTTTCAACATTAAAACATAGTACTTTCATTTATATTATCATGTGGCCTTATATCTTTGTAATCCCTCATTGGTCCAGGTAGGTTCCATCGTGGTCCATGGGCATATACTAGTCTATGTGGTCTTATATGTGTTCAAGATCATTCTATTCTATTCAAGAAAATTTCATTACTTAATTTCATTTTCACCTTAAGTATGATAATAATTTCAGTATTGATTAGTATTTCATTTTCAATGCTTTTAACAACGCTGGACCGCATAGACTACCATAGTATTGGCCCATGGACCACTACAGAATCTACCTGAAAAACTGAGGGACTACACAGATATAAGGCCACATGGTAATATAAAAGAAAGTACTGTAATTTAATGTTGAACATCCCATTCTATTGTCTCAAGAGTTTTTATTATCATTATGGTATTGGAATCAGTATCAGAATTGAGTATCAAGTCTATTCCTTAGTATCGAAATTGAGTTTGAAAGTGTAGTATCGTAAATTCTAGGCACTTATGCCTCCTAGTAGGCACCCCCTCTACTATCTCCAAATCCAACAGCTTCTCCATCTCCATCCATGATTCCACTGTCCTTCCTTCCCCTCAGGTCAAGAGTCTGGGTGTCATCCTCGACAGCACACTTTCTTTCCACTCCCACATCAAAAACATCACCCGCTATGTCTACTTTCACCTCCGCAATATCTCTTGTCTCCGTCCCTCTCTCACTCCTCACACCATACTTGTTCACAGTCTTGTCACCTCCCGGATTGACTACTGTAGCTCCCTCCTCTATGGTCTCCCCAACAAATCCCTCCAGAAACTGCAGCTCCTCTTCCTCTCTCCAGCTCTCTGTCCCCTCTGCCCGTCTCATCACCTGCTCCCCAGCTCTGGAACTCTCTCCCTCCTGACCTCCGCAACATTGACTCTCTTCCACTTTTCAAATCCATACTCAAAACCCACCTGTTCACACAATTCTACACCATATAATCAGTCACTCTCACCATCATCTAGCTTTGTATCTCTGTTTTATCTGTAAATATGTGTTTTTAACTTTGTCTTGTACAGTGTCCTTGAGTGTCCTGAAAGGCGCTTTCAAATAAAATGTATTATTACTATTATTATCATTATTATTATTATTATTATTATTATTAGGCCCGAGCCTGGGACTCCGATTTGACCCCGACATGGCAGTGAGTGGTGTCAAAAATTAGAACTTGACGAGCTCTAATTGTCACAAAAGACCCCGAGAAAAAATAACGAAAGACGACTCGGCAGCGCCACCTCAAACTTTGATTTTCATGGGGCCAATGGGAGCCCGACTCAGAAAAAAGTCGACGTAAAAATCCGAAACTCACATCAAAAAATAGAACATGTCAGGACATGACAACAATGATATTATGGCCCCGCCCTAAAATGTACAGGAAGTCGGCCATATTGAATCAAACACAGGAACGACAAAAGTGCACACCCTCGCATTCAGGACATTTTCTCGCACAGTTTTCATCACAAAGACTTCAAATTTGGCCAAATCCCACTAAACCCATGTGTGATTAAAGATTATCAATTACATTTTGATTATGACTTTGGGTGTGGTCAGAGTGAATTTTCAACAAAATCGCACATTTTTCAATATTTCAAAAAAATATTTCTCTTTCACACATTTTTTGTTGGGAAAACGCTAATACAGCATTTATGCACATTTGTGAGCTGAACGCAATGATATGCAAATCAAGGCACTCTCACAAAATGGCTCTCTAGCGCCCTCTTCAAATTTCATTTTCAAAAATTCATAGAAGACAAATGATTTGTTGTGGACGTGTAAAAAAATTCACAGGGGCCTTATTTGTGATGGGGCACAATGTGAGAAAGTCACATGACTGTAGATGTTATGGTTTAGGAGAAAAATAATGGGAGGAAAATGCGTTTCCATTATTAGGCCCGAGCCTGGGACTCTGTCCCGGCGAGGGACTCATTAAAACCGCGTCCGGAGCGTGGAAAATGGCAAAAATCAAGTAGTAAACACGCCCCGACATGGCAGTGAGTGGTGTCAAAAATTAGAACTCAACAAGCTCTAATTGTCACAAAAGACCCCGAGAAAAAATAACGAAAGACGACTCGATAGCGCCACCTCAAACTTTGATTTTCATGGGGCCTATGGGAGCCTGACTCGGAAAAAAGTCGACGTAAAAATCCGAAACTCACATCAAAAAATAGTACATGTCGGGACACGACAAAAATGATATTATGGCCCCGCCCTAAAATGTACAGGACGTCGGCCATATTGGATCAAACCCGGGAACGACAAAAGTGCACACCCTCACATTCAGGACATTTTCTCGCACAGTTTTCATCACAAACACGACAAATTTGGTCAAATCCCTCTAAACCCATGTGTGATTAAAGATTATCAGTTACATTTTGATTATGACTTTGGGTGTGGTCAGGGTGAATTTTCAACAAAATCGCAATTTTTGGAATATTTCAAAAAAATATTTCTCTTTCACACATTTTTTGTTGGGAAAACGCTAATACAGCGTTTATGCACATTTGTGAGCTGAACGCAATGATATGCAAATCAAGGCACTCTCTCACAAAATGGCTCTCTAGCGCCCTCTTCAGATTTCATTTTCAAAAATTCGTAGAAGACAATCGATTTGTCGTGGACGTGTGAAAAAAATCACAGGGGCCTTATTTATGATGGGGCACAATGTGAGAAAGCCACATGACTGTAGCTGTTATGGTTTAGGAGAAAAATAATGGGTGGAAAATGCGTTTCCATTATTAGGCCCGAGCCTGGGACTCCGTCCCGGCGAGGGACTCATTAAAACCGCGTCCGAAACCCGGAAAATGGCAAAAATCAAGTAGTAAACACGCCCTGACATGGCAGTGAGTGGTGTCAAAAATTAGAACTCGACGAGCTCTAATTGTCACAAAAGACCCCGAGAAAAAATAACAAAAGACGACTCGGTAGCGCCACCTCAAACTTTGATTTTCATGGGGCCAATGGGAGCCCGACTCGGAAAAAAGTCGACGTAAAAATCCGAAACTCACATCAAAAAATAGAACATGTCGGGACATGACAAAAATGATATTATGGCCCCGCCCTAAAATGTACAGGATGTCGGCCATATTGGATCAAACCCGGGAATGACAAAAGTGCACACCCTCGCATTCAGGACATTTTCTCGCACAGTTTTCATCACAAACACGACAAATTTGGTCAAATCCCTCTAAACCCATGTGTGATTAAAGATTATCAATTACATTTTGATTATGACTTTGGGTGTGGTCAGGGTGAATTTTCAACAAAATCGCAATTTTTGGAATATTTCAAAAAAATATTTCTCTTTCACACATTTTTTGTTGGGAAAACGCTAATACAGCGTTTATGCACATTTGTGAGCTGAACGCAATGATATGCAAATCAAGGCACTCTCTCACAAAATGGCTCTCTAGCGCCCTCTTCAGATTTCATTTTCAAAAATTCGTAGAAGACAATCGATTTGTCGTGGACGTGTGAAAAAAATCACAGGGGCCTTATTTATGATGGGGCACAATGTGAGAAAGCCACATGACTGTAGCTGTTATGGTTTAGGAGAAAAATAATGGGTGGAAAATGCGTTTCCATTATTAGGCCCGAGCCTGGGACTCCGTCCCGGCGAGGGACTCATTAAAACCACGTCCGAAACCCGGAAAATGGCAAAAATCAAGTAGTAAACACGCCCTGACATGGCAGTGAGTGGTGTCAAAAATTAGAACTCGACGAGCTCTAATTGTCACAAAAGACCCCGAGAAAAAATAACGAAAGACGACTCGGTAGCGCCACCTCAAACTTTGATTTTCATGGGGCCAATGGGAGCCCGACTCGGAAAAAAGTCGACGTAAAAATCCGAAACTCACATCAAAAAATAGAACATGTCGGGACATGACAAAAATGATATTATGGCCCCGCCCTAAAATGTACAGGATGTCGGCCATATTGGATCAAACCCGGGAATGACAAAAGTGCACACCCTCGCATTCAGGACATTTTCTCGCACAGTTTTCATCACACACACTTCAAATTTGGTCAAATCCCACTAAACCCATGTGTGATTAAAAATTATCAATTACATTTTGATTATGACTTTGGGTGTGGTCAGGGTGAATTTTCAACAAAATCGCTAATTTTGGAATATTTCAAAAAAATATTTCTCTTTCACACATTTTTTGTTGGGAAAACGCTAATACAGCGTTTATGCACATTTGTGAGTTGAACGCAATGATATGCAAATCAAGGCACTCTCTCACAAAATGGCTCTTTAGCGCCCTCTTCAAATTTCATTTTCAAAAATTCATAGAAGACAAACGCTTTGACGTGAACGTGTGAAAAAAATCACAGGGTCCTTATTTGTGATGGGCCACAATGAGAGAAAGTGACATGACTGTAGCTGTTATGGTTTAGGAGAAAAATAATGGGTGGAAAATTTTTTTCCATTATTATTATTATTATTAGGCCCGAGCCTGGGACTCCGTCCCGGCGAGGGACTCATTAAAATCGCGTCCGGAGCATGGAAAATGGCAAAAATCAAGTAGTACACACGCCCCGACATGGCAGTGAGTGGTGTCAAAAATTAGAACTCGAGGAGCTCTAATTGTCACAAAAGACCCCGAGAAAAAATAACGAAAGACGACTCGGTAGCGCCACCTCAAACTTTGATTTTCATGGGGCCAATGGGAGCCCGACTCGGAAAAAAGTCAACGTAAAAATCTGAAACTCACATCAAAAAATAGAACATGTCGGGACATGACAAAAATGATATTATGGCCCCGCCCTAAAATGTACAGGAAGTCGGCCATATTGGATCAAACCCGGGAACGACAAAAGTGCACACCCTCGCATTCAGGACATTTTCTCGTACAGTTTTCATCAGAAACACGTCAAATTTGGCCAAATCCCTCTAAACACATGTGTGATTAAAGATTAACAATTACATTTTGATTATGACTTTGGGTGTGGTCAGGGTGAATTTTCAACAAAATCGCAAATTTTGGAATATTTCAAAAAAATATTTGTCTTTCACACATTTTTTGTTGGGAAAACGCTAATACAGCATTTATGCACATTTGTGAGCTGAACACAATGATATGCAAATCAAGGCACTCTCTCACAAAATGGCTCTCTAGCGCCCTCTTAAAATTTCATTTTCAAAAACTCATAGAAGACAATCGATTTGTCGTGGACGTGTGAAAAAATTCACAGGGGCCTTATTTGTGATGGGGCACAATGTGAGAAAGTCACATGACTGTAGCTGTTATGGTTTAGGAGAAAAATAATGGGTGGAAAATGCGTTTCTATTATTATTATTAGGCCCGAGCCTGGGACTCCGTCCCGGCGAGGGACTCATTAAAACCGCGTCCGAAACCCGGAAAATGGCAAAAATCAAGTAGTAAACACGCCCCGACATGGCAGTGAGTGGTGTCAAAAATTAGAACTCGACGAGCTCTAATTGTCACAAAAGACCCCGAGAAAAAATAACGAAAGATGACTCGGTAGCGCCACCTCAAACTTTGATTTTCATGGGGCCAATGGGAGCCCGACTCGGAAAAAAGTCGACGTAAAAATCCGAAACTCACATGAAAAAATAGTACATGTCGGGACATGGCAAAAATGATATTGTGGCCCCGCCCTAAAATGTACAGGACGTCGGCCATATTGGATCAAACCCGAGAACGACAAAAGTGCACACCCTCACATTCAGGACATTTTCTCGCCCAGTTTTCATCACAAACACGTCAAATTTGGCCAAATCCCTCTAAACCCATGTGTGATTAAAGATTAACAATTACATTTTGATTATGACTTTGGGTGTGGTCAGGGTGAATTTTCAACAAAATCGCAATTTTTGCAATATTTCAATAAAATATTTCTCTTTCACACATTTTTTGTTGGGAAAACGCTAATACAGCGTTTATGCACATTTGTGAGCTGAACGCAATGGTATGCAAATCAAGGCACTCTCTCACAAAATGGCTCTCTAGCGCCCTCTTCAAATTTCATTTTCAAAAATTCGTAGAAGACAAGCGATTTGTCGTGGACGTGTGAAAAAATTCACAGGGGCCTTATTTGTGATGGGGCACAATGTGAGAAAGTCACATGACTGTAGCTGTTATGGTTTAGGAGAAAAATAAGGGGTGGAAAATGTGTTTCCATTCTTCTTCTTCTTCTTCTTCTTCTTCTTATTTTGGTCGCGACTTTGGATCCACTTTTGACCCCCTGAACGTTAACGAAAAGTCAATTTTATTGGACCCAAAATTCAACATTGGTGAAAAATTAATTATTTTGATGTTCAAAAAATTTAATGTATCAAAATGACTCAATAGCGCCACCTCAAAATTTGAAATACATTGCTGCAATGAGAGACCTTTTTCATCATAGACAAATGAAATTTGGTACAAACATAGAACATGTTAAGACAAGTAAAAAATTATATTATGACCCCACCCTAAACCCTACAGGAAGTCGGCCATTGTGGGCGGAACCTCATTTTTTCAAAATTTTACCTCTCACATTTGGATTTTTTGCGCCTTGGATTTTCATTAAACTAACTTGCAAATTTGTCAAAATGAACTAGACCCATGTGGGATTATAAGCAACTCTTTTGGAATTTTGTAAGTAATAAAATGTGGGTGTGGCCAGCCTGCAAAGAAAAAAGCCATTTTTTAAAGTTTTTAATTGCATGTAACTCACACAGTTAGTGTCCTACATCCCGGCATGAATATACTTTTTTATTCAAAATGTTGATCTGAACACATAGATATACAATTTACACAGGTCAGATTTTATATTGCTCCACAGCGCCCCCTCAAACTTTGATTTTATGGGGCCAATGGGAGCCCGACTCGGAAAAAAGTCAACTTAAAAATCTGAAACTCACATCAAAATATAGAACATATTGGGACATGACAAAAATTATATTATGGCCCCGCCCTAAAATGTACAGGAAGTCGGCCATATTGGATCAAACCCGGGAACGACAAAAGTACGCACCCTCACATTCAGGATATTTTCTCGCACAGTTTTCATCACAAACACGTCAAATTTGGTCAAATCCCTCTAAACCCATGTGTGATTAAAGATTAACAATTACATTTTGATTATGACTTTGGGTGTGGTCAGGGTGAATTTTCAACAAAATCGCAATTTTTGCAATATTTCAATAAAATATTTCTCTTTCACACATTTTTTGTTGGGAAAACGCTAATACAGCGTTTATGCACATTTGTGAGCTGAACGCAATGGTATGCAAATCAAGGCACTCTCTCACAAAATGGCTCTCTAGCGCCCTCTTCAAATTTCATTTTCAAAGATTCGTAGAAGACAATCGATTTGTCGTGGACGTGTGAAAAAATTCACAGGGGCCTTATTTGTGATGGGGCACAATGTGAGAAAGTCACATGACTGTAGCTGTTATGGTTTAGGAGAAAAATAATAGGTGGAAAATGTGTTTCCATTATTATTCTTATTTTGGTCGCGACTTTGAATCCACTTTTGACCCCCTGAACATTAACGAAAAGTCAATTTTATTGGACCCAAAATTCAAGATTGGTGAAAAATTTTGTATTTTAATGTTCAAAAAAATTCATGTACGAAAATGACTCAATAGCGCCACCTCAAAATTTGAAATACATTGCGGCAATGAGAGACCTTTTTCATCGTAGACAAATGAAATTTGGTACAAACGTAGGACACGTCAAGACAAGTAAAAAATTATATTATGACCCCACCCTAAACCCTACAGGAAGTCGGCCATTGTGGGCGGAACCCCATTTTTTCAAAATTTTACCTCTCACATTTGAATTTTTTGCGCCTCAGATTTTCATTCAAAAAATGTGCAAATTGGTCAAAATGAACTAGACCCATGTGGGATTATAAGCAACTCTTTTGGAATTTTCTAAGTAATAAAATGTGGGTGTGGCCAGCCTGCAAAAAAAAAAAAAAATGTTTTTTGAAGTTTTAAATGGCCCGCAACTCAAACATGCAGTTTCCTATTTTCTGGCATTAAAATACATTTTGTTCAAAATCTTTTTGTTAATATAATTATATAAAATTTCATAGGTCAGACATTATATTGCTCCACAGCGCCCCCTTTAATTTTTAAATAGGACCAAAAAAATTACTTTTTTAAAATCATTTGAAATTTGGCATGGACATCTGGCTTCACAAACTGAACAAAAAAGCCAACGACAACATACCTCTATTTGCAACCATGTTGCCGTGGTAACATAATAAATGTGCCATTGAAATGAATGGGGTTCAGAGTACTGGTCTTTGTTGGAGACTAAATAGATGCTCTACACTCATCAAACTATGGCCTAAATTTCAAGATTGGCTAAAAATGTTGTATTTTCATGTGCTAAAAAATTAATGTTTCAAAAAAAGTCAATAGCGCCACCTCAAAAATCAAAATACGTTTCGGCAATGAGACATCTTTTTCATCGTAGACAAATGAAATTTGGTACAAACATAGAACATGTCAAGACAAGTAAAAAAATTATATTATGACCCCACCCTAAACCCTACAGGAAGTCGGCCATTGTGGGCGGAACCCCATTTTTTCAAAATTTTACCTCTCACATTTGGATTTTTTGCGCCTTGGATTTTCATTCAAAAAACTTGCAAATTTGTCAAAATGAAGTAGACCCATGTGGGATTATAGGAAACTGTCTTGGATTTTTCTACATCATAAAATGTGGGTGTGGCCAGCCTGCAAAGAAAAAAGTAATATTTTGAAGTGTTAAAGTGCGCATAACTCACACATGCAGTGTCCTATTTCCCGGCATTAATATACATTTTGTTTAAAATCTTGATCTACACAAAATGATATACAATTTACATATGTCAGATTTTTTTTTGCTCCACAACGCCCCCTTGAACTTTTGAATTTGACCAAAAAAATTACTTTGACTTAAACATTTGAAATTTGGCATGGACATTTGGCTTGGCAAACTGAACAAAAAAGCCAATGAGAACATACCTCTGTCTGCAACTATGTTACCGTGGTAACATAATAAATGTGTCATTGAAATGAATGGGGTTCAGAGTACTGGACTTTGTTGTAGACTAAATAGATGCTCTACACTCATCAAACTATGGCCTGAAATTTAAGATTGGCAAAAAAATTTGTATTTTCATGTGGAAAAAAATTAATGTTTCAAAATGACTCAATAGCGCCACCTCAAAATTTGAAATACATTACGGCAATGAGAGACCTTTTTTATCTTAGATGAAATTTGGTACAAACATAGAACATGTCAAGACAAGTAAAAAATAATATTATGACCCCACCCTAAACCCTACAGGAAGTCGGACATTGTGGGCGGAACCCCATTTTTTCCAAAATTTTAACTCTCACAATTGGATTTTTTATATCGTGGAATTTCATTCAAGAAACTTGCACAATGGTCACAATTTACTAGACCCATGTGGGATTATAGGGAACTCTTTTGGAATTCATGGAAGTTATAAAATGTGGGTGTGGCCAGCCTGCAAAGAAAAAAGAAGTTTTTCAAAGTTTTAAATGGCCCGTAGCTCAAACATGCAGTTTCCTATTTTCCAGCATTAATATACATTTTGTTCAAAATCTTGATCTGAGTGCATAGACATGCAATTTACACGCAATATTACATTGCTCCACAGTGCCCCCTTGAAATTTTTACATGGCACGTAAAAAATTACTTGGTCACAAACATTTTAAATTTGGCATGGACATCCCTATTTCAATACTGAACAAAAAAGTCAAGGACATCATACCTCTATGTTTAAAGGTGTTGCCATGGCAATGTCTGACATTTCTCACTGAAATACATGGGTTTCGGACAAGGATGAAAAAATAATTACTTTCATAGACCATTGAAATTTGGTACACATATTCCTCTCATCATACTGAACAAAAAAGCCAATGAAGACATACCTCTATTTCCAACCGTTCAGGCCTGACAATGTGATAAATGCTCTCATTGGAATGAATGGAGTAGTATTACTCAGTCGCTGATTTTGGGGGGAGGGGCGATGTAAGCGGAAACGAAACGCAGGATCTCCACGGTGGCGTGTACCCCGCGGTTGCAAGGGGTGGCGAGGGCCTTTATCACTGCTTGCAGTTTTAATTATTAATATTATTATTTTGGTGGCCGAATTGAAGCCACTTTTGACCCCTTGAACGTTAACAAAAAGTCAATTTTATTGGACCCAAAATTCAAGTTTGGCGAACAATTTATTATTTTGATGTTCAAAAAAATGATTCTTTCAAAATTACTCAATAGCGCCACCTCAAAAATCAAAATGCATTACGTCAATGAGAGACCTTTTTCATCGTAGACAAATGAAATTTGGTACAAATATAGAACATGTCAAGACAAGTAAAAAATTATATTATGACCCCACCCTAAACCCTACAGGAAGTCAGCCATTGTGGGCGGAACCTCATTTTTTCAAAATTTTACCTGTCACATTTGGATTTTTTGCGCCATGGATTTTCATTCAAGAATCTTGCAAACTGGTCAAAATGAACTAGACCCATGTGGGATTATAGGGAACTGTCTTGGATTTTTCTACATCATAAAATGTGGGTGTGGCCAGCCTGCAAAAAAAAAGCAATATTTTGAACTATTAAATTGCTCGTAACTCACACATGCAGTGTCCTATTTCCCGGCATTAATATACATTTTGTTTAAAATCTTCATCGGCACCAAATGATATACAATTTGCATATGTCAGAATTTTTTTTGCTCCACAGCGCCCCCTTGAACTTTTGAATTGGGCAAAAAAAATTACTTTGACATAAACATTTGAAATTCGGCATGGGCATTTGGCTTGGCACACTGAACAAAAAAGCCAATGAGATTATACCTCTATCGGCAACTATGTTACCGTGGTAACATAATAAATGTGTCATTGAAATGAATGGGGTTCAGAGTACTGGACTTTGTTGTAGACTAAATAGATGCTCTACACTCATCAAACTATGGCTGAAATTCAAGGTTGGAAAATTAAAAAATATTTTCATTTGCAAAAAAAATTATGTCTCAAAATGACTCAATAGCACCACCTCAAAAATCAAAATACATTATGGCAATGGGAGACCTTTTTCATCGTAGACAAATGAAATTTGGTACAAACATAGAACATGTCAAGACAAGTAAAAAATTATATTATGACCCCACCCTAAACCCTACAGGAAGTCGGCCATTGTGGGCGGAACCCCATTTTTTCAAAATTTTACCTCTCACATTTGAAATTTTTGCGCCGTGGATTTTCATTCAAGAAACATGCAAATTGGTGAAAAAGAACTAGACCCATGTGGGATTATAGGCTACTCTGCTGAATTTTTTTTACATTATAAAATGTGGGTGTGGCCAGCCTGCAAAAAAAAGCAATATTTTGAATTTTGAATATTTTTCGTGCCTCTAATTTTCATTCAAGAAACTTGCAAATTGGTCAAAATGAACTAGTCCCATGTGGGATTATAGGCTACTCTCTTGGATTTTTCTAAATTATAAAATGTGGGTGTGGCCAGCCTACAACGAAAAATGACGTTTTTTGAAATTTTCAATTGCCCGTAACTCAAACATGCAGTTTCCTATTTTCCGGCATTAATATACGTTTTGTTCAAAATCTTGCTCTGAGTACATAGATATGAAATTTACATATATCAAAGATAACATTGCTCCACAGCGCCCTCTTTAAATTTTTAAATGGCACATAAAAATTTAGTTTGTCACAAACATTTGAAATTTGGCATTTACATCCGCCTTCCAATACTGAACAAAAAAGTCATTGAAGACATACCTCTATTTTCAAAGGTGTTGCCATGGCAACATCTGACATTTCTCTTTGAAATACATGGGATTTGGATAACAAGGATGAAAAATAATTACTGTGTTATAGGCCATTGAAATTTGGTACACATATTCCTCTCATCATACTGAACAAAAAAGCCAATGAACATATACCTCTATTTCCAACCGTACAGGCGTGACAATGTCATAAATGGTCTCATTGGAATGAATGGAGTAGTACTACTGAGACGCTGATTTTGGGGGGAGGAGCGACGTAAGCGGGAACGAAACGTAGGATGTTCACGGTAGCGTGTACCCCGCGGTCGCAAGGGGTGGCGAGGGCCTTTATCACTGCTTGCAGTTTTAATTATTATTATTATTCTTAGGCCCGAGCCCATACAGGGCGTAGGGCCCGTACAGGCCGTAGGGCCTATTGCTTCTTCACAAAGTTGCGCACGAAGCTGTCATGACGCCCGTTTGTTCCTGTCCTCCCGTGCTCTCTACCCCTCCCCGACCTGTCTGCCCGGTCTATGGAGGAATATATCCGGGGTTCCCTGGCCGCTGGAATTATCCGACCTTCTACTTCCCCCGTGGGTGCAGGCTTCTTCTTCGTGGCCAAAAAGGATAAATCACTGCGCCCCTGCATCGACTACCGGGGGTTGAACAATATCACCGTTAAAAACAAGTACCCGCTCCCCCTTCTGGACTCTGCTTTTACGCCCCTCCACGGAGCCACCGTTTTTTTCTAAACTGGACCTGCGAAACGCCTACCATCTTGTGCGCATAAGGGAGGGGGACGAGTGGAAGACGGTGTTTAAGACCCCCCTTGGCCACTTCGAATATCTGGTCATGCCCTTTGGCCTTACCAATGCCCTTGCAGTGTTCCAAGCCCTGATTAACGACATTCTCCGTGATTTTTTGAACCGGTTCGTCTTCGTTTATCTGGACGACATCCTGATTTTTTCCCAGTCCCTTCAGGAGCATCGCCGTCATGTCCGCCTGGTTCTTCAGCGCCTCCTAGAAAACAAACTGTTTGTTAAGGCAGAGAAGTGTGAATTCCATGCGGAGGAGGTCGGTTTTTTGGGCTTCATTGTGGGGCGGGGCCAAGTGAAAGCCGACCCCGAGAAGATCCAGGCTGTCGCGGATTGTCCCGTCCCGACCAACCGCAAGCAGCTCCAGAGTTTTCCTGGTCCCCCGAGGCGCAATCAGCCTTCGGGAAGCTCAAGAAGCTGTTCACCTCTGCTCCCATCCTACACCAGCCCGACCCCCGGCGCCAATTCATCGTGGAAGTAGATGCCTCCGACTCGGGAGTGGGGGCCGTGCTGTCGCAGAGGTTTGAACCCCACAATCGCCTCTGTCCCTGCGCCTTCTTCTCCCGCCGGTTGTCCTCGGCTGAGGCCAACTATGACGTGGGGGACCGGGAGCTTCTGGCCGTCAAACTCGCCCTGGAGGAGTGGCGCCACTGGCTGGAGGGGGCAGAGCAGCCGTTCGTGGTCTGGACGGACCACAAAAATTTGGAATATATCCAGTCTGCCAAGCGACTCAACTCTCGTCAGGCTCGTTGGTCCCTGTTTTTCAGTCGCTTTAACTTTCTCCTGACCTACCGTCCCGGGTCCCGGAACATCAAACCGGACGCACTTTCTCGCCAGTTCACCCTGGAGGACAGCCTGGGTCCCGCGGAGATGATCATTCCTCCCTCATGCGTTGTCGCCGCGGTCCACTGGGAGATCGAGGACACCGTCCGTGAGGCCCAGACCAACGACCCTGACCCAGGTAACGCCCACCTGGTAAACTGTTTGTCCCAGACTCTGTCCGCTCCCAGGTGCTCCAGTGGGTCCACGCCTCCAGGTTCGCCTGCCATCCCGGTGCGAGTCGCTCTCTCTCTCTGCTCAAGAGGCACTTCTGGTGGCCCACCATGGACACGGACACCCGGGCCTTTGTCTCAGCGTGCCAGGTATGTGCTCGGGCCAAGGCCTCCCATTCACCCCCTTCTGGACTCTTGTATCCCCTTACAGTTCCTCGGCGGCCGTGGTCCCATATCGCAGTGGACTTTGTGACTGGACTACCTACCTCCCAGGGGAACACGGTCATCCTCACGGTGGTGGACCGGTTCTCCAACGCTCAATTCATAGCCCTGCCCAAGCTCCCAAGGAGGCCAAGGAGACCACCGACCAGCTCACCAATCATGTCTTCCGCCTTCACGGCATCCCGGTGGACATCGTTTCTGACAGGGGGACCCAGTTCACGTCCCAGGTGTGGCGAGCCTTTTCCAACGGTTTGGGGGCGACGGTGAGTCTCACGTCCGGCTTTCACCCGCAGTCAAATGGGCAGATGGAGCGGGCTAACCAGGACCTAGAGTCTGCACTGCAATGCACCGTCTCCGCTAACCCCGCAACTTGGAGTTCTTACCTGCCCTGGATAGAGTACGCCCACAATTCTCTCGTGAGCTCGGCCAACGGGATGTCCCCGTTCCAGGCATCCTTGGGATACCAGCCTCCGCTTTTCCCCGCGGAGGAAAAGGACCTTGCCGTTCCGTCAGTCCAGCATCACCTCCGACACTGCCATCGGGTCTGGAACAAGACCAGGGCAGCCCTCCTTCGGTCCAGGGCGCACACCAAGGCAGCGGGCGATCGCCACCGCATTCCGACGCCCACATACCTGCCCGGCCAAATGGTTTGGCTCTCATCCAAGACCATCCCGCTGAAGACCGACTCCCGCAAGCTGTCTCCCCGCTTCCTAGGACCATTTAAGATTGTAAGAATCATCAATCCGTCTGCTGTGCGACTCCAGTTGCCCCCGTCTCTCTGGATCCACCCAACCTTCCGCGTTTCGCAGATCAAACCAGTCCGGACCAGCGAACTTTAAACGTGAATGTTCCAGCTCAGTTTTGTATCCTGGTATCAACCTGTATGTACTCATTTGGATTTTGTTACCCTCCAGATCCCTGTCCTCGCTCATCCCCGCTCCTGCCTCTGCGCTCCGGCTCCGGTAAAGTCACCCCTCCGTCTCGCTACCTGTCTTCTCCTGGTCTCCAGCTCGGACTCCGCTCTCTGGACTACGCCGGACCAGCCTGCCCCCGTCTCGCCCTGCTCTTGCCTGCACCCCGGTCCCAGTTTCCTCGTCCCCGACCTGCACTCCGCCCGCCTGGTCTGCCTCCCGCTCTGTGATTCTCCGTGTGGACTTATATGAACTATTAAGACTGACTTTCACTGTCTTTGTAAATAAACACTGTAACCTTGCCCCGAGTCTGCACCTCTTGGTCCTTCCCGCACCCGTTACGACAGAAGCACGCAACTTCGTGGCCCCATCGCACCTTGCACAGACTCCTGTATCCTAGCAACCCATGCCGTAGGCATGGGACATGCATATTTGTTCTTGCTAGCATGTCAGCTTCGCCCATTGACTCAATGTCGACGCACGCAGCGCGAAGCGCTTATGTCCCCAAACACACTCCTGGCATCGAGCCCTATCCAAGGCCCCATGCTGCAAGCATGGGCCATCTTTATTACTGCTAAAATTAATGGAAGTCAATGGGAGGTCAATGGCGGACCCCGACGCCATGGCGAATGACGGGCGCGTTAGCGAATGACGGGCATGGGACATCCATATTTGTTGTTGCTAGCATGTCAGCGTCAACACTGACTCAATGGGAAAAATATTAGTTTCATGGAATAATGTGAAATTTGGCACCATGACTTTTCATGTCATCCTGATCAAAAAAGTCAATCAGACCCAAGTCATATTTTTCACTGGGTTGCCATGGCGATGGGCGAACGCGCCCATGTTATCCTAATGGGAAAATGTCCAAATTTTCGTACATTTCAAAGTCTTATAACAACTTATTCGCTTCATTGAGGAATGTGAAATTTGGCACGGTGATTCTTCAGATTGTCCCCGTCAAAAAAGTCCAGGGGCCAAGTTTGTATTTTGCACAGTGTTGCCATTGCGATGCCTGGAAAAACCCAAATTTTGCCATTTTGTGCATCAGCACTTCCAATGTCTTTTCACTTGTTTGGTACCAATTGGAGTCCAAAGCCTCAATAAAAAAGGGACAAGTGGCACATCAGCGCCACCCACAGGGAGTGCCGGGTCGGCCGAGTGCGAAGCACAGCCCGCGAGGGCCGTTCGATGTCGCTTGCGGCTTTAATTATTATTATTATTCAGCGGGAAGACAGTGGGGAAGCACATCCTCATCCTTCACTCCCAAAGACCCCATAAAAAACGGGGATTTTTTGGCTTTCAAGGGCCTTTTAAGCAGGCCTTTTACTCAACTTTAATTTAAACCATTTAATGAACTAACCTCATCCAAGACTACAACAGCCTGTAATCGAGTGTGCTGACGTAAGAGGGATATTCCCAATGCAATGAGTTCCATATATTCAAAAGTGTAGTGCAGTGCATACTCATGTGTCTAATATGTCTATGCAGTGGTGGAAGAAGTACTCCATTTTTTTAAGTAAAATTACAGATACTAGAGCAAAGAAACTGTTTAGAAATGTGCTTTAAGAGTAAAAAGTAAAAGGATTTTGATTTTGAGATCTAATAAAGTGATTTTGATAAAGGTTTTGTGCTGAATTTTGTTCAACAGCAACAAATGAATCAATATGTTGTTTCTAGCAGTTTTTATTTGTATATTTTTGTTTGCTCAAATTATGAACTTATAACATAAACCCCGCAGTCTTTTCTCTCAAACAATAATGAAAAAATACTTAGTAGAAAGGACAAAATGTAGTGGAGTAGAAAGGACAAAGAACAATATTTCCATGGAAACAAGCAGGTGGAGGTCCTCCTCTAGGTCAAATAAATGTCAGGTTTGTGGAGATGCAACCCTGCTCATAGTAACAACGCATATTTTTCAGTGCAATAAACACAGCTACATTGAAAAAAAACAAACATGCTTTTATGTAATTTGTAATTTTTGCCAAAAAGTTACATAGTGTGACTTTAAAATGATTTATCTTGCACATAATCCTATTAGCATGAACCTCCAAAATATAACATGTCTCAAATGATCGGTTCCCAAAAGTTGGCTGCAGGGACTTTTTTCCTTGAGTCAACTGAACTCTGTGTCGCTATGGTATTAAGTGCATCATCTGTATTAGTGTGAATCACAGAGGTATGTCCAGGTGATAAGGCTCTCTGAGGGGCACAGGTCACATAAGCAGAGCCTAAATCAGCTGCTCTCCTGGGACATGGTCTGGTCCAAGCCTCTGGTCCAGACTCTGGAGGTATTTTTAGCTCATACAGTAGTGTCTACATTACACCGTAAGTCAAGAAGAGCATACACTTGTGCTCACGTTTCAGACCTCTCATTTTGTTCTTAGCTCTATTAGATATCAAATAATTGATCTTGGAATAATCCTAAATGTGGTTGCTTATTTTTGATAATGTGTGTGTGTGTGTGTGTGTGTGTGTGTGTATATATAAAATGTGTGTGTGTGTGTGCGTATGTATAAACTCTGGCTCTGGTTCTTTGTAGTGCTAAAATTTCTAGCTTAATTTTGATGCAAAGAAATAGACTCAATAACATGATAATAACTCTTTAGACAAAAGAATGTGATTTTCAACATAAAATGGTCTGTAATCTGTCAGTCGTCCAGGTAGGTTCCATAGTGGTCCATGGGCATATACTAGTTTATGTGGTCTTATACTTGTTCTGATACAGCTCAGGATCATTCTAAAGCTATTCAGGAAAGGTTTATTTCTGTCCTATGAATGGGACTTTTTTATTATTGATACCTGCTCAAGTGATTATTTATATTTGATGCTAGTTTTAGTATCAATTAGTATCTGATTTTAATACTTTTGACAACCTTGGTTCTCAGCCTGTTTATGTTGCAGCAGGGGAAGTAGAAGTGGTCTGTGTATGTTAGCAGTGGAGACCTTCAACTTCAACTTCACTTTATTTGTGTCCCCCATGGTGCAATTAGTTTTACAGCAGAGAGAATACAAAAAAGACAAACACATATAAAAACATTGAAAGGACACAAAAAAAACAAAAACAAAACAAAACAGTACATATTTGTCCATCCACAGAACAGGAAAAATACACAGCGGTAAGTAAGATTAAAATGTGTTTCTACCCTGAGCAGCATTTAAAAGCAAAATGGCCGCAGGAATAAAAGAGTTCTTGTACCTATTACTCCTCACTCTAGGAAATCTGAGCCTAGAGCCAGAAGGAAGAAAACTAAACTCATCATGAAGAGGATGAGCATCATCAGACAAGATGCTCAGAGCCTTCCTTCTCACCTCTCTGGAGAACAGCTCAGACAGAGAAGCCTGCTGGGCCCCCAAGATTTTCTCACTCAAATGTACAATTCTACTGAGTGATTTTTTAGCTTTGATATTCAGATTCCCATACCAACACAACATAGAAAAAGTTAAAACAGACTCAACACAAGATTTATAAAACAAAGTCATCAAAGTCCTGTCCACCTGGAAGTACGAAAGTTTTCTGAGGCAGAACAGATGCTGCTGACCTCTCTTGCACAGCATGTTTGTGTTATCATTAAAGTTCAGTTTGTGGTCAATCAAGGTTCCCAGGTACTTATAATTTTCCACTAGCTCTACCTCTTGACCTTTGATAACGGTCACTCTGGGAGTTCTGACCTGTCTGCTAAAGTCAGTAGACATATCTTTAGTCTTACTTACATTTAGTTTTAAAAAAGAGTTGTCACACCACTGTACCATGTCCTCAAAAACTGGGCCATGGTCTTTTTCATCGCCATGCAAAAGACTGATGATGACAGAGTCGTCTGCAAATTTCAATATATGTTGATTTACGTAATTACTGCGACAGTCATTTGTATACAAAATATATAAAAGTGGCGAGAGCACACAACCCTGAGGAGATCCTGTAGAAGAATTTAAAACATCAGAGAGGCACCCATTCACCTCTGTGATCTCCCAATTAAGAAGTCTAAAATCCAGCCCACCATGTTAAAATCCAAATTAAAATTTGAAACAAGTTTGTCAATTAAAAGGTGTGGCTGGATGGTATTAAAAGCTGAAGAGAAGTCCAAGAATAGGAGCTTTGCATGCGTTTTCGAGCTCTCTAGGTGTTTAAGGACCATATTTAAAAGAGCTGCTGTGACATCCTCCACCCCACGACCCGCCCTGTATGCGAATTGCAGGGGGTCAAGCAAGTGCTCCACTAAAGGAACAACTTAATTTTCATAAGCCTCTCGAAGGATTTCATGACTAGTGAGGTCAAAGCCACTGGTCTAAAATCATTTAAAACCTTGGGGTGTTTTAGTTTGGCCACAGGAATTATTGTGCTTTGTTTCCATGTCTTTGGCACCCTCTGCTGGTGGATTGACATCTGAAATATATAAAAGAAGACTGGACCGAATTGTTCCGCACAAGAGGACAACAGGCGGCCGCAAATATTATCTGGGCCTGGACTTTTCTTTGCATTAGTTTGTCTAAAGCAAGAGACCACTAACCGTTCATTGAAAGGTGGTGAGCCAGGGCAAAGAAAATCATTTTTCCGTTTAAGAATTTCATTAGTAAAATCCATTGTTTCAAATCTAAGGTAAAAAGAATTAAAAACTTGAGCTAATTGTTTATCAGATTTAATATCATTCAAGTTAATCTTAGACTGTTTCAGCTTGGTGGAACCTAGAATAGTGTTTAGGCCATCCCAGGCCGAGCCCATTCTATTTTGTCCCAACTGTTTCTCAAGCCTTGATTTATAATTGATTTTAGCTCTCCTAATTTCACATTTGATCTCTCGTGTTACTTGCTTTAGTTCTAACAGGTTGCCCTCGCAAAAAGCCCTTCTCTTCTTACTTAGTAAGATCTTCAAAGTTTTCGTAACCCATGGTTTATTATTTGGGTATAATTTAACGGTCTTTTGGGGGATCACGTGATCCTCACAAAAGATAATGTAACTACTGACAACATCAGTCAACTCATCAATGCCAGAAGAAGAAGAAGAAGACCTGTGCATGTTCTTAGCCTGGCATCAATTATCCTGCAAGCATTTAGGCCCACCACCATCTAACAGCTCTGTTTACCAATTACATAAGTAGCCTTTGTTATTCCATTTCAACATTACTGTCTCTTAGTGCCAATCTCGTCAAAAGTCCTCACAGCTCACCTCGGGACAGAGCGATATGGCGCGTCCTCTGAGCTACGAAACAGATGAACCGGCAGCTAATCGCATTAACACAAAGCGGATGTGCACGGACCTTTGGACAAAGATAGTGTCAGACATTTGTAACTTTAGGTCAACTTTGTATCTCCTTGAAGAGCGGAACACTTTGGTGCCTTACAATATTTTATCCAAATTGTATGTTAAATCATCATGACAATAGCGTGAAAAGTGTATGTTTTTAAGACAATCAAGTACAGTACCTTTGATTATTTTTGCTAACAGCTAATGTTGACAATTACCCAAGTCCAATCTTCCTACCTTTGATTATTTTTGCTAACAGCTAATGTTGACAATTACCCAAGTCCAATCTTCCTACCCATGGCACATTTTTCTGCAAATTTAATGCACAACCATCTCTAACTTGAAAGCTTGTTGAAAAGTTAATTTCCCTTTTCCAGGTGATTGCGCAGGGATGTGTCCTCCCAGTGCTGCACAGGGTGGAAGAAAAGTTGAGGCAGAAAACAGGGGAAGTAGAAGAGTAAAAAAAAAACAAGAGCGCTGAACAAGGGAGCGGGAAAATGAGGAGGAGAGAGGGCGAGAAGCTGCCAAGCATAACCACCATCCACTGCGGAAAAAATGCTCCGAAAAGACTGTGAGAAAGAGAGGGAGGGAGACCCCAGGCTTTCATCCAGTGCCAAGGATTAGATTCCCGTCCAGTTATTAGACTCTTCCACTGTGCTGAGAGAAGGGGGTGCGGGAGGCCGAGGGGGCAAGGGGGGGATAACACTCAACTCCTGACCAGTGGACTTCCAAATATTATGTTTTAAAAAAGACATATTGTGCTTGTGTCTGCTATAGAGTATCTGTGGCACTGTGAGTTATAATTTGCACATTTTAAATTGTAATATTCATCTAAAATCTTTAAATGCATATGACAGGTTAGTAGAGCTGCAGCTGACCAAAGAAATTTTTGGTCAACTAAAGACATACCCTGGGGGCGTGGCAAAACTATAATGATCTGACCATTTATCTGACCCAAACTGCACTAAAAGACTACAACTTCATTAAAGTTTATGAAAACAACTATTTATACAATACTAGAAAACTGTGTATTTATATTTAAAATGGAAGATTAAATTCATGTTTCACTCCCAAATCTACAAACTCAATCCACCATACATGCTCTTTTCTGGTGTTGTCTAATTAATTAAAAGTTTTGTTCAACTAAGACACTCACAAATCTTGTCTACTTTTTTCAATTTTTGTTCAATTTTGGAGCAGTTTAATACTTTACTTCCCAGTTTGACATGGGCAGAGAATTCCGTAACTATCACCTAGCAATCATAATGTTAACAAGGGTCACAACTTGTCGAAATTGTACAATAGTTATAATTAGACCAGTAAAAATAAATGACAACACATTTCTTTTGTTAAATGAAGAACAGAAAAATACCTTCCTTTTACATAAAATGTTTTTGTGTTGATGACACAAAAATTCTGTTTTAGAAATGAGTGCTACTTCCTGTGTTTTTGTATTTCTCTTTTCTACTTTTTCCCAGAAACTGCCATGTAACTGATGTAAAGCTTTGATAAATATTTACCACAGGTACTACCCCACCAAACCAAGTCATAACTACAAAAACATGAAAACCTGTCATGTGCACTTTAAGTGGGGCTAAAACTGTTTGGCATAAAGGGTAGAGGAGAAACAGGGCACCCCTCCCTACACCCCCCCCCCCAAATGTTAGGCTCTGTGTTGTTCGAGACGACTATCATTACAGGGCAACTTCAATACAGCAAGCCACATTTAAGCTGGCGTCTGGACTATCTCTGGCATCAGGGGAGCGTTATCGGCAGACGGGCAGGGCTGGCTCGCACAATATCAGGCCTTTTCCTGTCCCTCTACTCTAGAGGAGAGGGCTCACACAGATCCAAACACTCACAAATAGTCATGGCGTCAGGTTACGTTTGACTGACTGAAGGAAAGCACACATTGTGTAAATGTGGAGGCAACTTTTACTTGAAAATGTTTTAGAAAGTTATTTCCATACATTGTTTTTTGTGTATATGAGGATGGTTAACCTCAAGTACAGAAATACATTTTGAAAATTGTCTGGACAACTTTAAAGAGTGGCTATTATGAAAATTTTACTTTTTGGAGCTTCCTACCTTAACCCTAACATTGTTCCCTCATCAAAAACATGCTTCAAAAGGCTTTAGATGTCATCCATGCATGTTTCAACAATCTCTCTGGGGACCTTTTCAAACTCTCCTTACAGTTGTGGGCTGAGACCAAGACTCAACCCATGCAATTCTCCATAAATATACAAAAGCATGATACAAAACAATACACTACAATTTCACAAACCTGATGTGATGTGCAGTAATTTCATTAGTGGGATGCATGCTGATTGTAATGTGACAGAGCTCTTAAGGGAGAGTGACTTATTGCGAAGATTTGGAAGTCATCATTTCAGATGGAAAGCAGGGTCCTAACTTTATGAGCACTATTTTTGAAAGAAATATCAAAACAGAAAATTGAAATGTTGAAACAATTTTTGTATTGTTAAGGACTAACTCAGCAAATGTGAATCTTATTTTTTACTGACAGAGAAGATATCACATTAGTTTTTGTTTCATGTGGAATCCACCAGTAACGACAGAGATATTAACCATCGCTCAGGAACATATCTGCAATCTAACAGTTAAAGTATACAATGTGATAAAAGTTGCTATTACTTGGTTCTTCCGCTATTATAAACAAAGGACAAGAATGACATGGAAACTAATAGAGCTGGTAGTGTGGCCACGATTGTAAAACTATTTTGATACTAGGGAATATGCTTACAAATTTTGATAGCATGATGATAAAAAAAACTCTTCTTTAGACAATAGAATGTGATTTTCAACATTAAATGGTAGTACTTTCTTTTATATTACTATGTCGTCTTATATCTGTGTAATCCCTCTGTCATCCAGCTAGGTTCCATAGTGATCCAGGGGTGTATACGTGGTCTTATGCTTTTCATGATACAGCTCAAGATCATTCTAGTGTGCAGGAAAGGTGCATTTCTGTCCTGTGAAATCTTTTAGTATTGATACTTGCACAAATTAGTGTCTAGTTTCGACAAAAGTTTTAGTATCGGGTAGTATCTGATTTTCGATACTTTTGACAACCCTAAATGCAATAGTGCTTTTCTGTACAACAGTAACCAAAATGTAAAAATGCAATTCAAATACTCTGACAACTTAAAGCTGGTATACCTTATTTTCACACCGTGGTAGGAGGTCTACAGCTCAAACCATTTAGCACATACTTGACATCCGCAGCTTTTTTCAGATGCCAAAGTCATGCCAAAGTCAGTCAAACTGGGGTTTCACTTGATTGGATGCATTTTGAAGCTTTTTGGAGCTTACTTCCAGGTTCATCAGAAGTAAAAATACTTTATAGCTTACTTTCTAGCCACTAGTACTAGCTCATTTTGTCATAAAGTTTTACAATACTCTTGGGGAAAAAGATAAAATTTAGACTCAACTCAAAAAAGTCAGTTACCCAAGCTTTAACAACACACAAACAAGTCAAACTGAAGAACCACAAAAGGTACGGTTGGTGGGTCATTAGCCGCCATCACCATGGAAATAATTGAACACAAGGAGGGAGTAGTGATGGCTACTGAGAATCTAGTTCAACAACAATTATTTTCATTAGATTAATTTTACCAATCAAGAATAGGTGGCTTTGACAACATTGTAAATTTTGATGACGTAATTTCAGATGGAGAGCAGGGGCCCAACTTTTGGATCTTTGAAAGAAATAACCAAACAGAAAATCAAACATATTTTTTTTTTATAGATTAGCTCAACAAATATGAATCTTATGGCCTATCAATATTTTTCTGACAAAGAAGACATCAAACTTTGTGCTAGGTTTCATGTGGATAGGCCCAATAATTACAGAGATAACAACCAAAGCCCAGGGAGGAAATCTGCAATGTGACAGTTATAAAATGTGAAGCCGTGTAAACTCTACCTATCTTGTGTATTTGTGGGCCCCCCTTCAACAACATCTCACATAGACCCCCTCCAAAAGCTCCCCACGGCCCTGCTCCAGCTTTCTCCAGGAAGAGGTCAGAGTCCAGTCCCTCGAAGAGTGATTCCAGGGATCCAGACTGTATTTGGAAGCACTCCGGGCCACTTCAGGAGGGAAAGGGAAAATGACCAGTTTCCTGCCTCTCCGACAGCATCCACTTCAAAAAGCCAAGAATGTCTCAGGTTTGTTACATCACATCCAGTACCATTCATATGTCACATTCTCACAGCTCAATGGGTTTCTGTAAGTATTGATACTTCCCAGCTGATGTCATCTACATTTCCTGTGGGGATGAGGCTAATTAGAGGAACTGGTCTCTTTGAGGCTTTTACTTAAGTTGGACTTTAATCTGACCTTTGCTTTAACACAATCTGACCAAAACCAACTAATACTACTCCATTCATTCCAACGAGAATACTCCATTCATTCCAGCAAGACCATTTATGACATTTTCACGCCTGCGTGGTTGGAAATAGAGGTATGTCTTCATTGGCTTTTTTGTTCAGTATGAGGTGTGGAAAATGTGTGCCAAATTTGAATAACTAATTAACTAATTTTTTTAATCCCATTTAAGCAAAACACATATTTCTAAGACAAATGTTGGATGTTGCCATGGCAACACGCTTGCAAATGAAGGTATGTTCTCGTTGGCTTTTTTGTTCAGTATGGGAATAGGGATGTCCATGCCAAATTTCAAATGTTTGTGACAAAGCAATTATTTTGGGTCCCATTCAAAAATTCAAGGGGGCAATGTAGGCCAGTTTTATATTAAAGCTATACGACTTGTACATCACTGCGTTCAGGTTGTCAATGCACACAAATGTGTCTACAGGACCAATTCATTCTGATGTCACCTGTAAGACATATGCTTGGGTTTTTATGCTTTTAAAAATTCCCACTGATTTGTGGATTGGCCACACCCATATTTTAGAACTCATCAAAAATCTAAACAATAATATTTATTTGCACATAGGTCTTGGCCTTAACAATTTTCAAGCCTTTTGAAAGAAATTCCAAGGTGGAGACATAAAAAGTAAGAGAAGTAATAATAATGCCTTACACTTGTAAAGTGCTTTACAGTCTTGTCAAAGCCTCTTAAAGCTACACTATAGTCATTATTCATTCATTTCCACACTTGGTGATGGTAAGCTACTACTGTAGCCACAGTTGCCCTGGGGCAGACTGACAGAAGCGAGGCTGCCAATCTGCACCATCAGCTCCTCTGACCACCACCAATCATTCGCGCACAAACCACTTTCATACCAGGCAATGTGGGTGAAGTGTCTTGCCTAAGGACACAACAACAGAACTTGGTCTGAGCCACTGTCGCCCCGCAAAAGTACAATTTTGCAAAACTGGGGTTCCGCCCAATATGGCCGACTTCCTGTTGGGTTTAGGATGAGGTCATAATTTTCTATTTTCTTGCTTTGTATGTTCTGGCTTTTGTTCCCATTTACATCGCCTCTCCCCCCAAAAACAGCATCTATGTAATACTACTCCATTCATTCCAGTGAGACCATTTATGATATTGTCATGCCTGCAGGGTTGAAAATAGAGATATATCTTCATTGACTTTTTTGTTCAGTATAATGTGTGAAATATGTCTACAATATGTCACCTCTCTATGACAAACTAATTTTTCTTTTTTTTTTTTTGTCCCAGTTAACCAAAACCCATGTATTTCAATGAGAAATGTTGGACGTTGCCATGGCAACATGCTTGCAAATAGAGATATGTTCTAGATTGCTTTTTTGTTCAGTATGGAAATAGGGATGTACATGCCAAATTTCAAGTAATTTATTTTGGGTCCCATTCAAAATTTCAGGGGGGTGCTGTGGAGCAACGTAATAACTCAGCTATGCTAATTGTATATCATTGCTTTCAGACCATTATACATTTTGAACAAAATGTATAATAATGCCAGGCAAAAAGAACACTGCATTTTTGAGTTACATGTAATTAAATACATCAAAAAATGCCTTCTTTTTTTTTTTGCGGGCTGGCCACACCCACATTTTATGACTTAGAAAAGTTCAAGACAGTAGCCTATAATCCCACGACAGTTTAGTTAATTTTGACATATTTTCAAATTTCGTTTGTGTACGATGAAAAAGGTCCCTTATTGCTATAATGTATTTTGATATTTGAGGTGGCGCTATTGAATCATTTTGATACAATTTGTTTTTGCACATGACGATAATACATTTTTAACCATCCTTCAATTTGGGGTCCAAAAAAATGTACTTTACGTTAATGTTCAGTGGGTCAAAAATGCCCCTTCCCCCAAAATCAGCGTCTATGTAATACTACTCTATTCATTCCAACGAGAGCATTTATGACACTGTCACGCCTGCACAGCTGAAAATAGAGATATATCTTCTTTGATTTTTCTGTTCCATATGATGAGTGGAAAATGTGTACCAAATTTCAATGGTCTATGACAAATTTTTTTCATCCCAGTTAATCAAAACCCATGTACTTCAATGAGAAATGTCGGACATTGTCATGGCAACACAATTGCAAATAGAGGTATGATCTCATTGACTTCTTTGTTCAGTATGGGAAAAAGTTTGTGACAAAATAATTTTTTTGGGTCCAATTCAAATTTTCAAAGGGGCGCTGTGGAGCAGTGTATTGTCTGAGCTACAGTGAGTATTTGAACACCCTGTGATTTTGCAAGTTCTCCCACTTAGAAATCATGGAGGGGTCTGAAATTTTCATCTTAGGTGCATGTCCACTGTGAGAGACATAATCTAAAAAAAAATCTGGAAATCATATTGGATGATTTTTTAAATAATTTATTTGTATGTAACTGCTGCAAATAAGTATGTGAACACTTGAGAAAATCAATGTTAATATTTGCCTTTGTTTGCAATTACAGAGGTCAAACGTTTCCTGTAGTTTTTCCACCAGGTTTGCACACACTGTAGGAGGGATTTTGGCCCACTCCTCCACACAGATCTTCTCTAGATCAGTCAGGTTTCTGGGCTGTTGCTGTGAAACACGGAGTTTGAGCTCTCTCCAAAGATTTTCTGTTGGGTTTAGGTCTGGAGAATGGCTAGGCAACTTCAGAACCTTGATATGCTTCTTACGGAGCTACTCCTTGGTTATCCTGGCTGTGTGCTTCAGGTCATTGTCATGTTGGAAGACCCAGACACGACCCATCTTCAATGCTCTAACTGAGGGAAGGAGGTTGTTCACCAAAATATCGCAATACATGGCTCCGGTCATCCTCTCCTTAATACAGTGCAGTCGTCCTGTCCCATGTGCAGAAAAACACCCCCAAAGTATGATGCTACCACCCCCATGCTTCACAGTAGGGATGGTTTTCTTTGGATGGTACTCATCATTCTTCTTCCTCCAAACACGGTGAGTGGAATTAAGACCAAAAAGTTCTATTTTGGTCTCATCTGACCACATGACTTTCTCCCATGACTCCTCTGGATCATCCAAATGGTCATTGGCAAACTTAAGATGGACCTGGACATGTGCTGGTGTAAGGAGGGGAACCTTTCGTACCATGTATGATTTTAAGCCATGATGTCTTAGTGTATTACTAACAGTAACCTTGGAAACGGTGGTCCCAGCTCTTTTCAGGTCATTGACCAGCTCCTCCTGCGTAGTTCTGGGTTGATTCCTCACCTTTCTTAGGATCATTGAGACCCCACGAGGAGAGATCTTGCATGGAGCCCCAGTCCGAGGGAGATTGACAGTCATGTTTAACTTCTTCCATTTTCTAATAATTGCTCCAACAGTGGATCATTTTTCACCAAGCAGCTTGGCAATTGCCCCGTAGCCCTTTCCAGCCTTGTGGACGGCTACAATTTTGTCACTTGTGCATTTTGACAGTTCTTTGGTCTTGGCCATGTTAATACTTGGAGTCTTCATGATTGTATGAAGTGGACAGGTGGCTTTATGCAGCTAAAACAGGTGCTTCTAATTTAAGATAATGAATGGAGTGGTGGTGGACTTTTTAAAGGTGGACTAACAGGTCTTTGAGGGTCAGAATTCTAGCTGATAGACAGGTGTTCAAATACTTATTTGCAGCAGTAACATACAAATAAATTATTTTAAAAAAATCATACAATGCGATTTCCAGATTATTTTTTTTAATTATGTTTCTTACAGTGGACATGCACCTAAAATGAACATTTCAGACCCCTCCATGATTTCTAAGTGGGAGAACTTGCAAAATCACAGGGTGTTCAAATACTTATTTGCCTCACTGTATGTACATTGCATATCAGTGCTTTCAGAACAACATTTTGCACAAAATGTATATTAATGCTGGGCAATAGGAAACTGCATTCTTGAGTTATGTGCAATGTAATACTTCAAAAAAGTTCTTTTCAGACTGGCCACTACCAAAAAAATTTAAAAATTCAAATGTGAGATCTAAAAGTTTTGAAAAAATGTTGTTCCGCCACACAATGGCCGACTTCCCGTAGGGTTTAGGGTGGGGTTATAATGTGCTTTGCTACTCCCAAATTTCATTTGTCTATGATGAAAAAGGTCTCTCATTGCTGTAATGTATTTTGATTTTTGGAGTTTGCGCTATTGAGTCATTCTGAAATGTAAATTTTTTTGCCCATGAAAATAATACATTTTTCGCAAACCTTTAATTTGGGTCCAATAAAATTGACTTTTCGTTAATGTTCAGGGGGTCAAAAATGGGCTGAAAGAAGGAAGAATAAGAATGATAATAATAATGGAATTGGAATTTTTTTTCCACTCATTATTTTTCTCCTAAACCATAAAAGCTATAGTGATGTGACTTTCTCATTGTGCCACATCACAAATAAGGCCCCTCTAAAAAATTTTTAGCAAGTCCACGACAAATCAATTGTCTTCTATAAATTTTTGGAAATGAAATTTGAAGAGGGCACTAGAGAGTCATTTTGTTGGATAGCTCCTTGATTTGCATATTATTTTGTTTAGCTGTCAAATGTAAATAAATGCTCTATTAGCTTTTTCTAAACAAACAAAAAATGAGAAATATTTCTTTGAAATTTTCAAAAAATTGCAATTTTATTGAAAATAAAATCATGACCACAAACAAAGTCATATTCAAAATGTAATTGATAATCTTTAGTGAGTTTTGGCCAAATTTGAAGTGTTTGCAACGAAAAGTGTGTGAGGTGATGTCCTTGGTGTGCACTTTTGTCATTCCTGGGTTTGATCCAATATGGCCGACTTCCTGTACATTTTAGGGCCGGACCATAATATCATTTTTGTCATGTCCTTGCATGTTCTATTTTTTAATCTGAGTTTCAGATTTTTCGTTGACTTTTTTCCAGGTTGGGCTTCCCTTTGGCCCAATGAATATCAAAGTTTGAGGGGGCGCTACTGAGTCATCTTTCATTATTTTTTCTCGGGGTCTTCAGTGACAATTAGAGCTCAATGAGTTCAAATTTTTGATACCATTCACTGCCATGTCGGGCATGTTTACTACTTGATGTTTGCCATTTTCCAGGTTCCGGACACGTTTTTTTTTTTGTAACTTATATTTTATTATTTTCAGAGATATAACAATAAAACAGTGAACATTCGGTCAGCTGTCATTTTAAATACAAAAAACATTTATCCCAGTTTTCTTCATATTTTTCCTTTTGTAACCTTAAAATATATGTGAGTCTCTCCATGGCGTGAATTTCTTCCACAATGTCCCTCCGGTTGTCAAGCGTATGGGGGTCTTCCTTGTGCCATTTGCGTGTAATGGCTTTTTTTTATGCTGCCAGTAATATCTTTATTAAGTAATAGTCCTATTTTGGGATATTTTGTTTCTCTCTCTGTTTTTAAAAGCTCAATTTGTTTAATTTTAAAAGATCATTGCACATGTTTTTAACCACTATTTTACCTTCCCCTTTTAATGTTTTATTCTTCGATTTGTGAATTGTGTTTGTGTTTTATGTGTTTTATTGTTGCTGCCTATCCAGGTCGTCATTGTAAATGAGAAGTTGTTCTCAATTGACCCACCTGGTTGAATAAATAAATAAATAAATGCACGTCAGTAGTCTGCCCCAAATACAACGTTATGCATGTCCTTGATAGTGTGTACCCCAATATTTTCTCCATTTCTTTGCCCAAAGTTTCCCAAAATACCGGACGCAGTTTTAATGAGTACCTCGCCGGAACGTTGTCCCAGGCTCGGGCCTAATAATAAAAAACAAAACAAAAATAGTATTAGACTAGATCAGCCTACACTTAGCACAAGATCAGTCTGCACACTGAACTAGATCAGCTTACATAAGACTGTAAGCTTACACACATGATTAGATCAACCTACACACAGGTCTAGATGAGCCTACAATTAGGACTATATCAGCCTAAACACAGGACTAGATCAGCCTACGCACAGGACTAGAACAGCCCATCTTGCACTGCTCACCTGCTTTTGGCTAACCCCGCTCTCAGCTCCATCCCTCCCATGTCTAATGCAGTGTCTCTTATCTACACACATGTGATGGTCACCAGAACTGATCATTCACTTCTCCTTTAGCTACGCATCGACATGAAAGCCTGGGGTCTAACTTTGATTTTGGGGACACCAGTCATGTGAGAGGGAGCATCGGACGGCCCCTCTCTCCTCTCCTCCCAGGCTGCATTCACATTCCTGGACAGAGTGTTTTCCACTGCACTTCCTCCCCCCGCGTGCTCCAGTCACAGGGGTCAAGTTGACAGATCTTTCTGGGAGTGTTGCTAGACCTGTCACGATAACACATTTTGAAGTGTGATACACTGACTCTAAAAATATCACGATAAATGATAATGAATGGATATCACTTCACGCAGGATAATCATCAATAAAACATTTTCTAAGTGAATCATGTTAAACCTGTGGCCAATAATAGATAAATAGTGGAAAGAAACACTAAAGTAGTTAGTTCTAGTATCTGTAATGTGTAACTTAATTATTGGACCATCTACAATTCAAATGTCATCATTAAGGTCTAATACCATTTAGAATAAAATATATATATATATATATATATATATATATATATATATATATATATATATATAGCCTGAAAAAGTATTGTTCATCTAGAAAATATTGAATGATGAGTCGATATAGTAATTATCGTGACAGCCTAATGCTCCCCTTCGAGCAGTCTTCACTCTACAGAATGTCATTAGGCTCTTTTGTGGTGGAGGAGAGGAAAAGACTAACATGACAAAATACACACGTGTTGTTACAGTGATTCTGGTCTGTTCTCTGGTGGATTCAATTGAAGAAATTACAAAAAAAAAACAAAAAAAAAACAAGCAAGACAAGAAATTGACTGAAAAACAGGTATATATAGCACAAATATTTTCTTATGGCCTGCTACTACCTACATTAATTTGATGTTTTAATCTGTTCTATAAAATAATGGATGTATATCTTATTAACATATTAATATATATGTTTTCAGCATTTTCAAAACTAAAAGGTAACATGGTGATCTAAATATGTAGCAGTAACGTGCTCACTTACACGTATAGCATTTTTACATAATGAGAATAGTGTTTACATCTACCATGCTGCGTACTACCTGCTATAAATAATGAAGCACACAAAGGAGCAGACACACACATTCAAAATACTATTGTCCGGCTTTCCTCGCTGTGCAGCCTGCTGGCCTATTCCCACAGCCTAACACACCATATCTGATCAGTTGTCCAATGTATGTAATAGTTAGTATACAGTCTATATGCATGCAGCAAGTAAACATGCAGGCACTACAGCAAAAGTTGCTCAGAACGAGGCCTAAATGAACTGTGAAAAACATCTAATTGTGATTTTTCAGACAAACACAAGGACCTACAAAGAGTTTAATGAGGTAAAATGTTATTTACTTCTGCTTTAAAGAGGCATATTGTGCGTATGTCCTTCCTATAGTTATAATCTATGACAGCTGTGGATCTTGGACATTTTAAATCACATTATTGATCTAAAAAGACTTAATAAAAGAAAGAAGTTCACTGACTTCCGCTTTAGAAAACTGGCAGTGAAAACGGGGTTAGATCAGAGCAATGACGTCTTGATTATAGGAGAATAAAGATTACTCAGACGTACATCAATCACTCTAAATATAACTTCAGAGGGTCAATGAAAAGGGAAACAATTATAACATGGTTAAAAACTCTGACAAGTCAATTTTGCAGAAAAGGTCCACTTTAAGAAGACCAGATCTAAATGTGGTCTAAATGTGGTCTGAACCAGGACTAAATAACTTTAATGCCATAATGTGAAAAGGTATGTAGATATTATTTTATTTAGTATCAAAATGTGTATGGTGACACTTCTCTGAACAAGACCAGAGCAGGCGACACTTTCCTTGAGCTCAGTCCACATCTGTAAAGAATCTCTGGCTGCAACAGCATGGCAGGACTCCATTAAAAGCCAAATTGCGAGTTGGCAAAAACTCTGAAGCAACAACGGAAAGCCACAGCCAGTCCTGTAATTTAAAACTTACTTTAAATTGTGACGTCCTGACAACATGGACTAAAAGAAGCAAAGAGCTTGAGTTACAGAGCAAACAGCCAAATCAAGAGAAGTTAGTACAAAAGCATCAAAAACTACATACAATTTGCTGTATGCATTTATAGAACTGTTATCTGAAACCTAAATGGTGCTGGTTGCTGGCAGTAGTTTTGTAAAAGAGTGGTAATGCTAATGCTAAAGGCTAAGTATTGCACGTGCTACAAGAGGTTGTCCTTTATCATATATAAAAAAAAAGAACTAAACACATTAGATAGGCTACAAGACAGGCATGTGCTAATGCTAAATGTAAAAGTGAAATCAGTATGCATAGCATTACAGTCTTGGTTTATTTACACACTCCAGAAGAATCAGAGAAGAAAGAACAAAAAGTCGTTTCTCATGCGCTACTTGCCCTTCTTGTGAAAAAAAGAAGCCATGATGGAAAATATTTGAGGAAATGGCAAACGGTTAATGGGCCAGTACTTGATGTTGAATTCAAGAGTCTAATGTGTCTCACTGAGGCATAAGAGTCACTGAGCGCGGGCTGAGCGAGGGGGTGGGCGTGCCAGGCTGGGTCAGAGAGAGGGCCTTCTCCTGTAGCACAGCACAGCCGCTACCTGCTCAACACCAGCCAAGGGGACTCTGACTATCAACCATACATCTCAAGATTAAAGTTTACATGAAAAAAGGAGGCAGATAGGCTTTAATTAGCATTATCTGCCAAAAGCAACTTGTAAAATACTGTATATGCCTACTAGGATTAGTATCAAAAATCAATAAAAACTAAAATATTGATGTGTGGTGTTGTATATGTATTGAAACTAGAAATATAAATGAACCTTTCCTGATAAGAAATAAGGCAGTGTCCACCAGCTATCTGACCAGAACTGAAGAAGCGGCTGGGATGAGCAGCAAAATGTCTTCACTCCTACAACAGTTTGTCCAGTTGACAGATTTTAACTTAGTCTTTTGCTATGGATCAGACCTGGACACAGGCATCTTTCCTGAATAGCTTTAGAATGATCTTGAGCTGTATCAGAACTATTATATGACCACACAGACTAGTATATGCCCATGAATCACTGTGGAAATTACCTGGATGAATGAGGGATTGCACAGATATGACAGCATGGTAATATAAAAGAAAGTACTATGATTTAATGGTGAAAATAACATTCTGTTGTCTAAAGAAAGAGTGTTTTTAATTATCATTGGGGTATTGGAATTGGTATTGAATTTATTCCTTAATACTGAAATTGAGTTTGAAATGTTTGTATTATGAAAACACTAATGCCTACTTCACACGAGACAATTGTTTTCAGATTTTGTCTAGTATTATGACATTTGGTTTTTTTTAAAATACACAGATTGAAGGCCTTGTACTTGATTCTTCTTATCTAGATCAGGTACACACTTTTTTATGACATATAGTCTTTGTAAAGGCAACTCCAGACAAAAAAATGAAAAAAGACTAAATGATAGTGCATATACATTGGCACCTGCCAGGGACTGACAATTTTATCCAACCACAGAAGTTGGTAAATGATGAGAACCATGTGGAAACAACAGCCGTTCTCTCTGTCATGTTCTAACATCAGACTGGAGGAAAGGACTAAGTGAGCATGACAAACTTTCAATCTGAAACATACTCTACATAACCCAATACATAATGAGGTCATAATTCAGCATTATCAAGTCAAACTCAAATGGTTAGATGACGGCCTAGCAAGACCTTATTTTTTTTATTAGAATGCATGTCCTAAGCATTTATGCTAATGTTCCCTCATGGGCTCAGTCACCAAGGGAATACCCATTTATGGAAGAACTGTTTATTTTAATTCTGTGTTCTCTCTGAAATTTTCCAAGGGGCCCCAATCCCTCTCGGCTGTTGGTAATTGCCTGTTTTGCCTACCACATTTCATAGCCCCTAGAACTAAATCTTCTCTCTGAGTAGTAGGCCTACTCATGTTCCTGTTCAACAAAGACCCAATAGGGGTCTTCTGGACTGGCTTTTGAATCAAAGATAGTTCACCTCTCATTTAGTGTTACAATACAAAAATTTAAACTTGATTTTTGATATTTAAGGAATAGACTCAATACAGATGCCGAACACTATTTAGAATAGAATGTAATTTTCAGCATTAAATTGTGCTACTTTCTTTTTCATTACCATTTGGCCTTATATCTGTGTAATCCCTCAGTGGTCCAGGTAGGTTCCATAGTGGTCCTTGGGTCTTATACTTGTTCTGATACAGCTCAAGATCATTCTAAAGCTATTCAGGAAAGGTTCAATTCTGTTCTGTGAATGTGACTTTTTTATAACTGACAGCTGCTCAAATGAGAATCTAGGCAGGCATCGATACTAGTTTTAGTATGGATTAGAATCTGATTTTAGATACTTTTGGCAACCCTACTCTCATCATATAAATATAACTGTTTTAAAGTAATAACCTCTCTTTATTGTAGGCTCTTTGATTCTGGAGGGTTAGTGCCTTGGTTGATAATTTGCAAAACCTTGTGGGACTGTGTCAACCAGGGCTGACCAGCACCAGCTTCACGCGTTTATGCACTGCAAATCTGAAAACATGTTGAGAGACAGCAGTCGTGAAACTCTCCTAAAGCTGTCTGCAGGAGGGCTGTGGAATGTCCAGTCAATCAGGCCCTTCGGAGCATTACCAGCGATATGTTCAAACATGTATCAAATGTCACCCTCTGCCACCTGACCCCCGATTCCTCTCACTGCTCTTTCACTGCAACAGACGCACTCCCCTCCCCCCATCCCCATCCCTCCTCCGACCCCCACTCTACCTTCCCAATTTCCCAACATTCCTGGGCCGTGCCCCATCAGTCAAAGGGCCGATTCATGGAGTTAATGCACTAGCGAGTGCAGACAGGGCTTTGAGGCAGGATGTTTGGCCGATACCTTGCTCTGCTTAAGCAAACAAACCTCCAAAATATGATTAGTGGAGGAGAGAGGAGGCGGTCTTCTGCTGCATCCAGGGTTCTGCAAATGTCTAATAATAAGTGTGCTTTACTCAGTTTCACATGTTAAAAAGATATGCCGCTTAAGGGCTTAATAGGCAGGATTCACAAACTAATCTTTTCAGTTCACGTTGCCCAATGTCATTTAAGAGCTGAAAAACATGAACAGTTTTGCCCAGGAAAAATAAACAGACAAAAATCTATTTACTACT
Organism: Periophthalmus magnuspinnatus; assembly: GCF_009829125.3. NCBI lineage: Eukaryota > Metazoa > Chordata > Actinopteri > Gobiiformes > Gobiidae > Periophthalmus > Periophthalmus magnuspinnatus. The sequence continues at coordinate 8,602,080 of NC_047128.1, read as the reverse complement.
ACTTATAGTAGGTATAGCCTATAAAAAAGTTTACCTTTTGTGGTCAAGTTTTGAAGTCTTTGGGCATGTTCGCAAACTGTCAGTGTCTTGAGACCTACAAGGTGAACTACATGCTTTGACACAAAGGCGTAGGTACTAGAGGAGCACATGCTCTGTGCTTGGGGCTACACAAAGATATGTGATGGCTTCAGCTCTTACCATTCTTTTTTGTTAGCTCATGATCAAGAACACCAAAGTACTTTAAAAAAAATATCTAATTTGCACATTATGAGGATTGTGAGAATGCTTTTTCTGTAACCAGCATAAATCAAAATAATCCATTTATCCTGTCAAAATGGATCAAGATAGTTTCTTCTTTCACAAGATTTCATGTTGAATTGTTAGTGTGCAGTGTCTTGCCCAGAGACAGGTGACCTTCCAGTTAATGAGCAAACACTGTGCCATGGCCATCTGTTTACAGCACAAATATTAGGTTTTGTCAAAAGTACTGAAAATCAGATTCTAATCGATACTAGAATATCAAAAATATCAAAACTAGATACTCATTTGTGCAAGTATCTATATCAGGACACAATTAGATCTTTCCTGAATAGTTTTAGTGTCATTTTGAGCCTTATCAGAACTAGTGTAAGATCTCATGGCAACATAAAGAAAGTACTATTATTTTGTGTAATAAAGTTACATTTTATTACTAAAAAAGGAGCATGTTTCATTCTTCATTGTGGTAGTGTAATCGGGACCAAATGTCCTCTCTTTCCTCTTTTTCCTCCTTGCTCTTGTGTGCTCTCACATCTGACACAGCAAGTGAGTGGACAAAGCGCTTCTTTCGGCATGCACGCCATTATAAAGAGGTTGGATGCCATAATGAGGTGCAGCATGTTTAAAACTCTGCACCACTTTTTATTTGACCAAAATTGGTCATATATTTGCAGAGATACGTTCATAAACCCCTGCTGAAAAAGTTTTAGTGTCGCAAATTCAGATGCACGTAACCACAGTGCACTCACACTACGCAAGAATAGTCTCATTCTCTCTACTGTGTCTCATAAATATGATATAAAATATATGTAGCCTACTGATAAAAGCTCAAGTGTGTAGTGTTTGTACTGCTCTGTCTGAGGCACAGACTGAAGGCTCCTGTCTGTGAGAAGTGCACAGTACCAGGGAACACAGAACATGGACTAGACCCTGAGTGAAATAACAATAGAATACATAGGCTTATATTATTGAGCTGTGACTTTGTAGACCTCTGAAATACACTGGAATACAGTGAATTGCAAAGAGTTTGTTCAAAATTTCCCTGGGGAGGTCCCCAGCTCCCCTGAAACACATATTACCACACATTCACTATATCCAAATTAAACAGAAACCACTGGTCACAAAGTACAGACATTGGCCCTGAACCAGGTGTCCTCCTTTTTGATAACAACAATCTGGTTTCCTTAATAAACTAGGAACTTGAATTGTTAAAATCCTACAGATGCGTTGAATTTCGTTGTTGTGAAATGGCTGTTTTTCGGTCTTTTGTGAGTTGTAGGATATGTCTAACAGCAAACTGAAGAAACTCTGGTGAGTCCATGATTGCGAAATGTATGTTATCTTACATCTGAGCCTGTGACAGCATCAGGCTTGCTTTGCTTTGCATGGTCCACCTTGGTAAAGCCCATCAAAAGACTGTAGCATTCTTGTGTCTGCCCCAGCCGCAACTGCACAATTAGCAAACAATACAACCGACAAACAACACAACTGACAAACAACACACCCAACAAACAACACAACAAACAATCAAAAAACTACATAACCAACAAATGACCAACAAACACAACTGACAAACAACACAACCAACAAACAACCCAACAATCAAACTACACAACTGACAAACTACACAACCGCCAAACTACAGAAACCAACAAACAACTGACAAATGACCAACAAACAACCGACAAACAACACAAGCAACAAACAACACAACTGACAAACACCACAACCAACAAGTGGCAAACAACACAACCAACAAACTACACAACTGACAAAAAAACAAACAACAAACAACACAACTGACAAACTACACGCCCAACAAACAACACAACAGACAAACAATCAAAAAACTAGATAACCAACAAACAACCAACAAATGACCAACAAAAACAACTGACAAACTACACAACCAAAAAACAACCAACAAACAAAACCGACAAACAACACAACCAACAAACAACACAACAATGAAACTACACAACTGACACACTACACAACCGCCAAACTACAGAAACCAACAACACAACAACACAACAAACACACAAGCGACAAACAACACAACTGGCAAACTACACAACTGATTTACAACTGTCAAACTACAGAACTGACAAAATACACAATCGTCAAACTACAATAGCCGGCAACAACTAACAAACTACACAACTGACAAAGTACACAACCGACAAACTGCACAGCCAACAAACAACACAACCGACAAACAATACAGCAAAGTGTCAATATCATTAAATGTATCCATTTCCACAGGACCAAGAATATAATACCACCAGGCCAACTTACCAGTCAGATCTATGGAGAGAGGACTATACGAGCTGGTACCATCATTCTGCTGTTCGGCCATGACAGAGAAACAACTGTCTGTCTCTGATTGTAGGTTTCAACAATGTCTCTTGGATACATATTGTCTTTCTTTGTGCTTCTTATCCAACAACATGTCGATTAATATCATCCATTCATTGCTTTTTTTCCTGCTGCTAGCATACATCAGCAACCCATGTTAGATGAATATGAGCATTTCCCTTATGTAATTAATCTACATTCCAACTTAAAAAAAAACAACAAATTTTAAAACACCTCACAGGATTATTTCAATTAAAATTCCAAATTGTGATTATTTATTTACATATGGTACATTGTTTTAATCAAATTATTTCTTAACTAACTATACGCTTAAAGCTTCTTATCAAATGGTATGCTAAAGAAAGTGCCTTAGCTAGAATGTTTGTGTGCGCTTGTGTGTGTTAGTGTGTGTGTGTCCCGATAGAACCCCTATGTGAGACGATCTTATCGCTGACTCAGACTGACATTCCTCCCTGTCTGTCTGCTGCCTGCTCCAACGCTCATCCTCCTGTCTATCTGAGTAAGAGTAACATTGCTAAAAAAAATATTACTCAAGTAAAAGTACAGTAGTAGTGGTCCAATTACTCAAGAGTAAAAAAATATTTGGGAAAAGTACTATTGAAGTAAAAGTAACTTAAAAAGTAACTGTCTGGACGTAACATGTGATTTATAAAGTTAATGTACTTTGAAGGACAAAACATTAAGTATTGCTCAAATAATGCTGGTATTACATGTCAACATGTATTTACTTATCTTTATTATTTACATAAACCTTTGTCACTTGTTGACTTACTCATTGGGAAGAGGAACCACAATGTTTATTCAAGTAAGAGTACTGTTACTTCAATGAAAATATTACTAAAGCAGGAGCAAAAGTATGCTGGTAGAAAAGAACAATTTTTTAAAGAAGTTACTCCACTAAATGTAACTGAGTACTACCCAGCTCTGGTTATAATATGGGTAAAAGCTCATAAAAGTAGATAATGCATATTTCCTCTTTACATACAGTTTGGGTTATTTTATACATCTCTGCCAGTGAAACTAAGCATTTGCATACATCTGTACTTTGGGAAAATTTGAAGTAGCCCACACTGCTCTAGTGTGCTGCCCTTTTCTGTGCTGGTTTCCTGGGAATGCTAAATTATGGCATGATAAAGGACGGCCATGGGGCAAAGGTATGTATGGACCGCACCCTGCTACTCCGACTCCTGACAGTGAAACAAGTGATCAGGCAATGCAAACAAGCCCACACAGACATTAGCGCTATCAAAACAATGCAGACATTTGATCAGTCCCACCAAGCTGCATCAGAGAACAGATGTAGCATTCAAGCGTAACATCAAATGCTCTTTTGTAATGCTTTGTCAAAGGCCATGGCAGTAAAAACAACAGGCAATGGGCAGGGAACCAATAATGCAATGCACTATGGTACTTCAAAAGAATAGTACTCAAGTAGGAGTATATAAAGTGCTGGTATTAGTAAGTATATAAATTAACAAATGTAATAAAGAGTAAAAATGTATAGGGGAAACTAGGTCACAACTCAAGTAAGAATAACTGTAATTAGTGTTGTCAAAAAATCAGATTGAAAATAAGATACTAATCTAGCTAAAACAAGTATTGAATGTAAATACTCATTTGAGCAAGTATTGATACTAAAAAGTCTAAAAATTACTAAAAATGTACCTTTCCTGAATAGTTTGAAATGATCTTGAGCTGTATCAAAACAAGTATAAGATGACATAGATTAGTGAAAAACCATGAACCACTATGGAACCTACCTGGACGATTGAGGGAGTCCACAGATATAAGGTCACATCCAATTTAAAAGTACTATGATTTAATGTTGAAAATTACAATCTATTAACTTTTTTTTTTCTTTTGATTTTTAAAAATTGTTTTATTGTCATTGTCGTATCGGAATCGGTATTGAGTATATTCCTTGGTATCAAAATCAAGTTTGAAATTTTAGTTTTGTGACAACACTAATTGCAAGAGTAACTGTCTCCATGTGAGATGTGTGCAATTAGAAGAACAAAACAAATAATGCACAAAATCTGGATTTTCAAAGATTGATAGTAACAAAAATTACAAAAATTTGAATCTGAAGGAGTGGTGCAAGAAACACAAACATTTAAATTGATTCATATTGGCAACTTTGTCATGTAGAGACTTGCTCACAGTGGGAAGTTAAGAGTATTGTTACGCTATCAAATATAATAGGCTACTCAAGTATGGTGTTACATATGGTGTATGTAAGCTACTCAGAGAAGATTTTACTTACGTCCATACATATAAGCTAACATGAATGCAACAGCTTTATGTTTCTCTCAATGCAAAACAAACAGATGTGTGTAGCTAATTGCTGTCATACAGTAATTGGCTTATATCTTAAAAAGTGATTAGGTGCAAAACTGCCATAATGCTAGCTTTCCTTGGCTCAACCACGGATGTGACAATGTAGCTCTTGTTACACTAAGAAAGACATATATGAACGCAGCACATGTTTGACAGAGACAGGAATAGCCTCAGTCTTCCCAACTATTCACCCGCTCCACTACACTATGGGATCACTCGACCTGTAGACTTCCAGTAACACATTTATCTTTACACAGCAAAACATGGCTATTACTAATTAGTCCACTGAATTTACAGTTTTGGGTTTATAAAATTGGGATATTGTCTTCTCTAAATCTTGAGGAATAGGTAGCGTTTACAGTGTTACAGAATTTGATTTCATAATTTCACAGAATACCTTGAACTTAATGCCAGTTTTTGTTTTATGTGGACTGACCCAGTAAACTACCATAAACCAGGCTTGCATTGATAACAAAAACAAAACAAATTCTACCATAGACTTTTGACCTGCTGTCCACCTAAGTCTGGGTTGTATGCCAAACAAAATAATCACATTTTTCCTCAAATTGATTAATAATGATGTATTATTATTGAAGCAGACCTATTCTGTAAAATGGACTTTTCAGAGCCTGTAACCATGTTACATTTGTTTCCCCTCCCCATTGAACTACCATGTTTGAGCAGGCTTTAACCGCTTATTTTCAAAACACCATTTTGCCTGTTTTCACTGCCACCAGTACACACCCTCTGTACTCACTTTGTTCTCCAATTTAATTTTCTTCATCGATGATAGACATAGGATTCGGCAGCATTGTGTAGTCATTTAGTGAAAATATATTTTTTAAATCTGCGGCTCACTCGCGTGATCTGCAGCTATCATTAGGAAGGGCTGACAGCTGCAAGGCGCTTTGTTTTGATAATATTTATGGAGATGTCAGCACCATTGGGCACCGCGGAGTCAGGACATTTGTTTCTTTTATTAAATCGTTTTAGATCAATATTAAAATGTCAAAATTACTTATAGACTCAAAAACATGTAATGTAATGTAACTGTGCTGCTGTCTTGGCCAGGACTCCCTTGAAAAAGAGATTAGTAATCTCAAAGGGGTTTTCCTGGTTAAATAATGGTTAAAAAAACAAAAACAAAAAAAACCTATATGTGTTAAAATATTGCTTTCAATATTAATTTCAATATTCATTTCTTGAACATAAACAAGGCAGACCCTTCAAACTCTGAGCTCTGCTCCAAACCACACACTAAGATAGGGGACTGGCTATGGAACTGTCCATTAACACCCAAGCATGCACTGATATTGGCAATTAGAAATAACTCAAGCTTTATCTCAATCGAAATTCCACTGATTGCACAGCCCAGCTTCCAACTCCTAACTATGGGCAGTATAGAATGTTAATATGTCAAATATATGCAACCTTTTCACACCTGTCAAAACATGTAATTTAATGGAGAATATATACAAAAAGTTAAATACAAAATTTAAATCAGTTTTGGAATTTAGTGGTTAACAACTGATATATAATATAAAAGAAACGGACATCCTAGTTTCTGTGGCCAGAGGAAAGAGTACAGCCCCAGACAGACCCGGGGTCCAAGGGGGAGGGACCACACACACAGGTCGCCCTAAACCTGACATTTGATTGACAAAGTTTGAACTTTGAACTGAACCACCATTAGATGCATTTGTGTTTTGGGTTTGTCGATGGAAATGAGTGTTTCTCATGACAGAAAAGACCCTATGGCTGCAAAAAACAAGATGGATTCCAGCTATTATAAGAACGATATTTTGGAAATTGCAATAGAAATTTGGCTAATATTGTATGCGAGGTTCTCTTTTTATAATTTTTGGCCCATTTCTGACATTTTGACATTACAGGAATAGAGCTCAACAGAGACCATCCACCCCTGGTTCCAGATGTACATTTCTCATTTATTTTTCTCATCGACTTTGTGAGAAAAATGAATATTAAAACACTCTTGTCAGACTCTTTGCTTAAAAATTTCTAATCAATAGACTACCATTCATGTGCTTAATTAAAACTTAGGACTAAAGCTACTTTATAATGTGTTAATGAGTTTACTTGCTAACTGTTGTTAATCTTAAATTAGCTAACAGCAGATTAGCAAACAGTGGTCCCTAGGGTTGTCAAAAGTATTGAAAATCAGACACTAACAGATACCAAATCTAGTATCAAAACAATATACTCATTTAAGTATCAATAACTGAAGAAAAAAAAATCACATAACTGGATAAATTGAACCTTTCTGTCATGAGTCCTGTCTGCCCTTGTGATTCTGTGCTTTCTTCCCCCTCCCTTCTGTGTCTACGCCTGGAGCTGGGCGGAGACTCCGGCACCACCTCCTCACACCTGCATGTCATCAAGCAATCAAGCCTTCACCTGGGGAGTATTAAGAGGCTGTGGATCTCTACACTCGCCACCAGATCGTCAGCATATCCTCGTGGTACTGTCAGCTTGGCTCAGTCTCATTTTTTTGTATTTTGCTTCTTATGCTCAGTCGGACTTGCACCCTGGACTACCTGTGCACCGCTGCTTCTGATCCAGCTCATCTTGTCCCGTGCCAGAGCGGCACCTGCTCCGCTAACCATCTTTCACATTTATATTGTAAATACACTCTGTTGACCTATTTTTCGAGTCTGCATCTTTGGTCTGTCTGGACGTTACGACACTTTCCTGAACAGTGTCATCATGAGTTTTATCTGAACTAGTGTAAGATCACATGGTACAATAAACAAACTCTATGATTTCGTGTTGATTTTGCTTTTAAAATGATCATTTGGGTATCAAAATCAGTATTGAGAATATTCTTTAGTATCAGATTGAGTATGAAATTTTAGTTCTGTGACAACTCTAGTAGGTCTACATTACATTATGAATTAACACAAGCTTTATTAGCGTGAACATAATGTAGGAAGTAGCCTAATGTGAAATATGTGTACCGAAAGACGGAGGTTTGTTTACCAGGTCTCACTTAAAAAAAAGAAAAAAGTGGGCCCTTTTAACTTTTCCAGAAACATCCAAGCAGCCACTCGTTTTTCAGCACCCCAGTGCCCTCCCTGACTGTTATAAAAATCTGCTTTGAATTTGGCATTTTGTCCTCACGCTACTCCGAGTTACCGTCACTGCACTACTTCCCAGCCTTCATAGGTGTACCCATTCATGTTTCAGTACAACCATCCCCCCTCGCGAACCACTCTCAACCTGGGAGGACTTTTCTTTCTAGCGCTTGGAGGACCCCAGCACGTAAACAAATAAAGCTTTAGTTTCATCATCCAGAGTGGGGAGTGTTTCCTGTCTAAACTTGGGCCCACCCGAACCTCTCTACCCCCCTTCCCTCCCGCCGTGGACTACACACATACACACACACGCGCACACAAACGCACGCACACACACAAACACACACACAGCCTCATCACAGCTCCCCCCTACCCGAATGCCAGCCTCTTTCCACTGCTCCACTGCCAAGAGGAATGGAGGGATATGAGGGAAGAAAGAGTCGAAAGCACCGGCAGCGGGGGATGGGCAGCCGGAGCAGTGAGCGGGAGTATGCGCACGGATCTTATTGCAGCCTTAGCCCAGTCAAATATTTTGCAGTAGGGAAAACACAAGAAGAAAGTGGAGGGGGACGTGGGGGTGGACGGAACGGCTACACTTGAAATTTTAGTATCGTAACAACTCTATGCTTAATTGACTTTTGAATAGCATGTTAAATCGTTCCCACATCAAAATCATACCTGGAGTTGTATTTTGCTTCTTTCACATTTGTTTCATTAATTCATTCATCCAATGTGGTCTCTGAGTTTCAAAAATGCTCTGTTTGCGTATTGCCCATTTAGTTGCATCACAGATAAAATTTGGGACTTCTCCAGCAGTTTTTAAGCCAAATGCTGACATCATTTTAATTTGGAGAACTTGAAATACTTATCCCAAGGTGCATGTATAAAAAGGATTTAAAGCTCATAATTAAAAATTTTGACCTTCTGATTACCACCACATCCAAACTAGGCCAATAATAGAACTATTCTATAGGTCTAAACTAGCAGTTCTAAAAATATTTACATAAACGCTCTGGTAGGAAACTACATTGTGAGAAAAAGTTTTTAAGTTTGAGATAGTCAACAATCAACATTGTGCTAACTAAACAATTAAGTTTCTTCTTCCTCTACAGGTCAACGTTTGACAGTGTGTTTGCACTGCTGCAATTGTAAAGTATGCCCCTTAATAATTATGATTTTGTTCTACTATCTGGAAGCACATGAGCTACAGTATTATAGTTTTGAATAGGCTCATATAAATATCACATTAACTACTGCATTTCATCCAAGTACTATATATTTATAGAATAGCATCATAAGCTCATCAAAAGTGTATCTATGACTTGCTCACAATCTCCATACTTGAGTGTGGTATGCTTTCACGCATGCTTCATCTAGTCGAAAGCCTTTCCACCAGCAGTGTGCTCTATGTATACAACTACTCACTACTGAGTTTTAAACCTAAGTGAAGCTGTTTAACACTTTAATATATAGTCAATGGCTTAACAGAAAAGTTACACCTTGAAACAACCATATTTACCATATTTAACATCTCCAGCTCCATAGTATTAAGTTTACTGTGTTAATAGTGAATATTTATGAAGGTTAAACACAACATAGCAGATAAGCTTAATTAGATGGTACCTGATTTTTAAGGTCTTAAATTCAAAAATGGCTTGCAATGGTCCAAAGTCATTCCTCAATTTCCTAATGAACACCTAGCATTTTAATTATTCACAGTGATGAATTTATAAGCACTTTTCACAACTTTCAGAGACTTGAGTGGAGTTTTGCTATCACAGTAAAGCTAATGACAACTAGCATGCTAACAGTGCACTTCCCAGTTCCCAGATGATGCAAAGCTTTATAATTAGATGTAGCACGCAGAGCTGGTTTTACGATATATATCTGGGAAAAGATATATATATATATATATATGGTCATTTAATGTTGACATATTAAAATAATATGTTTATGAAATATGTATATTTCTGTGTTGTTGAGAACTGAAAATCTGAAATCACAGCTAAATCTATGGGTGAGAGGATACAATGAAATGTCCTGATCAATTTCTTTTTAGACTGGACAGTTACAGAGAGCAAACTGACCCAAAACCTATAAACAAAAACATAAAGGGCCTGCTTGTAGTGTCTCACCTTGAATGATTCTTTATGTAGGTCCACTCAAATTTTCAGGGAAGTTAACAAAAGATGTTGTTACTGCACTTGGGGCCAGAAGGTTTACGAAAATGTCAAACTACTGTAGGAATGAAGTATCCAAAAGTATGTTCAGAGATGGGAAGTACATTTACTCAGGCATATTTGCTCAAGTAACAAGGAATTGTACTTTTCAGAGTACTTTTCTAACAGCATACTTTTTCTTCTACTAGAGTAATGGTTTTATCAAAATAACAGTATTCTTACTAAAAATGTTGGTTACTCTTCCTATTTATTTATTTATTTATTTAAAAGGGACAATGCACATTAATAAACACCAGTAAAAAATACACGTGTAAATGTGCTGAAGTTAGCTGCACAGCTAATTTTCATTCGCTGTCCCTCAACATCTAAAACGAGACAAAAGACAGGACAACACAAACAACAATCAAACAACTCCACAGATCACAAAAAATTCACACTCCATACGGTCTAAAGTGCCTATTTATAAAGTGCATATGTGGCTAAAGTGCTTCCAGTAGTTTTAAAGTGCTGTAGTGTTCTAATAAATAGGTTAATTTAGTTTAAAGCCAGTTCAGTCCAGATGTGTTAGTCGTCTCCTGCCGCTCAGAGACGACCAAGACACTGGAATTTTCAGAGTGCCCTCGGGTCCTAAAATATTCATACATATATACATATTTACATATTAACAATAAAAAACAGTAACAGCATAGATTGCCGGGTACATGTATGCGGTGCATGCCTACATGCGTACATGTATGCATGCACTGCACAACAACAACAGTAAAATATGCCATATATCATGTGCATGAGGTCTGAACAGCTCTAATGGGAGCAATGTTGATTAGATTTGAGCCATTTTTTAAGGTGAGTTTTAAAGGTGTTATACGTAGAGGATTCTCTTATTGTGTGAGGGATGTTATTCCAGATGTTACAGCCTCTGACTGAGAGGACTGACTGTGTGGTACGTCTATAAGGAACCTCACAATCACCTCTAGTAGTCGCCCTGGTATTCCTGCCAGTGGTAAGTTTTTGTTTAATGAATTCTTGTAGTGGTGGTGGTGTGAGTCCATGGAGGATTTTGCATATTTTACAAGCATACTGAAAGTGTTTGAAATTTTCAAAGCTCAATAAATTATATATTTCAAAAATTTGACAGTGGTGATATGAAATTGGTTTCTTAGCAAAGATTTTTTGTCCTCTTTTATAGTGATTCAATCTGTTTAAGTGTCACTGGTCATGGTCCAATTAGCGAAGCAGTATTCGATATGTGAAAACATCAGAGCATGCAGAAACATTCTTGCTGCCTTTAATGTCAATGACCGTCTAATATGTTGGAAGTTGTGAAGATTAAATTTAATTGTTTTGGAGATTTTTTTAACGTGTTTTTTGAAAGTGAGGGAGGAGTCGAGAACTACTACTTGATTCTTATATTAAACTTTTTTGTAAATTGCGATATATTTTGGTCTTTATATGGGAAACGATTTTTGAATAATTTTCTAGTAAAGAAGAGATTGCATTATGGTCCTGTAAGAAAGTTATGTGACTGTGTGATTCGTTCTGGTCTATTTGCAAATAATAAATCAATTTTTGTTTCAGAGCGGTTGGTCACTCGGGATGGCTTATCTATCAGTTGTGTAAAGCTAAAATGATCTGTTATGTTAGCAGCTTCCTGTCCTCGTTCTTGTCCCAATTTATATTAAAATCACCAATAAAAATTATCTCTTTTTTGTGGTTACACAGTTTAAGAAGCTGTTTAAAGGACATATAAAAATGTTTGTTTGCTGTGGGCTTTCGATAAACACAAATAACTGTAAATACCATATTTGCTGATAACGTTATGTTCACCCCTACACCTTCTAGTTGGAGCTCTTTAGGTATTTCAAATTCACTACATTGTAAATGACTTTTAATGTACAATGTAACGCCGCTGGAGGAGGTGGAGGCCGCTGGACTGTTGGGCTAATAGGCGTACGCACGACCCCATCGAGGGCCGTGCGTACGCCTATTAGCATCCCCAGCCAGTAACAGTATGACCGAGAAGTGCAGTCCAATGCGAGAGACATTTGTTACCGTATCACCTTCTTTTGTTGTTGTTTTGTTTGTACTCCAGTGTAGCTTACGAATGAGACTGGAAAAAAGGAGGTGTTGACTTCTCGCCGCAGGGAAGTAGATTCTGTCGTCATCCTTTGGCATCAGATGGCAGCGATAGGAACAGACGACAATGCATATTAAAAGAGCGGCAGTTGTCATCAATCCAGGCGGCAATCGAAGGATAGAACGCACTGCTACTGGCCGCTGCTTATACGTGGCCGCCATATTGCAAATTTAAGACACATAGACTAGTATACACCCGTGGACCACTATGGAACCTACTGTAAGTCTACAAGTGACAAAAACTTCATGATGACAATATGAAATGATTTGTGATATGAAATTGGTTTCTTAGCAAAGATTTTTTGTCCTCTTTTATAGTGATTCAATCTGTTTAAATGCGGTGTCACTGGTCATGGTCCAAAAAGTGAAGCAGTATTCGATATGTGAAAAGATCAGAGCATGCAGAAACATTCTTGCTGCCTTTAATGTCAATGACCGTCTAATATGTTGGAAGTTGTGAAGATTAAATTGAATTGTTTTGGACATTTTTTTTATGTGTTTTTTGAAAGTGAGGGAGGAGTCGAGAACTACACCAAGATACTTGAACTCTTGTACCAACTCGAGCTCCTTGCCCCTCAGGAATACTTTTGAACTTGTAATCTGCTTAGAAATTTGTTTTGAGAACATCATACGAACAGTTCTTTTTGTATTTAAGAGTAGACATGATTTTGTGAGCTTGGACTTCGGTCATTGCAGATGTTAGGATGTAACTGGCTTCTTGTGTGTTTTTTGCAGGTGTGAATATTACAGCATCATCGGCGTACATTTGTATGTGAATGTTTCTGCAAGCATCTGGAAGATTATTTATGTTAAGAGAGAACAGAACTGGTCCCAGTATGGACCCTTGTGGGCCCCTACTGTGCACTCCAGGTATGGCGATTTGATACCGTTGACCATAACACACTGTCCTTCCATTTGAACATTTGTGATTCTTGCACCTCTCCTTCAGATATGATTGTTTAATCTTTGTGTCTGTCTCTTTAATCTTTGTGTCTTTGTGTCTGTCTCTTGTGTCTATACCAGATTTTGTGGATTACATTGACTATAAAGCTAAAGGTAATGGAATTGGCTGGATAAGTGCAAGACTGTTTGTACAAGACGCTTACCTGTGCCGTCTGTTGGTGTGAGCTGGAGCGGTCCAGTGAGGGGAGCAGGCACTGTTTGGGTGTCTGGAGAATGTAAAGGAAACAGAAGGGTTAAGTCAAGCCCAGGCCAGAGCAGCCATAATCACTAGTTTAAAGAGCTAGTCATTTTACACACCCAGCTCGCCTTCAACCCACATACCTCGGCTTTTACGAGAGGGACGTGCACTATCGCGGGACTTTTATGTACAAATGCATGCACGGGCTCATGGGACAGGGGGTGGGGATAGGCCATAGGGTTGTCAAAAGTACTGAAACTCACTAATACTAATTAATCCTAAAACTAGTATCAAAACTAGTACTAAATACTTAAAAAGTCACATTCATGGGACAGAAATGCATCTTTCCTAAATAGCTTTAGAATGATCTTGAGCTGTGTCAGAACAAGTATTAGACCACATAGACTAGTATAGGCCCATGGACCACTGTGGAACCCACCTGGACCACTGAGGGATTACACAGATATAAGGTCACATGGGAATATAAAAGAAAGTATTACCATTTAATGTTGAAAATCACATTCTAGAATCATTTGGATGATTTCAGTCCTGGAACTACCAATTTCTACAGAATAAAAGGTAGCCGTTTTTTTGTAAATATCTAAAATTGTCATGTGGGAATATGGGTTACTTTATAGGCATAAATCACGTCCAATCACCCCCTTTGCTGACAAGTGTCCCCTCTCCCCTCTTACTGCCCTTGCATTAAGGTTTTATGACAAGTAGTAAATTATGGTAAAACCTAATTATATATTAGAATATATACAGTATCCACAGTTTACTGTCATTAAATAAGTCTGAAAATGAAAAATCGATCACCCCTCCCTGTTGTTACACATTGGTTTAGTCCGTTGCTCTGGTGACGTGCACGCAGGCGCCAGGGTTGTACATTTGTGTCATTTTTCGTGCCAAAGAGACAGAAAATCGGCTAAAATATTTAGCTAATGTCAATAAAGCCTCATTGTATCATTCAAAAATTCAGTTTTCTTATTCTGCTTCGTTACTTTATGTAAAACGTCACAGTAATGTTCAAACATGGAGAAAAGGCGAGTAGAGATTAGGTCATATTCCAACAAACAAGTGACTAAACTTCACGGTTTGCTGAATATAATGTTATTGATTTTGAAGAGTGAATATATACATATAACTTAATGTCGTAGGGTTCCTGAAAAGTAAGGAAGAGCAGATTGTTACAAAACTTGAACCACGCTCCGTCTCACGTAAGTTTTTAAGTTTTAGTGTAGAAATTTAGGACACAAAACCAGAGGATAACGATGAGTTTACGCTTGATACGTACTATATCTGAACTGATGCTTCTGGACAGTCAGTGTGACTGTTCTGAGATAAAACAAATGCTGCCAACATAATGAACAGCAGCTCAGGTCACAACACAAGACACAACTGTCCCTGCGCCAACAAATGCACGACTCACGTTTTAGACACTGGGTTTTAACGTTTGTGCCCAGTGCACTGTATTTTCTTACCGGTGACAGAAGAAACTGCAACCTCCGCGCGTACCAAACACACAACTTGAAACCAAACACATAATATGAAACAAACTCCGCCAAAAAACTCCTCCTCGGTCCTGGTAAAAGTGTAATTCCCAGGTAAATGTGGTGTATATCCATGTGGAGCGCGTGCGTAAAGATGCAGCCAAATGAAGCTCCATAATCATCCTCCTTCACTCAGAAAACTCCACAGTAAAATCTAAATCTAGTAAGTTAACAAAACAAAAAAGCACATGCTCCGCAGCGCTGCATTTGTTATTAATCCCCAGAAGGCGAAAACAAAAGTGAAAGTTAAGCACGTCCACGTGAGCTTCAGCTGTACGTGCACTCGTTCATTTGCGCGTTAGTTATTAGTTTGTAACTAAACAGACTTCACATAGTCTACGTATTTTTAATAAAAAAATGACAGTCATAACGTGATTTAAGCTTGAATAATATTTTTGTTTAATATTTTCCATTCATTTACACTTCCAAAAATAGTTGGGGCAAAAATGGGATGTAGTGCTTCTATTTAATCTTTAAATGGTTCTTTTTTTTTAACAATATTTACATTGATATGTTATTGTGAATGTTAAACAAGCATCTAGTCTTCATCTTGTTTTTGGATTAATATCTATGGGGAGAAGTCTGGATTATGGGAGGCCTCCATAATCTCCTCTATTAATGGGACACACTGGGTTTTGTGTTCTGTTAAAGTGTGTTTAAAACATTTACCACTCTGATAACAGATTTTTTTTTTTCTAAATCTAAAAAAAAAAAAAAAAAAAAAAAAAAAAAAAAAAAAAAAAAAAAATTATAATAATAATAGAAAGACATGCATGGAGTTGTTAGAGCATGCTGAATTTGTTCCATATTTTCACATTGTTCAACAGTATTTTGTACAGTTGCACACATAGCTTATTTGTAAATAAATTAAACTGTTTACTGAATGCCTTTTCATTGTTCAAATGGCAAACATTCGCTAGTAGGTTAATAATAGCCTCATCATAATAACATAATTATTGAATTTATGATTAAGTATTGTTACAATGACCTCGAAAGATAGTTTGAATTTACATCAATTTATTGTCCCCCCCTAGACCAAATTGAGAGTTTCGTCCCTGGGTGGCGTAGACTTGTGGGCTGAGCACTGGACAGAATCTTACAGCTAACCTTAAAGGAGGGTGCAGATAGAGCCCGGGAGGGATCGCTAAATTACTCAAACATGCATGGATGCCATCTAAAACTCTTCAGGTGCTTTTGATTAGGGGACAGTGTTATAATGAGATGGAAAGCTCCAAAAATTTTATTTTGCATAATATCCCTTATTTAGTTTTATATCCATTGAGATGCATTAGCAAAACCGATACAAAAAGTTTTTTCTTTTGTTATGGATCAGACATGGATGACTGAGGGATTACACAGACATAAACAAACATCTGTGGAAAGTACCATAAGATGCTGTATCACTACTGTTAAAAAAAGATTACTCTATAGTATCAGAATACATTTGAATGAACGCTAAGTTTAGCATTTAGCATTTTAAAATCCCCATTGGTTTAGCATTAGCCTATCTGAAAATCCCATGATGTGTGATGACACGATTCCAACCTCTATGTATATTAACAGGTATGATCCCATTCATTCCAGAACATGATTGTAGTCTAAACTACAGAGTTAGCAGCTTTTATACTCCATAAGACTTCATAAAAATAATTTGCCTACAAGAATGTAGCCAAAGATTGTACTCAGGTAAGAGTAACATTACTTTAAACTAATATTATTCAAGTAGAATTCCAAAGTAGAGGTCCAAGAAATTACTCAAGTAAGAGTAAAAAGGTATGTTGGGAAAGTACTACTCAAGTAAGAGTAACTATTGGGGTAACATTTGATTTATAATTTAAGTTAATGTAAATAATGGACAAAACCTGGTATTTTTAAACAGACAGAAAAATGAGCCAAACTAAATTGTATCTGAAGGAGCTGCAAGCAACACAAAAGTTCAGATCATTTCATATTGTCAACATAAAGCTTTCGTCACTTGTGCACTTACATGTTTTCTCCAAAGACATACATAAGACAAGTAAACGTCAAGAAACTTTGAACACAAGCACCTTCAAAGATTGGAGCTGCGTTTAAGGCTAAAAATACCAGAACGACGCCTGCTGTCTGCTGCTGTGGGTTACTGCTCTGTGTGTGTTTGTGTGTGTGTGTGTGTGTGTGTGTGTGTGTGTGTGTGCACGATCGGACTCACCCAGTGCAGCCTTGTGTTCTTGTGAATGCGCCAGGGAGTACGGGGGAGGAGGGGAATCTGCACACACAAAAACAGACAAGAATCAGTGACAAAGATCCAAGTTTGAACTGGACAGTTGAGACACACACACTTATCCCTGTGCTATAAGTCTGGAGACCTGTTTGATCGGCACAGACAGCGCAGGTAGGTTTGCATTGTTCAAAGGGTCCCCTTGGAGCACACTCTATACTGTTAGAGGAGGATCTGTCATTTAAATAGAAGCATGTTTGTACTGATCCTAAGGCAGTCTGTAATTAAAGTTCAAGTTTGGGTTTAATACAAACACTGAGAATCCATTGAACATGCTATTTTGCTGCTTTCGAAAATTGAGCTGTTTCCTTTGTATAACTTCACACAATTTCTATACATGTCTGACCTTTAGGCCTGTCTGTCTGTACACAAACCACAGTCAGATTTTCTACAGAGCAGCAGACTCCCCCAACACTTTTACAAAGCCAAACGTGATGAGCCAAATCTCCAAGCTCTCCTAAAGAACCCGTTTCACAAAATTGATAGAGCATAAACATAGCCTACATATAGTATGAATTCTCCTTTTGTTGAACTGTTTTGTTTTTTTTCTGTGCACTGCAGCGCATAGAATGCAGTGGTTTAGTCCCTCCAGCAGTGTGCTGTGGTCGGTGCTGCGGCCCCTTTAAGAGCAGAGCCAGTAATTGCTGGAGTCCTCAGTCAGATACCCAGAGCGTCAGTCTGGCGCCAGCGCTATGCAAACTGTATATTATCGGCACTCCTTCACCTAAATAACAAGAGGAGAAAAAAAGGCCCCAGTGCAACTTGAGAGCGACTTTCAATTGGATGATGTGGGAAGCAAAGTTTTGCACAGATTCAAATGTGTGTAATGTGTTTGGTATGCCAAAAGACAAACTAAATCACAGCCTACAGGGAGCAAAGTTACGCAGAGTTAGGGGCCCGCTCATAAACCGTGGCGCGGGCAGTGAATGCAAATTAAAGGACACCGTGGCGCGTGTGGTACAGGGACGGAGACAGAGGAGTGTGAGGTTCTATGATGTGTTCATTCAGCCCCGGGCTAACACATGCAAATGCTGCAGAACATGCCGTATGGCCAAGCTCCTGAGACGAGACACTGGATAAAACATGTAGCTTATGTTTCTGAGGTAAAAACAAAACAATTTAATAAGTTCTTCAGCCCCTTTGTGCCCCCCTGCTGCGCGCTCCTCACCTGGCGCGCACACTCGGCTGTAGTGGTACGGGTTGCAGCACACCTTGGTGCCGTGCGCGTCCCCGTGGCTCTGACAGAAGCACAGCGCTTTGAGCCTCTCCGAAGGCTGCAGGTCGCTCCACCTGAACGTTCTGCACGTGACAAACTGCGGGGAGCCAAGCTGCGGCCCCAACCGAAGGTCCAGGTCGGGCACCAGCACGCACTCCCCGGGCGCGCCCCCCCTACTTTCCACGGCCCGCAGTAAGGTATCCAGACTCTGCTCCGTGAGTCTTTTGAGGAACCCATGTGTGGCACCGACCAGGCCCTGCTCAGCGCACTCCGGTCCGGCCTCGTCTTGTGTGGGAGTCCGTAGGCAGCAGTCCCCTAACAGGCAGCACGTTACGCGCCGCTGAACGCACATGGCACCTCGATCGTCTTCTTGCTCCTCGTCGTCCCTGTCGCCGTACTCCGTCACATGCCCCGGTTCCGCGTGGGTCACCAGCCGCCGTTCTCCATATGGTCCGCCGCGCGTGCCATCAGCCTGCGAGGCTCCATCCCGCGCGCCGCTGTCGCTGACCACACGGCTTCTCCAGAGTCGCCGTACAAGAGACGCACGTTTCGTCTTGAACATAGACAACCTACACAGTCCTCCACATGGATTAGACCTGTCGCCCCACGCTCTGCCTGTGTGCACGGCGCGCACAGATCGCGCCGTGGGGGCTCGCAGTGTGATGGGTGTCCGACAGCATTAGACAGAACCCACAGAGTCACGCATATGCGGCGTTAAAGAGCCCCGGAGCCCGCTATACTGGCTACATGCAGCCAGCGCTCAGTGTGCCGCGAGAGCGATCACAATCAGCGCACAAGTTTGAGAAGCTGCTCCATAACTCCGTGGAAATCCCACAGACAGTCCCCGGACCATAGTTAGACTCAAGCGGGATCGGTTTACATTCACCCACAGCGAAAACACACGCGCGTAGTCCAAAACTTTCTCCACTTAATGAAGCTGCACTTTCCGAAGCCTCCCTCCGACCCGTGTGCTCGGTGTCTTTGAGTGGCCGCGGTAATCCTGTTAAGGCGCGGAGATGTGGAGACCTGGGGCTAAACTCCAGCACGGGTTCCGTGCTCACAAGTAGTTTTAAAGAGAACAGAAATGACTCCAGTATCCACTCCCCCACAGTCCCCACGGACACTCACCGCTCCGGACGCACGCGCACAGCTCCACACATGCATGCACGCACACACGTGCGCGCGCAGTGTCAAAGCGTCGCCGCTGAGCTCCACCGGCAGGCCAGGCCGGTCACAATAAGACACTTCCGGGAAACAGTATGAGACAAACCTTCATGTTGGGAGACTGGCATTAGACCGGTGTCACAAACACAACAGCCACTGCGGGAATATTAGGCCTTTGCTATTTTAAATTCAGTGCACAAGTCCTAAGATGCAAACCAAATCACAGCTGTAGAAGAGATCTCTTTTTGCTTATGATGAACAGGTCCCTTTGGTTAAGACAACATGACTGAAGTTGTTTTGTATTTCATCTAATATTTTGTATTTCATCTAATATTCATCTAATATTCCTTAAACACATTTCAAACAAATTTACACAGGCTAATAGGCACACTTATTAAGTAGCCTATTTTTGATAGTATAAATTGGCCTTTAAAAGTGTCTAGTTTGGTCCAGAGTTACAGAACAGAATGAAAACAGTAAACTCGATATCATCATAGAGAAACTCGCCTTTATTGTGGACAGGCCTGTTTCCTGTGAGCGCGGGCCACAGCGGGCTTGACGCTCTCTCCCCGGACTCTCGGTCTGCGGGCCCCAGAGGGAAGCTGAGGAGCCATTGGTTGGTTCCCGCCATCATGTGCCAGTCTAGACACTTTGGCGGCTGGGAGCCGCACTGATTGTTGCGCAAACACGGTTTCAAGTTTCTGAACTCGTAAAGACGCCACATCCTGCTCTGAGCTATCTCCCCGGGATTCTGCAAAGCGACGAGATCGAGGACAGCGCACTACGGGACAGCACGGGGCACCACGGGCCTCGAGGGACTCCACCGTGGGACTTTCTCCTGTTTTTTCCCGGTGGAAGCGCTCTTAAGTCTGCAGGGTGCACGCATTAAACCAGCCACTCTAACCTAATCAGAACAGACTCTGGACTCTTTTTCTACGTGCAATAGGAGACTAGTGAATCTTTTTTTTTTTTTTTTTTTTTTTTTAGATTTTGAGCACTTCTTTACAACTTTTATGCTGCTTGGACTGAATTATTATTATTATTATTATTATTATTATTATTATTATTATTATTATTATTATTATTGTTGTTGTTGTTGTTGTTGTTGTTGTTATAACAAAGATTGTGCCTTATTGAAGTTATTCTGGGTTGGTGTTATTATTAATTAAACCATCAGCATTGAAAGCTCATCATTTTTAAAGAAGGTCATTAATTATTTGTAAGATGATGCACTTGGGGACATTAGGCCAGGTCTTAGTGAACTCTTTGGTCCTGGGTGCAACTCCATGCCTCAGTGTGCCACCATCACACTCATTAGTCATTTAAAGGTGACATTGCAGTTTCAGTTGGATTTTAGAGAATCTCATTCATGATAGAGAATACACATACATTCACATACCTTCTCCTAAACTGTTCTGGTTTAACACAAGTCCCTGGCCCTGAGGGTGACTGAGGTACAGAGGGGGTTTAGGGTCACTCAGTTTGGAATGAACTCTGGTCAATCCCTGTGTTCTGTTGCTTTTTAGAGACATTTTGCAGATATCTCATCGCAGGCTGCATCTCCTCCTCCAAACAGTGTCACTACACAATCTGCTGTCAATTAACCATGCTTTAAGCTTTACCAGCTACTGCCCCACACTGGCTCTCTTTGGCACAGTTATAATTAATGGCAAAGTGCGATTCCAGTTTTGTAAACAAAATCTCAATTGTACCTGAATTCTACTTAATCATAAGGCTGATCAGGCCTTAATTAGGCCCGAGCCTGGGACTACGTCCCGGCGAGGGACTCATTAAAACCGCGTCCGGAGCATGGAAAATGGCAAAAATCAAGTAGTAAACACGCCCCGACATGGAAGTGAGTGGTGTCAAAAATTAGAACTCGACGAGCTCACAAAAGACCCCGAGGAAAAATAACAAAAGACGACTCGGTAGTGCCACCTCAAACTTTGATTTTCATGGGGCCAATGGGAGCCCAACTCGGAAAAAAGTCAACGTAAAAATCTGAAACTCACATCAAAAAATAGAACATGTCAGGACATGACAAAAATGATATTATGGCCCCACCCTAAAATATACAGGAAGTCGGCCATATTGGATCAAACCAGGGAATGACAAAAGTGCATACCCTCGCATTCAGGACATTTTCTCGCAGTTTTAATCACAAGCACTTCAAATTTGGCCAAATCCCACTAAACCCATGTGTGATTAAAGATTATCAATTACATTTTGAATATGACTTTGGGTGTGGTGAGGGTGAATTTTCAACAAAATTGCAAATTTTGGAATATTTCAAAAATATATTTCTCTTTCACACATTTTTTGTTGGGAAAACGCTAATACAGCGTTTATGCACATTTGTGAGCTGAACGCAATAATATGCAAATCAAGGCACTCTCTTACAAAATGGCTCTCTAGCGCCCTCTTCAAATTTCATTTTCAAAAATTCATAGAAGACAATCGATTTGTCGTGGACGTGTGAAAAAATTCACAGGGGCCTTATTTGTGATGGGGAACAATGTGAGAAAGTCACATGACTGTAGCTGTTATGGTTTAGGAGAAAAATAATGGGTGGAAAATGCATTTCCATTATTAGGCCCGAGCCTGGGGCTCCGTCCCAGCGAGGGACTCATTAAAACCGCGTCCGGAGCGTGGAAAATGGCAAAAATCAAGTTGTAAACATGCCCCGACATGGCAGTGAGTGGTGTCAAAAACTAGAACTCGACGAGCTCTAATTGTCACAAAAGACCCCGAGAAAAAATATCGAAAGACGACTCGGTAGCGCCACCTCAAACTTTGATTTTCATGGGGCCAATGGGAGCCCGACTCGGAAAAAAGTCGACGTAAAAATCCGAAACTCACATAAAAAAAATAGTACATGTCGGGACATGACAAAAATGATATTATGGCCCCGCCCTAAAATGTACAGGATGTCGGCCATATTGGATCAAACCTGGGAACGACAAAAGTGCACACCCTCGCATTCTCAAACCCGGGAACGACAAAAGTGCACACCCTCGCATTCAGGACATTTTCTCGCCCAGTTTTCATCACAAACACTTCAAATTTGGCCAAATCCCTCTAAACCCATGTGTGATTAAAGATTATCAATTACATTTTGATTATGACTTTGGGTGTGGTCAGGGTGAATTTTCAACAAAATAGCAAATTTTGGAATATTTCAATAAAATATTTGTCTTTCACACATTTTTTGTTGGGAAAACGCTAATACAGCGTTTATGCACATTTGTGAGCTGAACGCAATGATATGCAAATCAAGGCACTCTCTCACAAAATGGCTCTCTAGCGCCCTCTTCAAATTTCATTTTCAAAAATTCGTAGAAGACAATCGATTTGTCGTGGACTTCAGAAAAAATTCACAGGAGCCTTATTTGTGATGGGGCACAATGTGAGAAAGTCACATGACTGTAGCTGTTATGGTTTAGGAGAAAAATAATGGGTGGAAAAAAAATTTCCATTATTATTATACTTACCGCTTTGAAGTCATTTTTGACCCCCTGAACGTTAACGAAAAGTCAATTTTATTGGACCCAAAATTCAAGGTTGGCGAAAAATTTATTATTTTGATGAAAAATTAATGTTTCAAAATGACTCCATAGCGCCACCTCAAAATTTGAAATACATTACGTCAATGAGAGACCTTTTTCATCGTAGACAAATGAAATTTGGTACAAACATAGAACATGCCAAGACAAGTAAAAAATTATATTATGGCCCCACCCTAAACCCTACAGGAAGTCGGCCATTGTGGTCGGAACCCCATTTTTTCAAAATTTTCCCTCTCACATTTGGATTTTTTGCGCCGTGGATTTTCATTTAAGAAACTTGCAAATTGGTCAAAATTAACGGGCCCTAGTGGGGATTATACAGAGCTGTCTTTGATTTTTCTACATCATAAAATGTGGGTGTGGCCAGCAATCAAAGAAAAAAACAATTTTTTGAAGTGTTAAAATGCGCATAACTCACACATGCAGTGTCCTATTTCCTGGCATTAATATACATTTTGTTGAAGATTTTGATCTGCACGAAATGATATACAGATTGTATGTCAGAATTTTTTTTGCCCCACAGCGCCCCCTTGAACTTTTGAATTGTACCAAAAAAATTACTTTGACGTAAACATTTGAAATTCGACATGGACATTTGGCTTGGCAAACTGAACAAAAAAGCCAATGACAACATACCTCTATTTGCAATTATGTTACCGTGGTAACATAATAAATGTGTCATTGAAATGAATGAGGTTCAGAGTACTGGACTTTGTTGTAGACTAAATAGATGCTCTACACTCATCAAACTATGGCCTACAATTCAAGATTAGCAAAAAATTTTGTATTTTGATGTGCAAAAAAATTAACATAACAAAATGACTCAATAGCGCCACCTCAAAATTTGAAATACATTGCAGCAATGAGAGACCTTTTTCATTGTAGACAAATGAAATTTGGTACAAAGATAGAAGATGTCAAGACAAGTAAAAAATTATATTATGACCCCACCCTAAATCCTACAGGAAGTCGGCCATTTTGGGCGGAACCCCATTTTTTCAAAATTTTACCTCTCACATTTTGATTTTTTGCGCCTTGGATTTTCATTCAAAAAACTTGCAAATTGGTGAAAATGAACTAGACCCATGTGGGATTATAGGGAACTTTCTTGGATTTGTCTACATCATAAAATGTGGGTGTGGCCACCCTTCAAATTAAAAAGCAATATTTTGAAGTGTTAAAGTATGCATAACTCACACATGCAGTGTCCTATTTCCCGGCATTAATATACATTTTGATTAAAATCTTGATCTGCACGAAATGATATACAATTTGCATATGTCAGAATTTTTTTTGCTCCACAGCGCCCCCTTGAACTTTTGAATTGGACCAAAAAAATTACTTTGACGTAAACATTTGAGATTCGGCAAGGACATTTGGCTTGGCAAACTGAACAAAAAAGCCAATGACAACATACCTCTATTTGCAACTATGTTACCGTGGTAACATAATAAATCTGTCATAGACATGAATGGGGTTCAGAGTACTGGACTTTGTTGTAGACTAAATAGATGCTCTACACTCATCAATCTATAGCCTAAAATTCAAGATTGTCAAGAAATGTTGCATTTTGATGTTCAAAAAAATTTACATATCAAAATGACTCAATAGCGCCACCTCAAAATTTGAAATACATTGCGGCAATGAGAGACCTTTTTCATCGTAGAAAAATGAAATGAGCTACAAACATAGAACATGTCAATACAAGTAAAAAATTGAATTATGACCCCACCCTAAACCCTACAGGAAGTCGGCCATTGTGGGCGGAACCCAATTTTTTCAAAATTTTACCTCACACATTTGAATTTTTTTCGCATTGGATTTTCATTCAAGAAACTTGCGAATTGGTCAAAATGAACTAGACCCATGTGGGATTATAGACTACTCTTCCTAGTTTTTTTAAGTTATAAAATGTGGGTGTGGCCAGCCTGCAAAGAAAAAAGCAATATTTTGAACTATTAAATTGCGCGTAACTCACACATGAAGTGTCCTATTTCCCGGCATTAATATACATTTTTTTCTAAATGTGGATCTGAACACATACATATACAATTTGCGTAGGTCAGACAATGTATTGCTCCACAGCGCCCCCTTGAACTTTTGAATTGGACCAAAAAAATTACTTTGACATAAACATTTGAAATTTGGCACGGACATTTGGCTTGGCAAACTGAGCAAAAAAGACAATGAGAACATACCTCTGTTTGCAACTATGTTACCGTGGTAACATAATAAATGTGTCATTGAAATGAATGGGGTTCAGAGTACTGCACTTTGCTGTAGACTAAATAGATGCGCTACACTCATGAAACTATGGCCTAAAATTCAAGATTGGCAAAACAAGTTGTATTTTCATGTGGAAAAAAATTAACGTATCAAAATGACTCCATAGCGCCACCTCAAAATTTGAAATACATTACGGCAATGAGAGACCTTTTTCATCGTTGACAAATTAAATTTGGTACAACCATAGAACATGTCAAGACAAGTAAAAAATTATATTATGACCCCACCCTAAACCCTACAGGAAGTCGGCCATTGTGGGCGGAACCCCATTTTTCCAAAATTTTACCTCTCACATTTGGATTTTGTGCGCCTTGGATTTTCATTCAAGAAACTTGCAAATTGGTCAAAATGAACTAGACACATGTGGGATTATAGGGAACTGTCTTGGATTTTTCTACATCATAAAATGTGGGTGTGGCCACCAATCAAAGAAAAAAGCAATATTTTGACATGTTAAAGTGAGCAAAACTCACAGATGCAGTATCCTATATCCCGGCATTAATATACATTTTGTTCAAAATCTTGATCTGAGTGAATAGATATGCAATTTACACATATCAAATATTACATTGCTCCACAGCGCCCCCTTGAAAATTTTAAATGGCATGTAAAAAAAATACTTTGTCACAAACATTTGAAATTTGGCATGAACATCCCTATTCCTATACTGAACAAAAAAGTCAACAACACCATACCTCTATTTTGAAAGGTGTTGCCATGGCAACGTCTGACATTTCTCATTGAAATACATGGGCTGTGGTTAACTGGGATGAAAAATAATTACTTTGTCATAGACCATTGAAATTTGGTACACATATTCCGCTCATCATACTGAACAAAAAAGCCAATAAAGACATACCTCTATTTCCAACCGTGCGGGCGTGACAATATCATAAATGCTCTCATTGGAATGAATGGAGTAGTATTACTTAGTCGCTGATTTTGGGGGGAGGGGCGATGTAAGCGGGAACGAAAGGCAGGATCTTCACTGTGGCATGTACCCCGCGGTCGCAAGGGATGGCGAGGGCCTTTATCACTGCTTGCAGTTTTAATTAGGCCCGAGCCTGGGACTCCGTCTCGGCGAGGGACTCATTAAAACCGCGTCCGGAGCATGAAAAATGGCAAAAATCAAGTAGTAAACACGCCCCGACATGGCAGCGAGTGGTGTCAAAAATTAGAACTCGAGGAGCTCTAATTGTCACAAAAGACCCCGAGAAAAAATAACGAAAGACGACTCGGTAGCGCCACCTCAAACTTTGATTTTCATGGGGCCAATGGGAGCCCGACTCGGAAAAAAGTTGACGTAAAAATCCGAAACTCACATCAAAAAATAGTACATGTCGGGACATGACAAAAATGATATTATGGCCCCGCCCTAAAATGTACAGGAAGTCGGCCATATTGGATCAAACACAGGAATGACAAAAGTGCACACCCTCGCATTCAGGACATTTCCTCGCACAGTTTTCATCACAAACACTTCAAATTTGGTCAAATTCCACTAAACCCATGTGTGATTAAAAATTATCAATTACATTTTGATTATGACTTTGGGTGTGGTCAGGGTGAATTTTCAACAAAATCGCAATTTTTTGAATATTTCAATAAAATATTTGTCTTTCACACATTTTTTGTTGGGAAAACGCTAATACAGCGTGTATGCACATTTGTGAGTTGAACGCAATGATATGCAAATGAAGGCACTCACACAATTGCTCAATGTGCTAGCTGCTTTGCTAACTGCTTACTCTACTGACCACTAACTGCGCTAACCATTCACTCTACTAACTGCTCACTCTGCTGACCACGCTGCTAACTGCTTACTCTGCTTATTCTGCTGACTGCTCACTGTGCTAACTACTCTGCTAATTGCTCACTCTTCTGACTGCTCACGCTGCTGACTATTCACTCTGCTGACTGCTCACTGTGCTTGACTGCTCACTCTGCTGCCTGCTCACGCTGCTAACCACTCACTCTGCTGACTGCTCACTCTGCACTTCAGTTACAATGAAAGCAAAACTTACTGGAGCTTCAGTCTCTAGCCTTAGTGTGGCAGAGAGCAAACAACTTCTAACAGTTTGTAGAAAGTCTAAAACTCAAATACCCAGTGCAAATGTGATGACTTTATGTATTTCTACTGAAATTGTCAGTTTTAGAGCTTATGCTAAATTAATAGAAGCATCTAAACATCTCGTAGGCACTGTTTGCGCATATTCAATTTAGCACACTTTGAGTTATCTGTGTTCACTCTGCTGACCACTCACTCTGATCATATTAAGTCAGAATCACGGGAAACTCATCTGCATGCCCCTTCTTGATACCTGAAGTGCAAAAACTTCCAGCTTTTTTTTTGTTTGTGCGTGGAGCTTCTGTATTTCCCTACCCCTTATGTGTCTAAACTTCTACTGAAGTGTACTGCTATCACTCCAACACAGAACTGTTCTACTAACCTGAATGATGAATATCACAGCAACCACTGAACCATGTCACTGGCATTCTTCCCATCTCAACACTGTCCTTGGGGCAAAAAGCCACGATGCAGATTTCTGCTGTGTCAGGTTTTGTTTTACTTTTGTGGCTCTTGTGCTTTAGAGCCTTGGCCTCTACGTGGACTTAATATTAAAGTATAAATACAGATCATTTGAATGTATTTATTGTAAACATTGATCTAAAATGGCCTGAAAACACAAACTGGTCCATGGCTGCCCTGTTGAAACTCTGCTGTTGGAATTTCATCATAACAAACAGGAGTTTTGAAAAATTACTATGCAACATTTTTGAAAGGTTTTGTATGATGCTGAGCACACAAGTTTTAAATAGACTGTATAGTCAAACATGCATGAATCAATCAAAAATACAACTTAGAGTGAGAGTTAAAATATTAAATAAGATAAGATATGCCTTTATTAGTCCAGTGGGGAAATTCCAGTATTGCACCCGCACAGTTAAAGAACAGAAGGAAAATGGTACATGCAATAAAACAAGATAATAGATAAATAGCTGAAAATAATTTTAAAAATAGACTTAAAAATAAACTAAAAATAGACTCTAATGTAACGTCTCTGTTAAGTGACTTGAGTATTGCATATAGGTATGGTTGAATGACACATGTTCAGTGTTGACAGTGTTCATTGTTCAGTCTGACAGCAGCAGGAAGGAAAGACCTCGTTCACACAGCGAGGGTGAATCAGTCTGTCACTGAAGCTGCTCTCCAGGGCAGACAGAGCGTCCTGCAGGGGGTGAGACTCATGGCCCAGCATAGAAGTGACCTGCACTGAGTCCAGAGGACAGCCCAGGACGGAGCTGGACTTCTTGATGACTTTGTCCAGCTTCTTCCTCTCCCTCTCTGTGATGCTGCTGTTCCAGCAGACCACACCGTACAGAATGGCTGATGCCACCACAGAGCCATATATATGACATATGTACATGCTGCCTAACACTAGTGCAGATGCTGAGCTTCGGCAGCAGCCTGTATGACACCATGTTGGTCTCATAAATCCTTTGATAATACGATTCACTTCAAATGCACCATGCTCTAAGTCTTGCTGCATATCCACCTGACATCCCTCCGCCTCATCTGTCAGTCAAACGGTCAACGCACTTAGATATGTGTGCTTTATTTACAAACTGCACTAAAAAAAAGGCAGGCAACCATGAATGACAGCAACAATAAAGTCAAGTCAGCCGTGTATACTCAATGACCTTCTTTGCCTATCTCACTGTGATGGCTCTACAGTTCTCAATTGCCCATTAATGGCCCATTTTGATGCCTACTGCCCTAAACACCTTGAAGGCCTTACCTGATGGCCCACCATACAAACAGAGGCTGCCTTTTATTACAAACCTTGAAGCTGATTAGTCTCTGGGGGGAAAATGCTGAATACATATTCATCAAGTCCGACTCCAGCACACTCAAGCTGTGTATTAATAATTCCTCTTATTCATGTTGCACTCTCTCCTCCACTTATGGGACTGTCAGGCTCATTGCCCTGTTTACTGTATTTTCCAGACTACACGTTGCTCCGGAGTATAAGTCGCACCAGCGAAAAATGTGTAATAATGAAGAAAAAAACATATATAAGTCGCACTGAACTGTAAGTCGCATTTTTGGCGAAATTATTATTTTATTATTACCTGCTCATATTATTATTATTATTTTACAAAATCCAAGACCAACAACAGACATTTCATCTTTAAAAGGCAAGTTGTAATAATAACAATAAAATAGACAACAACAGGCTGAATAATAGCACAATATTTTAACATAACACATAGACAACTGTCTGGTATGATTACATAAGATATCAACAGTTAATGAGCTACGCTACGCTAACGTAACATATACCCATCCCCCAGGACCTGTTTGCCATGGGTGACCCTAACACATTGTCCACAAACACCAGAGACATGAGAATTCTTTTCACTGATGTTTACTGTGGTGTTACTTCATCACAGTTTACACCGTAGAACTAGCAAACACATAAAATTTAACATAATATCTAGCTCATATTACATACATATATATATATATATATATATATATATATATATATATATATATATATATATATATATATATATATATATATATATATATATATATATATATATATACATATACAGTACACACAAAATTGCATATGAATGCATAGAAAATATATATACCACTTTAGCCTGCTAGTAAACAAACCGGTGAACCAAAAACTTACATTTTACTTGACTTCACATTAGCGTAAAAGGCTAAACAGGAAATAATTTTCGTGAATAGTTTCTTAACTTGACTTATGATAAACTAAACATTTGCAATATTGTTCCAAATGAAAAAATTATCACATTTATGATCTTATAAATTAAAGAGAAATAAATAAAGGCAAATTAAATATGAAATGTATAAAAGAAACAAGTCCAGTAAATTTTTGTACAGATATTTAAAACACAACAGCACCATCTACTGGTCAAACAATTGAACTGTAACATGTATAATCAACGGTTACCTAACACATGTACATGAAGCATAAACAGCGAACAGAATACGTGTCTGGTATGTTAAAGTAAGATATTAACAGTTAATCAGATAACTAAATCATAAAAAAACAAGCTAACAAGTTTACTCTTGATCTCACTCCAAATCACTAAATCCATTGAATTCTTCATCCTTGGTGCCACTTCTGAATAACTCTGCCTGCTCTGGAGGCAGAGTTTGGAAAAAGATGGTTGCTCCGTGGAGGGGTGTGAATGCGGAGTCCAAGAGAGGAAGTGGGTATTTGTTTTTTACTGTGATGTTGTTAAGCCCCCTATAGTCTATGCAAGGACGTAGTGTCTTGTCCTTTTTAGTTACAAAAAAGAATCCTGCACCAACTGGGGAGGAGGATGGGTGGATGATACCAGCGGCCAGTGAATTCCGGATATATTCATCCATAGTTTCGCGTTCGGGTTTGGACAAATTATATAGGTGACTAGACGGTAAGGGGGCAACTGGCAGGACATCAATAGAACAGTCATAAGGCCGGTGTGGGGGCAACGAGAGCGCCTTACTTTTACTAAACACCTCCTGGAGGTCATGGTACTCCACCGGAACAGCTGAGAGATTTGGGAGGTCCGAGGCGGGACCGAGGTCAGCCCTGTCACCCGGAGGGTGACAGGGCTGACTGCAGACACTGGGCGTAGCAAGTGGGGCTCCAGCCTGATACTTTTCTCCGGACCCAGTCAAAAACAGGATTGTGCATCTGCAACCATGGGTAACCCAGGACCAACGGCGATGAGGGTGTGGACAGGACGTGGAAGCGACGAACCTCGCGGTGATTCCCATATAAGACGAGTGTTATAGGCTCGGTGACCTGAGTCACACGGGCGAGGAAGCGTCCATCTAGTGTCCGTGCATCGAGGGGGTGTTCCAGGACCTCCAGTTTAATTCCACACTGCTCCGCAAGCTGTTTGTCAATAAAATCCTCCTCGGACCCAGAATCGACGAGGGCTGCAACAGGTAAAGTATCCGTGTGAAGACACAGGGTAGCATTCAACAAAAGTCAATTGTTCCTTTCTGGGATGTGAGACTGACCCACCAGTACTCCCATTGCTACTGGCGGGTTCCCCCTTTTGGCCGAACCGGGCAACCAGCAATGAAATGTCCCTGCTCACCACAGTAGAGACACTCCCCCGCCAGGCGGCGACGTCGGCTACATTCCTCAGTGGCCACGCTGGTCCGGCCTAGCTGCATTGGCTCCTCCGGAGGCAGCGGGGAAACACGTGTCTCTCGCGGGGCCAGCGACCGGTTTCTCTCCCTCTGCCGCATCTGCAGCCGGTTATCAATCCGGTGGGCCAATGAAATGAGAGACTGTAAATCCGGGGAATCCCGATCCGATCTCAGGAAACCAACTCATCCTTTAAATGTTCGTTAAGTCCCTTTAAAAAAGCAGCCCGCAGCGCACTGTCTGTCCAATCAACCTCTGGTGCTAGCGTCCAAAACTCTATGGAGTAATCCGCTACGGACTGGCGCCCCTGGGCGAGACTTAACAGGCGGGCAGCCGCATCCGCTTGGTAGTGTGGGTGATCGAAAACCAGTTTAAAAGCCGACACAAAGTTTTCATAGTTCAGATTGTCCAGAGCCGTGTTAAACAGCCGCGCCTCCGCCCACTGGAGTGCCCTTCCCCTAAGCGGACGCAGATGTATCGTATTTTAGCGGCGTCAGAGTCAAAACGGGCAGGGCACTCCTGGAACAAAAACATACACTGGAACAAAAATCCCCGGAATAGTCCGGGCTGACCTGAGTAGGGGTCGGGGTCCATGCCCCTCGACTGCGGGGAACGTGGCAGTGGCACAGTTCCAATGGCGGCAGCAGCGGGGTCGGAGGCGAGGCGACGAGGAGAGACTTGACCGGCCAGCTGGGACACTTGTTGAGTAAGAGTCTGGTTATAGTCCAACAGAGTCCGGAGGGACTGGTCGTGCTGCCCAATAATCACTTCGTGGTGGGAAAAGGCGTGGCGCAGCGCCTGATCCGGTCCCGAGTCTGCTTGGTCCATTTTTGGCCAGACCGTTCTGTCGTAACGGTGGGTGTAGCGGACCAAAGACGTGCAGGACTCGGGACAGGTTTACAGTGTTTTATTTACAGTTAGTGAAAGGTTCAGTCTTAATAGTTCATGTAACACACACAGGGAGCGGGAGGTGAACCAGATGGGAGTGGTGCCGAGCAGGGACGGGAAACCAGGACCGAGACGAGGACAGGTTCAGGGTGAGACCAGAGCATGCCAGGCAGAGATGTCCAGAGCGGGCACGAAGACAGCCAGGGATGGTCCAGAGAGCGGGAGACAGGGCCGGAGACGGGAAGCAAGTCGGAGACCAAGATGGGGCGAATAGATAGATAGATAGATAGATAGATAGATAGATAGATAGATAGATAGATAGATAGATAGATAGATAGATAGATAAAACTTTATTAATCTCCAAGGGAGAAATTCAGGTGTCCGGCAGCAAACACACACTTGCACAAACACACACAATAATAACAGTAGAAACAATAAAATATTACTATCAATAGTATAAAGTACTCGTCATATAGAAATTAGAGTTCCTATCAGGCAGATCTGTTTAACAGCTTCTCTGTGCAGACATAGTGTCATGCAAGGGATGTCTGGAATTGTCCAGGATGCCCTGCATTAAAGCCCTCATCCTCTTCTCATCCACAGCTCCCACAGAGTCCACCCTCCTCCCGATCACAGATGCACACTTCTTTATCAGTCTGTCCAAACGATTGCAATCCTTTGTGGTTATACTGCCACCCCAACAGACAACACCATAGAAGACAGCACTTGCCACAGCAGACTGATAGAAGAGGAACAACATGTCAGCACACACATCAAAAGACCTAAGCTTTCTTAGGAAAAACAGCCTACTCTGTCCTTTCCTATACAGAGCCCGAGCCTGCTCTGACCAGTCCAGTTTGTGGTCAAGGTGCACACCCAAGTACTTATAGGTGTCAACCACCTCGATCCTTTCTTCGTCAATGATCACTGGTTGGTGGTCGGGCTTCCTACCAAAGTCAATGATCCTGATGAATCCTTTGTCTTTGAGGTGTTCAACGTAAGACCATTATCCCTGCTCCAGAAGGTGAATCTGGTGATGAGCTCCCTGTACTCACTCTCGTTTCTTCCCTTTACACACGCCACAATAGCGGTGTCATTCGAGGACTTCTGGACATGACAAGCTGCAGATGTATAGGCAAAGTCAGCAGTGTAAAGTTGTGAAGAGAAAGGGCAATAGTACAGTTCCCTGTGGTGTACCGGTGTTGCTTGTCAGTATCCCAGATACACAGTCACCCAGCCGGACATACTGTGACCTGAGAGTCAGATAGTTGTGGATACAGCGAACAAAAACAGGATCCACTCCCATCCTCTCGAGCTTCCCCTTCAGCAGCTGAGGATGGATTGTATCAAAGGCACTTGTGAAGTCAAAAAACATCAACCTCACATAGCCATCAGCCCCATCCAGAAAGGAGAGCACCCTATGGACCATTTACAGGATTGCATCATCCACTCCCATGCTGTCCTGATAGGCAAACTGAAGGGGGTCCAGTGCCCTCTCCACCTGAGGTTTGAGCCGCCGGAGTAGCAGCCTCTCAAAAGTCTTCATTATAACTGATGTTAGGGCAACTGGTCTGTAGTCCTTCATCCCTGCAGGTCTTGTCACCTTGGGCACTGGGACAAGGCATGAGGTCTTCCACAAGGCAGGGACACATCCAGTTTGAAGACTCTTGTTGAAGATGGTGTGAAGAGGCACAGCCAACTCCGAGGCACATTCTCTCAGCAGCCAAGGTGATATTCCATCAGGACCAGCAGATTTCCGACTGTGGAGCCTCCTGAGCTCAATACGCACCTCATCCACCCTGATGGATGGCACGGCATCAGGGGTGGAACAGGTGCCACTGCCAGGTGGAGCAGAGGAGCCAGTAACAGCAGCATAGATGGAGGGGCTGCCGCTGGATGGAGACGAGGAGCCAGTCACAGCAGCAGAGGTGGAGAAGCCGCCGCTGAATGGAGTAGAGGAGCTGGTCACAGCAGCAGAGGTGGAGAAGCCGCCGCTGGATGGAGTAGAGGAGCTGGTCACAGTAGCAGAGGTGGAGAAGCCGCCGCTGGATGGAGTAGAGGAACAGGTCACAGCAGCAGAGGTGGAGAAGCCGCCGCTGGATGGAGTAGAGGAGCAGGTCGCAGCAGCAGAGGCAGAGGTGGAGGAGCCGGTCACAACAGCAGAGAAGGAAGAGCCACTGATGGTTGGACATGGGTGAGTGTGTGCTAAGTCAAACCTGTTGTAAAAACGGTTGAACTCATCCACCATGACCACATCACCAGGCACAGTACATCCCTTCTCCTTAAAGCCAGTAATGGCTCTCATGCCCTTCCACACCTCCCGGGTGTTCCTATTCTGCAGCTTCCTCTCAAGCCCAGATTTATATTCCCTCCTGGCACGCCTTATGGCTCTTCTCAGATCATGTTGAACCACCCTTGCTTTGCACCGATCACCAGCCTTAAAAGCCTGCTTCTTCAGATTTAACAGGTGCTTCGTATTGCTTTTGATCTACAGCTTGTTATTGGGAAAACAGCGTACTTTTTTCAGAAGCACTGCCACATCCATGCAAAAGTTGATGTAATCAGTGACACATACCACAGCCTGATCGATGTTACTGTCACTGTCTCCCACTAATAAATCCCAGTCAGTGGATTCAAAGCAGTCCCTCAGCATACCTGCTGTCTCAGGAGTCCACTGCCTAAAAGATCTACTGATCTTAGGGAGCCTCATCATACATGGCTTATATGATGGTCTGAGCTAAATGAGGTTATGGTCAGACCTACCAAGGGGGGGCAGAGCCTCTACAGTATAGGCAGATTTTAAATTCACATAACACAGGTCCAGAGTGTTGTTGTGTCTGGTTGGACAATTCACATATTGTGTGAACCCCCCTAAGTGAGTGCTCACCTCAACGTAGTTGAAGTCCCCTGATATTTGTATGCCATTAGTATGCCCTTATTTGTATTTGTATTTATTCAGTGTGTTTATGTTGCACTTTTTCACCGAAGCAAGTTCCTAGTTTGTGAACTGTGTCTTTTTTTGTTGGTTTGTTTTAACAGTATAATATAATGTAACTTGGTGTAAAAGTATTCAAAGTGTTTAGAATACAGTACTTGGTATTTGATTGCGCCATGCAATAGAATACATTACAAAACACATTTTAATGCAGGTAATCAGTATTCTGTAACTAAATACATTTTCAAAGTATTCTTTCCATTGCTGACAATAAAACACTCAAGTAGTTAGTTCTAGTATGTATGAGCCATGTAAGTTCATGACTGGACAGTCTGCCCCTCAAATGTCATCATATGGGCCTAATACTACATAAAATAAAAAAAAAAAAATAAAAAAACCCAATCCCCACTAATGCAAAGAAAAGGTACATTCGATAAAGGTTGAGCCTGAAAAAGTATCTAGCAAATATTGAACAATGAGCCAATATATTAATTATCATGACAGGCCTCACAAAGCAGAAGTTTGGGATGCTTGGAGTTTGGATGGTCATGTCAATAAATGGACCGTAGGGGTCACCATCACACAAGATGGTGAAAAGGAATAGCAAACTGCAGGGTACAGAAATAGCCACAAACACAATGAATGGTTTGAATAGTGTCTTCCCACAACTTCAACACTGATGCAGACAAGTCATCAAACATTAGACTGTAGGTGAAAGAAATAGTCAGGTAAACACCTCTGTAGCAGTAGGCCTACAAGTGGGACCAGTTGGCAAAGGTGGGTACATTTACTTGAGCAACTTTGAAAAGAAATTCTAGCAGCACACTTCTACTCCTAGTTGAGTAAAATTTTTATTGAAGTAACAGTACTCTTACTTGAGTAAATGTTGTGGTTACTCTTCCCACTGTAAGTCTACAAATGAAAAGTTTTGTCATATGAAATGATTTGAAGATTTGTTCTTGCATCACTCCTTCACATATGACTTGGTTTAGTCTCTGCATGTATTATATCATGTTTGTCCTTAAAATTACATTAACTTCAAATTATATGTTACATCCTGACAGTTACTCTTCAAGTTACTCTTACTTCAGTAGTAGTTTTCACAATTTTTTTACTCCTACTTGAGTCATTTCTTGGACTTAGTACTTTGTACTTCTACTTGAGTTGGTGTTTGAAATTGCATCTATCGCACCAGCTTAACCCCAAAAGTGAGCTAGTTTAAACTTGCTTACCCTCTATAACATAACACCAGAAATCTCCTCAGAAAGGTCTATAGCTTCTACAGTTCTGTTGTTTCTAAGTTCAGCATAATTAAATATTTTGCATGACCAAAACAGGCAGAAGTCCTGATAACAGTACTGGTATTGGTGCATCCCTTGGTGCATTCTTCTGATTGAATGTAGGTTCTATGGAGATCTACTCGCAACTGCTCAAATACTTTTAACTCTTCTTTGTACTTCTACTTGAGCAAATATTGTGAAATAATGTTATCTTACTTGAGTACAAGTTTTGCCTAATCTAATTTCCAGTGTAATTTACTAAGAACTACACAAAACACAAGACTGACTGGCTCTTTTTTTTAGATTCCATTTACTGAAAAACATTGCATTATCATTATATTATAAATCTCCACTGTCATCCAGACAGTCTTGTGCCCTCTGTTTATTACAAATGAAACATGATCATTTGTTTTGAATGAAAGAACATACAACTCTTAAGAGGGCATGAAAATATATATACAGTCTATGTTTTTTGTGATGAAGAGGTGATTTTAAAGCACTATGCAACTTTTCTGAGAGCCTGCTTGTCTCTGTGGTGATTATTAGCTCCTTATGAAAACTGTTTAGCCTAGAATGTCCCAGTATTTGGCATGAAATTCCATGAGATTCCATCCCATTGGAGATAATAAGGCAAAGTTATAGGTCAGATCCCACTCACAGTGGGAAGAATGCATGTTTATTCCAAGGTTTTTAAAGAACACCTATTGTGCTATTGAGTCTGCTCTATAGTTATAATCAATGACACCCGTGGATCATTATGTTATCATTTTAATCTAAAAATGACTTAATAAAAGAAACAACTCTGCTGACTCTGCGTTAGAAAACTATAGTGCCAATGAGAGCTGATGTTGCTGTAAACTTCATCACAACAAAGAGCTGTGCAGCTGTCAGCCTCTCATATGGATAGCTGCACAGCATGCTAGTGTTTCATGAATCACTGATTAAGAAAATAAAATTGGAGAACTAAGTATAGAGCAGTGCGTGTGTACCAATAGCAGTGAAAATGAGAGTTGATTGGCAAAATGGAGTCTTGAAAATAAGTGACTAAAGATTGCTCAAATGTGCATGAAGCGCTCCAAATACAACTGTGAGAAGCTAAATGAGAAGGAAACGACTATACCATGGTTAAAAGCTCTGAACAGTTGATTTTGCTTTAAACAATAAAACTACTATAAATGAAATACAATGGCAGATTGAACTTTAATGCTGTACTATGAAACATTCCAGGCAAAGTGAAATCCTCTCTATGAGCTACAAGTTACATAGTGCACCTTTAAACGGGCAGACCCTGACATGATAAAACATAATAATATGAGAAGTAAACTGGGCTATGAGGAACAGCAAATCAAACAGTTGGGAAAGAAGAATCCAGAGGATGGTTCGGACAGTGTTCCATGGAATAGTACACACAATAAGTTATGTGTCTCTATGGCCCTGTGTTAGATTGGATTAGTCTTGACAGTGTCAAAATCTCCTCATCTGTCTGCGCTCCTGCCGCCTCTGTTTCTTCTCATTCACCTCCTCTGGAACTGAGGGGCTTTCCGCTGTGAACCAGGGCCCAAGGAAGTTCACCCAGAGCAGGTGAAGTGCGCGGGCCGGGGCCTAAGGGCAGTGAGAGGGAGAGGACATGTGATAAAAATGTACACGCAAGTGTTAAAAGGAACTGTATGTAAGATTTTAAATTCCATACATTGGTAACACTTCAGATTAGAGTTATGAAAGAGCAGGCAACAACAAAGGACTGTGAGTGCTGGTCTTGACACATAAAAGTACCATCTACAGTAAGGCGAATAAAGATTTACAATAGTAATGATGATATGTAGGCCTGTCAAGATAATTACTATATTGAGTTATCGTTCGATACATGAGAGATGGAACAATAATTTTTTATGGTTAATATTTATTGTGGGGACTTTTTATTTGTACTAATGGAGAACATTTTGTTATAATTTCTGTTCTACGATAAGATTTGAGCTGTAGAAGGTTGAATAGATTACTAATTATACATACAAACTTATTACTTATTGTGACAGGCGATACTGTCATTTGCCATATAGAAACAAGAAATCTAAATAAATGTGATCTGTCTATGTCCCCAAATAAATGGTAAAAAGAGGCCCAATATAGTAAATCAGTACATATATTTTACTGATAACAATAAATCAGCATTAGGACTATTAATTACAAAAACATTGGTCATGACGTTCCATTTATTTATGTTATAATTTGGTGTTTTGGTTCTCAAGATTATCTAATCAGAAAGCAGACTAAGCCTCACATGAGTCTTTCATTTGTGTTGCCAATTCCACTGCTGAAATCCAGTTGGTTTAAAACTAAAAGAACTCACTCTGACCTGAATTGTCACTATCTAAACCCCAGCACCTGCAGCCAAACATGAATCAGTGCTGGAGCAGCCTCAGTGAGTGAATTATGGAGGTTCTAAGCTTTCACATGATGCATAGCCTGTCCATATACTGTGAATGACAAAAACTTTTGTGCCCTCTATCTGCAGGTTAAGGCTCTGGTAACCCAGGTGCAGCTGTGATTATAGTGCCTTTGTTAAACAGTAAAAGGACAGGCAACATACAGTTTTTATAACATACTTAGTAGAATCATTTATAAATTCCCAACTTCTTTTATAAGTAAAACTAAATGTAGCTGCATGCTGCTTTGATGACTTAAAAGCATAATAATCACCCTAGAACCAATCCTCTAGAATTGATTAGGCAGATCCAAAGAGAAAAGCTCTTACCAGAAGCCATAGATACCAGAAATACAAGGAGATGATGCTGAGCACTTGTACAATAGCTGTGAGCAAAATTACATCCTTCAGGTGCCTGCAACATCAAAACTGCATTAGCATCTTCTGCAACACACTGCACACCGGTTTACTTTGATACAACCTTATTTTATAACTATGTATGCAATAGTAGCCAGTAGTGGGTATTTACTTAACTTTTTAAAGAAATTACATTTTTTAGAGTACTTTTCTAGCAGCATACATTTACTCCTACTTGAGTAATATGTTTTGTATTGAAGTAACAGTACTCTGAGTAAAAGTTTTTGTTCCTCATTCCACAGTGACAAAAGCTTGACAATATGAAATGATTTGAACATTTGTGTTTCTTGCACTGTTCCTTCAGATATGATTAATCTCATTTTGTGTCTATACTAGCATGAGCATTATTTTGTCCTTCTAATGAAATTAACTTCCTACCCTGACAGTTACTCTTTAAGATACTCTTAACTAATACTTTTCCCAAATACCTTTTCACTCTTACTTGAGTAATTTCTTGGATTCAGGAGAGTCGATAGAGGGGGACAAAAGGGTCTATTGTCCTGGGCTCCAGGGTCTTAGGGGCCCAGTATTGGACCGCTTCCTATTAATTTATACTAGAGGGGGGCCTAAGTGAGGCTTCTTGCCCCTGGCCCCCACATTTCTACTACTACTACTTTGTACTTCTACTTGAGTAATATTAATTTGAAGTAACGTTATTTTTACTTGAGTACAACTTTCGGCTCTGATAGTAGACTACATGTAAAAAATGTTTCCACTCACTCAGCCATCCCCTGCTCCATATTCAGGTCTATGCCTCCATCTAACAGGCTGCCATCTTCAGCAAACACTGGTTTGGCCATGGATGACATTGAGCGGTAACTGCCAATGTACACAGCTAATGCAAACATCAGCAGCAGCTAGACAAGAAGAGTACAGGGAAGACAGGGAGACAGAGTAGGGAGTATTTACTGGTTAGAAAGAATCAATCATTTGTGTTCAATTTTGGATAAGCAGCATAAACTCACCCATGTCCAAAAAGAAGAGGAACCGTAGAAAATGAGAAGGTTCACAACTGCATAGATTGCCTATTGGGAAAAAGCCCAGTGTTATCTTGTGTTTGCAACAAGTAGTGTTATCACCATACTAAAATTTCAAACTTGATTTTCAATACTAAGGAATAGACTTACTTAATACCAATTCCGATAACACAAAAAATAATAACTCTCTTTTTAACATTAAATGGTAGTACTTTCTTTTGTATTACCATGTAGCCTTTTTTGTGTAATCCCTCAATTGTCCAGGTTCTATAGTTCCATAGTGGTATATGGGCGTATACTAGACTATGTGGTCTTATACTTGTAATGATACAGCTCAAGATCATTCTAAAACTATTAAGGAAAGTTTCATTTTTGTCCTGTGAATGTGACATTTAGCATCTATACTTTCTTAAATATTTAGTTTCGATACTAGTTTTAGTATTGATTACCATGTGATTTTTGATACTTTTAACAGCCCTAGAGACAAGTGGGCTTGATTACATACATTAGAAATAAATGCGAACCATGGTTAAGAGGAGTGAAGTAAACAAGTTCTGATGTAACAACAACCACTTTGTCTTTCAAATATTTACTCCAGTAATGATTTAGAAAATGTTGATCAGATTTCTAAAGTGCATGTAAATACATCAAGCCTAGTCATTGCTGGTCATCACAGTTATCAGGGTTCATTTTATGCTAGCACTGAGCTGTGCTTACATTGGCTCCGAGGATGATCCGTGAGTAGAACTGCAAAGTGCCCAAGTTCTCCTCATAGATCTGCCGCTTTCCTTTTGTGCCGACTTTACCTTTGGGCTGAATGACAAACAGAAGGGAGTTACTACAAGATACAGCATCACAGCACCTGTAACTAGATATAAGATATGATATTATTTTATTAATCAGTCCATCTTCTCTCCCAAAACTGAGTGGTGCACATTGTGGAAAAATATGTTTCTCAAGAAAAGTGAGAATAACAAAAATATACAAACACTTTTTCAAAATGAAATCATCACCAAACCCCACATTGTTGTTATCTACTACGCTAAATATCTCTCTAAAATGAATTGGAACCAAATATGGACTTTGCCCAACAAATATTTTCTCAATAACAAAAAAAAAAGAAAAGAAAAAAGACATTTAAAATCAGTTGCAAAATTTACCCCATAAAACACTACACCTTGATGTAAATTGTTAATTTCGCTCTAATAATCTTGAAACTGCCCCCATTAATTTTGGAATAATCCATTCTCAAATGCATGTATGCATTTCACTTAAATTAACATAAATCTACAATATTAATCTGAGGGTATTAAAAATATTTCCATTCATTTTCATATTCTTGCCAACTATTCAAAACGTCAGCTGGTGCAGTGCACTAAGATTATTGCCACGTTTGACTAGTTTCTATTTGCTTGTAGTTCAGAAATAGCTCCAGCGTGTTAGACCAATGGTTAGACTCCTAGTTTTTGATTTTAGATTCTGGTGTAGTAACATCTCTCACCGCCATTCCCACTGTCAGTCTCCGGCTCCTTTTACATGAGCTTCCCAACCGAAGCCTTCTATTAGGTTAAAACTCTGAATATGTGTCAATGCATGAAAAGATCAGCCCAAAAAGACAGACTTATGCCTCTTCTTCGTAACACATCAGCAGAGAGCATATAGAAAGGGGGGAGCGCATCCGTCGCATAAAATTGTCGTATTACGTTTGCGGCACATGATGATGACGCACGTATGTCGTACGTATGTATGTATGTGCGTATGTATGTGCGTATGTATGTGTGTATGTGTGTGTGGTGTTTTGGCGCCATCTGCTATGATAATCCTGTCAAATCTTTTTAGAATGGCATTTTTATTTGTGAATAGAAATCTTGAAACGAACCTAAGCGAGTGTGTGTGTTAAAATATAACATTGTGCTTTGGTTTTTTTTTAGGATTTAAGCAATAAATCACACACACATATATATATATACATATACATATATATACATATATATATATATATATATATATATATATATATATATATATATATATATATACACACATATAAAATAAAAGCACTATGTACAGAATTTGAAATACAAAATGAAAATTTGTATTTATACATGTATTATTTATACTAGGTC
This sequence comes from Periophthalmus magnuspinnatus, assembly GCF_009829125.3. NCBI lineage: Eukaryota > Metazoa > Chordata > Actinopteri > Gobiiformes > Gobiidae > Periophthalmus > Periophthalmus magnuspinnatus. The sequence continues at coordinate 8,559,282 of NC_047128.1, read as the reverse complement.
AGAGGTCGACGATCGACTTTGTTGTCATGTCATCTGATCTCCGGCCACGTGTCTTGGACGGTTGGGTTGAAGAGAGAGGCTGAGCTGTCAACCGATCACCACCTGGTCATGAGTTGGATCCGCTGGCGGAGGAGGAACAGACAGACAGACATGGCAGGCCCAAGCGCATCGTGAGGATCTGCTCGGAATGTCTGGCGGAGCCCTCTTTCAGAGGGGTCTTCAATGCACACCTCCGGGAGAGCTTCTCCCTTATCCCGGGGGAGGCTGGGGACATGGACTCCGAGTGGACCATGTTCTCCACCTCTTTTGTCGATGCAGCTGCCCGTAGCTGTGGCCGTAAGGTCTGCTGTGCTTGTCACGGCGGCAACCCCCAAACCTGCTGGTGGACACCGGAAGTAAGGGATGCCGTCAGGCTGAAGAAGGAGTCCTATCGGGCTGATGAGTACCAGCGGGCCAAGCATGCTGCAGCTCATGCAGTCGCAAGGGGCAAAAACTCAGGGTTGGGAGGAGGACTATCGGACAGCCTCAGATTCTGGCAAAACATCCATCACCTCAGGAGGGGGGATGTGACGTAGGCTGGCCTTTAGCGGTAGGATGTGGGACAAAAGACAGCAGCATGGGTGTGGTCCACAATTTTTATTTCTTTTTTTCATCAGTTATCAAAGTGTAAAGTGCATGCACAAATGGAGGTTAGAGGAGCAGCATCTCCTCCAGCAGCAGAACATCACATGTTGGTATCAGGTGCCTTTTATACTGTCCCACTAACTGGATTAAACTACTATTAATTAATAGGGGTGTTTAAAAAATAATATTAGCTCTTTAAAACTCAAACCTCCATAAAATCAAATAAACCTATAAACCAAATCAAACTTTATACGTATTAAACACATAAACACCAAACACCAAATACACTTAAAACCCATAAACCATTTAAAATGCACAACATGCCTCCCCTACACATTCCCTGCCTTGGTCCTGCCCCGGAACCTTTTTAAGGGTGCTCGTTTCCCCAGAGACCTCTTTGATACCTGGACACAAGGACAGAGGTGGTAAATTAAACATTTTTGAATACAATTTCACAAAAAAAATACTACAAATTATACAACATACACAAACACTTAAAAACATTCTCAAACAAACATTGCATTAATATTGCACATATCCAATTTTATTAATTAGCTGTTAACTTTAAGTTTCCTCTTTTCCCTCCAGGACACGCAGCTTCAATTAAAGTGCCACTGTGCCTCCAGATCTAAAACTGGGTAAAAGCAGACATGTTAAATAAACATTTTAAAATCCTTTTGTGCAATTTTCTTTTTTAAAGTGCAAATAAGGTTCAAAGTGTGTGTGCTATTAAATGTAAGTGCAATTTAAAGTGCATATAATGAAAGGTGCTGTTAATTTGGTTACAAATGGGCTGTTTGTTACAGGGAAGCAGTACTTCACCAACACTGTTTACAGTGCAGGCGGAGAGCTGCTGACCTCAACTAGTCACAATCCCACCGTCACGTCTTCCGAAGAGGAAGCAGAGACTGGGGACACAGAGGTGGACTCGTCCATCACCGTGGTTGAAGACACCGAGGTGGTTGGCAAGCTCCTCGGTGGCAAGGCTCCAGGGAGTGGAAGAGATCCATCCCGAGTACCTCAAGTCTCTGGATGTTGTGGGGCTGTCTTGGCTGACATGTCTCTGCAACATCGCGTGGTGGTCGGGGACAGTGCCACTGGATTGGCAGACCGAGGTGGGGGTCCTGCTGTATAAGAAGGGGAACCAGAGGGTGTGTTCCAATTACAGGGGAATCACTCCTCAGCCTTCCCGGTAAGGTGTATTCCAGGGTACTGGAGAGGAGAACTCGACCGATAGTCGAACCTCGGATTCAGGAGGAGCAGTGTGATTTTCGTCCTGGTCGCAGAACACTGGACCTGCACTATACTCTCCATCGGGTCTTGGAGGGTTCATGGGCGTTTGCCCAACCAGTCCACATGAGTTTTGTGGACCTGGAGAAGGCATTCAACAGTGTCCCTCACGGTGTCCCTTTGCTAAGGGCTATCCAGTCCCTGTATGACCGGCACAGGAGCTGTGTTTGCATTGCTAGCAGTAAGTCAAACCTATTCCTGGTGCATGTTGGACTCCACCAAGGCTGCCCTTTTTCACCGGTTCTGTTCATTATATTTATGGACAGAATTTCTAGGCGCAGCCAGGGGCTGGAGGGGGTCTGGTTTAGGAACCACAGGATTTCATCTCTGCTGTTTGCAGATGACGTTGTGCTGATGGCTTCATCGAGCCAGGACCTGCAGCAGGCACTGGGGCGGTTTGCTGCTGAGTGTGAAGCGGCTGGGATGAGAATCAGCTTCTCCAAATCTGAGGCCATGGTTCTCGACCAGAAAAAGGTGGCTTGCTCTCTCCGGGTGGGCGGTGAGTCTCTGCCTCAAGTGGAGGAGTTCAAGTATCTCGGGATCTTGTTCACGAGTGAGGGAAAGATGGAGCGTGAGATTGACAGGCGGATCGGTGCAGTGTCTGCAGGGATGCGGTCGCTGTATTGGATTGTTGTGGTAAAGAAGGAGCTGAGCCAGAAGTCAAAGCTCTTGATTTACCGGTCAATCTACTCTCACCTATGGTCATGAGTTATGGGTAATAACCGAAAGGACAAGATCGCGGATACAAACAGCCAAAATGGGTTTCCTCTGTAGGGTGGCCGGGCGCACCCTTAGGGATAGGATGTGGAGCTCAGAGTAAAGCTGTTGCTCCTACACGTCGAGAGGAACCAGTTGAGGTGGCTCGGGCATCTGCTCAGGATGCCTCCTGGGGAGGTGTTCTGGGCATGTCCCACCGGGAGGAGGCACCGGGGAAAACTCAGGACACACTGGAGGGACTATGTCTCTCGGTTGGCCTGGGAACGCCTTAGGAGCCGGAGGAGCTGGAGGACGTGTCAGGGGTGAGGGACGTCTAGGAGTCCCTGCTTAGACTGCTGCCTCCGCGACGCAGCCCTGGATAAGCAGAAGAAAATGGATGGATGGATGGATGGATGGAATGATGGATGGGTGGGTTGATAGAAGGTATTTATTTATTGTTTTGAGATTTGCATAATGCATAATTCAAATATTGTGCATAATGTGCCCTGCGAATGTGAATGCTTTAGCCTCCAACAATGTTAATATATTTGAATAACAAAAAAATCGCGTTTTCTTCTGTTTTTGTTCGCACCGTTTATGTTTCCTTTCGGCTGCCGTACTTCCCTCTGACGGTCTGTTTGTATCACGTGTGTTTCTTCTTCCTGTTGAGTGTGCGAGAGGAGCATCGAAGTACATCCACAGCTCCAGCTCCGTCCATAGGCTACGGTCTCATGTCTCCTTCACGCCTCCTGCTCCTCCGCGGGACACTGCACTCCTCCAGCCGCTGAGAAGGCGCTGACCCTCCGCGTTCTGCTTCTGCCCGGTATGGAGTACCTTCTGCAGTTGAAGATCGGAGCTCTGTTCGGCTTGCTGCTCCTCACGCTGCTTGTCGGCTTTATCCCCGCCCGAGTTAAGTGGTTTCGGGATACAAACGGAACTGGTACGTCCCAACCGTCTTTATTTATACAGAGAGAGCCCAATGAGAGCCATGAGAGACTCTTTTTCATGGGCGCCCTGTTCAAATACAGAAAAAATGCAAACAAAAACAAACACAACAAAAATAGGCTAAGTACATAGTTCCATTTAATATATTAAAAATAGGTGCAGGTGTGAGTATACATGTTTGTCACCAAATGATTAAAGGGCATTTGTGGCACTAAAGTGTCAAATTTTGCTTGTCCTTGAAATATATAAAATTTTTGTGAAGCAAAACAATTAAAAGCTCTTTTTCCCATCTCAGTTCTGTTGTGGCTAGTCCTTAGACTTATACAGTCATATGATTTTGTATTAAATGTTATGGTATCAGTGATTAACGAGGAAGTGAGGTATTCTGATCTTTGAAGTAGTCCCTTATAAATACGTTTATACAGTGTTGTTCTCTTCTGACAGATAACAATGGCCAAAACGTTTTTTTGTTTTATTTTTTTTTTTACTTTTTTATAGTGTGTACAGTGAAGGGTTTTTTAATTCATCACCTGTTACGAAACAAAAGGCTGAGTGAAAGAGTGAATCTAAAGGCCTTAGACATCATCCATCCCCCATCTATAACTCCATCCTCAGCCCCAGACAAAGAGGACAATAGCAGGGTTGTTAAAGGTTGAATAGGGTAGTTTCAGCTAAAACTGGAGACAATAGCTGTTTGCAGTTCCAGGTGGTTAGCCCCTCCCTCCAGATAGATATAAGGCAGTGTCCACCTGCAATCTGACCAGAACTGAAGAAACAGATGGATGAGCAGCGAAATGTCTTCACTTCTACAACAGTTTGTCCAGTTAACAGATTTAAACTTTGTCTTTTGCTATTTCTCCTTTTATGTCCAATACTGTGTGTAGCGTCATCTGTATGAAAAATTCCCCCATAGAAATTAGACCTACTTGTGTTGAATTGAAGGCTCCTACGTACTTTCTGTTCCTATTGCATGGTCTTATTGATTTGATTTTTTTGGTTGCATTAAAAAGAAAAAAAATCTATATTAACTTCAGATAGATACTATTTAAATTTTTTAAATGTCAGATTTGTTCCTTAAGTCTGAGCTCCAAACCACATGCTTTTACTGGCTTGTATCTTTAAAAAGACTCAAGCCTGTCCTTAACGCTTAGAAATTACTGATTCCAGTCTTGGCACAAATCAGTCAGTGGTGGGTCATAGCCTCTAAAATCTTTACTTTATGTATGTTGGCCTATCAGGTTTTGAAGGGATGTTTTACAGTGAATGGGCCTTTGGCTGTTAAGTTGACTCTATCATTTATTGCTTTGTCTGGTGAAGCTGGCTGGGTGTGAGTCTTTAATCCACTCAGAAAATAGTTTAGCATCACCTTTGGTAGATAGAGTGTTAGGCCTATACATTGTTAGTTGGTGGTGGAGTTCTTGAGTAGCTTTAAGAGCCCTCTTCCCTGCACTTAGAGTGAATTCACCTGATGAGGAACTGGTTATTGGCCATTGTTACATTATGCTAGCACAAATGTGAACCACCAAACGTGACTGGGCACTCTTCTCAGATCACATGTGCTTTCTGAAAAGGAAGTGAAACCCTCTTGGTTGCTGAAAAAGCATGTACATTGGAATGTACCTCAAGTCAAGCCCTAATAGTGAATATGCTTTTTGTATTTAGGAGAGAAAGAGTTTTTGGTGCTGATAGGTGCTTTGCTTGTGGTAAAAAAGTCTATCTCTGTTTGCAGAGACTCACCGCACTGTGCTGAGTCTGATCAGCTGTTTCGCTGGGGGAGTCTTCCTGGCAGCATGTCTCCTGGACATTCTTCCAGATTATCTGTCAGACATCAGAACAGAGCTGGTTGCGCGACAGGTGCAGGTATGCCCAATACCACTATATGACCAAAGGACTAGAACACACTAATATTACAGGGTCAGGTAATATTTATAATAACACATAGTACATACAGGTGCAGGTATGTCCTGCGCCAAAGGACCATAACCCACAGTCTAACTACAGGGGACCATCAGAAGGGTAATGTGATTTTCATGTACTGTACAATGAAAAGGTAAATCATGTTTTACATCACAACATATTTTTATGACATGGTTTGATGAAATAATGTTGATCTCATAAGAGAAGTCATCCACAGTGAAACAGGCCCAAGTGCGTATTGCTTTGTTGCTCTCGCATAGCACTAGTGTTTACGATACAACGTCAGAGTGGTCCTCAACCAAGGCACCTCAATTTAGAGACACAACTGCTATTTTAGTCTGGAATAGTGTGTCCAGTGATTGTGTGCCATGATGTTTGTGCTGATAATTGTTCATTTTGTGTACATGTTGTGTGTCTATTCAGAGCAGTTTCCCTATCCCAGAGTTCATCCTGGCAGGGGGCTTCTTCATTGTGCTTGTCCTGGAGAAGCTAGTGCTTCACTGCCAGGAAAGGAGAGTGCATGCCGGTGAGAGGGAACCTCTTCTGCAGGGAAATGGACATGGGCACGGACATGGAGAGGTGGTCAGACCGGAGCTAGAGAGCAGGGGGCATCACATCCATGTGGACCTGCAGGCTCACTCCCCATTCCGCTCCTTCATGCTCTTCCTATCTCTGTCCCTGCACTCGGTGTTTGAGGGACTGGCTATTGGGCTGCAGAACACTGACTCCAAGGTAAGAGCAGGCAACCAGAGGCTGCTATCTGCAGTAGTGCTGTACGCAAAATATCCATATGGCTATATAGAGTGATGCTCTTCTTGACAATACACACATGGATACAGAGATGCTGATTTACTATAAATGAGATCTACACTTCTATCTGCTGAATTTGCTGAGCTGAATTTTTTATTCATAAAACAATGTGTTCTGATAAAAAGAGCATTAATATATTGAAATTCCAATTCATTTTTCTTGAATTTCAAACTTGATTTAAATACTAAACGAAAGGCTGTATTCTCAACATAAAGATTTTAGTTGCTTCTTTAATATTACCATGTGCGTTCTGATAGCTAAAGAATCATGACCATTCACTTATGACTATTCACTTTACAAGAATCTAAGTTATAAAATGAGAAATACCATTTTTCAAAGGTTCCGTTGTACTCTTAAATATTGAATAACATAGAATCTTTAAATGTACTTAGTCTACCATTTTGATATTGCACAGTAGTGCACAAATGTGGTCATTTTTAGAGTCAATCTAGTTTTCTCCACTGCCGTGGACCGCTTCACAATAATGCAATAAATGCTATGAGGGTTAACACTGTCCTGCGCCTTATAGAATGTTCTTCTTCTTTCAGATTCCTTAAACGAAGGAACTAGTGCCGTTGCTTATGCAAGTTGCTTAAACCCATTTCCGTCACCCTTTAGTCTTTATTTGAAAACTAAAGGGTGACAGACGGAACCATTAGCGTGACACTAATCTCATGAGGAGGAGGGTGTTATAAGTTCTTTAAACTCTTTTTAAGTACCATTATATTTTCTTTTATGTGTTGAGAATGTTCCGACTGTGCTCATACTGACATCCTGTGTGAACTTTTTTTTTGTGTATCTATACTTGGCACATGGCATATTTGTAACATTCCCTACTGTTTCTGATCAGTTGGCTGGTTGAGATTCTCATGAGACTCAGCGCAGTAGTGAAGGATGGTGCACTTGTGGTCAGTTTTCTGAGCGTTTGTTCTGACAGCTGTTGTTGGTGGTGAAGAGGATTCGGATGCATTTCCTCACGGCTCCTCCTTGCACTTCCTTGGTCCTTAGTGTTGACGTCATGATGTAGAGTCTAGAGGAGGTGTGAGTTCTGTTGTTATGGCTAACCACTGAGCCAATATTGGTCCAAGAAATCCTCTCTCTTCCTTTCTCCATCAAACATACCATATTAAAACAATAGAGGTCATGCTGATGACATCACGACCTTAGGAACGTTTTTAGTGAGTGCCAAAGGTGCTAGGGTGTCAATGGTGAGTGTTTGGAAAAGCTCGAAACACTAAATCTAAAATGTTACAGAGCTGCTACAGGTTAATAATAAATATAAAAGGTACAAACTAAATATTTAGCAAAGTTGTGGACTAACTCTAAATCAAGAACATCAAGTAGAAAATCAATGTTAACAGTTAAACAACACTGCAGACACGCTCATATTTTTCACTGGTACAGACTCTGGAAATAAGAGAGTCCATGGGTTGAGGAAATCATTATTGTGGGGCAAAAACAACAGCTCCACAGACAAAAATGAGGCAATAAAAAAACATAGTTTGTCTGTTATCCTGTCCATAGTTTTGCCTAGACTTGTCGTGATAATCACTATATCCACTTATCGTTCAATATACAAAAGCTGAAACTATATTTTTTGGGGGGGGTCAATATTTATCGTGTGTACTTTTTATTTGCATTGCTATTTTTTGGCAACATGAATACGTAAAAAGTTGAATGAATAACTTCTATGACTCAGATGCAAACTAAGTACTAAAGTATTTCTGTTATTTAAGTTGTCTGTGTCATCCCAGCCTGCTTGTATGAGCAGTAAAATGTCTTCTTTTACCATTCTGCTATTTAGTTATTTTAGCTCGTCTTTTTTAACAGTATTGTAGATTTCGAGTAGTTTTTGTCATTTCAATCTGCTCTTTGTTTCATGTACCAGCGGCATAAATTTGTTTCAGTATTATTGTTTATCGTCTATATTTATTTCTTCGATATATCGTACTTTGTTATCATGGCAGGTCCGGTTCTGCCTCAATCAGAATGTCGAGGGGCATTTTTAAAAATACAGTGGCTTGTAAAAGTATTCATCCCCCTGGAACTTTTTCAAATTTTCACAACCACAAATTTAAATATTTTTTTATTTGATTTGATACCTTGCTGTCCTCTTTTTATCAAAATGCATTAAAAACATTACAAATAAAACTCCAGGCAGCTCAATGAAGGAGATAGAGACTGATGTAATGATGACACAGACCAGTGATGGGAAGAATTCTTTCAAAATGTGTTCAGTTACAGAACAATGAATACCCAAATTAAATATATTTTTTTATGTATTCAGTTACTTCCAACACTGCACAGACTCAGTAACGTGTCAGTAATATGACCACAGAGCCTGCACAGAGAAGAATTTCTTGAACAACTACTTTATCTTAAATACCAGGGATTTGAGTATTATGAGGTCAAATGTATCTGTGGTCACAAGACCCCTTCTTATCTCATGACTAATACACTACTGCAGTGTAACAAACCTCTCATCTTTTACACAAGTAAGGCTGGGCAACAAAACTCGGTTCCAAGTAGGCACGAAGCGAAAAGGTCTGGTAAATACTAGTACTGAAAAAACACTGTTCAGTGCCAGCTTTTGATTCCTTGACTTTAAATTCAGCGTCAAGTCAATATATACACAGCAATGATTTATTTAACACCAGAGCTGGCGCTCGCGTATCACAACTGCGCTCTGCACAAACGAATGGCACAAATGGCACTCACGTTTTAACATTGTCCTATATGTGTTCAAACACAGCACAGCTTAGCTGTTATCCTGTCTGGACTAAATAACATCATATTACTACAAAAGTGAATGTAAGTGTGGGATCAATAATAAGAGACAGTCACTGTTAATATTACGTTTGTACAATTGGAATACTTTAGAATAGACCACCCACCCACTGTATATTTTTCACTATTTTATTATCACATTACAATATTTGGACATTTTTGTTTTTGGTAATTTTGTGCACATAAAGCAAAGTAAAATAATATTTTTAGTCAGGAGATAAGCAGACGACTCACGCAGGCAGGTGAAGGCAACTCGTGGGGGCCTCGCGGGTCCAATTGAAAAAGTGTGCTCAGACGTGAATGGCGTGGTCACAGAATTGTCTCTTGTATTTAAGTGCATACGGCAAATAAAGGAAGAAAATACCAAACTCTCTCAAGCTCCTTTTTCCGACCAAATGTGCTACATAAGCATGACAGGGTGATATTGACAAATAAGAATATCTCTGGCATTTTGGGAGTTATCCATCAGAAATGTACTGCAGGCTTCTGGTGGTGCTAAGACGTAAGCCATTCGCATCGAGTGTTGGGTCCCATAAACTTGCTCACAATTTGGCCAGTTTCTGGTGAAAAACGATGCAAATCCCTACAAGATAAGCGACAAGAAAGGATGACGACATCAAGGAATGCCGTGGGAAAGTAGACTTTGCAGAAAGAGATCAAAGAAATGCCACGTCACAGGCTAATGCTGATGCTAACACGAGCTAAGTTGCTACAGCTAATCAGATGAGCATGAGCTCAAAGAACTGAGACGAGAAAACTGAGCCTCATTTTCCTTGAACATTACACTGAAGAGCGCAGAATTAGTGCAACTAAAGACTAGCCAGCGTAATGAGAAACGACTCATGTGAAACAACTCATGTGAAACGACTCATTAGAAACGTGTTAAACTTCCTGCAAAAAGATTTCCTCATCGAACGGACCTTGGAGCCATCAGATCAAAGTCTCCCAAAGCGGAATCACCGTGCTTGTTGTTGTTGTGGTTATTTCTGGCAGACTGGGCACGGTTAGTGCATTGCTGCCCTCCACTGGTCAGGAGATTTCATGTGGGTTTTACTGCGTGGCGAGTGCTCGCCTAAGGAAAAAAAGCGTTACAGCTGCTCTTCCCTAAACTCTATAATACACCCCTGTTTGAATTAGAAATCGGGTCACCAACTGAGCCCTCTCCTTGGGGTAAGCTCCATGCCCTAGTATTGTCCTCAGGGAAAAGTTGTTGAGTCCTATCTTAGATAGCCCCCTAAACATGTCACTTCTCTGAGCACTATATACTGGACAGTGCAGCATAACATGCACCACGGTCTCAGAGACTCCACACCACTGACAACAGCCATCGTCGTGTTTCCCAATGAGGAATAGCCCACTAGCCAACCCACAGTGGCCTAATCGGAGGCGTGTTAGTTTAGTGTCATCCTGGCGTGAGAGAGCAGGCCTAGAAGGGTCATTAACTCTTGGAACTATGCTGTGCATCTGTCTCCCCTTTGTTTCATCATCCCACTTTTGTTTCCACTGCTTTTTAATACTGGCCTGTATAATAGATCGACACTCCATCCTGCCAAGAGGTACTCTGAGGTGTATTTCTGGCTTCTTTAGACTAGCCTTGGCAAGACTGTCTGCAACATCGTTTCCCTCCAGACCAGCATGAGCTGGGACCCATAAAAACCCTACATCATATCCAGCTAGCTCAAGTTTATACACCATTATTAAAATTTCATTCACCACATCCGGACGTCCCTTACTTCCTTCGCCCCCTTCCAAGGCCATCAACGCTGACAGTGAATCAGTGCATACTACTGACCTCTTAACTCCTGCTTCCTCCAGCCACCACAGTGCCCACAGGATTGCGATCAGTTCAGCAGAAAAAATAGACATATCATCTGGGAGCCGATGACTTTGCTGGATACGGAACTGGGGAACCCAGAAGCCAAACCCCACTTTACTATGCTCAGGGTCTCTAGATCCATCTGTGTATATTTGGGTGACCCCCTCCCACTGGTTCCCAAGATAATCTCTCACATAGGGCGCCAGATTTCCCTTGCATCCACTTTTGGCTAGCTTCTTTATTGACAGATCAATATCAGGCTCATGCCATAGCCACGGTGGAATCACAGGCCACTGCACCGGAGCCACAATTTCAGTGCTTTTAACTCCTAGTTCCCTAAAACCTCCCTCTACACGTTGTATAAAGCTATGTCTATTAATTCTGCTTGCACTCTGGCTAAACTCCCAGCTTTCTTCCAGCACTCGGGTGGACAGCAGTGATTTTTCAGCCCCTTTTAATTTCACTAAATAATTGAGAGCCAGTTTTTTGCGTCGCAGGGTCAAAGGAATTTCACCTGCCTCCACCAACAGTGCAGAAATTGATGTCGTTCTCATGGCCCCTGTGCACAATCGAAGTGCTCTTGCCTGCACTACATCCAACTTTGCCAATGTCGACTGGGCTGCAGACCCATATATTACACATCCATAATCAAACACAGGCTGAATCATTGCCTTATAGATCATTAAAAGCGCATCCCTTCCTGCACCCCAGGTTGTGCCGGTAAGGCACCTCATTATGTTTATCACCTTGCAGCGTTCTCTGAATATGTTCCCCATATGTCAATTTTTCATCCATCCATACACCAAGAAATTTAAACACTCGCACTCTCTCAACAGGCTCCCCATACAATTTCAAATTATGGCACCCAATGTTCTTTTTCCTTCCAAAAATGACAAATTTGGTCTTAGCAACTGACAGTCTAAACCCCCATCTATCTGCCCATCCCTGGACTTTATCAAGTGCTGACTGCATCTGCCTAAAGAGGAACTTTGTGTTCCCTCCCCTCTTCCAAAGGGCACCGTCATCGGCAAACGGGGACCTCACAAACCCGCCTCCCAAAGCACTAAACATGTCATTTATCATTATATTAAATAAGATAGGACTGATTACACTACCCTGTGGGGTCCCATTATCCACACTATAAATTCCAGAAAAACATCCCCCAACTCGGACCTGTATACTCCGTCCACTCAGGAAGCTCTTAATCCAGTTAAACATTCTGCCCCCAATTCCTGCGTCATACAGTTTAATAAGCAAGCCTTCCTTCCAGAGCATATCATAGGCTTTTTCGACATCCAGAAAAACAGTCACCACAGCTTCACGGTTTATAAGTGCTTTTTTGATTTCATCATCAAGTACTATCACGGCCTGCCTTTTCTGAAACTATTTTGGGCAGGTGTTAAATACCCTTTTTTTTTTTCCCAATCTATAAACCAACCGATCTGTTACCATCCTCTCCATGATTTTACACAATACAGTTGTCAGAGCTATTGGCCTATAAGACATGGGACATGCTGAGTCTTTACCTGGTTTCAGAATAGGCACAATGACTGCATGCCTCCAGTCTTTGGGCAGCTGCCCCACCTCCCATATGGTATTAATCAGACACAGTAGCTCGTCCAGCATATCATTACTCAGGTGCTGAAATACCTCGTACCCCAGGCCGTCCTTCCCAGGCGACGTGTGCCTCCCTTGTTTTATCGCCCTCTTCAGCTCTTTCATAGAAAAAAAGAGGTTAATTGCATCACTATTATCATAGCTAAGCCTTAATTTGTAGCCCTCCTGATCTAAGGTGGCACTCCTTCTTAACATTGCTTGCTCACTTATATTGTTTTTAATATGAATTTTCTGGAAAGTTTTCCCCAAAAGCTCAGCCTTTGCCTCATTATCTACAGCTACTGTGACATCCTCCTTCAACACAGGAATGGACACTCCTTTATGAATACCTGCCATCCTATGTATCATTCCCCACACCTTCTTAATTGGAGTTTGGGCCCCCAACGTGCTACAATACTGTTGCCAGCTCTCTTTCCTGGTTCTCTTAATAGTTCTTCTTGCCTGAGCTCTGCATCGCTTGTATTCTATTGCATAATAATCAGTTGGATACTTCTTTAGCTTCCTATATGCTTTATTTCGAGCTCTGATAGCATCGCTGCATGCTTGATCCCATCAAGGCACCATTTTTTTTCTTTTTCCTTTGTGATTTCTTTGGAATTGCTTTTCTAGCTGCTTCTTTAAGGATATTGCAAAATTATTCACAATACTCCTCAGCACTTCCCTCACTGTTAAAATCATCTGCCCTTTCTACCAGGCACTCATTAAACTTATCCCAATCAGCCCTTTTAAAATTAAACCCACTAGCTATCACCCCTTCCTCCACTTGAAGTCCTTTACTAAATCTGCTTAAGATTGGATAGTGGTCACTGCCCATGGTATAACTACCAAGTACATCCCACTCCCCACACCTTGCAAGTTCAGCTGAAGCAAACTTCAAGTCAATACAGGATGTAGATTTATTCCTTATGTCAAACCTTGTTGGCCTCCCGTCATTCATAACTACCAAGTCAAATCTGTCCATAAACTCTTCTAGTATTGACCCATTTGAGTCCCTTCTTCCACTACCCCACAATGGATTATGCGCATTAAAATCTCCAGTCCAGACCACTGGGGGTCGCACTTGTTCCATTACCTGTTCTAATTGAGCTATGTTCAAAGCTAGACAAGGGTTGTAGAAGTTTATAACTGTCAGCTTTCCAGTGGTCATCCAGATCTCAGCCACCACACATTCAAGCTCTAGCTCAATATTTACTCTGCGGTATTGGACCTCTTCTGCTATAAACATTGCACACCCCCCACCAGAGGAGTTTCGGTCTTTACGCAGGCAGACATAACCAGGAATAACAAAATCTAAGCACGGCCTTAGCCAAGTCTCTTGTATACAGATAATTTTCGGCACATGTGACTCCTTAAATGCCCCAATAAACCCTTTTAACTCTTGCCCATTAGCTATGAGACTCCGCGCATTCCATTGAAAGATGTGGAACATCATCACAAGACTAAGTAGGCCCCCCACCACCATCATCATGAGAACTTGGGGCAGAGCCAGTCTGTGTTTTATCTTTTCCAAAAACCAAATTGTACAGATACTCTGGGTCTACCCGGGGAGTCCCCAAGATTTTTTGAGCACTATCAGCCACAGCTCGCACAATATCAGAATTGTTTTTTGCTTTTTTAAGGCCGCACATCACTTCGGCAATAAAAGCCAGAAAGTTCACTGTATTCACGACTACAGAGTCCCCCGCTACAGCTGTCGTAGTAGTGGGGGCACTCTGCCGCTTCACATGTTTAAGAGCATCAGCGTAAGTCACTCCTTTATTAGCCTCCTTGTAACTCTGCACTTTAGCAGCTTGCTTATAGTGCTCACACTCCCTACTGCCAGCGATATGCCCACCTCCACAAGTGCCACACTTGAGCGTCGCCTCCTTACACTCAACAAACTCATGGTTACCCCCACACTTTCCGCACTTGCGCTCCCCCCGACACACTGCGGCAACATGCCCGTAGCGCTGACATTTAAAACACCTGAGTGGGGGTTTTCTATATGGCTGCACTCTAAACGCCAAACAGCCCACGTAGATTCTCTCAGGCAGCGACTCCTCTTGAAAAGTCAAGACCACCGTGGTCATATCCTTCCTGACGCCCTCCCTAAACACCCGAATGCGGGAAGCCTCTACAACCTTAGCCCTTTCAACTCCTCTCACTAGATCTTCCATTGTCATCTCAAGCGACACCCCATACACAACTCCTTTGAGCCCTCCTTTACTCGCAGGCACAAAACTTTCAATCTGCTTTTCACAACATTTTAAGCGAGGCAGCTTTCTTCCTCTGGGACTCTGAAGCGCAAACAACAAGTAACTTCCCATCTGCCAAAATCTGGGCACTCACGATCTCCCCCAAAACCTCTTTCAATGTCTTAGCAAGACGGATGGGGTTAACTGAGCTGAAGCTATGTCCATTCACAAACTTAAGGAAGATTCGAAGATCTTTATTTCCATCCACTCTCTGAATTTTAACTGTAGGAGCTCCCCCCTTATTGCCATCACTAAGATTTCCGTGAGCAGCATTACCCCCATGGCTTCCCTTTCTTTTCCTGGGCATCCTCCCTTCCTCCTCTTCCTCCATCTCTATGGCAACTGACGCCACCTAGCCGGCGGGAGTGGCAGGCTACCTGCTAGCTATCTAATAGCAAGGAGTCACTGCAGCTGTGTCCCTCTAACTACCTGTCCAATTATCTAACTAATCTCCCCCCCTAGTCTTCAGAGAAGTACTTGTGGCGGGTTGTTATGCACAATAGCCCGTAAGCCCGGTAAGGCAACCGAAGAGGCGACCCACCTGCAGCCTCGGAGTGCTCCCAAGCAGAGCTTCAGCCACTTTCCTCCCCACTCCCACCCCAGCGATTTCCACCAGGAAAGCGCTCTTAGCCTGACAGGGACAAACTTACAGCAACTTACCTTACTATCCAAGCCTCTCCCCCAAAAGGTTTTTAAAGGAACCAGTGTCAACTAAAGAGAAACAAACCACGAGCCAACCCAACACTCCGTCGTGATGATCCACCTGCTCAGCTTCCCCCCGGAATCACCATGCTCCATTATTGTGCATGTTATCAACTACGCTGTGAAAGAAGTGGTTCTGAGACAGGCATGGGGTCAAAACAGGTCGTTTTCCAGGGCAAAACGATATATTTTGATCAGGGCTATTCACCAGATGTTCAATAGAAAAGAGCACGGCTGCTTGGAGCCGATGGGAGAATTGGAGAAGAAGAGGAAACGGGATCTATGAGCTTATATTTGAGGTGATAAAGAGACTAAACTGCATCTAAGGCAAGGCAAGGCAAGGTAAGTTTATTTGTATAGCACAATTCGTACACAATGTAATTCAAAGTGCTTTACAGAATAAGAAAGACATTAAAATCACACAAATCAAAACATAAATAATCACCCAATCTGCAACTCTCTCACTCACTCGTTTGCACCCTTTAAAAACTCTCTCTCGCACTCTTTAAACACTGTCTTGCTCAGTTTAAGAACTTTCCCATTACTTTACAAAAAACTTTCCTGTCACTTCTCAAATATTTTCCTGTCACTTTACTATGTCTAATAAAAGTCCATCAGTCCATGTTTCTTTTGTCATCATAAAATTACCATTAAAGGAGAAGAGTGCAGAATAAAAATCTTTCAGTCGTCTGCACAGCTAAACAGAACCGTTTTGAGCCTGGATTTAAATATTGTCAAAGTAGAGGCCTGTCTCACATCTTCAGGAAGACTGTTCCAAGTTTTAGCTGCATAAAACTGAAACGCTGATTCCGCATGTTTAGTCCTGACTCTGGGCACCAGCAGGAGGCCGGTCCCTGAAGTCCTCAAATTGCGAGATGGTTCATATGGCACTAACATGTCGGAGATATACTTTGGACCTAGGCCATGGAGAGACCTATACACAAGCAGAGATGCTTTAAAGTCTATTCTTTGAGCTACAGGAAGCCATCTAGGGAAATTAAGGGGACTATATGTGAAGGTATGATTCTTATTTAATGTAGGGATAGGACAATCAAAGCCATTGTCCCTGCAAATAATAAGTGTATTTTATTTGTGTGTATTCACGGGTGGCTAACTACAGCAAATTTTGTGTTTTGAGGGGTCAGTCTCACCAAAATATTACTTGCTTTGGTTTGTGATTTTGAGTGTATTTTCTGCCATTTACCCAGAGCAATGCAGAGGTCACGTGGCTTTGCCTAACAGACAACAGGAACTAGTTTATGTTAAACCACTTAGTGTGACCACACCCTGGTTTTTGTTAAAGTTTAAACAAACTACTTGGGCTCTTGGGAGTTGCACTTATTTCTTATGTTCAAATAATTTGCCTGTTCCTGTATTTAATTTCCTTGGCACGTTCTTGTCCACACTCATGTGCATATATATTCCTATACATTTATTTTTCACGTGTCTAAATTCAGTGGGAAAAATAAAACATTTTTTGAATGTATAGGGAACTGGCAGATGGTTATATTGCAAATGTTACAATAACACTATGGCAGCGTTAAATTTGATTAGTTACAATGTTAAAGGACAGATATATTTATAATATTTGACAAGTAATTAAAACATTTAAATGTTCTATTGCTCTTTTACAAGAGCTTCACCTAAATGACTTGGAGCATAAGAAACTAAAGAGGGAATGGGTAGAAATTTTCTTCACAAGGGGTAGGAAAAGAGGTGTGGCAGTTCTGCCTTGCAGTACAGAAAGAAGTGAAAAATTTACCAGGCAGATATGGAGTAGTTAGCACCTTAGATGGGATTGATGTGACAGTCATGAATTTATATACACCACACGAGGATGATCCCTCCTTTTATATAGATATGTTGTTAGGGATTCAAGGGGCATCATTATTTTGGGAGGTGATTTTAATTGTGCTTTGAATCTGAAACAAGACAAACTACCTTCAGAAGGTGGTGCCCCAAGTAGAAAAAATTAAGTAGGCAGATACCTGTCACTAGCACAACATAAAGAAAGACATTTTAAATACAGGAAATTACATATCTCAATGCTGAGTGATGCAAAAATTCACAAACAATTAAAAGAAAGCATAGAGGAATATTTCTTGCTGAATGATAATGGATCAGTGTCCCTGTCTGTTTTGAGGGATGGAGCTAAAGCCGTGCTGGGGGGCAATTGTATTGAGTTGGTAGTTTCAATTGAAAAAACATCAGCTGGGAAAACAAGCAGAATTAAAAAGGGAACTGACACATAAAGTTAATAGAGAGGAAAAAGTAACAACTTAAAGAGCAAAGACGTAACCTAGATAAATAACTGACATGTAAAACAGAAGGAGCAATGTGTTAAATAGGACATCTGTGTAATCCCTCAGTCATCCCATCTGATCGGCTTGGATGAGAAGTGAAACATCTTCACTCCTACAACGTTTTGTCCAGTTTGCTGATTTAACTTCTGCTTTTACTATGTTATATATTATAAGATATATATATTATATTATATTATATATTATAAGAATGTTCTAGCTGCTTTCTGTCTTGTGCAGGTTCTTGAGATCTGAGCTGTCACCTGACATTCTACCTGCTCTGTGTCTTGTGCAGGTTCTGGAGATCTGCATTGCCATCCTGGTGCACAAGTCCATCATTGTGTTCAGTCTGTCGGTGAAGCTGGTGCAGAGCGGGCTGCGTGCGGGCTGGGTGGCAGCGTACCTGGGCGTGTTTGCCCTCATGTCTCCCCTGGGTATCGCCATGGGCATCGGGGTGATGGAGGCACGAGTGGGCTCTGGAGCTCTGGTGCAGGCTGTGCTGGAGGGGCTGGCTGCAGGCACCTTTGTCTACATCACATTTCTGGAGATCTTGCCTCATGAGCTCAATTCTCCGGGGCGACAGCTGCTCAAAGTGCTCTTCCTCCTGCTGGGCTTTTGTGTCATGGCTGGACTCACCTTTGTGAGCTGACGCAGGTCTGCTGTTTGTTGTCTGCGCACTGCTGCCTGCTGTCTGCATACTGCATCGGTGACCATTTTAAAGACCTTATTTGAACAATGGAGTTTTATTTGAGTAAACACACTGTTGCACAGTAAAAGAAAGTGTGAGGAGGGTATTACTGGACTTTTGACTTTGCAAACAACCAATATGACCTCTGACCTTTGAGACTAGGTTGTTGTTTTTGAGAAATGAAAAAACTACTTTTTTTTTTACTGAAAACTGAAATCAACAGCAGCAGATTGAATAGACTGTGTTGTGCAGAACATGTTCATTTTGGCAAGTAATTTCATTAGACTTTTTAATTACAATTTTAGTCTTAGTTTTAGTCATCACTCATTTGTTTTTATTTAGGTCACGCCAGCAAATAAAATGCATAGACAGAAAACAATGACAAAAAATTTGTCATCTAAATGAGCAGTGGTGCAGAGAAGCTCAGGCAGCAGCCTTGAGCAGCATCTGTTACATTTGCCTCTGTGGTGTTTATTGTGGGCAGTGCACTGACTATCACTACAGTTTTATTCCTTGTATTGATTGGTCACAAATTTTATATTCAATATAAATCCTCAAGTCAGTCCCAGCCCTGTCCTCTATGTTTATGACCACTCCAGTTGTGTTCAAGTTGGTGCCTTAATTTGTATTTAATATTGCTGTGTGGTAGGTCTGTCACGATAACAAATTTTGATGTACGATATATTGCTGAAGAAGCTGACGCTAAAACCCAAAAGTAGGATTGTGTATGTCTATTCTAAATGTACAATATGGTTAAAAAAGATGGCTATTTTTTATTGCAGTTCAACCGTCAACCTTCTACAGCTCAAATCTTATAGAACAGAAAAATAACAAAATGTTCTTCACTAGTACAAAAAAAGTCCCTTCGAAAAATATTGACCCTCAAAAAATATTGTTCCATCTACCATATATTGAATGATAACTCAATATAGTAATTATCGTGAAAGACCTACTGTGTGGTACTACTTTTGTGTACTTTTTCATTTGATGGGGTACTTTTTAATGAGTTGGCCAGTGGAATGTTTTGGTGCACTCCTGTCTGAAGACAACACTATATAAATGTCTTAAATTCATGACTCATATCTGTGCTTGTATCACAGCTTGTATCATTATCATTTTTTAGACTTTCCAAAAAAAAAAAGTATATTAAAAGTTTGAAAGCTTGCTCGTGGTTAATCAGCTACATGGTAATTAATGACCACAAGACCTATAATTTTATTTAAAGCCTGTTTCTGAAATTTTATAAACCACAAGGTTATTAAAACATTTCACCGAATCTTGCGTTTTAATGTGCCTTTTGGACTTAAAACAACCGCGTTATGGATATTATTTAGCACGTAGCTAGTTAGCCTCCGCACTGCCTCTTAATATTTTAATTTATCCAAAAGTCTGTGGGAAAAATAAATGGGAAATTTACTTCCAGAACCTGAACAGGCACCGGTGAAGCTATATTACGCAAATGCTGGCTATTACACTAGGCCTGTACCACAATACATGCCATGATTAATTCCATATTTCTACAATTGATGCTTTGCAGCCGATGTCATCAAGATTCTCTGGGGATATGATGCTAACTTAAGACACTAGTCTGTTAGAAGCTCTGTCAGACTTTAATCTGACCCTAAAAACCTGGCTTAGTTGAAACAATGGAAGAGCAGATTTGTTTTGTTGAACAAGTCTCAAATAATATTACAGTCACAAGCCAGCTAGTATTAGTCAACATTTTTTCATGTAGTCTCTCTCACCTTTTTTGTTGAAAGTCAAAGTCCTAAACAGGACCATGAATGCTCGTATTGATCAGATGCTGCACTTTAAATCAATTTTAAATGGATAAAACTTTTTTTTGACAGTGTTTGCTAATGTGTCACCATGGTAACTGCTGAACATTTTGCTACATGTACTTTGAATCCTTCGAGTTGGAGCTGGGCTGGAGACCGGTCAGAATTCTGTGGTGGAATTTGCTGTGTACCTGTCAGATTGCAGATGTGTTGACCTGTTTTATTGTCTCTGTAATTAATGGGCTTATCCAAATGAAACAAAAACTGACACAACGTTCAACGTCTTCTCTGCCAGTACAAACAAACAAGTGACATTATGTATTTACAGCAGGCTCTGAAAGTGATGCCATTATTCAAGCCCAAAGAATAATAGCTAATTGAACAAATACTGATACGGATTTCTTTAAAAAAACTCACTCACATACAGTTATCAAACTGCCAAATAAGCTTTAAAATTGTCTGAAAACTAAGAAAATACACAAAATGGATTTATACAACACATTTTCAGGAGCCTATGATCAATACAAGGGTTCATGGTCCTGTTTAGGTGTTTGATTTTCAACAAAAAGGTGAGAGTGACAAACTAGTGTCTAATTTGAGTAACAGAGCTTCAGGCAGAGTAGTGCTTCCAGTTAATATCACACCCCCAGAGAATGTATCAATTGGCATATGATATAAATTTCACTGAGATTTGTGTTGCAGTGTATACCTAAAAATCTTCATATCAAAATCTATAGAAAAAATGGAGTGTATAAAAAAAAAGGTTCAGAAATGCATTTTAGGGGAAATTTCAAATGTATGATTTTTGTTTGTCTTAATTTAGCCTTGTTTTGGTTGTGGTTACATCTCTCTTACATTTTTATTTTGATACGGTTTGACTAATAAATAATATATATTTTTAGTTTCAATCGAGCTGAACTCAAGGTGTCAAAAATACATTGGTTTGTTGTATTAGTGTATTGTTTTCATGGTGACCTTTGAGAGTCTGGGGGCTACATTGGAAAGTGACTGTGTGGTTGTGCTTTCACTCATGTGTAGATTGTCTACAGATTTTTTTATGTTTGTTGAGATTGACCTGATGACCATTTAGATATTATAGTAACTCATTCGGAATGTGCTAAACGGAGCTTGAAGCTCTAAAGGTATAAAAGAGCACACAAAGTGATTGGACTTAATAAAAAACTGTGGTCATTTACTTTTTTGTCTTAACTATCATGCATTTTAAGCAAGTAGTGTAGTCCATTGTTAACATTATGGTTGCTAAGTAACAGTTATGGAATTACCTCTTTATGCCAATTATAAAACTCAACAAAATGAAAAACTAGGCTGTTTTCGTAGAATCAAAATATATACATATCAATGTAATGATGTTAAGTATGTTTTAGTATTCTAACCTGACATGCCTATATAAGATAAAACGTTTGTACAACTTATCCCCAGTCTTTGACAAACTTGTGGTTAAACCTCAATAGCAGGCTCATTTTCCTTGTAATATTTTTCCATACAGAGGGTGCTACACTGAGCTGTCACTTCCTGTTGTGAGTGGTTCATGTGAGTGTGTGTTCAGAGGCAGTCAGCAGAAGTGACATCGAGATGGAGGGAAGGGTCAGGCATATCTCTGCGGCAACTTATATTAATTTAACGATAGTCCCCATTCATTTATGATATCTATTATATTGAGCAATGTTAATTCTGAGTTTAATGTTACTAGTTTGCAGCAAGAGGGCAGTGCTGAAAATACATTTACCAGGCAGATGAGTACATTTGTACAGCTTGAAGTTATTTTTAGACAATACTTTTCTTGAGGAAAAGCCTTTTCCTTGTGTTCATTGGTTTCTGCTTAGATAAAGAATACTCTGGCCACAGAAATAAAGTCCAGAGAATTTACCTGCACAAAGAGTCTGCTGACATTCCAATGCAGACTGAATGTTTATGCCTATTGCTGGGTTTCAGATCATGTCACAACATTCTATAGGCCAATAATATTTAATACAGATGGGGACAGCAAAAATGTATATTGTTAAAATATAGGTTTTTGTTGCAATACAATGAGTCCTTGGGTCTCGTAAGTACTAAACATTTTCAATTCAATATTTATGAATATACCTTTTGGATATTTCATGGCAAAGTACAATGTTAACAGGGAAAATTGACCCCATCTGAGATTATGACATCATCACAGTCTAGGATCTGAAACTACCAATACTATGAATTTTATATGCAAACTATAGTGGGTGACTACCATGGTTTAGACCTAGCACTTTGTTAGGAAAACTCCGTTCTCGGCGTGCTGTTTACCAAAAAGACTCAATACAAGTATACCTTGTTTCTATTCTGATCAGAGGGAAGAAAGCACACAAACGAAGATCTCTGCATCCTCCCTTCTTCTGTGCCTTTCTCCGCCTTCCCTCAACTCAGAGAGGCCTTTTATTTGGACACATGACGTACAATTCTATAACAGATAACATACATTTCCTTTAAGAATGACATATACTTCTTTCACATGACCCCTCAGCATGTTAAACAAATTAGCACTCTTCAAATTTCCAGAAACCATTTCCTGGATTCATGTCTGTTTACATAAGGGGTCTCTGTTTCCATCATACCATATGGGTCACGTATACACAATATAAGCATACAATTTATTAATGATGAAATAATCATAATTTTATTCACACACCTATTGGGACGTTGCACAGTCCAATCAAACAGCGATGACCACCCTTCCGGGACATTCTCTGGGTAGCAGGTCATGTCATCATCCCTGTCAATAGATCTTGTGCTATTCAGTTTGCAATTAGATTGATTGGAATATCATGTATTTGTCTTGACATATATCTTTGAGTCTCACAGCTGTGATCACAGTCCCGATCTTCACATGACCTCAGTTGTCACGATCTGCACTTTCTCCGGTCCTGGTCTTGCCTCCTACCCTTCTCTCTCCTTCCCCCCACATGCTGGAGCCGGGCTGAGCTCTGGCTCCTCCCGCGCGCACCTGCAGCTCATCAACGCAATCAACGCCACCTGCCGTGGATAAGAGAAGTCCAGACCAGACACTCGATGCCAGATCGTCCGCGTGTCAACGGCCGTGTCTCAATTCGCCAAATGCACCGTTTGAAGGGACCATTCGAGGTACTCCTCAAAGTGTGGTTTCAAGCTTCCGGTCGAGAGTGTGTCCTCCTCAGTGTAGCCGCCATCTTGCTGAAGTGGGACAGGCCTAAACCAGGGACCGCACTTCCACCGCTGTCTTTGAACATATGATACGTACATGACGTACGTTATTTTTAATGATTTATTATTTAATAGAAAAGAAAAGAAAAGTCAAGATGTCGTCGTCACAGCCGTTTCTTTTTGTTTAGATTGAATATCAATAGGCAAATATATGTTTCAAGGTGATTTTTTTCTCAATTGTAGCTACTTCATAACTTTAACAAAATATACCTTGTGAAAACGTAATAACAGAGACAGAGGTAACAATATAATTTTTACATTCATAGTCTATAAACCAGAGAACACTGATTAGCTGTACATATAGTGAAATATTGCAGTTTAACATTCGGTATTTTGGCCAGTTGCTACACCACTTTAATAACAGTAGAGGGCACTGTTTCCCTTCTATGCCGTGCCAGTTCTTTTCATATTATTATTGAGAAGTATTTTCTAGCAGTGCAACGCTACATCAAACTAGTATCTTGACTTACTAACACTAAGGTAAATGACACGTGCCCACGAGGGGCGCAGACCTATGGAATGTACTGGAGCTCATGAAGATTTTGTGCACGTCTCAGGACTCTCTTCTGTCCTTTCTGGAGAGTCCGTTGCTTCATTGTTCACATTACCTGTGTGGAACCTTCTGACTTTATGTTTCAGTCTCTTGGTCTTTGACGCTTACAATAGAAATGAACATTCTTGCATTATTCTTATTGTAATAATAATTTCTCATGATAATAATGTCTTCTTATTGTGTAGCAATAACTGCACATTCCTTTATTCCATATAACTCCCCTCCTTTTTAATCATCAAACACACGGCCTGTACTTATCTTTATTCAGATATAACAGTTTCATGTCACACTGTTGTAGATGAGGTAAACCAGTACGAACATTTGAATGTGTATTGCACAGCGGACTCCATTTTCTTCTCTTTTTTGCGTAGTTGCGGTGCATGATGGGATATAGAAGTGCATGAAGTGTGCACGGATGCACGCTTCGGCCACGTCCGATCTCCATGGAAACGGTGGAAAGGGGAGGGCAGGTTTGTGGGCGCATTCAGTAGGGTGGGTTGAAATGGGACAGCCCTTGTCGCGCTGGAAATTACGTAACTGCCCTTCGACGCACACTTCCAATTGTGATCCTAAGGCCAGTTTGGCGAATTGGGACACGGCCAACATCTCGTTCCCTGGTTCCTCCCGGCTTCGTTCCTGTTCTGGTATTGTCTTGTCTCGTCTTGTCCCCGGTATCTCACGTCTCTGGACCCCGCTCCCTGTCTTGGCTCAGTTCGCCCTGCCTCCATCTCTGCTCCCGGACCCCAGCTCACGCTCTGCTCCCCGTCCCGGTTCTGTCCGCCTCGTGTGCCCCATTGCACCGCCCGCACCCAGCTTCCTGCTTCCAGATCTACCCCCGCTTTTCAACTGTATTTCACATATTGTAAATAAACACTGTAAAACTTCCCCGAGTACTGCACTATTTGGTCCAAACTACCCAGCATTACGACATCAGTACAATAACAAATTATAGCAGTGCTTATGCAAAACAGCTAAGCAGTTATTTATCCTAACACTTTTATTCCAACTTGAGTAATATATTTGACAGTGTAGTAGTACTCTTACTTGTTGATTGAATTATAAATACAATTTCAGCATTGAAATTTTATTTACATTTGAACAATGCAGGAGGAATGTGCTAAAATGTGACTACCGTAAATTTCGGATTATAAGCCGCTACTTTTTTTCCACGCTTTGAACCCTGCGGCTTGTACAGCAGTGCGGCTTATTTATGGATTTTTTTACTGGATAACGGCCCCTGGGTTTTATTTTCACGGACAAGCCTTCTACACGTGGCAGATAAATATGGCAAAAACAACTTAAGTGCATTAAAAAAATACAACTCACCAAACCGCTGCATCAGAGGGAGCCCTGCGCTGACTATGTGATTATGTCTACTCTGCTCCGCAGTTTCTTTCAAAAACTCTAAAGGCGTATTGTTTAATCCCAGGTGCTTATTCTCCATGTGCCAAAGCAGTTTTGAAGGTTTCATTGCCTTATTTGCTTTTCCCGTATGTTACGTAGAGCGGACTGTGCGCGTGAGTCACCTGCAGCGACAAACCCAGATTTTAAGTGGGCATTGTCTGTTAAATTTATCTTTCTTTTTCTTGGAGGTGTAGTCTCCTCTTCTGGCTCCTCAGTTGTCCTTTTCCCCTTTGTTAAAAGCTCTCCAAAGACTTTTGTTTTGGCTCATTTTCACTCGCTTGTGGCTCTACTTTTGTGCGTCGTGTCTGATGTGTTATACGTGATACGTCACCGCGGAGACAAGAGCAGATAATATACTTGCTACTACATCAAATAGATTTCTGTGGCGATTTCCAGCAGGATTTTCATGATACATCTACGGACGAGCTTATTAGTGTGTCATTAGGGACGGGCCAAAGTTGCTCCTGACCCCTGTGCGCACAACGTCTGAAAATCAGGGCTCTTTACGCAGGACTGTGAGCTGTGTCTGTGTCTGTGTCTGTGAGACGTGAGCGGTGTTTGTTTTGAACATTGTTCCGCGAGTGTGACGCTTATTTTGAGCAACGAAAAATAAGAAAATATAATTTTATTCATCATCATAATCTTCCAATTTAAACTACAACAAAAAAGAGCTAACACAAATAAAATACACTTCAGCCACGCAGAGCCGCAGTATGAGGCTGAAAGAGGCGCATACGGCTCCGGAGCCGCGGGTTGCCGACTCCTGAAATAGAGCCACTGCACGTAAGCTCGACATCAATGAATCCAACTTGGTCAATGTAAAAGACGACAAAAGTTTTCAGAGGAAATAAAAGCAGATTTTCCGTTTTGGTGCAGTTTTATTTTCTAAACCTGCAGATGTGTTCATCCCGTGTTGATGTCGTGTTGGTTCCAATTTTCAGGCAAAGTTAAAAAAAAGCGTGTCAGTGCACCGTCTTTCTGTGTAAATATCTCATGTTACAATATGAAAACCTGCGGCTTTTATTCAGGTGCGGCTTATATATGTACAAAATTGATTTTCTCTTCAAATTTAGCTGGTGCGGCTTTTAATCAGGTGCGCTCTGTAGTCCGAAATTTACGGTAAGTGTCTTGGTTGAGGTATTGCACAAAATATGAATGAATCTTACATTTCACCACAGAAAAGCACAAATAGCACTTCATCACACTTGTTTGGGACATTGCACTTGACATCTCTTTATGTCAGTATTATAGTTTTATTCATCAACACTCTCAATACACTGAATATTGTCATCTCTCTAAAACCTAAAAACCAATATTATCTTTTTTATTTCCCTGTTTTAGACCTGGTTTAGAGCTGGTTTAGATCTGGTGGTGCATATGTTTTCTAGAATGATGCTTGGTGTGAAAAGTTTGTGAACCACTCAGTGATGGAAGAAGTACTCAATTTTGTTACTTATGTAAGAGTATAGATACTGGAGGAGAAAAGATAGTCAAGTAAAAGTCACAGGAAAAAATCTACTTAAGTAAAACTATTAACTAAAACGTACTTTAAAAGTAAAAGTATTGCATGCATATGTTAAGGTCTTATAAGGCTTCAAATGTAGTAATTTTGATAAAGATTTGTATTGAATTGTGTTCAGCAGAAACAATTGAATCAATCAATTTTCTAGCTCTTTTTTATTTTATTTTATTTTTTTGTGCTCAAATTATGAATGTGTTAGAAATATACCCTCAGTGTTCTCTCACAAAAAATACTTTTACTTTTCAGTAGAAAGTAAATGTAATGAAGTAAAAGTAAAAGGTATCCACTTAAAATTTACTTAAGTAAAGTGCAGATACCTAAAATGTGTACTTAAGTATAGTACTTTACTACTTTTACTTACTACATTCCATCACTGGAACCACTGGTCTAGTTGTTTGCACTCTGCACAAACAGAGTGCAGAGTGGAGTGAGTACAGGGAGATTCTGGTGGTATTTATCATAGTTTTACACTTGTTGAATTCTTCTCTCAAACAGAAAAAACTATAAAGTTTATGATTTTAAACTTCATACCCCACTAGAATCATTCAGATGATTTCAGCCCTGGAATTGCCATTCTCTACTGAACCAAGGATTAAAGGCAGCTGTTAACTTGAAAACTACAATTTCATGTCATCATAAGGGGGAACAGGAAGTGTAGTCTAACCTACCATATGCACTTTAAGTAAAGACAGACAGGTCTACAGGAGCAAAAAATGTATTAAAGTAAATGTATGACATAAGTAAAAATATTGAATTATTCAATGTATTATTAGAGTGAAAAGTATAAGTATTGCACATAGATCCTTGATAACTATTAAAAGGTGAAATGTGGTGAGCTTGATAAATAATTGTCTTCAAATGGGTGACAGTATGGACATGCAAAAATCTTACTTTTCTGTCCAGTTCTACTTAAGAGTTAACTAAAATTGGTATGTAGTATAATATAAACAATGGCCAAAACTCTACTAATTTACACAATGGTTAAACTAATAAAAATAAATGTCAGAACTTGTCAGAAAAATACCTTCCTTGTGTGTAAATTGTCTCTGCTTTTTGGATGGAGTAAGAGGGATTCTGTTTTTGAATTCAGCTCTACTTTCTGGAATTTTTAAGAAAGTTTTATTTAACACAATTTTGCCAAACTGACACTTAACATAACACTTAATGTTACGCATTGATAAATATTTACCATGGGTATGATCCCACCAAACCAAGTAATTTTTTGACAAAAGCATGAAAACTGCCTCTCAAACCCCCGGGCCCCCCACTGCCAGTGTTTCGGTGAGGACCTAAGAAACTGCCCAGTGGTGTTTCAGAAAGCATAACTAATTACTCTTCATAATTAATTACACTTCTCAAGGCTCTGCTTCAGACCTGAGCTCATCGGAGAGATTAACCCAGGTCTGGGTCTATAGGGGTGCAAAAGGCTTTACAAGGGTGCAAGAGTATCTGCAGGGGTGCAAATGGGTACATTGCAAACTCAGTTAAAAATGTTTGCACTCTTCTGTCCTCTTGTGTCTCCTCTGCACTTGTCTTTCTTGTCTTTTTTGTCCCTCTTGCCTTCTCTCAACTTGTACTATGTAATGTTGTCCCTGGTCACCTGTCCTGACATCCCCCTGTTCTCTGTATTTTTATCACTGTACTCTCTGTGCACTTGTCCCCTGTCCTCTTGTCTCTCTTGTTCACATGCACCTTCTGTCTCTTTTGTCTTATCAACTTGTCCTATGTAATGCTCTCCCTGGTCACTTGTCCTCTCTCCCCGTCCTCTGTATTGTTGTCCCTGTGTTGTACCTTGTGCTCTCATCAATCTGTCCTTTGTATTGTTGTACCTGTCTTTTCCCCATCCCCCTGTACTCTGTTTTCTTCCTGCCTCATTAATGCAGCACCAGATGAATGGCATCACAGATCCCGGGTTGGACAAAGGCTTTCTGCTTCAGTGCTCTGCTTCACTTTGTCCTCACAGTTCTGATCCCCCATATGTCCCCCCTTCACAGTCACTGCACTGAGTCCTACACTGCACTGAGACTGTGATGGGACTGGCCTCTCCACAGATCTCACCTATAACTTGGCCTGGTGGTGTCTCCATAAGACAAGATTAATGATATAAAAATAAATAACAGCTCCATAGGGACAAGCAGGCTGACCATTGACCAGAAAAGTGACACACACATACTAATTCGTTTGATTAGTATGTGTGTGTTATTCTCTGTAGTTTTGAGTGTTTCCTGCTGAAAAGGAGGGTTTAAGGAGATGGGGCACTCTAGGACAGTTATCCATGTTCTTGTTTTCTGTTGATTATTTGCTTGTCTGTTGCTGATGAATGTCCATCCATCCATCCATCCATTTTCTTCCGCTTATCCGGGGCCGGGTCACGGGGGCAGCAGTCTAAGCAGGGACTCCCAGACTTCCCTCACCCCGGACATGTCCTCCAGCTCCTCCGGTGGGACCCCAAGGCGTTCCCAGGCCAGCCGAGAGACATAGTCCCTCCAGCGTGTCCTGGGTCTTCCCCAGGGCCTCCTCCCGGTGGGACATGCCCAGAACACCTCCCTAGGGAGGCGTCCAGGAGGCATCCTGAGCAGATGCCCGAGCCACCTCAACTGATTCCTCTCAACGTGTAGGAGCAGCGGCTCTACTCCGAGCTCCTCCCGTGTGACCGAGCTCCTCACCCTATCCCTAAGGGTGCGCCCGGCCACTCTGCAGAGGAAGCCCATTTCATCCGCGACCTTGTCCTTTCGGTCATTCGGCCAGAGCTCATGACCATAGGTGAGGGTAGGAACGTAGATTGACCGGTAAATTGAGAGCTTCGCCTTCCGGCTCAGCTCCTTCTTCACCACAACGGACCGATACAGCGACCGCATCACTGCAGACGCTGCACCGATCCGCCTGTCAATCTCCCGCTCCATCCTTCCCTCACTCGTGAACAAGACCCCGAGATACTTGAACTCCTCCACTTGGGGCAGAGACTCACCACCCACCCGGAGAGAGCAAACCACCTTTTTCCGGTCCAGAACCATGGCCTCGGATTTGGAGGAGCTGATTCTCATCCCAGCTGCTTCACACTCGGCTGCAAACCGCCCCAGTGCCTGTTGCAGGTCCTGGCTCGAAGAAGCCATCAGGACAACATCATCTGTAAACAGCAGAGATGAAATCCTGTGGTTCCCAAACCAGACCCCCTCCGGCCCCTGGCTGCGCCTAGAAATTCTGTCCATAAATATAATGAACAGAACCAATGACAAAGGGCAGCCCTAGCGGAGTCCAACATGCACCGGGAACAGGTCTGACTTACTGCCGGCAATGCGAAAACAGCTCCTGCTCCGGTCATACAGGGACCGGACAGCCCTTAGCAAAGAGCCCCGGACCCCATACTCCCAGAGCACCCCCCAAAGGACACCACGAGGGACAGGGTCGAATGCCTTCTCCAGATCCACAAAACACATGTGGACTGGTTGGGCATACTCCCATGAGCCCTCGAGGACCCGATGGAGAGTATAGAGCTGGTCCAGTGTTCCACGACCAGGACGAAAACCACACTGCTCCTCCTGAATCCGAGGTTCGACTATCGGTCGGATTCTCCTCTCCAGTACCCTGGAATAGACCTTACCGGGAAGGCTGAGGAGTGTGATTCCCCTGTAATTGGAACACACCCTCCGGTCCCCCTTCTTATACAGAGGGACCACCACCCCGGTCTGCCATTCCACAGGTACTGTCCCCGACCGCCACGCGATGTTGCAGAGACGTGTCAGCCAAGACAGCCCCACAACATCCAGAGACTTGAGGTACTCCCCGGAGCCTTGCCACCGAGGAGCTTGCCAACCACCTCAGTGACTTCAGCCAGGGTGATGGACGAGTCCGCCTCTGGGTCCCCAGTTTCTGCTTCCTCCTCGGAAGACGTGACAGTGGGATTGAGGAGATCCTCAAAGTATTCCTTCCACCGCCCGACAACATCCCCAGTCGAGGTCAGCAGCTCTCCACCCGCACTGTAAACAGTGTTGGTGAAGCACTGCTTCCCCCTCCTGAGGCGTCGGACGGTTTGCCAGAATCTCTTTGAGGCCGTCCGATAGAGTTTTTGCCTCTGTGACTGCCCGAGCCGCGGCACGCTTGGCCCGCCGGTACTCATCAGCTGCCTCAGGAGTCCCACGAGCTAACAAGGCTCGATAGGACTCCTTCAGCTTGACGGCATCCCTTCCTTCTGGTGTCCACCACCGGGTTTGGGGATTGCCGCCGCGACAAGCACCACAGACCTTACGACCACAGCTACGAGCAGCCGCATCGACAATAGAGGTGGAGAACATGGCCCACTCGGAGTCCATGTCTCCAACCTCCCCCGGGATCAGGGAGAAGCTCTCCCGGAGGTGGGAGTTGAAGACCCCCCTGACAGAGGGCTCCGCCAGACGTTCCCAGCAGACCCTCACAATGCGCTTGGGCCTGCCAGGTCTGTTCCTCCTCCCTCGCCAGCGGATCCAACTCACCACCAGGTGGTGATCAGTTGACAGCTCAGCCCCTCTCTTCACCCAAGTGTCCAAGACACGCGGTCGGAGGTCAGATGACACGACAACAAAGTCGATCATCGACCTCCGACCTAGAGTGTCCTGGTGCCACGTGCACCGATGGACACCCTTGTGCTCGAACATGGTGTTTGTTATGGACAAACTGTGACTAGCACAGAAGTCCAATAACAAAACACTGCTCGGGTTCAGATCGGGGAGGCCGTTCCTCCCAATCACGCCCCTCCAAGTGTCACTGTCGTTACCCACATGGGCGTTGAAGTCCCCCAGGAGAACAACGGAGTCCCTGGTTGGTGCACTGTCTAGTACCCCTCCCAGGGACTCCAAGAAGGCCGGGTACTCTGCACTGCTGCTTGGCCCGTAGGCCGACACAACAGTGAGAGACCTGTCTCCGACCCGAAGGCGCAGGGACGGGACCCTCTCGTTCACCGGAGTGAACCCCAACACGCAGCGGCTGAGCTGTGGGGCAATGAGCAAGCCCACACCAGCTCGCCGCCGCTCCACGCGGGCAACGCCAGAGAAATGGAGAGTCCAACCCCTCTCAAGAAGTTGGGTTCCAGAGCCCAAGC
Organism: Periophthalmus magnuspinnatus; assembly: GCF_009829125.3. NCBI lineage: Eukaryota > Metazoa > Chordata > Actinopteri > Gobiiformes > Gobiidae > Periophthalmus > Periophthalmus magnuspinnatus. The sequence continues at coordinate 8,527,294 of NC_047128.1, read as the reverse complement.
TGTGCATGGAGGTGAGGCCGATTATATCTAGCCGGTAACGCTCAACCTCCCGCACAAGCTCAGGCTCCTTCCCCCCATCTCCCCAGAGCTAGTCTCCATGTCCGGAGAGCCGGTCGTCGAGGTCCCCGCCTTCGACTGCCGCCCGGATCTCTCTGCACCTGCCCCGCATGGCTCCTCCCGCAGGTGGTGGGTCCACGGGAGGACGGCCCCACGTTGTTCCTTCGGGCTGGGCCCGACCGGGCCCCGTGGGGAAAGGCCCGGCCACCAGGCGCTCGCTGCCGAGCACCCACCCCAGGCCTGGCTCCAGGGTGGGGCCCCGGTAACGCCAGTCCGGGCGACGTAACTGGCCTTGTTCTTTTGGTCTGCTGCTGATGAATGTCTGTTTCATTATTGATTTTCTAACTTTCTTTTGGTTAAATCATGTTCACCCCTAAGAGGCAATGGCTTTTGTGACTTTGAGCTTTACAAAAATACATTCAATTGAATTGAATAGTTGGTCAGTGGACAAACCTCCTTGTCAAAGCCTAACCTTGTCAGATCTCAGAAGCTAAGCAGGGTTGAGCCTGGTTAGTACTTGGACAGGAGACCGCTGGGAATTTTAGATTGCATAGTGGGCTTTTGTATTCTTAGACAAGACACTTCACCCACATTGCCTAGTATAAAAGAGTGGTGTGTGTGTGTGCGCGCACGCGTGCGTGTGTGAGTGTAAGTGTTGGTGGTGGTGGGAGGGGCTGATAATGCAGATTGACAGTGTCACTTCCGTCTGTCTGCTCCAGGGCAGCTGTGGCTACAGTATTAATTTAGTACTATCGAGTGTGGAATAAATGAATAATGCATGAAATTGTAAAGCAACTTTGAATATCTAGAAAAGCATTATGTAAGACTTATGCATTATTAGGCCCAAGTGCCAGAAGCTGGCCAGGGGCCCTCACTAAGATGTAGGAACACGCAAGTGCTGAAAATGTATAGTTTATTACATAAAAAACATGATTTTTTATTATTATTTTTCTTGGGACCAACCCCCCATGTTTCATGCCGAAAATGTACGAAAATGTGCCTAAAATGAAAACTCCTGTCTCTCTAATTTCTGCCACTTTTCAATTTCCAAAAACTAAAAAAAATGTCTCGTCAGTGCCACCATGCAAAAGAAATGGCATAGGATAGAATTGCATTTTTGGCAGTACAGGAACAAGGCCAAAAAACTGACTGTAGAATCATGAAATTTGATACACAAGTAGATAAAATTAGTAGAAATAGTATTCCAAACTAAAAACTATATTACGCGGTTGCTAGGCAACCAACAAGAAGTGGCCTTCCCAGTTTTACTCCCTTCCCCACGGATACTCTCTCCTCCTGTCAGCTCCTCTCTGCCTCTTGGGCCCTTGCTCCACCCCACAGCCCCATGCTCCTCCCCTCCGCAAGTACTGTCTCTGTGGGCTACTTCGTGTGGACCCCTGTGGGTGATCTCCTTGTGGGCTCCTCCGTTTGTCCCTAGCCCCTACGTCAGTCTGCTGCTCCCATCACTTCGAGGTAGGACACAGCTCTTTTTAATGCTAAATATTCTGAATGTACCTTAATGCAGCTTTAAAGAAGGCTAATGTACTGAAAATCTGTCTTGTGGATATGTTTTATTATATGCTAAAACAGGACTACAGCTAATTATGCTTGGATTTGACAGTATCTAAAATTGTCAAATGTTACTGACTGATAATTATTGGAACCAAATATTTTATTATATATTCAAAATATTTTTGTAGAAAAGTTACATTTAGTAAAGAGCTACCACTTACATAAGGTCACATAAGGTTTAGGTGCACTTGTCCCCATTGAGAAATTTGTTCTCTGCATTTGACCCATCCTTTAATGGCACTGGGGGAACCCATCTCCAGATCTAGAGCTAGTATTAGTCAGTTTGACCTATTGTGCATGCTCTTGGGTTGATGGGGGAAACTAGAGTGCCCAGAGGAAACCCACAGCGAGAACAGGCAAACTCCACATAGAAAGGCCTGGGTCTTTTGAGTTTATAATTATTATGATATTTCATATTGTAACATGTCATTATGTCCCTATTTCCTATTTGACATGCAGAGTGAAGTCTGTTCATCTTATTGAATGCTCTTGTTTTCCCTGCAGGTTTAGTGAAGACTGTGAGACTCAGTCATGGCTGCAGTGAGTACTGCCCTCCTGAAGGGGCCCTCAGTGCCATGGGAGGCCTCCTGAGTGTGTGTGTGTCAGGAGTGGAATTAGAGAAAAAATAGACTTGAATGGAAATACAAGTTTGTCTTTGGGAAGATTTCATACTTTTATAAGTAAAATTATAGCAAAAGAAATTCAATGTTGTCAACTGGAAAACATTTTAGTGAGGTACAGATCTTTGTCAAAGAAAAGAAATGGTTTGAGAAGGAAGAATCCATCTTTGAATAGAAATGGGGCCCTTAGACATCATTTATCTCCGAAGTATAACTATGGAAAACAATAGTGACAGCCATTATGCTAATAGGTGTGAGAGCACCCATTAGGGGTCTGAATGATTATGCAAAGTATCATTCTGGCGCATTTCACATTTAGAGACTCAATAGACCTAGCTAACAAACAGACAATGTAAACAAATAATGAACATTAAAAGAGAAGAGGGCAGAATAAAAACCTTTCAGTCATATGACTGAACAGAAGACAACCATTTTGAGCCTTGATTTAACCATTGTACAAGTACAGGCCTGTCTCACATCTCAGGAAGATGATTCCAGATTTCAGCTGCATAAAACTGAAACGCTATTTCCCCATGTTTAGTCCTGTCTCTGGAAACTAACAAGAGGCTGGTCCCTGAAGTCCTCAGAGTGTGAAATTGTTCATATGGGCCTAACATGTGGGATATGTACTAAGAAACTACTACTACTTTGGAGAGGCCAGTAAGCAGACCATTACAGTAGTCTAACCTAATGGAGATAAATGCATGAATAAGTCTCTCCAAGTCTGGTTTAGACAGTATATTTTTTATTTTTGTGATGTTTTTAGGTGGTGAAATGCTGCAGATGTTATTGATTTGCTTTGGCTGTTAATGTTAAAGTCTGAGTCCATTATTACCACTAGATTTCAAGCCTGATTTGAAGGTTTTAGAGAGAAACACTAGAAGTGACTGCCGACAATTTTTCTTTGCTTCTGTGGGCCAAAGACTATAAGTTTAGTTGGAGAAAACTGATTTGCATCCACATACTGATCTGTTGGATGCAGTGGCAGAGTGAATCCACTGGTTCATATTCACCTGCTGCCAGTGAGACATAAATCTAAGTGTCATCTGCATAGTTGTGGTAGGACACATTATTACTGCCAATTAACTTGCCTAATGATGTAGAGATTGAACAAAAGAGGTCCCAGGATTGACCCCGGGCCATGTGACAGGTTTTCCTTCCTCATTTGTTCCCTTGCTGCTGTAGACTGGCTCCTTTCGGATGGTTTCAGAGGAGGAGCAGTCAATGAGGTCCAAACTGGAGCATCTGACGGTGAAGGACCATGGCCCTGTGTTTGGACTGTGCCAAAAGCTGCCCCCCCACACGGTACAGAAGGTAAGGCTCCTCAGACACACTGAGGCTACACAACATTTATGATAACATACAGCTACACAATATTTATGATAACACACAGACACACGTACATGCACGCACGCACCCCCCCCTCCCCCCCCCACACACACACACACAAAGAGATTAGAGATTGACTGATGTTTTTTCATAGCTGATGCTGAAACGATTGTTTAGAAGCAAGCAATGGCTGAAAAGCTCTGCTGATTTTAATTATTTTTAGCAAATAATATAGTACAAATTTTCTACATAGTCACCCACAGCCCTATTTCAATACAAAGTGGATAAGAGAGTTGTATAGTCACATTTTTTATTACCCTCTTTGCATGAATGTTCAAATAAACAGTGATAGCATATTCTTTATGCTATCACAAAATATCAGCCTCTGCTTTAGATTAAAGGCTGATTGCCGATACACTGAAAAGTGCAAATACATACACACACACTGTTTAGAAGGCAAGGCTCTTCACACGGCAGATACGCAACACACATGACTGTGCCACATGCTGCATACTGAAGACGAGGGTTTTCTTGGAGCATGCCCTTGACTGTTTCAGTGTCTTTTTATTTACAGTTAACATGAGCCAGACTTGAGTGAGCAGAGAAACCAACCTGAAACCAATATCTGGTTTTACTTTAAAAACAATAAAAAAATAACTGGTCAAAACTAGTCAAAGCCTCTACCTGATTTCATACTATGAGTGAGGAACATGTTTGAACTTTCAGCCCTGTCACTTAGTTCTTTCTACCACTGTGATATTGCACCATGACACAGAAACAACTGTCTGGGATAACATCAGGCAGTTTCTTTCTCATGATTCTTAACAACAATGTGCCTAATTGGATGAAGAGGTGACACTGTCAATAAGTTATGCATTAGTTATTACCCGAGAAAATGCTATGAGAAAGGAATAGATTATATAGTGTCATGTTTTTCTTATTTAAGAGCTTTGTTCCTACTATGCATGATGTAAAGAGCATCAAGAATACATTAAAGGTCTTATATTATGAAAATTGACTCGTGGACTTTTAGCCATGCTATAATGTTACCTCACCAAAAACATACCTGGAGCTGTGTTTTGTTTTATTCACACATTTGAAACAACCCTTTATTGTTAGTCTGTCTACTTCTCCAAAGCTCAAAATGCTCTGTTCGTCTCATGAAATGATATCATGAAACTGTAATTATCAAGTTAACAGCTCCTTTTACTTTTAGTTCAGCAGAGACTGGTAATTCCAGGGCTCAATCCAAATGATTCTAGTGAAGGTGTATGGAGTTTAAAAACACAGTGGAGCACAAGTATTACCACATCGCATCACAAGGTAGTGTTTTAATGTGAGAGAAAAACTCAGCCTAAATATGCAAGGTTTGTGTGTTAATTATATGTGAATAAAGCAAAACACAACCCTCAGTATTGTGATGGGGAAACATTATAACATAGATCAGAAATAAGCATAATATTGGCCGGCCCTTTAAAATCAGGTACAGGCCCTTTAATTCAAGATCGATTCTTCATTCATATGTGAATAAAGCAAAACACAACCCTCAGTATTGTGATGGGGAAACATTATAACATAGATCAGAAATAAGCATAATATTGGCCGGCTCTTTAAAATCAGGTACAGGCCCTTTAATTCAAGATCGATTCATCATTTGATATTCAGGTTTTTCCGCAATCGTCCTCTGCTCTGCTCCTGTGAATTTAACTATGTTGCTGCACTGTTCCCAGGCTAAGGATGAGCTGAACGAGATGCCGGAGCAGAAGGGGGCTTCTTTGAAAGAGCTGCGGGCCCTGATGCGACAGCGTGCTGACGGGGACGACCTCGGTACACTCATCCTGGACAACTTCGAGAATAAACCTGATGCTCTGCTCCTGCGCTTCCTCCGAGCACGCAAGTTTGACGTGTCCCGCGCCCACGAGCTCATGAAGGGTGAGGACGGTTGTAGGCCTACTTATATACTGGCAGCGAGATAGAACTAGGTACCTCTCATATACTGTATTGTGAATGGATATAGCTAACCTGCTAGCCACCGCATTCCAAATAGGAAAAGAGCATGGGCGCCTTCAATAGCCGGATTAGGTCTTTGGTAAACTCGGTCAGAATTCCTAAAATGGAACTTGGCTCCAAATTCGCCCCTATAACTCTTAGCCTCAATGAACTTAATTTGGCTGGAACTGAACACTATGGGTGGCGTCGCACTCACTTAGTCCACTTCTTTATACAGGGTATGGTACCCCTCCATTTTTCTTTGGGCCACAGTAGCTCAGTTGGTAAAGCCCACTGATCCAAAGGTTGGTGGTCCGATACCAGCTTCCACATGATTACTGTCATTGTGTCCTTGGGTAAGACACTTAACACTTGCGGGAGAGTGGTTCCTTGATGTAAAGCACTTTGAATGCCTAGAAGGTAGAAAAAGGCTATGTAAATGTGACCATTTATTTTTACCATTTCTGTGATACAATTTAGGATTTTCTAATACTGGTACTTAAGCAATACCTAGTTTTTAAGTCTGTTCCTTAAACAATACCAATTTTTCAATACTTGTACTTGAATGTTACACCTTTTTTTTATATTGGTTCTTGAACAATACCTGTTTTTATATTATTACATAAACAATACCAGGTGTTCAATACTGGTACTTGTATGTTACTTGTTTTTTGATACTTGTACTTCTTGTAAACAATCATTTTTTTGATAGTAGTATTTGATACACAGTTTTCAGTTCTGCTACTTGAATGATACCTTCTTTTTTATTCTGGTACTTGACTGACACTCATATTTTGTTCGGGCATGTAAACAATACCAGGTTTTCAATACTGGTACTGGAATGTTACTCGATTTTTGATACTGGTATTTGAAGAATATCTGTTTTCTATACTTGTCTAAGCTTTGTAATTCTGGTCCTTGAGAGATATGCTGGCCTAAATCACACCTCATGTACACCATGCTGTAGTACAGATAACCTGCTCAGATGCTCTCGCTTATGGTACTGCAGAGAGAGATGGGTGGGGATGGGAAGGGGGGGGGGGGGGGGGGGGGGGGGCTCTCATTAATCAGGAGAGCAGTAATAATCCTCTGCTCTCACAAACAAACAGTCTTTGTGTCCACTCCGGGCTTCACTAGTGAACCCTTTGTGTTTCAGTGGGAACCACCAAGCTCTCCTAATCATCTGCTCCAGATGATGTTAACACAGTAATTGTAACAACTATAAACAGGATCTGTGGTTACTTTGAAATCATGTTACTCAACATGACTATTGCTTTGTACTTCTACTTGAGTAATATTATTTTGATGTAACATTACTCTTATTTGAGTAAAATCTTTGGCTACTTTACCCTCCCCTGCACACAAATGAACAGGAGAAATGAGCATGTATTGAAAAAGTTTGTGTTTTATCTGTACATACAGTTGTAGTTATAAGTTTTCAATAATAGTGCTTGAATGATACTTGGTTTACAACACTGGTACTTGGACGATACCTGGATTTTCAATACTAGTACCAAGTTTTGATTTTATTCTCGTACTTAAACAATGTATGGTTTTCAATGATACCTAGTTTTTGATTCTGTTACTTAAACAATACCTGGTTTTCAACACTGGTATTTGAATAATACCTGTTTTTATACTTCTTGTTGAAAGATAGTTGTTTTTTTTATATTAAATGAGAACATTTTGAGGAAGATGTGTTTTGTCAGTACGTACATTTTTTGTTCAAATTCCACATAAGGTTTTGTAAATGAGCCCTTGGTCCTCTGGCCTCCTCTCAGGGCCGCTCTTAGGCTCTGTATTCGGGAGTAATACCGTGTGCATACCAAGTTAATTGGAGCTGTAGACAGTAGGCTCATTGTGTACAGTAAACAGGGATGGGAAGAATTTTGAAAGTGTATTTAGTTACAGAATACTGAATACCTGAATTAAAATGTATTTTGTAACATTTTCCGATATATGGTCCAATCAGAGTATTGTATTCTGAATACTTAGATTACTTTTACAATGAGTTGTATTTAAATTACAGGGTAAAGACACAACATAGACTTAAAAAGTTTTATCTCTATTTTCCTTTATGTGCTGCATTTCATCACTAATTAGAGAAGAAAAAATTACACATGCCTCACAACAAGAGCGGTGTGTTTCTCATTTGTTCCCTGCAGTTTGAAGCCTAAATTGTGCAATCAAGTACTGCAGTGTATTCCTTTGATTTTTGGAAAGTAACTGTATTCTGAATACGAAAGAGTAACAGCACCAGAATACGCTTACTCAAAATTAGTATTCAGAATAGATATTCTTACATGTATTCAGTTACTTCCCAACAATGACAGAAACAAAGTAACAGTGCTGGTTCTCCTCGTGTACAGGCTATGTGCGCTTCAGAAGAGAGTACCCCGAGCTGTTTGAGAACCTGACCCCCGAGGCGGTCCGCAGCACTGTCGAGGCGGGTTATCCTGTGGTGCTCCCCAGCAGAGACAAGTACGGCCGTGTAGTGCTGCTCTTCAACATCCACAACTGGGACCTGGAGGAGATCACTTTTGACGAGGTTCTCCACACTCACCCTTAGACTTACATATGCTCAATTCTAGATCTTTTTCAAGTTACATTCATACTAGTTTTTTATACCATTGCAAAGTGCTACAGCTGCTACATTTGCATGTTCTAAACCCAAACCAAAACATGCACCATAGCTAAACTCCTCCATCTAAGACAGTCCTGACCAAGACTCCAGCTCAAGGTGTATGATTTTTCCTGTTGTATCTGATTTTTCCTGTTGTGTTAGATTTTTCCTGTTGTTTTGTTTTTTGTGTGTTGGTGGCACGGTGGCTGAGTGGCAACACTCATGTCTCACAGCAAGAAGGTTTGGTTCGATCCCCGGGTCACCAGGCCTTTCTGTATGGAGTTTTTCATGTTTCTCCCCGTGTCTGGATGGGTTTCCTCCGGGTACTCCGGTTTCCCCCATCAACCAAAACATGAACGCCCTTCGAGACAACTGTTGTTGTGATTTTGGGCGTTACAAAAATAAATGAATTGAATTGAAGAGGTGGTGATGGGTTTGAATGCTGCTGACAGGTTGCCCCAGTGAAATTTCTTTACGGGGACAATAAAGTGTACCTTAAATATTGGAGTACAGCTGAAGTAGTAGTGGTTGTAGTAGGCTTTACAATGCACAAAAAAAAAAGAAACAAACAAAAAAACATATGGAGGTGTGATGCTAATGTAGGCACTGCTCTATCTGAAGCTCTGTTACTTTTAAACTTGTTACTACTTGTTTTAACACAATCTGCCCAAAAAGGACGGCTTTAGCTAGAACTACAACTGGTGAGCTGAAATAACATTATCCACAGTCACAAGCTAGCTAGCATTAACCAATCTTACGTTTTTTCCTCACCTTTTTGCTGAAAACACCTAAACAGGACCACAGGCTCATCAAAATGTTTTGTTTATATCTATTTTGTGTTTTTTCTTGGGTTTTCAGACTATTTAAAAACTTTTTTTTGAGTGTTCGCCAATGTGTGCATTGTGTCACCATGGTAACTGCTGAATATTCCGCCATATACATACATAAAGAACCCCCAGCGTGATGTCAAAATCAATACAATGGAAGGAAGGGTCACATTCAGAGGACCAAGAATATTGTATATTCATTTAAACCTAACTCAGGAGTATATAGCTGAAGAATTAGCATATTCTGTTGTAATTTGATAACGAAGGAACTGGAGCAGTGGTAGTTTTTGGTTCTAATGCTTGTGTGTGTGGGGTCAGATCTTGAGGGCCTACTGCGTGATCCTGGAGAAGTTGCTGGAGAACGAGGAGACTCAGATCAACGGCTTTGTGCTCATCGAGAACTTCAGAGGCTTCACCATGCAGCACGCCTCGGCAATCAAGCCTGCTGAGCTTAAGAAGATGGTGGACATGCTGCAGGTACAGAGCCCTGTGCACAAGAGCAAAGATCACAGAGAGGGTACAGAGCGGTGTGCACACAGAGAGAACAGAATGTGAGTCACGTGCACAAGGTCAGAGAGCCGTGTGCAGAGATCCTAGAGAGCTCTATGCACAGATTACATAGGCCGCGTCCCAATTCGTCAAAGTGCCCTTAAATGCGCCATTCGAAACGGTGTTTGAAGTACGCTCCGCGTACCATTTTGGCATGAAGGCGACTATGCAGAAGAGCAGCCTTCGTCAGGTGGGTACTGTGAAATTACGTAGTTACGTGAGTGCCCTTAAATGCACCATTCGAACAGTGCATTAAATGCACTGTTTAAACAGTTTGAACACTGTTTGAAGAGTGCATTTAAGGGCAGTTTAAGGGTGTCCCATTTCACCAAATGCACCATTCAAAGTGCTGTTCGAAGTACCCTTCGATGTACCGTTCGAACTGCCATTCGAAATGCCCTTCAAAGTACCCGGCCGACAAAGCTGACTCATCCGTGTAGCCGCTTTCATGCCGAAATGGGACACGGAGCGTATTTCAACCACTGTCTGTAAGCTTCCGTTATGTAGTTTGTGTTACGTCGCTGAAATAATTAGTTTTATTTTTTATTCTTTATTATTTAATAGAAGAAGAGTCAAGGTGTCGTCGTCGCAGCCGTTTATTTCTGTTTCCCTTTGAATATCAATAGGCAAATATAAAGTTATAGGTGATTTTTTCCCCCAATTTTAGCTACCACATAACTTTAACAAACTATACCATATTAAAACGTTATAACAGAGACAGAGGTAACCAATGTCATTTTTACATTCATAGTCTATAAACAAGAGAACACTGATTAGTTGTATATAAATTGTTTTAATTATTGCATAGATTAAGAGTTTTGTATTTGGACCAGGTTTAATTTGATCTGTGGCTAAACCACTTTAATATCAGTAGAGGGCGCTGTTCACCTTCTATGTCGTGTGCCAGTGTATTTCACATTCTTTTAGTCAATGTAACTTTTTCCCCCTCCAACCCAGCCCAAAGAATGTACTACAAAATAAAACTGACTGTGCCAATGCTGCACATGTTTTTTAATCAGCAAGGCACACGACCTGTACATATCTTTATTCAGATTTAAGAGTTTCATGTAGCAACAGTTTCATGTCGCACTGTTGTAGGTGACGTAAACCAGTCCGAACATTTTAACGTGTATTGCTTGGCGCGAAGTGTGCTCGGATGCACCGTTCAGCTACAGTCGGTCTCCATGAAAACGCACATTTTCGACTGCATTCATCAGGTGCATTGAAATGGGAAAGCACTTGTCATGCCGGAAGTTACATAAGCCCTTAAATGTACCCTTCGAACGGTGCATTTGGCAAATTAAGACACGGCCAGCGAGTACAGAATGACTCTACTCTACTTTGAAGTACCTGGCTGAAAATGTGTACTCCTCAGTGTAGCCGCCATCTTGCTAAAATGGGACAGGCCTACACCATGGACCGTACTTCCACCACTGTTTTTGCCCTTACATTATGTACGTTACTTTTAATGATTTATTATTTAATAGAAGAAAAGTCAAGGCGTCATCGTCACAGCCGTTTATTTCTGTTTTGATTGACTGGAGTAAGAAATTAATCTTTCCCTTTGAATATCAATAGTCAAATATAACATTCAAGGTGATTTTTTCCCAACTGTAGCTACTTCATAACTTTAACAAAATATGCCTTGTTAAAACGTAATAACAGAGATAGAGGTAACCAATATAATTTTCACATTCATAGTCTATAAACTAGAGAAAAATTATTACTATACATAAAGTGGGATTCTGCAGTTTAACAATTTGGTATTTGGGCCAGATTTAATTTGATCTGTGGCTAAATTACTTTCTTACCAATAGAGGGCACTGTTTCCCCTCTATGCCATGTGCCAGTTCATTTTATCTTATTACTGTAAAGTATTTTCTAGCAGTGCAGTACTACATCAAACTGGTATCTTGATCTTGATTTACTCACGCTAAGGTAAATAACACGTCCCCACCAGGGGGGTGCAGACGTATGCAATGCTCATGAAGATATTGTGCAGACCAGCGTGGGCCTTATGAAGTCACCATGCGGATTAGAAGAAGAATGTGTATTATTATTGTCTAGGAATAACTGCATATTCCTTTATGCAATGTACCTCCCCCCCATTTTAATCATCAAATACACGGCCTGTACTTATCTTTATTCATATTTAACAGTTTCATGTCGCACTGTTGTAGATGAGGCAAACCAGTACGAACATTTAAAGGTGTATTGTAGCGCACTCTGTGGATGCACGCTTCAGTTACTGCCAATCTCTGTGGTAACGCTGGGAACGCAGGGCACATTTGTCGTCTGCATTGAAATGGGACAGCCCTTATTGCGCCGAAAGTTACATAACTGCCCTTCGACGCACACTTCGAATGGTGCATCTAAGGGCATTTTAGCGAATTGAGACACGGCCAATGTGCACACAGAGGGTACAGAGCCATGGCTGTTTCCCAATTTGCCAAAATGCCCTTAGATACACCATTTAAAGTGTGCATTGAATGGCATTACGTAACTTCCGGCAAGACAAGTGCTATCCCATTTCAACACACCCGACGAATGCGGATGAAAATGTGCCCAGCCTTTCTATGGAGATCGACTGTAGCGGAAGCGTGCATCTAATGCACACGTCGCACACAGCTATATCCCATCATGCATCATGCCTACGCAAAAGAGAAGAAAATGGAGTCCGCTACGCAATACATATTCAAATGTTCGTACTGGTTTACATCCCCTACAGTGCGACTTGAAACTGTTAAATCTGAATAAAGGTACATGCTGTGTGTTTGATGATTGACAAGGGGGGAGTTACATTGAATAAAGGAATGTACAGTTATTCCTAGATAATAAGAATACATTATTATCATTAGAAATTTTTATTGCAATAATAAGAATAATGTCAGAATGTTTGTTTCTGGTGTAAGAGTCAAAGAGGACCAAGAGACTGAAACAAAGTCAAAAGGGTTTAGTGAGTTCCACACAGGTAAAGTGAACAATGAAGCAACTCTCCGGAAACGGTAGAGAGTCCTGAGATGTGCATGTGACAGCATTTATAGGGTTGCCCAATAACCCTGACTAATCAAAAACTGGTTTATAAGACTATGAATGTAAAAATGATATTGTAACCTCTCTCTCTTTCATTACGTTTTCCATCCATCCATTTTCTTCCGCTTTGTCCGGGGCCGCGTCACGGAGGCAGCAGTTTCAGCAGGGAAGCCCAGACTTCTCTCTCCACACACACTTCCTCCAGCTCTTCCGGGAGGATCCCGAGGCATTCCCAGACCAGCCGAGAGACATAGTCCCTCCAGCGTGTCCTGGGTCTTCCCCGGGGCTGAGCTTCTCACCCTATCTCTAAGGGAGCGCCCAGCCAGCCTCTGGATGAAACTCATTTCAGCCGCTTGTGTCTGCGATCTTGTCCTTTCGGTCATTACCCAAAGCTCATGACCATAGGTGAGGGTAGGAACGTAGATTGACGGGTAAATCGAGAGCTTTGCCTTCCGGCTCGACTCCTTCTTTACCACAGTGGTCCGATACAGAGACCGCATCACTGCAAACACTGCACCGATCCGCCTGTCAATCTCACACTCCATCCGTCCCTCACTCATGAACAAGACCCCAAGATACTTGAACTCCTCCACTTGAGATGTAAGTTATCTTTCCATCACTTACTTCCGGCATCCATCAGGTTCAGGGAGTGCCGCCACAACACCGCCGGCACCAGAGACCTTGTGACTACAGCTACGTGCAGCCGCATCCAAAATGGAGGTGGAGAACATGGCCCACTCGGACTCCATGTCTCAAACCTCCCCGGGATATGGGAAAAGCTCTCCCGGAGGCGTGAGTTGAAGACCCTGCTGAGAGAGGGTTCCACCAGACGTTCACAACAGACCCTCACGATACTGCCAGGCCTGTCCGGCTTCCTCCTCTGCCAACTCACAACCAGGTGGTGATCGGTTGACAGCTCTGCCCCTCTCTTCACCCGAGTGTCCAAGGCCGAAGGTCAGATGACAGGACGACAAAGTCGATCATCGACTTCCGACCTGGGGTGTCCTGGTGCCATGTGCACCGATGGACACCCTTGTGTTCGAACATGGTGTTTGTTATGGACAAACTGCGACTAGCACAGAAGTCCAATAACAAAACAGCACTCAGGGTTCAGATCAGGGAGGCCATTCTTCCCGATCACGCCCCTCCAGTTGTCACTGGCGTAGCCAGTCCCCAAGTAGAACAATGGAGTCCCCAGTAGCAATGTTCCCTCTAATTTTTCACGAGTCTGAGCAAACACACAAACTCCCTGAGCGGTCCCATGGACCACTGTGAGCAACATCAGACCTGTGCACTGTGGTCATGCTGGCATCGCATCCATCCAAGTTAAATAGTTTATAAAAAAGAATCAAATTACGGCATTTACATTTCTGTTGTAAGACTTTAATTAAGTGCTTTAGCCCACTTATAGAATGAAAATGACAAAAATCTTGCTCATGACCTGTGTAGTATGTTAATGCTATTGGAAGTATAAATATTTCATTTTACCTATGAGCATGAGCTTCCAACCAAATCAAGCCAACTGTAAACTCCAATGTTGAAAACACACTTAACATTTTTATGATAAAGCTCTGACTTGTATTATGAGTATAAGCCATTTATGAAGCTTTTGCTTGATTTTTACTCATACTCATAAACTAGTGACAGTATTCAATGACCAATACGCCCTGAGAGGAATCTGTATCTGCACACCCAGCTGCTCTATTACTGTACATTTACATAACATATCAAAACACAATGTATATGTGTATTTGTATATAAAATATATTCAAAACAAGTGGTATGGGTCAAAATAAATATATATTTACAAACCACACTCTGCAAACAGTGAACAAACACACACACACACACATACACACTTCAAAATGTAAACAAACACACTGGAAACTAAAAATACACTGTGACAGTCATTCTGTGACAGAGGTTGAAGGATCGAGTCCCACTCAGACCAATTTCTGTCATTGTGTCCTTAGTTCTGTCATTGTGTCCTTAGGCAAGACACTTCACCCAAGTGGTGTGTGCGTGATGATTGGTGGTGGTCAGGGGGGCGCAGATTGGCATTAGCTAATGCTAATGATTACACATAATACACGTGACCCACAATTAAGTCAACAGCACAATAAACCATGCTTGCCGATCAGGAACTTCATCCAGTCCATCAAAACATAAGGTCCTCTACTCCTGAGTCCACCATGAGATCTTCACTCGGTTCCATGAACCGCTCCGGGTCCGAGATGCCTTTAGTTTCACTTGTACAAACATCCACAATGTCCTTGGTCGCGTACTTTCTTTGTTTTGTCCGTTTCGTCATGTTAAAAACGTAAAATTACGCGATTACACGCGGTTCTTTGCCTGAGGGCGGGCCGTCGGAACGTTAAGGGGTTAAACAGCACTTAAAATCATTAGTGAGTCTTCACTCCACGTCGGCCACATCGGCTAAAACACTGGTAGCGGCACATGAGGACGCCTGTCAATGACGTTGATAAGCTGTGCAAATACATATGTGAATCACATAATTGGCAAGAGCAGCTAGTCACTGGTCACACTCAATGACTCATATTGAAAAATAGCGCAGAATGTTTTATTTTCAACTCCAGTTAGATTTTTTTGTGCGCAGCACAGATTTTCTGTGCGTGGAGACCGTGTCAGCAGTGCGCAATTGCGCACGCGCGCAGCTTGGAGGGAACAGTGCCCAGTAGGTGCACTGTCTAGTACCCCTCCCAGGGACTCAAAGAAGGCCTGGTACTCTGCACTGCTGTTCGGCCCATAGGCCAACACAACAGTGAGAGACCTGTCCCCAACCCGAAGGTGCAGGGATACCACCCCCTCGTTCACCGGAGTGAATGCCAACATGTGCCCACACCAGCTCGCTGCCTCTCCTCATGGGCACTTCCAGAGAAGTGGAGAGTCCAACCCCTCTCAAGGAGTTGGGTACCAGAGCCCAAATTGTGCGTGGAGGTGAGCCCGACTATATCTAGCCGGTATCTCTCAACCTACTGCACGAGCTCAGGGTCCTTCCCCCCCAGCGAGGTAACATTCAACGCAGCTACAGCCAGATGCTGTGTCTGTGGATTGGGTCTTCGAGACACATGTCTACGACCGCTGCCCAGTCCTCTACGCACCCGAGCCCTCTGCTGGTGGTGAGCCCACAGGAGGGCGGACCCACGTCGTCCGTTCAGGCTGAACCCGGGCGACATCATGATCTTAGTTATATTACTCATCATAGGAGTATTGGGAACTGCTCTGTGTCTGACCCGTCACCTAGGACCTGTTTGCCATGGGAGACCCTACCAGGGGCATAATGCCCCAGGTAACATAGCTCCAAGGATCATTCGGGTATGCAAAACTCCCCACCATGATAAGGTGGCAGTTCAAGGGGGAGTCATTACGTTTTAACTTTAACAAAAAAATATATAATTACATTTTAACAAGGTATATTTTGTTAAAGTTATCTTGTAGCTACAGTTGAAAAAAAAATCACCGTTATATTTGCCTATTGGTATTTAAAGGGAAAGATGAATTTCTTACTCCACTCAATCTAAACAGAAATAACAGCGGTGGAAGTACGGTCCGTAGTGTTGGCCTGTACCATTTCGGGAAGATGGCTACACTGAGGAGTACACATTTTTGGCCGGGTACTTCGAACGGTACTTCGTCGAAGGGTATGCATTTGGCAAATTGGGACACAGCCCACATGCACACAGTGGGTACAGGATGTAACATGTGTACACACAGAGTCTACAGAGTATTGAGCTATGTACATGTTGACAGTGTGTAATCTGTTGCTCTGTGCACAGGACTCGTTCCCCGCACGGTTCAAAGCTGTCCACGTGACCCACCAGCCTTGGTACTTCACCACCACCTACAATGTGGTCAAACCCTTCATGAAGAGCAAGCTGCTGGAGAGGGTATGGAATGGGATCTCGGTATAGGAGGCACAGTGCAGGACATAGTGCGGGGGAATAGGCTGGGTACATAGTTCAGGTCATTGGGTGGGAACAAAGTGCTCTATGGGTACAGAGGGTACGGAATGGGATCTTGGTATAGGAGGCACAGTGCAGGACGTATTGCAGGTTATAGTGGGGGACATAGTGCTGGAACATAGTGCGTGACATAGTGCAGGACATAGTGTGGGATATAGTGCGCGATGTAGTGCGAAATGTAGTGTGGGGACATAGCGTGGGGTCATAGAGCAGGGACATAGTGCAAGACATTGATAATGGAATGATGATGGAATGTTTAGACAAGAGTCTATTTTGTTTTGTTTATACATTTAAAATACCCTGATCCTATCTGTTTTAAATCTCTACATAAACAATTCAAATTATTATTATCATTTAGCCCACATGTTGTGTTGTCATTAGCCATTATGCTACTTTATCATTTTCTCAGATTTTTCATTTCAGTATGCTTTACTCCCCAGTTGCCACCAGAGGGTGTCAAACTACATGAGATATTTGTGATCTACTCAAATTAACGTAAAATCCATGGAGACAAGCAGAAAAGCAGACATATTACGCTATTTTCTGATCTATGTTATAATGTTTTCCTCACTACAAACATACCTGGAGTTGTGTTTTGTTTCACAACTCACAACTCACAAATTCTGCATATTTAAACTGAGTCTTTCGAAAAAAAAAAACACTGTGTTCCACTTAGTCATACAGGAAGTGCTCCACTGTGTTTTCAAACTCCATACACCTTAATTAGAATCATTTAGATAGTTTCAGCACCAATCTCTACTGAACAAAAGCTAAAACTTGAAAACTACTGCCTCACA
Organism: Periophthalmus magnuspinnatus; assembly: GCF_009829125.3. NCBI lineage: Eukaryota > Metazoa > Chordata > Actinopteri > Gobiiformes > Gobiidae > Periophthalmus > Periophthalmus magnuspinnatus. The sequence goes on along the minus strand of NC_047128.1, from coordinate 8,509,915 downwards.
ACATAACAAGGTGGAACAGATCATTTTGAGATTTGTAGATGTAAACAGACTAATAACACAGGATTATTAAAACATGTGCGAATGAAACAAAACACAACTCAACACAACACAACAGGTATGTTTTTAATGAGGCGACAATATTCTAACATGGCTTAATGCTCACAAGAGTCAATTTAGCATAATATAGGACATTTAAGAGTTTTCACAGAGCTACATGTGTATATGCAGGTCTTTGTCCACGGAGACGAGCTGGACAGTTACCTTCAGGAGTTTGACGTGAACATCCTTCCCTCAGACTTCGATGGCAAATCACCTGTGATGGACTACTGTGCCATTGCCACCAAGCTCTTCGGCTCCGAGGACACAGCACTCTGAAAGTGGGATCTACTTCTAGTGACGCTTCTTCTAGAGAGATTTGATATGGTTATGTGTTATGGTAACAGAGATCATAGATAGGAGAGCAGAGTGAAATTAACATAAGGTACATGTATGTTTAGACATGTTTGTTGAATTGTTAGTGCTTTTGTAGAGGAGAGAAACACAGGGTAACGTGCCTAAATTCTTAAGGTACTCTGGCTTAAAATACATTTGACAGATTCAGATACACCTGTGGACAAAATTGTTGGTATCCGTTGGTTAATGAAAGAAAAACTCACAATGGTCACAGAAATAACTTGAATCTGACAAGAGTAATAATAAATAAAAAATTATATGAAATTTAACCAATGAAAGTCAGACATTGCTTTTCAACCATGCTTCAAAAGAATTACTTAAAAATATAGACTCATGGAATAGACCTGGACAAAAAGGATGGTACCCCTAGAAAAGACTGAAAATAATGTGACTAAATGGACATGTTAATCCAAGGTGTGTCCACTGTGCTGTTTGGTGACATGGTGTGTACCACATTCAACATGGACCAGAGGAAGCAAAGTAAACAGTTGTTTCAGGAGATTAGAAAGACAATTATGGACAAGCATGTTAAAGGTAAAGGCAATAAAACCATCTCCAAGCAGCTTGATGTTCCTGTGACTACAGTTGCACATATTATTCAGAAATTTAAGATCCATGGGACTGTAGCCAACCTCCCTGGATGTGGCCGCAGGATAAAAATTTATGACAAATCAAAGAGACGGGTAAAACGAATGGTAACAGATGGTAAAGTGTCCGCCTGGCTCTCCTCCTCCTCGCCCGGCTCTCCTTCTCCTCGCCTGGTCTTCCTCCTCCTCGCCTGGTCTTCCTCCTCCTTGCCTGGTCTTCCTCCTCCTCGCCTGGCCCTCCTCCGCCCCCCTCCCTCCTCCTCGCCTGGCCGATTTTTCTGGTTTTGTCTGATTTTTCCTGTTGTTTGATTTTCCTGTTTGTTTTTGTGTGTAGGCAGCACAGTGGCTAGTGGTCTCAGTCGCAGGTCATGGGTCTTGCAACAGGACAATGACCCAAAAGACACAGGTAAAAACACCCAAGAATGAGGAGGAAAACATTGGACTATTCTAAAATGGTCTTCTACGAGCCCTGACCTAAATCCTATTGAGCATCTTTGGAAGGAGCTGAAAGATGCCGTCTGGAAAAGCCACCCTTCAAACCTGAGACAACTGGAGCAGTTTGCTCATGAGGAGTGGGCCAAAATACCTGCTGAGAGGTGCAGAAGTCTCATAGACAGTTACAGGAATCATTTGATTGCAGTGATTGCTCAAAAGGTTGTGTAAGAAAATATTAAGTTAAGGGTACCATCATTTTTGTCCAGGCCTGTTTCATGAGTAAATTTTTTTTTTTAAATCATTCTTTGAAGCATGGTCGAAAAGCAATGTCTGACTTTCATTGGTTAAATTTCATAAATTTTTTATTTATTATTTTGTTTTTGTCAGATTCAAGTTATTTCTGTGACCATTGTGAAGGGTACCAACAATTTTGTGACCATTATCTGAAGGGTACCAACAATTTTGTCCACATGTGTATGTTACTGTGGTGAAAAGAGTACTTAAGTAAAAGTAAAGTTACATGCACTCAATTACAAGTGTAAGTACTGTAGCCAAAAGTGTACTTAAAGTGAAACTAAACACTAAATCCACATTACACAGGACTGCCCTGATTACAGATAGGTGTTTCTGATCACAAACACCTAGGTGCAGGAGCAGAGTTTGAAGTGTGGATACCTGTTAGTCACTTCCTTATACCTCTAGACCCTGCCTCTCCTCCCCCTTCACTCTCCCCTTCAGTCCTCCAGACCCCACCCCTCCTCCTCCCTCGCTCTCCCCTTTAGTTCTCCCTACCTTCCCCCTCTTCCCCCTCACTCTCTTCTTTAGTTCTCCAGACCCCGCCCCTCCTCCCCCCTCACTCTTCCCTTTAGTCCAGGGGTCACCAACCCTATGCCCGCGGGCGCCATGTCGCCCCCAAGCCCCAGATGAGTCGCCCGCAGACCGGTTCTAAAAATAGCACAACTCATTAATGAGCTGCATCTAAAATTTAATCTTATTCTGTTGCTATTTTTTTTTTTTTTATCACCCTTGCGTTTATATAGATTTAAAAATGACAATATCTTAAACATATGTTCATTATACGTGAAGTTTAGATAAGTTAAGGTTAACTTTGACCTACTCACTTCAAAGGTCAGTATTGTGCGCGTGACAAAACCAGTGCTTCGCTCGCGAGCGCTGTGACGATGCGCTGAATGCAGTTTCTTACTCCAAAACATGGTAGAAAATAAAGAGATAATTTTCACAACGATTTAAGACAGTAAAAGAAACCTGCGCGTATCTCATCTGCGGAGCGACTGTGGTGACGGCAAAGCGGCACAATGTGTAGGGACACTTCACTATGTCTCACAAAGTTCCACACTAACTACCCATGGGGACGCGCACTCCCCACGGGGGCGCACACTCCCCACGGGGGCGCACACTATGGGCAGAATAAGCCCAGAGCTAAACGCAGCTTTGGGTAAACAACAGGCTTTTTTTCACGACACCGGTGAAAAAGTCACACAACGCAACCGTTTATTTAAAAATATGTAAGCTTATTTTTCTTTAACATTACATAATTGATAACTTTATGAAACATGGTGCAATGTGTATTATTTATGTTTTGTTAAAAAAAAGTTTGTCAATGGATAGTGAAAATGGGACACTTTTCCTATGAGATGTAGTGATGTAAGTGTCATCTGGAAATTTAACAATTACTAAGATTAGTAAAGTTAAAGTGCTGAATACTGATATCTGTTTCCCTCCTTGCTCATTGTTGATAATTATTTTGAGAAATTATTAATGTGATCAGTGTCTTGCAACATGATCAGTGTGTTCACATAGATGATTATCATTTATCATTATTAATAATGTATAACTAAAGGCAAACTGAGAAAATTTGTTATTTCAGAAGAGCGTCTCAAACTGGTAGCCCTTCGTATGACTCAGTGCCCATAAAGTAGCTCTCAGGTTAAAAAAGGTTGGTGACCCCTGCTTTAGTCCTTCAGATTTCACCCCTCCTGCCCCCTCACTCTCCCAGTCCTCCAGACCTCGCCCCTTCTCCCCCTCACTCTCTACTTTAGTTCTCCTGACCCCGCCCCTCCTCCACCCTGACTCTCACCCTTAGTCCTCCCGACCGCACCCCCCTTCCCCCTTCCTCTTCCCTTTAGTCCTTCAGGCACTGCCCAGTTGAGCAGCTCTATTTGAAAAGTCATGTGGATGAAATTTAGGGGTGTAGTCCCACTTGAATTTGACAGATTCATGTTTTACAAATTATCAGTGGTGAAATGAGAACTGAAATTTTTACTTAAGTAAAAGTATGTATGCATAAAAACTACTTCATTACTAGTTACTTTTTAACAGAATTTTACAAGCATTTTTGATCACACTTTTATACAAAAAGTGTACATTGGTTGTTTTAAACCGTATTCTCTGAGCTCTCAGAGCAGGCGATGCCGCTATGTTTGTTAGTATAGAGAGGAGCAGAGTGGGACTGTATTCAATAACTTATATGATGTAAAATGAAACTAATTACAATTACATGGTTCCAAGTATACTCAGTTACAAATACAAGTTTAATAATTTACTCAAAAAAGTCCACTTACCCCAAAAATGTACTTCGTTATACTAATGTGAGTGGCAGTTGGATGAGTCGTGAAACATCTTCACTCTAAAACCTCTGACCAGTTGAAATACATTTTTCTTTTGCTATTGATCATACCTGGAAGACTGAGGGATTACACAACCATTGCACAAGGGTTTTGGCCCTTGTTAACAGTGTGATTGCAAGGTAACAGTTATGCAGTTACCTCTCCATATGCAATATCTGTTTCTCCGGTCCAACGAGAAAAGACTAGACAAGATTCTGAATAAAATCTTAAATATAATGATGTTAACTGTGTTATTAAAATGAGTAGTCTAACCTGCCATATTTTAAACGGAGAACACAGGCCTATAATCCTGCACAGTTAAAGGTAATGCACTAAGATGGGAGATGGATAGAAGCTTGTATCTGCATGCACTGAGCTGCCCACTACAGTGTCTGTTCTGGGTCTGAAATATTGAAATATACTGCTTTTCTGTGTGGAGTTTGCTCTTCCAGTTTATACACTCTGTAATAGCTTCTAGAAATTGATGCCTAAATGTGTTGAATCAAACTAAATATAAGATTCCCCAGACCAGTTTTGCGAAATTTGCTCTAGAAATGTTTGATATTTTTCACCTGATTTGCACACCATATGACCTGTGCCCAGAGGTGGTAGAGTAGCCACAAATTGTACTCAAGTAAAAGTAATGTTACTTCAAAATAATATTACTCAAGTAGAAGTACAAATAGTGGTCAAAGAAATGACTTGAAAGTAGGTAAACAAGTATTTGGGAAAGGTTCTACTGAAGTAACTACTCAAGTAACTTTATATGATTTATATTTGAAATTATGTAAAATGTAATTTGAAGGACAAAATATTAAATAATGCACAAAATCTGGTATTTTCAAAGGACGGACACAACAATGAGACAAACTGAATCATATCTGAAGGAGCTGCAAGAAACACAAATGTCCAAATCATTTCATATTATCAACGTTTGTAAGAGTACTGTCACTTCAATACAAATATTACTGTAAATATGCTGCTAGAAAGGTACTCTGAAAAGTAAAACTTAAAAGTAACTGAGTATTGCAGTGAGAAGGTTCAGTGACAGTGGACAGTGTTTGACATGTCTTCTGAGTAAAATACAGTGCGCTGCAGTTAAGAAATGTAGTAAGTGAATGTAGAGTGAATTGTCTCACACAGGGGCAGCAATGTAGTCTGTATGAATCTGTTCACACGGACTGCGACGTCTGGACTGAGATGTCTGATATTTTTTCCTGGAATCTGCTGTAGCCAGTTTGCCTGTAGTCACTGGAGCACTCGGGGTGCCTTCATTAGCTCTTTTTTGAGCCCCTGGTATTTCTCTAGTTTCTTATGTTCCTTTGTCCTGATGTCTCCATCACTTGGTACTGCAATGTCCACCACAGTGACTTTGCTCTGCTGTTTATCCGCCACCACAATGTCCATTTAGTTTGCCATCACCAATCGATCAGTCTGTACCTGGAAGCCAGCAGCTTATACTCTGCAGTTACGTACTGGATTGTCTCAGGGGCCTCTTTGTACAGCTTGGGTCTTGGGTCTGGTGTGGTAGATCTGGGCTGCTGTTGCTCTAGTGCTCAAGATCTGCTCCTGTGCAGCCCATAATGGCACCTCCAGCACCTCTTCCTCTGCGCTCCACTGTCTGAGACATTCGCTGAGCATTTTCTCTTTTGGGGCCTTGATATACTTACAGATCTTGGATGTTTCATCCTGGACAGTGGCTTTCATGCTCTCTAGTCCTCGGCTTCCTTCCTTATGGCTCGTGTACAGTCTCAGGGTGCTGGATTTGAGATGGACCCTTGCATGCATGGTCAGCAGCTTTCATGTCTTAATGTCTGTGGTCTGTAGCTCCTTCTTTGGCCAGCTTATGACTCCTGCTGGGTGTCTGATTATTGGAAGGGTGTAGCTGTTTATTGCCTGGGTCTTCTTGCCTTTGAGCTGACTCCATAGGACTTGCCTTAGTTGTTGGAGGTATTTGGCCATGGCTGCTTTCCTTGTTTCCTCTTCAAGGTTTCCATTTGCTTGTGGGATACATTGTGGTCCTGAGTTTCTACTATTGCTCCTTCTGGGAATAGGATGCCTTCTGTGTGGACTAACTTCCCTCTCTTTGTCACCATCTGGCTACACTTCTGAAGCTCGAATGACATTCCAATGTCTGTGCTGTAGATTCCGGTGGTGTGGATCAGTGAGTCAATGTTTTGCTCATTCTTAGCTTGATGTCATCCATGTAGAAGAGGTGACTTTTGTGAGTCAGTATCCATGGCCAGTATTGTTGATTATTTGGCTGAGGGGGTTCAGACCTATGCAGAACAGCAGTGAGTTGGTGTTTGGCTCCCCTGGTATCTTTGCTGATGCCCTTTTGTGCTGTGCTCATGTATTGATCCATGTGCCCACTTCTCTTTGCTGCAATGATGCCTAACATGAGCTTCCATGTTGTTGAGAGACAGGTTATTGGATGGGACTGTACTCCTTTTGGATCAGGGTTGTATGCCCTTCGTTTTAGCAATTCAGAGTGAATCCCATCCCTTAGCAGCTGGTTTATTTGTACTGCCTGGTGCTAATCAGATGGTTCTTTATTTAGCCTCTGTAGCTACCTTGTGTTCATTGAGGCCATGATCTTATCTTTCAGGTCAATCGCTGCATTGTTCAGTGTAATACTTATTATACATTTTCCCCACATCCTGTTCGTGTAATCCCTCTGACTCAGGTCACTGGAGTAGTAGTATTCCAACAGAGCCTTGTTCTCGCATCTCGCCCATTTCCGTCTTTTTCCAGTAGTCCATGTCTCATCAAGGTGCTGGTTCCCCAGCACCTGATGCAGACCTTGTTTGTATATATATATAATCAGATTTTCACATGGGGGACATGGGTTCGAATCCAGCGGTGAGCTTCAGTTGATTTATTATTTGCTATAAAATGCTAGAATATGACAGTTTCCAATGGATTTATAGAAGAAATAAAGATTCAAAAACTACTACCCACCTCTGCCAGTGGCATAGATTAATCATAGCTTTAAAGCAGTTAAGATCAGGTTGAAAATGAAAAGAAAATGAAGAAAAAAAGGGACTAGCTGAGTTCTAAAACTATGCCTCTATGTCATCAATGCTCAAAATTCCGTTCAAAGTGCAAGGAATTTTTTTCCCTTTTTTTGTCAAGTAGTTTTAGTTAGTCAAATTGATACTTCACAGTGACATTACACTGGGGGTGTTGGGGGTTACAATGGTGAAACAATGCACACATTAGCAAACACTGACAAAAAAAGTTTTAAGATTATAAAAAGTATAAAATGGATTTAACCCCTTACCATTCTGGGTCATTTTGGTGAAATTGCCTTTGTTTTGAAATTAAAATGATCACCATTATTGAACCCCCAGTAGTAAATACACAAGTTTGGGGTCTTTGTAAAGGTAACACCCTATAGTTTTACCCACTGGTGTCAGAATCACTGTAAGTATGTCTGGTAAGCATCTATACACTTTGGAACACACATAAAAAATAATTTTTCTCATCTTCGCCTACATTTTTTTGTTGAAATGAAGGTGTAGAAAGCTGCAGTAGGTAGCTGGGGACAAAATACACTATATCTCAACTGAAAATGTTGTTGACCACTCACCTTTCAAATTTGAGGTCAATATGTATAAAAATGCGAGTTCTACACTCATTTTATTTTCCGTTTTTATTTTATCATTAGTAAGTCCAGGTCTCTCCAAATCTATCCAAATGGAGGCATTTGGAGAATGTTTGGAAAAAATGCAATAACCTTTGAATGTTTCAACCGACAGACATCAATGAGCCTCTACTGAAAGCTCACACTGAGAGGAATCTGTATCTGCACACCCAGCTGCTCTATTACTGTACATTTATATATATCATATCAAAACACAATATAAAATGTATATTTGTATATAAAATATAGTCAAAACAAGTGGTATGGGTCAAAATAAATATATATTTACAAACTACACACTGCAAACAGTGAACAAACACACACACTGCAAAATGTAAAAAAACACACACTGGAAACTGAAAACACACTATACATGATTGTAAAGTGTGCCAGTCATTATGCGACAGTGGCTCAGTGGTGTCCTTAGGCAAGACACTTCACCCAAGTGGTGTGTACGTGAATGGTTGGAGGGGCGCAGCTAATGCTAATGATTACACATGATATATTTGACCCACAATTAAGTCAATAGCAGAATAAACCACGAACAGGAACAGCATCCATCAAAACATAAGGTCCTGAATCTCAATCGTCACTCGGTTCCACAAATCGCTCCAGGTCCGAGATACCTCAAGGTTAACTTGCACAAACATACACAGTGTCCTCGGTTGTGTACTGATTTTGTTTTGTCCGTTTCGTCATGTTTAAAATGCAAATGCTGTAAACGCTGCAAAACAGTGCGTAAAATAATAATAATAATAATTTTCCGCGCGGATCTTTACATCCAGTCTCCTCCTTTTACGGGCACAGCATACTTCGTCTGTTTACGGGAAACCATTGCATGTCATGCATCGTTGTATTCCGCTGCTCATTGGCTGTAAGAGGAAAACATCACTAAACATTTGTAATGTAACTGCTTGATTCTACAAGGGGGAGAGTGGGGCGTAAACTTTCAGTCATCTGTAGCACTCATTCACTGTCCGGGGCTCCAGTAACCCACAACCCCCACCTTATTGGCCAACTTTGGTGTCATTCACTAGCTAACAAGTTTGTTTTGCACTGAGGAAAAAAGTTAGCGCTGTCAAAAGTTTATTATGCTTGTATGATGGAGTATAAGGGTCACTTAAATAAAATAAATTATGCGGGTGCTACGAGAATAAAGTCGTAATTTTATGAGAACATAGGCTGCTGTGCGTGAATGAGTGACTAGTGCATTATGAAGAATTTGGAGCATTTTGTTCAGATATAGCATTTTCTTCCAAATCTGTATGGTTCCTCTGACTAAACAAACTCAAATGCTGGCAGTGTCCCTTCAAAGTACTTGATACTTGATACATACTGATGAAAGTGTGGTGATGGTGGGCTAAAAGACACAGTATGCGTATGCGTAAACCCCAGTTGAAAGTATATCTGAACAAAATGCTCCAAATACTCCATAATGCATAACACACTACTCACTCATTCACGCACAGCAGCCTATATTCTCATAAAATTACGACTTTATTCTTGTAATATTACGACTTTTTTCTCATAGTACTATGACTTTATTCTCATAAAATTACGACTTTTTCAGGCTTTGATTTTATTCTGGTAAAATTGCGACTTTATGCTCGTAATTTTGCGACTTTATGCTCGTAATATTGCGACTTTATGCTCGAAATATCGCGACTTTATGCTCGAAATATTGCGACTTTATGCTCGAAATATTGCGACTTTATGCTCGAAATATTGCGACTTTATGCTCGAAACATTGCGACTTTATGCTCGAAACATTGCGACTTTATTCTCGTAATATTGCGACTTTATTCTCGTAATATTGCAACTTTATTCTCGTAATATTGCGACTTTATTCTCGTAATATTGCGACTTTATTCTCGTAATATTGCGACTTTATTCTCGTAGCACCCACATAATTTATTTTATTTAAGTGACCCTTATACTCCGTCGAATGCTTGAAATCGACAAAAGAAATGCAAAAAAGTGACGGAGCAGATTTCACGTTGAGGCAGCAGATTGGACATGCAGGATCTAACATCTTTTGTGGACATAATTTCTTCACTGCATTATATTCTCTGGACCTGTACGGAACAAATGAGACCCATTTTCTGTGAATATGTTGATGTTTAACAGAACCAGAGCGCTCAAAGTTAAGTGATGTCCAAATCCACATTTCTAACTTCTCTGTAAAAACGGCTTTCCTGTCAGCACTGTGGTGATTGCAGGTGAAAATGGTTTGCATATTCAGAAAGATGAGAGCTATAGATTTCATTTGATTTGTAGATTGGTGACGCAGAAATATACGTACATTGCTGTAAAGTTGTAAAGGCGAACGTTGAGGGGTTAAACAGCACATTTTTGAGGAGCCTGTGATCAATACATTCATTTATGGTCCTGTTTAGGTGTAAAAAAACAGTTGGCTAATGCTAGCTCGCTTGTGACTGTAATTTTATGTGTGAGAGCAAGTACACAGCAATCTCTATTACAGTACACACAATACACAGAGGCAATACTTCTTTTGAGAAAATAATTTATTTTTCAACCATAACCATATTTCCCCACATATATTTTATTTTCAACAAAAGTACCCAGTGATCGACATCAGTGAGCATGACTGAATGTGTCTGGATAAAATTAAATAGCAAATTAAACACAACAAAAAACTGTAAATAAGCTGAAAAAACTTACAATGGATTTGGAAAGATGCAGGCACATCAAAAATGCTGGGCTAAAAACTCAATTATGATAAAACAATACAGTATAAGATTGGTCGAATAGTGACGTCTTATTGCCTGAAAGTGTCCCCCTGGTCCCTTAAAATAGTTACATCTCTATATTATATATTTATCCATCAATGGAACACTTCTTGACATAGATTTTTGGTCAGTCACTAACTCACTCTACAATAAAAATGCTAAACAAAATACAATGGGAAAAAAATAATAAAAACTTACATCCAATTTGACAAAAATGTGAAAAAAAGGGAGGCAAATATATGATCAATAGTAGAGTGGTTCTTATGGCCTGGCTGCAGGCTGATGCTGGTGATACGGGCCAAGGCTTGGGGCCTGGTCTGTACTGTGAGGGGCCCCTGACTCCTGACTTTACTGTACTGCACTGTGAGGGGCCCTCGACTATACTGCATGGTACTGTACAGTGAGGGGTCCCTGACTCTGTGGTGAGGGCCCTGAACTGGGCATGTGGGCCTCAGGACTGGCACTTGAAGTGATGTTTCCCTGACAGCAGATGGCACCACAGAGTTTAGAAAAATGAGGATGACACAAGAAGACATGTAGATTTGCCTGCACACCTTGTAATATCGCGTGAACGCAGTTTGTTCCATTCTAACATTCTAGAATCTCTAGCATTTAAACTGAGCTGAAGGATATCTCAGAATTCTATGGTGGAATTAGCTGTTTAGCTGTCAGATTTTCATTTCATGTGGATAAGCTTGATAAGATGTTGAACTTTGTAAGACGGATTCTTACAAAGTTCAACATCTTCTCTGTCAGCACATAGGAGTTAACCTTGCACAACAAGACGGATTCTCACGATATTTGTGAGAATCCAACTTAAGATAGTCCCGCTGTAAGGATCAAATTTGCCAAGCAGCCGGCAGACCAATCACAGAGCAGTACTGAGGTTTGTGCAGAAGCCAGCTGTTGTGACTCTTCAACCAATCAGATTCAAATAGTCATCACGTCTTTCCACCTTTTCCCATTCACTCTCAGCGAGAACCATTCCAGACTGATAAATGTGTAGAACTCAGTTAAGAGTGCTACACATATTAATCTGTGAGCCAGGTTACAAAGGAACGAGAGTGAAATGAAAATCTAACAGTATCTTCAGAAAGTGGTGCCATTACTCATCACCCAAGACAAGTACGAGCCATTTCCTAAATGATAAGGTTAATTGTAGGTCATACATTTGGATATTTCTTTCGTAAAGAGTGAATCCCCCATAGAATTATACAGGCCCCTCCCTCCATCTGAAATGATGACATCATAAAATTCCTATCTGAGAACCGTTCTTTGTGTGATAGCAGTATACACATGGCCCTAGACAGTTAAGTCATTAGAAAAGCTTTAGTGCTATGAATGTTTGATACTTTTGTCCTGATTTGCACCACTAGTTAAACACATAAGGCATTGGAAGTTATGAACATGTCTTATCGTCCCAGCTTCTCAAGAGATTATCCTGTTCCATGTTTTGGTCTGCTGTTTCAGGTTTAGCGGCCCAATCCTGTCATCCCCCTGCTTTCACAGCCCCATCGCCTCAGTGTGTCTTCCCTTACAACAACACACACAGGTGGAGGAGGAGTGCCAACATGCCCCAGGAGCTGCCCTTGGAGGCTGCCCCTGGAGCTGCCCCAGGATGCTGCCGGACGTGTCTATCACACAGTGCGATGTCTAAGTGCACTCTCAGATGTGGAGTCAGTGGCTCACAGGCCTCACAGCTCAGTCAGTCTGGCCCACACAAGCAACAGTAGCTCAACTTAAACAACTTGTGCTGGATTTTATTACTTTTTATCTATGCCAACTAGGCTTTGGTTTTAATGGCAGATTCACATGGGAACCATTAAAAGCTATCAAAGTTATGGTAGGACCAGTATGACTCAAGGCATATATAAAGAGCAAATTTTTGCTCAAAATAATTTGTTATAGAATTTAAGGACATTATTATTGTTCAGGGCCATCTACTAAAATCTAATTTGCAAGTACTAGTATCAAAAAGTACCCTAACTGAAAGTACGTGGCCCCATCACTTTGACACCCATGCATAGATTGGGTCATGTGTCTTGATACAACAATAGTAAGGCAAGATCAAACCCTAATTGTGAAGATTGATGTTGCTCATCTTAAGTATAATGTTGTGAATAATCTGAACAGCAAATCATCTGGACCAAAAAGTGTGATGTAAAACTATGAAAAAGGATTCTTCAAACATTAGCTCAAAGTGTCAAATGGTGGACCAGATGTTCAGCTAATCACAGAGCCCACTACAAAGTACAGAGGTCAATGAAGACACTCTCCCTCAGCTTCATAGAGGTTATGCACTGACAGTCTTGTTCTGATGCATTTTCCGACAAAACTGAGTGATATGGCATGTTAAGATAAAATACACTTCAACTTGCCCTACAACAATTTCCATAACACATGAACTCAGAAACATCAAGGAGAGAAAGGTTCAGTTCAACTGTGTCTGATCCCTAAGTCTGTATCAGTAATAAATGTGAGCATATCCTGCAGTTACTGTTTAGCTAACTGTTACTAAAGTAAACAGTGGTAGAAACCCAGTTATGTCGTGGTATATGCCAGGTACAAGCCAAATATTAAGCAGAGTTGTAGTTTTAGCAACTCTGTCACACTGTAGATGTGTTTTGAGCTCTTTCAGGAGAAAAAGCCATCCCACTCAAAGCTAAGACTCCAAATGGTGCGATGTCACCTCTATAGAACATATACTCCTACACTCTCCTTCTCCTACAATCCTCTGATAATCTCCCATCTGTACTGATGCCCAAGACAAGTGTAAAGTGCACTGAGAAAGCCCATGGGAATGTGGTCTGGCTCAGCCCTGGCTAAAGGTTCACACCATTTAAAGTACAGCCATTTCACAACAGGCCTTCAGTACATGGAAAAGCATTACTGCACTACTGCATGTGTACTACTGTAAAAACCACAGACTGCACTGAGGGAACCTAAACAACACAAGGCCAGAACATGCATAGCTCCACTAAGTCACACTTTCAGAAGAAGACATGGCAAAAATGAAAATCTTCTTTTAATTTAAATAGCTTGAATTCAAAATTTGAATCTGGGTTTGAGTTATTTGATTAGGTGACATTTAACTGTGTGTATGATGTAACATTTAAAAGCCTTGCACCAGATTTTCTCCATGTATTTGAGCAAAATATGTCTTGGTCCATAACAGATATATTGGAATAACGTTGGACTACTGCAAACGTGAAAAACAGAACTAGTTCATTTTAAAGACAGGAACAGTGTCTTTAACTTGTTTCAGGATATTTCTGACAGATTTCAAAGTAATTTAGCTTGAAAAGGTTACATAAATCTGGAACAATTTTCTGACCCCACTGGTAAATAAATGTGTCTTGAAATGTATTAAAAAATTTCACATCATAAAAATCCCGACCCTAATCTATAACCATAACTAGTCAATACTAATAAATAAAATTTTATATGCAGAATTCATCATTTTAACTGCAAGAAATTCATTTTTTGCCATGTAGAAGACAGCAGGCGACAGCCAGAAGATAGGGCCTCAGCAGATAGCACTTTCTTCACTTCTCCTGGAGGATCTTGTGCTCTTAAAAAAAGAAGTTTGAATTCACCCCTCAGCATATGAAAGTCTCCATTAGCAGACTTGTTCAAACTGGCTTTAGTTATAGTTTGTATATTGTGAAGTGTAAAGGCATGAGTGGGCCAGGAGAGGGCAGCACCAGAAGAGCGCAGTTGTTCAGGTTTGGTTCCTCTGGTGGGCTCTCTATGCTTTCTGCTCCAGGCATGCCTCCTCCTGGCTCTGTGGGCTGCTTTGGCACTGCACTTTCTGCTTTTCCCACTGGCTGATGGCATTAGCATAGCCCACGATAACCTTGTCCATCCAGGTGAGCGGCTGTGGGAAGAGCACGGCGCCCTCGAAGAAACCAAGATGGCCGCCATGGAGTGTCAGCGCAAATATGACATTGGGCTTCTTGGCTGGAGGGGACACAGAAGTGGGTTATCAGACTAAACGGGCTCGGTCAACGATTTTCCAGCTATTCTAATTCTATGAAAAATACTTTATCGTCCTGTTATTGCAATGTATATTATATAATCAAAAAACAAATGCTCCATTCACATATTGACTGGTTTAGTTAGCATAGATAAAACTCCTGACTTATGTGCAGTTTTAAGCCCATAAACCATCACCGGACTTGCGATCACGAACGTATGGCTCTATTAACATAGCATTCACAGAGGGTACTGCATTTGTTTATTTTGCTAAAGTTCAAAATAAACAAATAGCTCATGGCTAGTGGGCAGGCAGTGGATCTGGATCTGCATGACGCCACACATTTATATCATCCACTCAAGAAGGTGAAGTCTGATGTGTGGAATTATTATTGCTTTGAAAAATAAGACCAACAAGGCGATGAGCTACCTTCTGCAGAGCCTGCCGAAAAAAACTTGCGACTTCGGGGGCAAACATGAGCAGCTTGCATGCACATTTGTGAGACAACGATTCTGAATTGTTTGACAAACTTGAGTTGAAAATATCCGTCGTAAGTAACATACCATGTGAAATAAAGGACTGAATGTAGTTTGTGTTAGTTTGGATTTGTATGAATAATGGTATGCATTTGTGTCAACTTTCCTATTGCTCAGTTAGCGCTAGCTAAATAGCATTCTGCACAGCTGATGCCTGCGATGCCAGCATATTCTTTATTATATCCCTTTTCTGGGGGCTTTCTCAGGTTGGTTCCTATGTTTTTTTTTATAGTCAATAGTTATATAATAATGACACATTTATTATTCATTCATTGTTACTTTCACTTGCAGCAAAAAAAAACAACAAAAAAACAATAAAGGTGATCACTCAGACACCTGCAAACTGAACCTTGGTTTAATAATTATTGTGATAATGTCATTAATTGCAATTATTTTGGTCAAAATAATAGTGAGTCTAAATTTTAATTTCGTCCCATCCCTCCTGGAGACTGATCCCAACCTCAGCACAAGAAAGACTGCTCACTGGTCAACTTGTTGCTGTCCCCAGATCCTCTCCTGCTCAGGATCAGTACCATAGGTCATACATAGTAGTGCTGCTCGAGTCAAGAATTTAGTACTTGTCTGAAATGGCAAACACACTCACAGCAAACAATGTAGAATCTTTGGAACTAAAACAGCTTGCATGAAGTCTACCTGATGCGACGTGCGAACGTGCTCTAGACGAGTCCGACTGACTATGAGCACTATCCACAGTTTTTGATACGTGACTTGTTTTTTCCTGCTGGAGCATCACTTTTATACTAACTATGTGTTTAAACTGTAGTAATAACGTGGCTTCTCCATGTGCATAGAACAACGTGTGCACTTTTCTCTTCTCTCCCTTTTTTCATTTGGAGCTGGAAATCTAGTTGCACTCATGGGATATTGTTGCAATCTTTGCAGAGCTAAACACATAGAGATGCAAAATCTACAGCCCTCATTTAGGGCTCCAAATCTTTAAGAGAGCTTATTGTGCTGACTTGCCATATTATAGTGAATGAGTGTTTGGACCTGTCCCACCCTCACCCGCTGTGGACTTCTTATTGAACTATCTGACCATCCACTGTTACAGTTCACCAGCATATCACTATGACAGAACTGGAACCTGTAATCTGTAGTATAGCCAACATCAGAAGCTGGACACTCCTCATGTTGCTATATGTACTTATCCTCTGCACGGGGGTTGTTCTTTACCAGTGGTTCTTAACCTTGTTGGAGGTACTAAACCCCACCAGTTTCATATGCACATTCATCAAACCCTTCTTTATTGAAAAATAAAATATGATTTTTTTCAAATTCAATACACATGCAGAGGCATGGGGCTCTTTAAATATGTTACTGTCATTTCGGTAATGTGCTTCCGTGGTCCCTCGAAGATGTCCAGTCAGAGTGCAGTTGTCGCCAAGATCCTCCCAGTCAATGCCGGGGCAGCACTCTGGTCGAGTCTTATGCTGTGTCTCAATTCACCAAAGTGCCCTTAAATGCGCCGTTCGAACAGTGCATTTAAGTCGGATGGGTACTACGATAGGCACATCGAAGGGTGCATTTGTCAAATTGGGACACGGACGACTTCTGGAGACGCTCACAGTCCGCAAATCATATGAGTCGGGTGTGTGTCTTGACCTCCGCCCAACCCCTGAGACTGACTCACCGAACCCCTAGGGTTCGATTGAAACCAGGTTAAGAACCACTGCTCTATACTGAGGCTCAGTCAATTTTTACTGGGAGGTTCTAGTGACGTTCCTGCTCTTTTACCTGCCCCATGTGTGCTAATGCTCAGCTGTGCTACCCGCCTCATTTGTGCTAATAATAATAATACATTTTATTTGTATTGCACTTTACATTTCAGAGAAATCTCAGAGTGCTATAGACACAGAAGAAACATAAAAACATTATAAATCAGAGAAAGTAATAAACATATAAAAAGACATTACAATTTAATTTACATTTGCAGACATTAATTAGCAGCAAAAAAAAAGTTAAAAAGTCATAAAACTTGATAAGACTTTTTAAACAAGAGTGTCTTAAGGCCTTTTTTAAATGCCCTGCTCTGCTCCCCGCCTCTTGTGGGTTAATGCTATGCTCTGCTACCTGCCTCGTGTGCTAATGCCCTGCTCTGTAACTTGCCTCATGTGGGCCAATGCCGTGCTCCATTACCTGCCAGAGTGCGAGGGATGTTGAGCAGAGAGTCGTGCACCAGAGGGTCGTCTGTAGAGTTCAAGAGCAGCAGAGGAACATTTACCTGGGTGAAACAGAGGACAGTCATGGATATGTACAGGGACATACAGGGGCATACAGGGACATGAGAGACAGAGAGAACAAGAGTAGGATAGTCAGGGACAAATGGGGACACGAGACACAGAGAGTACAGTTAGAGACATATACAGAGGTGTACAGGGACATGAGCCACAGAGAACAGTTAGAGAGATACAGTTGAAACCAGAAGTGTACATGCACTATATAAAAAGACACCTTTCCTCACTGTCTCACATGAAATCAAACTAAACTCTTCCTGTTTTAGGTCAATTAGGAATAACAAAATTGTTCCTATTTGCTTAATACAAGAATGAGAGAAGGATTGTTTAAGAGAACCTTTCATTACTTTCTTCAAAGTCAGAATTTTGTATACATTTCATTAGTATTTTGTTCCATTGCCTTTATGACTTGGGTCAAATGTTTTGGATGTCCTTCCACAAGCTTCTCAGAATATTTGGTAGGAAGT
This sequence comes from Periophthalmus magnuspinnatus, assembly GCF_009829125.3. Lineage (NCBI taxonomy): Eukaryota > Metazoa > Chordata > Actinopteri > Gobiiformes > Gobiidae > Periophthalmus > Periophthalmus magnuspinnatus. Next base: position 8,492,183 of record NC_047128.1, on the reverse strand, counting down.
CTGGGCCATTCCTCCTGACAGAACTGGTGTAACTAACTGAGCCAAGCTTGTAGGCCGCCTTGCTTGCACACGCCTTTTCAGGTCTGCCCAGGGCCAGCCCAGCCTATAAGCAGACTAAGCAGCTGCTTAGGGCCCCGAGGCCACCGGAGGGTCCCCGAGAGCCCATACATTTATATTGAGAATGGGAAAGTTTTTGTTCTGAAAACTAAATGGCGCTCGGGTGTTTATACTAGTCTAAATATCCTTAAACGACTAAACTAAATATTCATTTTCTTCTGCTTATCCGGGGCCGGGTCGCGAGGGCAGCAGTCTAAGCAGGGATTCCCACACTTCCCTCACCCCAGACACATCTGGTGGGACCCCAAGGCATTCCCAAGCCAGCCGAGAGCGTCCCTCCAGTGTGTCCTGGGTCTTCCCCGGGGCCTCCTCCTGGTGGGACATGCCCAGAACACCTCCCTAGGGAGGCATCCAGGAGACATCCTGAGCAGATGCCTGAGCCACCTCAGCTGGCTCCTCTCGACATATAGGAGCGGCGGCTCTAATCCAAGCTCCTCCCGTGTGACCAAGCTCCTCATCCTATCTCTAATGGTGCATTCACACCGGAGCGTCAGGGGCATCGAGTTCACATGCAAAGTCTATGGTGGATGCGCGTCTTGGCCATCCTGCGTTTTTGCAGCACGTCTTCAAGCGTCAGAGTGGCGCGAATCTGGTCTTGATGTGGCGCGTCTTGAGCGTCCAGGTATCGGACACTTTGTTCACGCATCCAAAAGTTGAAAAAGCTGAACTTGTTGCCGTTCGGCGCGCAGCGTCAACCAATCAGAGACTACGCTCCATTGACAAAGCAACGTCATTATCCGGAACTAGTAGAAAGACATCAGCCACAAACAAGCAGCAACTTAATAATACTGGGCACACTGGCTAGCTTAAAGGCTAGTCACGGACCCAGACACGCTGCAGAGCCGATCGCCTGCTCAAGGTTTTATGTAATAAATACACTTAAGTCGCTCTCTCAACTTGGGCTGCATCGTTTCAAGCACACAGGGAAAACAAAACATCCAAAGGCACTCGCAGATCGCAATGGACACTTTGGCATCCAGAGCTCATGACCATAGGTAACTAAGACTAAAAAAGTTAGTGAAGTTTAGTTTATCTAAAGTACGGGACAATGGATAAAGAACTCAGAGGAAGATCGTTTTGGGGAAAGGACTTTTCAAAGAGGACGCGAAATATGTCCCCAGTTTACACTATTGGACCTGCAGGATAAAACAGTGAGAAACCTCTCTTTGTTACATCTGCTGGTACACTCTTAGAATACTTCGTTTGAGGCTGTTTTAAATCACTTTACTGAAATTAATATTGTTAAGTATAATTAAAATATAATTTATTTAGATCACTACGTGGTACTTCTTGAGTAATATGATTTTGAAGTAAGTGTACCCTTGTTAAAGTACATGTTTTGGCTACTCTGTCCAATTCTGCATTTTATGACAAAGAATTGATAAATATAAGCCCACTTAAGTCAACTGGAACACATTAAAATGCACCGGAAACCAAGAAAAAAAAAGTGCCTCGAAGCCTCTCGAAGGGCGTTCATGTTTTGGTTGATGGGGGAAACCGGAGTACCCGAAGGAAACCCATCCAGACACGGGAATAAACATGCAAAACTCCACACAGAAAGGCCTGGTGACCTGGGGATCGAACCAAACCTTCTTGCTGTGAGGCATGAGTGTTGCCACCGTGCTGCTTACACACAAAAACAAACAGGATAATCACATAATAATAATTAAAGCTGCAAGCGGCATTGAACGGCCCTCGCGGGCCGTGCTTCGCACTCGGCCGACCTGGCACTCCCTTTGGGTGGTGCTGACGTGCCACTTGTCCCTTCTTTATTGGGGCTTTGGGCTGCATTTGGCACCAAACAAGTGAAAAGACATTGGAAGTGCTTAGGCACATAATGCAAAAACATGTTTTTTCCAGGCGTCGCCATGGCAACACCGTGCAAAATACAAACTTGTCCCCCCGGACTTTTTTGTCGGGGACGACCTGAAGAATGACTGTGCTAAATTTTATGTTCGTCGTTGACGGTAATAAGTCGTTACAAGATTTTGAAATGTAATTAAGATAACATGGGCTCTTTTGCGCATCGCCATGGCAACACAGTGAAAAATATGACATGGGTCTGAATGACTTTTTTGATCAGGATGACATGAAGAGCCATAGTGCCAAATTTCACATTATTCCATGAAACTAATATTGTTCCCATGAATGGGAAAAATTGGGAGGTTTCCCGTTAGGATAACATTGGCAGTTTGGCACATCGCCATGGGAACACGGAGCAAAAAAACACATGGAAGTGATTGACTTTATTGAGTTGGATGACCCAATGGAATTTTGTGTCACATTTGGTAACATTTGGGAAAACTAAATTTTTGGCCTTCCATACAAATATATTAGATGTTCTGTAGGGGGCGCTATCATACCAATTTAGTTTCTATCATAATGAGTAGCTTTAGGACAGAAGGTTTTACAACTGATTCGAATTTGACCAAAATCGGACTTTGCATGCGCAAACGGGAGCAAATTTTGACTTTTGAAAATTGCAAAAATTCCGATGCAAATTTGCGGCTTCGCCGCACAGAAACCGTAATAGGCGTCATCATAAATTGGATAAGTTTTGATTCCCCACTTGTCTAGATGATGTACAGTGATTTTCAGCCCTGCAAGTAGAGTGCCTTCAGAGGAGTTGACGAAAATGCGACGTCAGCGAAAACGCTGACTTTGCATTTTGGAATTTGCCTGAAGAATCACTGTGCCAAATTGTATGTTCGTCATTGACGGTAATAAGTCATTATAAGACTTTGAAATGTACGAAAATTTGGAAATTTTCTCATTAGGATAACATGGGCTCTTTCATGCATTGCCATGGCAACCCAGTGAAAAAAATGGCATAGGTCACATTGACTTTTTTGATCAGGATGACATGAAAAGTCATGGTGCCATATTTCCAAGACTCTGTCCAAACATCCACACTATTCCCTAATTAGGACACTATTTAGGGATCACGTCATTTTTAGTGGTGTCCTAATGTCCAGTAGATGAAAAATTTCCCACAAAACACTTTGAAAAGTACCGGGCATCAGTGGTCACTACACTGGTCAATATAGACCACAATGCACTGCGAGAGTTGGAAAAACAACAGAGCTACAATACAACTGAATGAAGCAGAAAGAAGTGCTGTTGTATAACACTGTTGATCCTGATTATGGTTAAAACAGTCTTAAATAAACCATTTTGGTTTAAAATAGCAACAATTTCCACATCTCAGTTTAAAAAAAAATATATATATATAATAATCCAATCCATTTGCTTGAGGTCCAGCTTGAGGCTAACTAGTATGATATATTATATAGTATGATATTAATCCATAACTATTTGTGTGCCAGTCAAATCTGATCATTATTTATGACAGAGATCAAGTTTTAGCAGAGTTTCGCCTTTATACTTTTTTCACCCAGACACAGAGTCACATGACCTGATTGTAATGAGCTGTGTGTCCGAATCACTCTGTGAAGGAGTGCACTATATAATCTGCTTAAAGAGTGTGGGGTTACGTAGTGAGCATTTAAATCCCTCAATGATATGTGTAACTAATCAGTTCATTTCATTCAATTTTATTTTTAAGAGAATAAATACAATTCTACATAGATAGATATTATGATACGTTTATTAGATGCTATTTGGCCATAATATGGATTGGTGAAACAAAAGACTGGAGAATTTTTTGAAAAAAACAAAACAAAACATTCAGCCATTTTGTAAGGTTTGGTCAAACAAAAGACTGGAGAATTTTTGAAAAAAAAAAAAAAAAAAAACATTCAGCCATTTTGTAAGAGTTGGTCAGACTCAAGACTTTTGAATCAAAACAAAATTTTGTATGTGCAAAATTTCAAATGTCTATGTCAAACTTTGCAAAAAAAAAAAAAAAATGCATTGGAGTTTTAGGGGGCACTACTGAGTAATTTTTCAAAATTTTTATAAACACAGGTCAAAAGAAAAAAAATTTCATCAGTATTGAATTTTGGGTGCAATAAAATTAACTTTTCGTTAACATTCAGAGGGTCAAAAGTGGCTTCAATCCGGCCACCAAAATAATAATAATGGAATTTTTTTTTTCCACCCACTATTTTTCTCCTAAACCATAAAAGCTACAGTCATGTGACTTTCTCACATTGTGCCCCATCACAAATAAGGCCCCTGTGAATTTTTTCACATGTCCACGACAAATCGATTGTTTTCTACGAATTTTTGAAAATGAAATTTGAGGAGGGCGCTAGCGAGCCATTTTGTGAGAGTCCCTTGATTTGCATATCATTGCATTCAGCTCACAATTTTGCATAAACGCTGTATTAGCGTTTTCCCAACAAAAAATGTGTGAAAGAGAAATATTTTATTGAAATTTTCCAAAAATTGCAATTTTGTTGAAAATTCACCCTGACCACACCCAAAGTCATAATCAAAATGTAATTGATAATCTTTAATCACACATGGGTTTAGTGCAGTGGTTTTTAACCTAGGTTCGATCGAACCCTAGGGGTTCGGTGGAGGTCAAAACACGCACCCGACTCATATGATTAGCGGACTGCAAGCGTCTCTAGACGTTGGCCCAATTCAACAAATGCACCCTTTGATGTGTCTATCGAAGTACCTGCCCAACTTAAATGAGCCGTTTGAATACTGCTCACGCCTCAGACACAGCTCACAGTCCTGCGTAAAGACACAGCCCTGATTTTCAGACGCTGTGCGCAGGAGCAGGAGGATCAGGAGGACGTAACTTTCGTCCGTCCCTCATGACGCGCTAAAAAGCTTGTCCGTAGATGTATAATGAAAATCCTAATAGGAAATTGCCACAGAAATCTATTTGATGTAGTAACAAGTTTATTATATCTGTGATAGATCTGCTCTTGTCTCCGCAATGACGTATCACGTATAACACATCAGACATGTCAGTGAAAATGAGCCAAAACAAAAGTCTATGGAGAGCTTTTTAACAAAGGAGAAAAGGCCAACTGAGGAGCCAGAAGATAAATTTAAGAGACAACACCAGGAGTCCTACTTAAATATGGGTTTGTCGCCACAGGTGATTCTCACGTGCAGAGTCCGCTCTGCGTAATATGTGGGAAAAGCAAATGAGGCAATGAAACCTTCAAAACTGCTTTGGCACATGGAGACCAAGTACCTGGGATTAAAAGATAAGCCTTTAGAGTTTTTTGAAAGAAACTGTGGAGCAGACTAGACATAATCACACTGCGGGTGTCATTGTCTCTCATCACTCCTTGATGGGACCACCTCATCCCAAAGACACAAACGCAGGACTCCCTCTGATGCAGCGGTTTGGTGAGTTGTATTTTTTATGCACTTAACTTATTTTTGCCATATTTATCTGCCACGTGTCAAAGGCTTGTCCGTGAAAATAAAACCTACATTATTCCGTTGCATTATTATTATAATTATATACTATGTTATCTTCATTTTAGATGTCAAAAAGTATTTGCGGCTCCCAGTGTTTTATTTTCTGTGGAAACTGGGTCCAATGGCTCTTTGCGTGTTAAAGGTTGCCGACCCTGTAGCGTGATGGAAATTAGGTGATCGGTGTGTGTTAAAATGTTAAAAATAATAAATAGCATAAATACAATAAGTTCATTATTTAAATACATAAGGTTCAAAATTTAAATAATTTCAGTGTCTACCACACTGAATGTATTTAATTATTTAATTAAAAAAGGTCATGTCTTTGTAAAAAGGTATATATGTAATTTGTTGTGATTTGTTGTATGCATTTTATTGGTTTTATTCTTTGAACACAGTGATGTTAATGCACAGTTCATTTTGTGCACCAGTAAAACACACATATGTCTTGAATTTGAAAAAAAAAATATATATATATATATTTTTCAATAAACAAGGGTTCGGTGAAAGTGCATATGAAACCGGTGGGGTTCAGTACCTCCAACAAGGTTAAGAACCACTGGTTTAGTGGGATTTGACCAAATTTGAAGTGTTTGTGATGAAAACTGTGCGAGAAAATGTCCTGAATGCGAGGGTGTGCACTTTTGTCATTCCCGGGTTTGATCCAATATGGCCGACTTCCTGTACATTTTAGGGCGGGGCCACAATATCATTTTTATCATGTCCAGACATGTTCTATTTTTTATGTGAGTTTCAGATTTTTACGTTGACTCCCATTGGCCCTATGAAAATCAAAGTTTGAGGTGGCGCTACCGAGTCATCTTTCGTTATTTTTTCTCACTGCCATGTCGGGGCGTGTTTACCACTTGATTTTTGCCATTTTCCATGCTCTGGACATGGTTTTATTGAGTCCCTCGCCGGGACGTTGTCCCAGGCTCGGGCCTAATAATACATTTTATTTATAATGCACTCTTGATTAAACAAAATCCCAGAGTGCTACAATGAAAGAACATTAAAATGCTAATTGCTAAAAACATCAGCAGTACACTTTTCTAAATAAAAATGTCTTTAAATTAGCTTTAAAAAAAAGTCCAGGCTCTGTGTGGCTCTCAGCTGGGCAGGGAGGCAATTTACAGTTGCAGTGCAGCTGAAGAGAAGGCTCCGTCCCCCATTGTATGGAGCCTGGTGGGGGGGACTTGGAGGAGCATGCTGCCTGTAAATCTGATGGTGCAGATTGGGGATTGTGCAGTGATCAGGTCTTGCAAATAAAGTGGCGCCTGACTGGTGATACATTTATGCGTCAACAGAAGAATTGTGTATTTGATCTGGGATTTAACAGGTAGCCAATGCAGTGATTTAAGAATGGGAGTGACATGTTCAAATTTCCTGGCCTTCATTAGAATTCTGGCGGCACTGTTTTGAATGTATTTGCAGTTTTTCAATGTCCTTGGCAGGTATCCCAATATAAAGTCCATTGCAGTAATCCAACCTTTAGGAGATAAGGGCGTGGACAAGTTTCTCTGTGTCTGGGAGGTTTAGAAGGAGGCGGAGTTTGGAGATGTTCCGTAGATGGTGAAACGATGTCTTGCACAGGTGTTTTATGTGGTTACTGAGAGTCAACTGTGGATCCAACTGAACCCCCAGGTTAGTGACTGAAGAGGAGAGACTAATGACCTGACCATCAAAGGTGAACTGTGATATAGGAAAGGAACAGGAGTGCCTCGGTTTTACTACTGTTTAACTGAAAGAAGCTGCTGTTCATCCATGCCTTTACCTCCTCAAGGCATGCAGTGAGTCGTGACAGAGCTTCAGATGGGCTTGGGGCAGTTCTGATGTACAACTGCGTGTCATCAGCATAACAGTGAAAGGACAACCCATATCTGCTAATGACATCACTAAGGGGTAGCATGTAGATGGTAAAAAGGATGGGGCCGAGAACTGAGCCCTGCGGAAGACCACATGTGACAGGAAGAAGCCTGGACCTACTTCCACCCAACAGAACCCATTCTGTCCTGTCAAGACAGGTAGGACTGGAACCACTGTAATACAGTTCCCGACAAGCCAATGGTGTTGTGGAGGCAATCTGGGAGAATGGTATGATCCAGTGTCAAACGCTGCAGTCAGATCGAGGAAAATGAGCAGAGATGGTGAACCTGCATCAGCTGTCATCAGTAGGTCATTTGTCACCCTGAGCAGAGCTATTTCCGTGCTGTGGGCTGAATGAAAGCCTGACTGGAACCTCTCAATCGAGCAATTTCGCTTGATGTAGTTCTGAATTTGGGAGGCTGCTACCTTCTCTAGGACTTTGACAGAAAGGTGAGATTTGAAATAGGCCTGTAGTTAGCAAGCACCTCTGGATCTAATGAGGCCTTCTTTAGGATGTACAGGATGACCACAGCTTTAAGGGAAGATGGGATGTGTCCAATTTGTAATGAGAGGTTCACAATCCGTTCAATGATTGAGCTGACCATGGGAATGAGCAGAGCTGTTGGACTCTCATTCCTCTCAGAGTTTCTTCAATGTGGCTCTTTGCCATCTCTCCCATACTGTACTGTGGTTTCAAACTCCCAGACTCCCAGAGTAAGCTGGGGATCGAAGGAGATTGGGAGGAAGGACTGTGCATTGATGAGCGGATATTGTTCACTTTAGATCTAAAAAAGTCAATGAAGCTGTTGCATCGCTCCTCAGTGGCCTCTGTGGAGGAAGACTGCTGTGGTTTTAGGAGGTAATTTATGGTAGCAAACAGCTGCTTCGAGTTGCCAATGTTTTTATTGATTTGATTAGAATAAAACTGACATCGTGTATCCTTTAGGGACTTACAGTAGGCCCTTTGGTGGTCTTGCAAGGCAAGCTTGAAAACAGTAAGTCCAGACGTTCTAAAACGGCGTTTCAGGGCACAACCAGCCCTTTTCATTTGCCGTAGTTCCGGTGTATACCGGGGGCAGAGCGTTCAAAACTGACTTCACGTGTCCGGAAAGATATTTGGTGCTTAGGTCTATTGTTAGACAGTTGGAACGTGAAGGCCATAGAGACCACCTTGTGGTCAGATACACCCAGATCATAGACCTCTAAGCTTTTAATAGGGGCCAAGTCAGTTATGACCAGGTCTAAGGTGTGCCCCCTAGTGTGTGTGTGTGTGTGTGGGGGGGGGGGGGCTTCACATGCTGCTGGAGGCCAAGACAGTCTAGTAGACCCAGAAATTCTGTTGCACGGTTACAGGATGGGTTGTCAACATGAATATTTACATCCCCAACCATAACAATGTTGGTTGACATAGAACAGAGCGATGTAAGCAAGTCATGCATTTCAGGAAGAAATAAGGAATGTGGTTTGTTTGGGCGATATATAAGCAGCACTGTCATTGAGTATTGAGGTTTGTATTTGAAGGCTAAACACTCCATGGAGGCAAAGTCAGGCAGTGGCAGGGGAGAAAGTTTCAGGTCAGTCCGATGGATGATGGCCAAGCCACCCCCACGTCCAGAGCTGCAGGCTTTCTCCATATAGTTGTAGCCCTGGGGACAAGCTTCGTTTAGCACAGAATAATCCCCTGGTTTGTGCCAAGTTTCAACCAAGCACATAAAATCCAGTCTTTTATCCAAAATGTGATTATGAATAAGAAGGGATTTATTTGTAAGGGATTGTGTGTTAAATAATTCCATAGTAGCAGGAGAAAGAGTTGTCTGATGACTGGGATGTAGGGTGGAGGTAGCCGCCAATTTAGACTGAGCAGCTGAAAGACGGAGTATTTCAACACAATGCCTGGAGCAGTTGTAGCTAGCCCGGCACTAGCTATGGCTACTCAGCTGGCGTTCGTCTTCACGGTGTAGTTTGCAGACAAACAAAACAGACGGCAAACTGTCCGTAATGCAGACCAGCAGGACAAGACGATCAACTAGGCATCCAATGTGATGGTAACAGGCAGCATACAGCTAGTAAGTACTAAATCAGATTAAATCGAATGGGGAAAAGCGGCGAACAATCAACGCCTGCGTCCTCTCCCACATCGCACATCTTCCAAAGTTAGCATGCTAGTTGTTATTTGCTAGTCTCAAGATGAGTGAAAGGCAGGGAAGAGGGACATAATGTTCTTTGCTCATGATGCCATCTATTTTGTGAAGTGTACCAGTCTTTCCTGCAACAAAACAACACCACAACATGATGCTGTCACCCCCCTCTTTTCATTATGGCCAGTTCAATTTTAGTTTTGTCAGGCCATAGGACATCTCTCCAAAAATGAAAGTGCCCCTCTCTCTGTGTGCATTTGTAAACTGGTCCGACCAAAGCACATTCATCTCTGGGACATAACCCGTCTCCTTCCTTTGATGGCTAGACATTCCCATGGTGTTAATACGTGTGCATAACTGTTTGAACAGATTAACATGGGTGCAATTTCCAGATGCCTGAAGGTGCCAAGAATGAACTAGACAGTCCACAATTCTCTTCCTTCTTGGCCGATTTCTGTTGACTTTCCCATGATGTAACACAAAGTGCTTCAGGTGTGCTTTCAAATACACCTGCATGTGTGTCTCAAATTAACTAAAATGTTGTCAATAAACCCATCAGAAGCTTCCAAAGACTGGCATCATCATCATCAGGATTTTCCCAAAGTGTTTAAATGCACAGTAGTCTGTATGTAAACTTCTGACTTTGAAGAAAGTAATGACAAATTGTCTAAGAAAGTTCCTCTCTCTCATCATTCTGGCATTTAGAAAATAGAAATAATGTTGGTAATCATAATTGACTTAAAACAGGAAAAGTTTAGTCTGATTTCATGTCAGACAGTGAGAAAAAAGGCGTATGTGTCTTTTTATATAGTATATGTAAACTTATGGTTTCAACTGTACACAAGTTGTACAGCGATATGAGAGACTGAGAGGACAAGATGAGAACAGCCAAATACATATACATGGACAGAGGCCATGTGAGCAAGCTTACATTGTGGATATAGTGCACGCAGCTCTCCTTCTCATAATACTCTTTGAGAGAACGGTGGCCATGGAACTTCCTGGTCAAAAAGACAAATGAGAATGTTAAAGCAAAATGAGACAAATTTTGATTCAATAAAGATATATTTTGTTTGTTTTGTTTCAATAAAGATATATTGCACAGCCCTTAGAGTGTGTGTGTGTATTGTGGTTCTGGTATGTATTGCACATACCCTATGATGCTGTGTACCTGCAGTATATGAATACTGTGGTCCTGCAGTGTGTCTGCAGTATATGAATACTGTGGTCCTGCAGTGCGCCAGTGCAGTATGATGGTATACCTCATGATGTTGTCATCGATCTGCATGAGGGAGGTGGCTGTGTACAGGCGGCTGAGGTCTGCTTCTATGGGCTTGAGTGAGGCGCCACCGAACAGACTGTGCCTGGAACACACAACAATGCAATACAACAATGTAACACAACGCAGTGTTTCCCTTGATATTATAACGACAGGGCACCCTACCAATAGCGCACCCTGCCCTAACAATCCAATTATGCAGAGTTAATCACTCATCATCAAAATTACTGTCTAATGACCAAATCTGTTCCACTACTCATTAAGAAACTACTGTATTCACAGAAATTCACTACGGATTTTCCCCTCATATTTTGCCTGCATAATCCGGTCCATCATTTTAAGCGATCTGGTCCGGGTTCTGCACTGTACCAAGCCGTTCTGCTCAGGCAACAGTACTAGCACTGCTTTCATAACAAACTCTACAGGGTCAGATGCAGAAACTGTCTCAGCTTAGGAGGAAGTTATACTGGCATCTATAGATGCATAAAATGCATATTAATGGTTAGGGGCACCTTGTAAGTAGACAAATGTTAAGGCCCCAGGCCTGCAGCTCCTCTTACAGCCATAAACATCAAGTACCTGCAGCTGATCCCTGTTTTTCTATGCAAGGCTTGAAACCACAGGTCTCTCCTACGATTGGTGGATTGCTCACAAGTCGGCATCTGATTGGATCCTAGGCCCCGCGTGTGATTCGTGCGACATCCCAGAGTCTGGCCACTCCTGTGTCTCCACCTGTGGCAGCCACTCCTTAGAAGGACCCGCCCCCTGCCACTCCTAGCTGCTGGGTTCAGGAACAGCATGCCACTTTTTGCTCTGTCTGTGTGATACTTGTATCTTTGAGTTTGCAACTGAGACATTTGTAAACCTTTGGTTAGTTCAGAGACTGTTTTGTGTTATTGAAATTTCTATACTTTTGTTTTGCTAGCTGTAATTTAGTTCTACATTGAAAATCACTCTGATAAGAACCTCTTTTTGTTAGTTTTTACCTTACCTTGTTCCTTTTAAATAAATGATAACTTAAATTTTACAATTTTTCATCTTGTTTTGTTACTTGCCTTTTCCCTAGCTGAGCTGGGTCGTACAGCTCAGCTAGGGAAAAGGGGAATTTGCATGGTCATTGTTTTAATGAAAATATCTTTTGAAAGAGAAAATATCTTTCACTTTTGCTTTCTGTCAGGCACCTCTGCTACAAAGTTTTAAGAGGCAGAAGATTGACAGATGGTGTAACCAATCAATCAGAGAGAATGGACTGGTAAATTTTGACTTTAAAATTTGCTAAAATCATGTGTACACTGAACAGGAGGGGTGGCAAAACCCAGTTATAAAAATAACTGCTATACAAGGTCTACTACAGGCATGCCAGCTGTCAATGACACCTGACCAAAATACAGAAGAAATAGCATGCCATAAAAAGAAGCAATTTTACAAAGACAGGGAAGGTCTGTATTTCAAAGTATGATGAACGAACCCTAGGTGTATATATAGTGTTGGGCTTTTACAACACAAAAACAGTACTAAGGAAAAGGTTTGATACTCAACCCTTATTTCGATAATAGCACTATTCTTTACACCACGTGTGTCAAACTCAAGGCCCAGGGACCAAATGTGGCCCACCACGTCATTTTATGTGGCCTGTGAGAAGGTAAATTAAAGGAATGACTCGTGACTTTAATGTGTGCATCGACCATAAACTAATGAGATATTCTCGATAAGTGGAACTGAGAAATATTTGTAAATAATGATTCCAAAATGTTCAGGAAGAGAAAAATTGTCAGCATGGGGGGCAGTTTCAAGAAAAAGGTGAAAGTGAACACAAGTTTGTGCTTCAAGGAGGAAAAACCTTTTTTTTGTGTTACGAGGTGGGACACCAAACACGACGCTAAGTCTTCTAAACTTAGCCTTCAAGAAGAAAAAACAATTGTCCAAGAATTAAAAGGCTGCAAAAGGCTGTTTTTAAGCAGTGTAAAGGTCTGTGAGCAGTGAGCCCCGATACACACTTTGAAAAATGCCAGTTTATCACTGGAATACGCAGTTACACAGACATTGTCCGCTGCAAGAACACATTGTAGAGTGAGTTTATGAAGGTTATACTTTGCAAACTCACGCTACTGTGTGGGTGTTTGCTTTACTAATGGTACGCTCATTTTTTATTCACTGAAGTGTGCTCAAAGTCATGGAGGAAGCCAGTAGAACAGTGCAATGTTAGTGTCGCATATGAGTGTCTTTACATTAGAACAAAATGGTTGAATATGGTTGAATTTAAACCTCAGACGAGGCCTGGACAGATACTAGAGATGTTCGCAGGGGACACTCAGCTTTGAGCGCTGTTGTCGGCACAGACCCAGCTTGAACTCAGTCTCAGCTCAGTCTCCTCCCATTATCCCTGAGCAGTGGGGCTACAAGTAACGAGGGGCACAGCTCTGTCTGAAGCTCTGCTACTCAAGTTAGACTTTAATCTGAGCTTTATTTTAACACAATCCGACTATAGGTAACAGATTTAGTAGGAACTACAACGTGAGCTGATTTTGTACTGTAAAACTAGTCCTTCTCAAACATTACAGTCTAAAGCCAGCTTGCATTAGTTTGTCACCTTCACCTTTTTAGTGAAAGTCAAATACCAAATGGGATAATTTCTTTTGTGGATTTTAGAAAAGGAATAATCTGTTTGTCTGCGATGGAATTCATTTAAATAGATCTGGGGAAAAAACTGCTGATTGACAATATCAAACTAACACTGGAGTCTGCACCTATTAGGCAAGGCAAGTTTATTTGTATAGCACAATTCGTACACAAGGTAATTCAAAGTGCTTTACAGAATAAGAAAGACATTAAAATCACACAAATCAAAACATAAATAATCACAAATAATCATAAATTTACCATTAAAGAGTTTACCAAAAAGAGTGTAGAATAAAAACCTTTCACTCGTATGCACAGCTGAACAGAACCGTTTTGAGCCTGGATTTAAACATTGTCAAAGTAGAGGCCTGTCTCACATCTTCAGGAAGACTGTTCCAGGTTTTAGCTGCATAAAACTTAAATGCTGATTCCCCATATTTTGTCCTGACTCTGGGCACCAGCAGGTGGCCAATCCCTGAAGTCCTCAGTGTGCGAGATGGTTCATATGGCACTAAAATGTCGGAGATGTATTTTGGACCTATGCCATGGAGAGACTTATACACAAGCAGAGCTGCTTTAAAGTCTATTCTTTGCACTACAGGAAGCCAGTGCAGAGACCTGAGCACAGGACTTATGTGCTTGTACTTCCTGGTTCTAGTCAGGACCCGAGCAGCAGCGTTCTGGATGTACTGCAGCTGTGTTAGGGCTCGTTTGGAGAGGCCAGTGAGCAGGCCGTTACAGTAGTCTAACCTACTGGAGACAAATGCATGGATAAGTCTAAGTCTGGCTTTGACAGTATCTCTTTGATTTTTGCAATGTTCTTTAGGTGGTAAAAAGCTGCAGATGTTATTGATTTGATGTGGCTGTTAAAGTTCAAGTCTGAGTCCATTATTACCCCTAGATTTCTAGCCTGAGTTGAAGGTTTTAGAGAGAGAGCCTGGAGGTGACTGCTGACACTTTCTCTATGTTTTTGTGGGCCAAAGATGATGACTTCAGTCTTGTCTGAGTTTAGCAGAAGAAAGTTGTTTTGCATCCACACACTGATCTGTTGGATGCAGTGGCAGAGTGAATCCACTGGTCCATATTCACCGGCTGCCAGTGAGACATAGATCTGAGTGTCATCTGCATAGTTGTGGTAGGACACATTATTGCTGTGTATTAACTGGCCTAACGGCAGCATGTAGAGATTGAACAGCAGGGGTCCCAGCATTGAACCCTGGGGCACCCCACAGGTCAGGGACATTTTATCTGATATACATTTTCCAATTTCAACAAAGTACTCCCTGTTTTCTAAATATGACTTGAACCAGTTTAGTGCAGTACCAGAGATGCCCACCCAGTCCTCTAGTGTCTGTAAGAGGATCCCATGATCAACAGTGTCAAAGGCAGCACTCAGGTTTTAGACACCACCACAGCACTGAGACTGCTCTTATCAAGGTGACTAAAACCTGATTGGAAGACATCAAAGGAGTTGTTAATTTCGAGGAAGTTAATAAGCTGTTGGTAAACAACTTTTTCGAGGACTTTGCCTAAAAACGGCAGATTTGAGATCGGTCGGTAATTGTTCAATATTGTGGCATCAAGACTACTCTTCTTTAGGAGAGGCTTGATAACCGCAGTTTTCAAAGCGCTTGGGAATGTTCCAGATTGAAGTGACATATTAACTATGAGAGTGAGTGGTGATGGCAAACTGTTGAGCACAGACTTTAGAAATTTAGTGGGTAACATATCGAGGCAGCATGTAGATGAACTCAGACTGGTGACAATAATAATAATAATAAATTTTATTTATATAGCGCTTTTCAGGACATTCAAAGTCGCTTCACAGTAGATACAATAATAAAATATCACAAAATTTACAACATAAAATGAAACATTAAAAGCGATTTTGAACAGGTGAGTTTTGAGTTTTTTCTTGAAGGTGGGGAGGTCAGAGCAGTCACGGAGGGGTTTAGGTAGTGAGTTCCAGAGGGTGGGGGCAGCGATGGAGAAGGCTCTGTCCCCCCAGGTTCGGAGCTTGGTCCTACAGGGCAGGGACAGGAGGTTGGAGCTGGAGGAGCGGAGGGAGCGAGATGGAGTGTGGTGGTGGAGCAGGTCTGTGAGGTAAGGAGGGGCCAGGTTGTGGAGAGCTTTGAATGTGATAAGAAGGATTTTGAAGTGTATGCGCTGAGGGACGGGGAGCCAGTGGAGCTTGTGGAGGACAGGAGTGATGTGTTCACGTGAGCGGGTGAGGAGGCGGGCAGCGGAGTTCTGAATGTACTGTAGTCTGTTGAGGGTTTTGGATGGTGTACCGTAGAGGATGCTATTGCAGTAGTCGATTCTGGATGTAATGAATGCATGGATGAGAGTTTCAGCGGCAGAGAAGGTGAGTGACGGGCGGAGACGGGCTATGTTTTTGAGGTGAAAGAATGCAGTCCAGGTTATGTGCTTGACGTGGGGTTCAAATGAAAGAGTGGGGTCGAGGAGCACACCGAGATTACGGATGAGTGAGGATGGAGAGAGTGTGGTGTTGTCAAAGTGCAGGGTTAAGTGTTGTGAGGATTTGGCGATGTTGTGTGGACCGATGATGATGAAGTCTGTTTTGTCGCTGTTAAGTTTGAGGAAGTTGTGATTCATCCAGTTTTTGATGTATGTTAGGCAGTGGGTGAGAGTGGAGTGGATTGTGGGGTTGATGGATGTTGTGGAGATGTAAAGTTGGATGTCGTCAGTGTAGCAGTGAAAACGGAGACCGTGACGACGAATGATGTTGCCGAGGGGGAGGATGTAGAGAATAAAGAGGAGAGGACCAAGCACCGAACCTTGGGGGGCTCCCTGCTGCAGGAGGGCTATGGAAGAGGAGCAATGGTTGAAGTGAATGAACTGTTGCCAGTTTGTGAGGTAGGACTGGAGCCAGAGGAGAGCAGAGCCGGTGATGCTGAGTGAGTTTTTGAGGCGGAACAGGAGGATGGAGTGGCTGATTGTGTCAAAGGCTGCAGTGAGGTCCAAGAGGATGAGGATGGAGAGGTGGCCAGAGTCGGAGGAGAGGAGGAGATCATTTGTAACTTTGAGCAGAGCTGTTTCGGTGCTGTGTTTGGGACGGAAGCCGGACTGGAAGGGTTCATAGAGAGTTTGAGGTGAGGTGGGTTTAAAGTTGGGCGGCGACGACATGTTCCAGGATTTTAGACAGAAAGAGGAGGTTGGATATGGGACGGAAATTTGCACAGTTATCAGGGTCAAGGTTGGGTTTTTTGAGGATGGGGGTGATGGCAGCCAGCTTGAGAGACTGTGGGACAGAACCGGAGGAGAGGGAGGAGTTTATGATTTGGGTGATCAGTGGAGAGAGTACAGGAAGACAGGCTTTGATGAGAGGAGAGGGAATGGGATCCAGGGAGGATGTAGAATGTTTAATGCCGGAAAAAAGTTTTGTCAGGTGAGCAGGGGAAATGGGTGTGAAGTGAGAGAGCTGTTGAAGGGGCGGAGGAGGATCAGGTGGAGCAGTGTGGGAGGAGGAGAGGTCTAATGAACTGTAAATGGAATCTATTTTGGACTGAAAGAAGGATTGAAATTGATTGCATTTGTCAGTGGTGAAGGAAGATGAGGTGTTGTAGTTGGGTTTTAGGAGTGTGTTTATTGTGGAAAAGAGAGCTTTGGGGTTATTGGAG
This sequence comes from Periophthalmus magnuspinnatus, assembly GCF_009829125.3. Taxonomy (NCBI): domain Eukaryota; kingdom Metazoa; phylum Chordata; class Actinopteri; order Gobiiformes; family Gobiidae; genus Periophthalmus; species Periophthalmus magnuspinnatus. The sequence goes on along the minus strand of NC_047128.1, from coordinate 8,475,174 downwards.
CCGGAGTGGATGAGGGAGTACTATTTGGACCGGACAGAGTTTAGTGTGTCTTTATATTGCTGTATGTAGTCTGTGTAGATTTGGAGATGGACAGTTAAACCAGATTTCTTGTACAGTCTCTCAAGCTGGCGCTTACGGGACTTCATTTGATGGAGCTCAGGGGTGTACCAGGGGGCAGTATGGGTGAAGGAGACGGTTTTAGTTTTGGTGGGGGCCAGTTCGTCAAGACAGGAGGAGAGGGTGTTATTGTAGTGAGAAACAAGTTCAGAAGGGTTTTCAGACAGAGAGGGAGGGGAGGTAGCCAGTTTGGAGGAGAGTAGAACAGAAAGAGCTTGAGTGTCAATGGATTTTATATTTCTGAAAGTTATTGTGCGTTTTGCTTTATGGGCTGTGAGGGGAATTTGTATGTTAAAGGTTATGGCAAGGTGGTCAGATATGCAGAGGTTATGGCTTGAAAGATTGTTTATTGTGGGACCAGTGGAGCAAACTAGATCAAGAATGTGACCGTGAGTGTGAGTGGGGAAATTGACATATTGAGTGATGTTGAAGCATTGAAGAAGGTCCATGAATTCAGCAGCGGGTTTGGAGTTGACATTGTCTATGTGGAAATTAAAGTCACCAAGCAGAAGGATGGAGGATGATATGGCACTTAGTCAGAAAGTCTGTGAGGTCTGGAAGGAATGAGGGGTTGGGCTTCGGGGGGCGGTAAATAACAGCAGTTACAAGTGGAGATGGACTGGACAGTTTGAAAGCAGTATATTCAAATGTGTGAAAGTTTGAGAGAAAGAGGGGGGTTAATTTAATGTTTAAAAAAAAAAAAAAAAAGAACGGGGGTTTTCAATGAACGAGAAACCGGGGGGTGTGGTCTGATTGACCAAAACCTGGCATAAAACTATGGACTATTTCTCCCTCAAACAGAGAAAATCCAGTTTATTGTCAGTGATGTGCTCATTTAAGATGAGTCCCTTGTTGCTGAGGGAGCGGGTGTTGAGGAGGGAGAAGTTCAGATGGTGTGAGTTGGCGGTGTGTTGTGATGCGCGTGGAACAGGGCGGAGGTTGGACCGACTCACGTGTAGGTTGTTGTGATGACGTAATGCGGAGGTATCAGAGCGGTGGGACCAGATGGACGAGATGGCATTTTCAGATGAGCTGTGATAGAAAAAAGTACGTCCCGATCCCCGATGTGGAGGACGGGAGCTGCGGAGGAGTCCAAGCTGTTGAAGAGAAGCAGCGCAGTCCGGGAGGCAGCGGTTGTTGAGCCGGCAGAGGGTAGAGGCGGAGTACTGTAGCAGCAGCGGCATCCTCAGACCAGTGAATGCTAGCAGGAAGCTAGCATCTAGGCGCTGAATACCGGCACGATGTGGCTGAAGTTGTAATCCAAGAAGGCAAATGAAGCTCCCGAGAGTCCACAGGATGTATACTGTCGCCAAGCGAAGAGTCTGGTGGGAGGCTGAAGCCTGGGATCCAGTCCGAGGACGTGGTGTCGGCATAGGGGAGTGTGTATCACTGGAGGGCTATGGAGGCAGCCGGGCACTCGTCCCGCCGTATTGAACACACCGGGATCGCAGAATCCAGGGCGTACAATCAGCCGGACTGAGGCCAGAAAGATGACACAGTGAGGGACACTACTCAAGATTGATCTGTACAGGACAGACACGTTGGAAAGGAGCCGTAGAGTGTAACATCCACAGGACAGGAGCTCCGAGCAGGCGCGGGAAAGGTGGACCGAGCTGGTGGGACAGGAGCTGGTGCTTGACAGGGGCTCTGAGCTGATGGTAAAGGAGCTCCAAGTTGGCAGGACAGGTGCTCCGAGTTGGCGGGACAGGTGCTCCGAGTTGGCGGGACAGGTGCTCCGAGTTGGCGGGACAGGTGCTCCGAGTTGTCGGGACAGGTGCTCCGACTTGGCGGGACAGGTGCTCCGAGCTCCGACTTGGCGGGACAGGTGCTCCGACTTGGCGGGACAGGAGCTCCGACTTGGCGGGACAGGAGCTCCGACTTGGCGGGACAGGAGCTCCGACTTGGCGGGACAGGAGCTCCGACTTGGCGGGACAGGAGCTCCGACTTGGCGGGACAGGAGCTCCGACTTGGCGGGACAGGAGCTCCGAGCTTGGCGGGACAGGAGCTCCGAGCTTGGCGGGACAGGAGCTCCGAGCTTGGCGGGACAGGAGCTCCGAGCTTGGCAGGACAGGGGCGTCTCAGCTCAGGTAAGCAAAATGTTCCAAAAAGATAGCCCTGACGATCAGGTCATTACTGCTCTGAAGTATTTAAGGTGTATAGTGCAAGATCATAAGCAGGGTAGAACAGGGTAGAGCAAATCTCACAGAATCATGGACAGAGCGGCAGCCAGTGTGCGCCAGCATCCGCCATCTTAAGATTGTCGTATTTTAAAGGAGACAAATGCAAATAGCTCTTCGGAAAACCCAACTCTTTTCTCTACAGGTTAGTCTCTCCTTACAATCTCTTGGACAGTTTTGTCAGTTACAGGTGCAAAGTGAGTCAGCTCTAAGTATCTAGGTGGCTGCTGAGGTGTTATTTGCGTTGTGGAATTTATGGCATTTTTAATGCCCTGAACCTTGTCATTAAAGAATACTGCAAACTCATTGCACTTAGATGTGGAAATTAGTTCTAACGGCAGTGGAACTGGGGGGTTTGTTAATCTGTTTACCGTTGCAAACAGGACACGAGAGTTGTTACTACAACTTCCAATAATGTCAGAAAAATACCTTTGCCTTGTTCTACATAAACTGTGGTTGTACATGTGCATTTTTTCTCTGTAAATCTCATAATGAACCTGGAGCTTTGACTTGCGCCTTTCCTGCTCGGCCCTCTGGCACTCCCCTTTTCTGTGCCCTGACCGAGTCATCATTCCCCCATGGCGCTTTCTGCTTATCTTTAACCATTTTAACCTTCATCGGGGCAATGGTGTCCAGAACATTCAAAACACTCGAAGTTACAGAGTTCAACAAATCATCAACATTAGAACATGAGGTATTTTCAAAGTGTATCATTTCCATGAACAGTGCACTTGTTTTATCATTTATGTGTCTCCTTCGAACAACTGCAGGACCAGCCGCTGGTTTGGGAATAACAGACACGTCAAAAAAGACACAAAAATGATCAGACAGAGCAACATCCACCACATTGACATTTGAAATATTTACTCCTTTTGTAATAAGCAGGTCCAGAGTGTGTCCTCTGTTGTGGGTGGGCTTGCTGACATGCTGAGTCAGACCAAAGGTTTCAAGGACAGAACGGAGTTCTTTAGCGTTTCTGTCAAACACATTATCCACATGTACATTAAAATCACCTGTAATGACTAAACCATCAAAGTCTGTACATATGACTAAAAGCATCTCAGTAAAATCATCAATAAAACTCACAGCGCTGCGGAGGTTTGTATATGACTAAGTAGAGTATGGGGGGGGATTGCTTTAGCTCCATTTTAAATGAAACATACTCAAAAGATGAAAACACCACAAATGACAATGTGTGAGTAACTAAAATATCTCTAAAAAATGCACACACACCTCCACCTTTTTTGTTTAGTCATGTTTCAGATTCAAATTTGAAGTTGGGTGGAGTTGAATCCACTAGAATTGCAGTACCTGTGTTTTTGTCGAGCCATGTTTCAGTTAAAAACATAAAATCAAGATTAAAAGTAGTAGTAGTAGTAGTAGTCTTCTTACAGGGAATGTGAACTAAATGTCTCTGATTGGACAGTCTCACTGTTCTTCTGTTAATAGTTCTACGTGGTGTAACTGTAGATATAGCTCCATCACAGGGCTTCAGCATGATATTATCTTTATCATGACTATGTCCTGAGACAGCAGAGGCCCTGTGTGTTCTAGCTCTTGTTGATAACAGCTCTGGGGGAGGGCAGGGAAGGGCGAGCTGGGGAGAGTTTGGGTGAGGGACCAGGTGAGCGATAAAGAGGAGCAGGGGGGAATTTGGGTGAGGGTGAGGGACCAGGTGAAGGCCGAGAAGGCTGAGCAGGGGGGAGTTTCGGTGAAAGACGAGGGGGGATAGGTGGGTACAGAGAAGAGTTCAGCATAGTTGATGCCATAACTCTCGATTCCGCGATATTGGGTGTGAGGGGAGCCATCTTAATTTCTGATCTGATGAGACTTTCTAGATGGTCGGGAAGGGCCATAGGTGAAGGTGGGGAGGAAAAGGAGAGTGAGGAGTCCCTAGAGGGAGTAGATGTAGCAAAGGGGACCCAGGGCTGGTCTGTGGGCAGGGGAGGTGATGTGGGTGCTGCTACGACTGAAACCTCTGCTGGGGCTGTCACAGACAGGTTCAAGGCCTGTGATGTGGGCCCTGGGGGAAATGATGCTGGAGATGCATCCTTCACTTTTGAAGGTGGTGGTGGTGATTTGTTCTCTTGGGGAGGTGGTGGTGCTGCTGAATCTTTCGCTGGGGAAGATGGTTGTGCTGCTGGTGGTGACTCCTTTCACTGGAGGAGGTGGTGGTTGTAGTTGTGGTGCTGCTGGTGGTGCTGACACATTGGCTCGGTCTCTGGTTGGTGCAGCAGGAATGCTTCTCTCATTCCTCTTTTCTCTCACTGGCCCAGGACCCTGTCCGGGCCGGTGCCTCAGAGCGTGGAGGAGGTTATCCGTCAGCACTCTCACTCCACCTCTGCTCATTAACATCAACATCAGTCTTTGACAGTGGTAAAAATCTGTTTGTAAGTTGTATTTTGGGTGATGTAACTATATTAGCATTGCCTCTTATCACTTGAAATTCTTGTCTTTACAAAGTTTTGGAAAAGACACCGTATCACTCAGGTTTAAGTTGAAAGTAGCCGTTTTTTCACTCTCTTCTCTCTCTCTTCTCTTCTGCTTACCACTGGAAGTCACAGGGAGCGATCGGTGAAGTCCTTTTTCAGATTCTAAAACGAATATCCGTGCTTGTAGCTCATTAATGTGTTGTTGATAGTTCCGACAGCGTTTGCAGAAAGAATTCCTTTTGTCTCTTCCCCCAGACATGTTGGTGGCTCATCAAAAATTTTGTTTAAAAATGTAAAAATTGTTTAAAAGTCTTGGTTTACTTAAGAGAAAATCATAACTAACCAAATCTCCCAGCAATGGAAGAGGTAAAATGATTAAAAAAGCAAAGTAAGGAGGAAGCAACAGGAGCAAGCAAGGTTTGCGTCTGCACTCTTCAGAAGCAGGAAGTAGAAACGCCTATTAGACCTACTGAATGACTCTACGCATAGGATAATGAGCGTCTCAGATGACTCTTTGACAAAACCAGTGCCCCCGGCTTAGATTCCGCATTAAAACACATTAAACCTACACATTATTAGACCTACTGAATGACTCTATGCATGGAATAATGATCGTCTCAGATGACTCTTTGACAAAACCAGCGCCCCCGGCTTAGATTCCGCATTAAAACACATTTATATGCATATTTCACGTAGAATTTCTCGTATAAATGAAAGAAATTATCGGAGGTTGTGTAACTTGGTTGACATCAATATTACTAACAAACCTAATTCCCAGGCATCAAATCAATCCCAATCAAACACAAATAAAGCTATTATTCTAATACGCTAGTCATATTTGATATGCAAAACTTCAAAACAAGGAAGGGACTGGGAATTATACATATTATACATATGAATGTGCGTAATATTATATCTAAATTAGATTACATTAAAGTCTGGGCAGATCAAACAGACCCAGATATACTTATATTTTCTGAAACCTTGCTATCAAATAAAATAAGTGATAAGGAAATCAATATTGAAAACTATAAAACTTTTCGATGTGACAGACAATCTAAAGGAGGTGGCGTTGTTATTTATGTCAAAGATCACCTGTCTGTGGAACTTTTATTTTTCTGGTGAGTGTCTGTCTGTTAGTTATCAGCAATAGCCAATTTTTTATCAGGATCATTTGCATATTTATTGTGCCCCTTCAGCCCCTAAAAATGCTCTTAGTGATCTGTTCATGATGCTTTCTAAGCTGGAAAATTACGAGACCCTGATAATGGGCGACATAAATATTAACTGGCTGCAATGGCCTAAAAGTATCGGACTCTTTCTCCATAGTTTGCATTGCTTTCAATCTTATTTAATTTCTATGCCGAATAGATCCTACAAATTTAAATAAAGGCACACTCATTGATGTCATCTTAACAAACAAACCCATAGTTATAAGGCAAATGGAGTTTTTACACTTGATTTTACTGACCATTGTCCAATTGGATGTATCCAAAATACAAAAGTGAAAAACACGCATCCATGTGTAAAGGTCAGAAGATCATATAAACATTTGAATGAGCAGGCCGTCATCAATGACTTGTATAACAGTGAGATCATCTGATAACATCAGCATTCCCTAACCATGATATGGCCTTGGAAATTTTTATTAATACATTTAATGAAATTGTAGACCAGCATGCGCCTAAAAGAAAAATTAGAATGAAAAACTGTAATAATCCCTGGTTCAACTCAGAAACTACACGAATAATTAGAGAAAGAAATGCTGCCTGGAAAACCGCTCATACAGCTGGGTCAGAGTTGGATTGGGTATCTTTTCGTCAAGAAGAGAAAAATATTTATCAGCAGTTAGAAAGACAATTAAAGCCGCAAGCGGCATCGAACGGCCCTCGCAGGCCGTGCTTCGCACTCGGCCGACCCGGCACTCCCTGTGGGTGGCACTAACGTGCCACTTGTCCCTTTTTTATTGGGGCTTTGGGCTGCATTTTGCATGAAACAACTCAAAAGACATCGGAAGTGCTGATGCACAAAATGCAAAGACATGGGTGAAAAATATGACATGGGTCTGATTGACTTTTTTGATCAGGATGACATGACGAGTCATGGTGCCAAATTTCACATTATTCCATGAAACTAATATTTTTCCCATGAATGGGATAACATTGGCAGTTTGGCACATCGCCATGGCAACACGGTGCAAAAGACGACATAGGTGTGATTGACTTTATTGATTGGGATGACCCAATGGAATTTTGTGTCAAATTTGGTAACATTTGGGAAAACAAAATTTTGTCACCCCATTTTTTTATGCCCAATAATGCAAGATATAAAAAAAATTTTTTTTCGCCAGACCTGAATTTTGGGCAAAATTTGGTGAGTTTTTGAATATGTTCAGGGGGTCAAATTCCTGCTCAAAGAGTAGAAGAAGAAAAAAAGAAAAAAAAAAAAGAAAAAATTAAAACTGCAAGCAGTGATAAAGGCCCTCGCCACCCCTTGCGACCGCGGAGATCACGCCACCGCGGAGATCCTGCCTTTCGTTCCCGCTTACATCACTCCTCCCCCCAAAATCAGCGACTGAGTAATACTACTTCATTCATTCCAAAGAGACCATTTATGACATTGTCACGTCCGCACGGTTGGAAATAGAGGTATGTCTTCAATGGCTTTTTTGTTCAGTATGATGAGAGGAATATGTGTACCAAATTGCAATGGTCTATGACACAGTAATTATTTTTCATCCTTGTTATCCAAAACCCATGTATTTCAAAGAGAAATGTCAGATGTTGCCATGGCAACACCTTTGAAAATAGAGGTATGTCTTCAATGACTTTTTTGTTAGGAATAAAGAATAATGGAAATTTTTTTTCCACCCATTATTTTTCTCCTAAACCATATCACATCCCCATCACAAATAAAGCCCTTGTGAATTTTTTCTGAAGTCCACAACAAATCGATTGTCTTCTATGAATTTTTGAAAATGAAATTTGAAGAGGGCGCTAGAGAGCCATTTTGTGAGAGAGTGCCTTGATTTGCATATCATTGCGTTCAGCTCACAAATGTGCATAAACGCTGTATTAGCGTTTTCCCAACAAAAAATGTGTGAAAGAGAAATATTTTTTTTAAATATTCCAAAATTTGCAATTTTGTTGAAAAATCACCCTGACCACAGCCGAAGTCATAATCAAAATGTAATTGATAATCTTTAATCACACATGGGTTTAGTGGGATTTGGCCAAATTTGAAGTGTTTGTGATGAAAACTGTGCGAGAAAATGTCCTGAATGCGAGGGTGTGCACTTTTATCATTCCCGGGTTTGATCCAATATGGCCGACTTCCTGTACATTTTAGGGCAGGGCCATAATATAATTTTTGTCATGTCCCGACATGTACTATTTTTTGATGTGAGTTTCGGATTTTTACGTTGACTTTTTTCCGAGTCGGGCTCCCATTGGCCCCATGAAAATCAAAGTTTGAGGTGGCGCTACCGAGTCGTCTTTCGATATTTTTTCTCGGGGTCTTTTGTGACAATTAGAGCTCGGCGAGTTCTAATTTTTGACACCACTAACTGCCATGTCGGGGCATGTTTACTACTTGATTTTTGCCATTTTCCATGCTCCGGACGCGGTTTTAATGAGTCCCTCGCCGGGACGGAGTCCCAGGCTCGGGCCTAATTAAAACTGCAAGCAGTGATAAAGCGTATTCGGACCAATGCGCTCTGGCCCATTTGTATTCAGCTGTATGAATTAGACTTAATTTGTCTATTGTTTAAAAGGTGTTGTTTTATTCTGCAGTTTGCATTATTGTAGGTAAAAATATAAGATGTACACACATTAGCATCTCATCTGTGCACACGGGTGAGGCACGCACTGGTACGTTCCTGTGGAGAGTTACGGATCAGACTTTGTTTATTGTTGATATCTGGCAGAATATGGTTCAGGCAGAGATAAGCACAGAAGCTAACACGTGTCATTGCTATGACACAGTGGTCAAACACCAGAACTAACATCTAAACTTTGTATTGGAACTGGAAACATGAGGCAGTGTGGTGCCGTAAAGGCGATAATAATCGTGCGCGATGATCGCGATTATTAAAAAATCCCACGAACGATTAATTGTGGACCTTTTTTATCTCGATTAACGATATTATCGTATATCGTCCCATCCCTACACCCTATTTGAAAGCAGCCATTTTGAATCAAAATATGCAGATGTCCAAAATCTAGACCTCGTAGTGTAACAAACTTGTCCTAGAGTTTTTATATGACGGATGCCAAATTGATTCAACATGGCTCAACAACATCAGGACATATCTGGGATCAAAAGTTGTTGAAAGAATTCGTCTGAGTCTCAGGGTGCGGTCATAATGAGCTTTTAATGAAGTAGCCATTTTGAAAGTAAAAAATCCCCTGAAACTTTGCAAACGTTTTCAGATTATAACTTCCCAATGTGGGGTTAGTGTATTTGTGTATTTTAATGACCTGGACGTAATGGTATACAAGTTAAACCAAAAAAAAATCCAGCACTCATACAAACTTGTCATAGGGTTTTCATCCAACAGACTTCAAAGTGAGGCAGCATCATCAGGACATATCTGGGATCAAAAGTTGTTGAAAGAATTCGTCTAAGTCTCAGGGTGCGGTCATAATGAGCTTTTAATGAAGTAGCCATTTTGAAAGTAAAAAATCCCCTGAAACTTTGCAAACGTTTTCAGATTATAACTTCCCAATGTGGGGTTTGTGTATTTTAATGACCTGGACGTAATGGTATACAAGTTAAACCAAAAAAAAATCCAGCACTCATACAAAGTTGTCATAGGGTTTTCATCCAACAGACTTCAAAGTGAGGCAGCATCATCAGGACATATCCGGGGTCAAAAGTTGTTAATAATTTAGTTAAGTCTCAGGGTGTGGTCATAATGAGCTCCGATTCCAACAAACCCAATGTCACATGTGTGTATTTTGATGAGCTGGACAAAATGATGTGTGGATTAAAAATGTATCTTTAAAAATGGCTCTCCAGTGCCCCCTGCCCAACTGCTCCTTGCTGACACACCTATGATGGATCCTTGGCTTTTTCTTATCTTAGATTCTTTTTGTTTGGCTTGGTGATTCCAGACGTTTATGGGTTGGCCAGCTCACCATGGTCTTTTTCTTTTGTTCCTTTGCTTTTTTCGGGCATGAGGTTAGTCAAGAGTTTTTGCCAACATTTTTAAAAATAAAGAACCAGAAAGTTTAAAAAAAGTAATAAAAAACTTTGAACCCTTACTTTTGTTTCCTGTGTCCTTATTAAATATGTTTTGATCTACTTTTCGGTCCAAACATCCACAAAGTTAGTATGAGGCTAGTGGCAAATAATGTTAAGAGGACAATTAACTTGCTAGAATATTTACTAGCCAAACTCTTGAACCTCTCCTATTTGACCATCCTTACCAAATCTGTTCCACTACTCCTTAAGAAACTACTGAATTCATGGAAATTCACTCCAAACTTTCCCTCATATTGGAAATTCACTCCAAACTTTCCCTCATATTTTGCCTGCCTAATCTGATCCGTCATATAAAGTGATCTTGTTCTGGTTCTCGGCTCTGCTCAGCTCCACTCAGCTCCAGTCTGCTCAGGCAGCAGTACTAGCACAGCTTCCACAACATACTAGAGTTTTTAATGCTTGGAGACACTATGAAGGTAGACAAAATGCAAGCTAAACCTAGCAGTTAAAATAAAGCTGTTTGAGAAATAAATCGAGTTGTGTATGAGTTAGGCTTGTGGATGGTTAGGCTGTGTAAAGCAGTGAATGGAGGTCAGGAGGAGATGCTATTTGCTTCCAGTGTGACTTTATTTTAATTCAGAAGCACACCACAAATAACTGAAGCCAATTAGGTCACAACTAGAGTAGAATTCATAACAGAATATGTATAAGGCCTAATTAAATAGACTAAGTTCACTAAAGCCTAATTAAAAAGGCCCAAATTTCCTCAAATATGTTCACACTATATTTTAGAGCCCTTTAAATATTACATAACATGGAGATTTAAAAATCACAACAATAATATTGCCAACAATTATAAATCTATATAATCTATAGGCATATATTTTTCTCCTGCATACATGCACATGGGCAAAAACTTGGGGGAAACACTGTTCTGAAATATCAGATAGTACACACCAGCTTTCATTCTGTTTACATCACTGCCACAGACATAATGCCCTGACAGACAGTATAAGAGAAGTTTTTCCTCCAAATACTAACTGCACTGGGAGTATATTATAATTGTAGTAGAGTCATTTTGAATCCACCCAATCTCTACTCTGCTCACATGAATTTAATGCCCTGCTATGGTAGATTCCAGGCAAAGCAAAACATCTCAATGTTATTACCACCAACTGGCTAAAACTGTATCCCCCAACACTGGAAAAATGGACTCAAAGGGTGAACACATGGAGGACATTACAGATAACCCTTTCCTCAGGTCTGTCTCTCTCTTTAGCTTTAGAATTGAAATAATCTCTATACATAGAAACTCTAAATACAATGTACTGCTATTCGTTTGTTGATGCCATCTCTCTTTTTATGTGGTTTGAAAGGTGTGTGACTACTACTGCTAGTCAAGGATTGGTTTTGATAAAAAAAAATACAAAAAAACATCTCCATGGAGACAAGTGGATGCCATACCCGCCACCAGAAAATTTACAAAGAGCACCTTTACCATGATAAGAAAAACACATTTGTCCCATAGTTTCCCAGAGTTTGCCCTGTACCTGTGTGAGAGGATGATCTTCTTCATGTTGTCGGCCATGAGGAAGTTATAGAATCGTCTGAAGTGGTCCCACTGCAGGAAGGTTTCTTGAGCCCTAAAGGAGCACAAGGAGTCACCGGAGAGCTTTCAGTGACCAGCTCATACCGCACCAAAATGTTCCAGTTTCACGTCACTAATAATGAATAGGGCTGAAAGATATGACAGAAAGGCATATTCAGAATAGCAAAATGTGTCAAAAAAGAAAAGTAAATCAGGACCAAAAACTAGACTAGTGACAATATCAGGACTAAAATATAACTTGAATGAATATTTTCATTTTAAACTCTATAAGAAGTCATCTCTGTAAAAACAAATCCAGAGACTTAATAATTATGAATGAAAAATAAAAACAATAATTACCGTAAATTTCGGATTATAAGCCGCTACTTTTTTTCCACGCTTTGAACCCTGCGGCTTTTACAGCAGTGCGGCTTATATATGGAATTTTACTGGATAACGGCCCCTGGGGGGCGCTCTCTAGCTGTAAACGTAAAAGTGAGACAGACGTGGGGAAAGATTCTGCTCTGAAGAATTCACTAGTTTTGATTTTGAACGATCATTTTGCGCATCATGAAATGGATATGATGCAGTTTTTAAGATAAAGAAACAGAAAGGAAACAGAGCAGGGGTCGGCCTTTAACACGCAAAGAGCCATTTGGACCCACTTTCCACGTAAAATAAAACACTGGGAGCCGCAAATACTTTTTGACATCTAAAATGAAGATAACACTGTATAATAACAATAATGTAACGGAATAATGTAGGTTTTACTTTCACGGACAAGCCTTCTACACGTGGCAGATAAATATGGCAAAAACAACTCAAGTGCATTAAAAAAATACAACTCACCAAACCGCTGCATCATGCATCGCGCTGATTATGTGATTATGTCTACTCTACTCCGCAGTTTCTTTAAAAAAAACAACAACAAAAAAACTCGTAGCGTATCGTTTAATCCCAGGTGCTTATTCTCCATGTGCCAAAGCAGTTTTGAAGGTTTCATTGCCTTATTTGCTTTTCCCGTATGTTACGCAGCGCGGACTGTGCGCGTGAGTCACCTGAGCGACAAACCCAGATTTTAAGTAGGCATTGTCTGTTAAATTTATCTTTCTTTTTCTTGGAGGTCGTAGTCTCCTCTTCTGGCTCCTCAGTTGTCCTTTTCCCCTTTGTTAAAAAGATCTCCAAAGACTTTTGTTTTGGCTCATTTTCACTCGCTTGTGGCTCTACTTTTGTGCGTCGTGTCTGATGTGTTATACGTGATACGTCATCGCAGAGACAAGAGCGGATAATAAACTTGCTACTACATCAAATAGATTTCTGTGGCGATTTCCAGCAGGATTTTCATGATACATCTACGGACGAGCTTATTAGTGTGTCATTAGGGACGGGCCAAAGTTGCTCCTGACCCCTGTGCACACAGCGTCTGAAAATCAGGGCTCTTTACGCAGGACTGTGAGCTGTGTCTGTGTCAGTTCCCAAGCCACGCAGAGCCGCAGTATAAGGCTGAAAGAGGCGCATACGGCTCCGGAGCCGCGAGTTGCCGACCCCTGAAATAGAGCCACTGCACGTAAGCTCGACATCAATGAATCCAACTTGGTCAATGTAAAAAGACGACAAAAGTTTTCAGAGGAAATAAAAGCAGATTTTCCGTGTTGGTGCAGCTTTATTTTCTAAACCTGCAGGTGTGTTCATCCCGTGTTGTTGTCGTGTTGGTGCCAATTTTCAGGCAGTTTAAAAAAAAGCGTGTCGGTGCAGCGTCTTTCTGTGTAAATATCTCATGTTACAATATGAAAACCTGCGGCTTTTATTCAGGTGCGGCTTATATATGTACAAAATTGATTTTCTCTTCAAATTTAGCTGGTGCGGCTTATATCAAGGTGCGCTCTGTAGTCCGAAATTTACGGGTACATTTTATTTAGTGTAGCAATACCGAGCAATTTTGGGTGGGATTGGTTTATTTAAATTAATTTCACTTTGATCTAAGGTTCTGTAACATGTTGTTTGTGGAGCCTTTTCAAAGGGAATTTCACTATTGTGTCTTCATCACAAGATCCCGAATTTCTCATTGAATTAGCACTGTGGCCCAGGTTCCTTTTGCCCCTGATGCTTTCATTCTGGAATGTATTTCTTTCCAAAATTTTTAAAAGTGGAAATAAACACTTGATCCACTTTTTCACTTCTAAACTGTGTATGTGCTGTTTGAATAGAATTATCTACTATTGTTACAGCCCTGGGCCTTAGGTTCCTTGTCCCCTTAGGTTTGTATTTGTATATTTTGTTTATGGTGTGTGTCCCCAAGTCTTCTTTTTCCCCCTTAAACATGGCCGCTGGTTCCCTGGGCCGTGATTGGAGGACCATCTTCAAGCTTCGCCCACCTCCCTTCCCATTTAAGAAGATTGGGGACACCTGCTCGTGGTATGCCTTTGTGTGTGTATCTAGTTAGTTCAGCCACTACAGGGGTAGTGGCTTTGTTCTATGAGACCCTTTGATAGTCAGTACTGACTGTGTTTGTTCATAAGATTTAGTGATGTATTGTAAAATTCGTGTTTAGATACTTTACCTTTGACTATATATGTTTAGTTCCCTTTTGTTTACCCTTACTTTCCTGTAAATTTAATTACCTCTTATTTACCATTTTTCCACCTTGGCTTTCTTTTTTGTTACTTCCCTTCTCCACATGAGCTGGGTTGTAACACTGTTCATTGTCATTTGCCTTCAGTGGCCTCTGCAATTTCAGGTAGTTGGTGACATCACACAGAACTTTCCTGATTACAGCCAGGTTTCTGATAACAAACACCTGGCTGGAGTGTGAAGTATGGATACCTGTTAGACACCTGTTTAAAATGTGGTTGTGGGTGAAGTTAAGATATTTAGTGGCACTTTAAAGGCTCTCAGCAGCAGCAGATGTGGACATGCAGTGACAGTGGGGCCTACCTGAGGGCACTGTAGCCTTGGCACACACTGACACAACACATGACTTGCTCCTGATTGGTCTGGCTCTCTCCCAGGAACTTGCACACAATGTTCCCACCCAGACTGAAGCCCACCACGATGAGCTTGGTGTGAGGGTAGGCCCGCTTTATGTAGCCCACCATGGCTGAGAACTCCCACGTGCAACCTGGGACAAGAACAGAGTACAGCATCTGAGTGATGACAATAACTCTTCTGATAGGCATGTTGGAATTCCAGCCTCATTCATTATTGATACTTTGCAGATGATGTTAAAATGCAGATGTCGATCCTAGATTATGGCTACCATCTCAAAAGATAACCAAGAACTGGCATAAATTAATGCAAGTCTATTTTGGCACAGCAAATTAAGGTGAATCTTTTGTGTTTTTCTCTCGTAATAGCTTTAAAACTAATTTGGTTATATTATTATTCTGTTCTGGGGAACTGTGTTTTTAAACTCCATGCACCTTCACTAGAATGATTTGAATAATTTCATCCCGGGAATTTCCAATCTCTACTAAACAAAAAGGCAGCTGTTACCTTGAAAACTACCGCTTCATGACATCACAAGGTGGAAAAGAGCATTTTGAGCTTTGGAGATGTAGACGGGCTAATAATAAAGGACTACTCAAACATGTGTGGATGAAACAAAACGCAACCCTTGGTATATATTTGATGAGGTAACAACATTCATCATTTTGTGTAACATAGGACCATTAAATATGATTGGACAATAAATTAATGTGATGTGAAGCCTAGGAAGACACAGTGTTAATGTGATGATCTCTTGCAATTCCACACTTATATCATTTGAAATGTTAAATATTAGCTAAAAATACAAACAATGATGTGGTTATTACATCTTGGTTATAATTAGAAGAGGTCATAGGTCAGTATACAATATAAAAAATACTGAGCAGTTTTCCAACTTTCACATTTTATCAAAAATTTTTTACTCAACATTTTGGGATTTTGGCCAGCTAAGAAGTATAGCATACACAGTTCAAAGAACAGAAGATAAGAAATGGATGGAGCTAGCTATTGTAACCAACTAGCTCTGAAATGCTACAGACCTTATCAACCCTGGATGTGTCCCAGGATGTCATGGACCCTACCTGCGCTACACTGAGACTCTTGTTTGAGCCTTCTATTATTGTATTGTACTACTCAACATGCTTAAATTGCCACTTAGGGACAAATTAAGTGGTATCTATAGATGAAAGAGTTGGTTATATCAATCAACCAAACACAAAATCTATATTCTTTTTGCTAGTGATGGGTCCACAAACTCACCATTAGCCTTGTGGCTCACATTGAACTAAACTTTCAGTTAGATGACATATGGTGACACTATGGAAGGAACTGAAGTTATAACATGTTGACCTGACTGGCTGAGGGTACACCATGAGTATTTGCACATATAGACAAACCAGACCAAGACTTTTGGACATTTCTGAGGTCCACCTTAAATCAAGTCCACTATGACTGTCCTAGCTATTTTTATGTTTCGGGGGTTTCAGAGTGATGACATTAGCACTGTTGCCATAACAATTACAAATTAAAAACAAAATACGACATCTTTTGAATTGTGGATCCTCACCTATGAACATATGAGACCTATGAAGACATTTAAAGATGAATATAAAGGATGTGGATCCTGTGAAATCTTGTCATGGAAAACAGATTCAGAAATTTGGCTTTGGTATTTAGATATTTTTAGGGATTTATTTATTTATAGTCATTGTCACAGAAGAACAACGAAATTGCGTTTGGAGCATCCCATAAAGTGCAAACCCATAAATAGATACCCCTTAAACCCAAGTGTAAACATTGACCCAGTGTGGCCTCAGTACAACATGAGACAGTTCTTATAGCAGCATGACGAGGGCGTGTCAAGTAACGTGCACAAACAGGGACATTCAGACAGAGACCTGAGAATCATGACAAAAAAGCAACAGTGTAACCAGTTCAGTGTTATTAAGAGTTGGATATGTTTTTTTGTCCGTGAGAGGAGGGCAGAGAGGGGCCAAGAGGGGAGAGGGGCAGAATTCAGGAGCCTCACAGCCTGTGGATACAGTTGGCCAGTCTGGATGTTCTGGCCCGTATGGACCTGTACCTTCTCCCTGAGGGCAGCCGGTGAAAAAGATGGTACGCAGGGTGATGTTGGTCCCGCAGGATGTTGTGCACTCTTCTCAGACAGCGAAGGGAGTAGATGGTTTGTGATCTGAGAGTAGTGCAAGTAGTCCTTCACAGGCCATAAGTGTAGTCTACCTACACTCTAAACCAAGTGAGCCTCTCTCAAGTGAATAGTAATTAGCATTCTGTTCTATTGGAGACAAGTGGTTGTGTATTTATAGAGCTATTCTACTATATAGATGGATGTGACCAGGGGGTAGTTAAAATGTCAACATAGCTTCTTAGTGCTTGTGCTTACCGTACGTGAACATGCGCGGAGACGTCAGCTCGATATTGGGCAGAGCCCCCAGGTGGTTGAGCACAGCACAACGGTAGCCCTCTTTCTGGGAATGATCCACAAATGTTCGGATGTAATGCTTCTCACTGTGGTTTCCAATCCCAGGGCATATCACCATGGTGATGTCCTCTGTGTACATAAAGCAAAAGGGAACTTAGACATCTGCAGCAAAGTTAGCACAAAGAGAAATATTAATATAGCCACAAGCGGCAATGATAGGCCCTCGCCCACACCACGACCTGCAGCTTAGCCAAGTTTAATCCAATATGGCTGACCCCTAGTTGAGCGGAGGGTGTTGCCGTAATATTGTATACTTGTCTTGTTATGATCTCTTTTACAAGTGTTATGTATAATTACAGTGTTTCCCATAGGTTTCCAAGTTCGGCTACGATGACATACTGGTGCACGTTGATGGAGAAAAATATAGATATTAAACATGAATTAATTAAACATTAAATAGATAATATAGATTTATAATTACTTGTCATTTATCTTCCTGTTATATTTAAATTGTTTATAACAATGAAATGGCTGTAAAACACCTTATAAAACATACTTGCATATATAATTAAGTGAGATTATAATTTCATAATTTCATGTTAAGGCTTTAATCATTTACAGTAATGAATTATGTTATGACCTAATACAGTCATTTATGGTGTACTTTTGAATAAAAGCAGTAGCAAGTTTCACTTATCCTCTCACTCCTTTATAACCCATGCTCGATGCAAACTTTAAGTGTGTTGGCATCTGTTTGGCACATGAATTGAACTAGCAGGTTTGCCTTGAATTTAGTTTATTTACAAAGTGCCACTGGGTATTAGTATGCATTTTATTATCATCTACAAACTGTAGTTTAATTTACTCCTGACCTGGAACAATTTCTGCATCTGCGTGTTGCTGGAGAACAAGTTGGGTCGACTAGAGCACAGAACAAAACCCGGACCAGATAATTATAAATAACCATTATAATTATAAAACAGTTTCTGAAAGTGTAGATTTTTTGCCTTTTTTAGCTACTTGTGTATTCACAGTGAAGTTGTAGGAATAAAAAGAAAACCACATTTTGGTTGGTGGAGGTCTTCAAAGGCTTCTGAGAACTTCTGAGGTCATTTGGAATAGATTATGAGGAGGATTTAAAGTCCAGGGGAGAGAGGATCACACATCTCCCTATCTATACAATGGTATAGTACAGTAGCAAGGCACATGCAACACATGTCTGAGCAACAATATCAATTCGAACTGAACCACGGCCTGGTGATGTCACACAGCACTGTTTGTTTAAGAGATATTTCATGGCCCTGATCTTATTTTCTCCACTAAAGCAAAACAATCAGTCACATCTGCATCCTGCTGTGATACTCCTCTGTAACTTTATGGATTAAACAAAACTGTGGAGAAGCGAGGACAACAGCAGACAAGGCATCAAAAATTCTGTCTGTCCACAGTCCTTATTGAAGGTAAGCGCAGTTTCAACGTGACTTTTGGGGCAAAGTTCATTCACTTTTTTCCTGTTATCTTGAATCCTCACCACGCACAAGGGCTCATAAAAACATACTTTGTGCGTGTGCGCGTACATTAGCAGTTGTGGCATGCTTTGGCCCATCTCCTCCAACCAGGTCTAGCCCACTTAAACTGCACTCCCTTAATGTGTATTTAACAGATTCATATATTTTTTTCTAACTACATCATTTGGTGGGATAGTATGTTGTAAATATTCATCATAACTTTAAATCAGTCGTCGGTGAAGAACTTTAGAAAACAAAGTTGTAAAATAAAACAATTGAGTTCTAAAACTGAGTCCCTCTACCTACGTCATAAACTCATCAACTCCATCCAAAATGTATAGACAATGGCTGTGTCCTAAAGTCCACACCATTCCCTGCTTAGGGCATTATTTAGGTCCAAATGGCCAGTTGGTGAAAAAGTAGTGTACCTTGAAAGGTAGTGGGGATCGGTGGTCACTAGAATAGACAATATATATAGACACAATGCATTGCAGGAGTCAGAAAAACAACAGTGGCAGGTCTTTAACTGGATACAACACAACTGAACGAAAGCAGATACAAGAGCTGGTTTATCACACTGTTGATCCCCGATTATGAATAAAACACTCATTGCTGTGTAAAGTTGCTGCTGTTTATTTTTGGCTTGAGGTGTTAAAGTGATAATTTCCATATCTATGACAAAAAAACAAAAACAATCCATTTATGTGAGACAAAGCTTGTCAAAAACTTGTATGGATATTAGTCCATAGATGCTTGTGCCACTCCAATCTGATCATTATTTATGACAGAAATCAGCTTTTATCAGTTTAGCTGACTTTTTTCATCCAGATGTCAGAGTCACATGACCCAAAAGTAGTGAGCTGTGTACCCGAATTGCTCTGACTGTGTGTACTATAGAGTCCGCTAAAGATTGTGGGGCTATGAAGTGAATGAGGCGTTAGTCAATGAGGGGCTAGTCAATGAGGGGCTAGTCAGTGAGGGGCTAATCAATGAGGGGCTATTGAATGTGGGGCTAGGGACTAGGGTGGATATTCGGACACAGCCAATATGCTCTGTGCACAGCAGCACACTAGCTAGGTCACTGTGTCTCATAGCCAATAGCCATTTTTATTAAAATTGGAAAAAAATAAAACAACCCTCTAAAATCCAAATGTATTAAATAAATAATAACAACCCAATCATTTGTAGAATACTACAGTTTGTGGCATTGTTTTAATATTTATTACACCTCAAAATCAGCATTAGCGATAGAAAGACACAGACATCTATCTAAACACAGAAGTGTCCAGTGAAGTATTCATTTTATTTGTGTAGTTTTTAACATGTCAGTGACATCCACTTGCAGCTCCCTGTCTACTGCCTGATCTTTATTTATTAATAAATATATATATTTATTTATCTTTATTTATAATTCTAGCGTGATTTGGCAAAAATATCAGATAAAATTGGACAAGAAGTAGTGATGCTAACACTGAGGCACCACTGTTCACAGAGCCTATTTACACCCCCCCATCCCCTTCTACATCAGAGAGTGAGGTGTCTGCTAAAGCCCTTACCTCCTGTCTGGTGGTCCCCGAGGGGCTCGAACAGGTCAAAGGTGGCCGTGGCCCCGTCTTGCATAGGGAGGTACTTCCTGACTCCACACGGGTGAGGGGAACTAACCCGGCCCAGCTTCCCGTACAGTGCAGTCTGCAGATGCCCGCTCTTTCCCCACAGCAGAGGAGGGATGTACCTGGGGGGCACAGGAGTGCAGCATCAGTAAATGGAAGAGCTGTGGATATAAGACTGTTCACAACAACTACATCCATCCAAATGAAAATTTTGATTTGATTTCGATGAATCTTGCAGCCCTATAAAGTTGTTAAATGGTCTATCAGCTGATTGAAGACAATGAACGTGTACAATTTCCTCTTTTTTAGCAATGACACATTTTGCTTTAAAAAGATTGCCATTTATCATGATAGATCCTTGTTGGCTTAAAACAAATGTAAAGATTGTGTTAGCGGTGACTGGCAGTTAATGAGATACAGACACTGGTAATCCTATGTTATGTTAGATTATTACTACATTATTTACATATTAGATACAACTTGCGATTAAGCATACACTTTTGAAAGGCTTTGTTTCTTGTTTAATGAATAAGAAACAAAAACAAAGCTAGAAATCAACTGAAGTTTCTGGTTGTATCTGCACGTGACATCATAATCGCAACTCTATAGGGTTGCAAGGTTCATTGCAATCAAATTGAAATTACAATTTGAATGGGTGCAGTTAGCAAATCTTAAAGGTTGCAACTTTTTTAAGTACAATAATTTCCTCCACAAATAACAAAATACTCTTAACAAAATAGTCTTATTCTGCGTAAAAACCTTCTAACTGTGTAGTTTAGATCTGATCAAATATGTTCTGAATTTTGACTCTGGTATTAGTCTGTCTTTTCAGATTTCACTCTTTTCTTCTGAGATTTCTGGTGAAGGGCCTGCCCCCTACTCGTCTCCATTAACTTTTGACAGTTTGATTTGACCTGTACAGTAACATAATACAACATTAAACTACTTAAACTCTCTTCTGGAGACAACCATGAGGAATAATAATGAAGTGTAATCGGTAAACAAGGGTATAAAGATCAATACAATATAGATCAATAATTCTGCCCTCTAGTGGTGAATTTCACAGTTTACTGAATTAACATTGTGGGCACAAAAAACTTGGCTTGTACAGAGAGCATCACAAGATAAAATACAAAAAGTATATTATGGCTCTGCCCTAAACCACACCAGATGTTAGCCATATTTGTTCAAACTTGGCATATTCAAAATCTAGACGTACTTTAATGTCCTAGGGTTTTTATCCGATGGACTCCAAATTGAGGTTGCAACATCAGGACATATCCCGGATCAAAAGTTGTTAAAAGAATAAGTCTCAGGGCACGGTCATAACAAAGCGGCCATTTTTGTTTTGAACCTAAACAAAGATTTTTACAGGCACTAGACCTGAGAAATATTTGATCATCATCTTCATTTGGACTGAAGTAATTGGTTGCATATTGCTTTATAATGTAGGTTGTTTATTTTATTTATATATATATATATATATATATATATATATATATATATATATATATATATAGAGGTCAAGACACGCGCCCAACTCTCATGATTCGCGGACTGTGAGCGTCTCCAGATGCTGGCCGTGTCCCAATTCGACAAATGCACTCTTTGATGTGCCTATCGAAGTACCCGCCCGACTTAAATGAGCCATTTGAACGGCATAAAAACATAAAAACGAAGAAAAGGAACAGACTTTGCTGTGAAAATGACATGAGAGTGGCCAAGGTGAAGCCATGCATTTCTGAACTAGCCTCTCAAAGGCAACAGCAGAAGTCACACTGATTTGCAAGTAAATATTCATTATTATTCTAGCCTGATGGAAATTAGGTGATGGGTGTGTCTTAAAATGTAAAAAATAATAAATAGCATAAATACAATAAGTTCATTATTGGAATACATAAGGTTAAAAATTAAAATAATTTCAGTGTGGTAGTATTAAAAAAGGCCAAGCCTTTGTAAAAAGGTATGTATGTAATTTGTTGTGACTTCATGCATTGTATTGGTTTTATTCTTTGAACACAGTGATGTTAATGCACAGTTCATTTTGTGCACCAGTAAAACATACCTATGTCTTGAATTTGAAAAAATAATATTTTATTTTTCAATAAAGAAGGGTTCGGTGAATGTGCATATGAAACTGGTGGGGTTCAGTACCTCCAACAAGGTTAAGAACCACTGGTTTAGAGTGTGTTCACATGCTGAACAGTGTAGGCCATTGGGCTTTTCCCACAGCATTTAATCTAAAAGCAAGGCCGCAATACATTTGCACACAATTATCTTTGACTCATTCCATTTGCAGTGACAAAGTCTGAAAAGGTGGAACACTGCTTGCCTAAAATGGCCCATTTCCAAAGAGCCTTAAAAATATTTACACATCTCCAAATACATATGTGGCAAGAGTGTGCCGCTGTGTGCGTGTGGTTGCTAGACTGTTATGTGCCTTCTGATATGATGTAATGTCAGTTCTCCAGGGAACACAGAGAGCATTTTAATGTGGGTCACAGAAAAAAAAAAAAATACTATTATCATTTGAAAGGCATTAAGTATTCTGTAATTGCATAATCCATTGGTTCAGAGTGATTGCCATAGCAAAGAAAAATGGAGCCCGTAAGAGCAAATACTTTATATTTAGTGTTTAGTTTTTTGCACCACTCAATACAAAATACTGTATTTTCCGCATTATAAAGGCGCACCTAAAAGCCTTTAATTTTCTCAAAAACCCACAGCCTTATATATGGATCAATATTGGTCAATTATGACACCCGTAGTCAGGAGGCGTCGCCGAAGTAACAGCGGTAATAACGGGGAGACAGACGTGCGCCACAATCTGCCAATGGATTGCAGATGCCTGGGCTGATATATCAGTCTCAACTGTGGTCCGAGCTTTCGCGAAGGCAGGAATTGTCACTGAACTGCCAGACAACAGCAGCGACACGGATAATGGCGATTTTGACGAGACGGAATCGGGCACTTTGAATGCCAAGCTCGCCCAACTGTTCAACTCAGACCCTGAAGAGGAAGAATTCGAGGGATTCGTGAATGAGGAATGAACTGAAAAAGTGAGCTTTACGTGTTTCTTTCACGTGTTTACAACTAAACAAGGCTGGGAGATATTGTGAATATGGACATTTACGTTTGAACAAAGTTGAGTTATTGTTATTGCTTTGCACTATTTCGAGAGTTACTATATTGTGAATGCAGTAACTTGTTTTGTGAGTGAACAAAGTTCTCAGAGCATTTTTTTATATTCTATTAATAAAGTTTGACTGACTGACTTATCTGTTTTGTTGACATTCCCTTTAGTGCAGCTCCATCTCGTGGATGCATAACACAACCCCAGCTACTACAGTACTTTATATTCTATGCGCCTTATAATGTGGTGTGCCCTATATATGAAACCTGTTTTAAAATAGGCCATTCATTGAAGGTGCGCCTTATATTCCGATGCGCCTTATAGTGCGGAAAATATGGTAAATAGACATCTTTATACCAAGTTTTGATACTTGGTTTTGCCAAAAGTAATATGGAATTTCTGAATTTGGTTTATTATGTGTTCTTCATTTTGTGTATGAAGAACACATACTATATAGATAAGTGGACAAAGGGAGCGCGACCCCCACAGCATTCAATTCCAGTCAAATGAAGCTCATTGAGACGGGCAGTCATAGGGGCCAATTTGGAGCCAAGTTGCATTTTAGGAATTCTGACCATGAGTATCATAGGAACCAAAGAGCCAATCTGGAGTGAGGCTATTGAAGGTAATGCACCTCCCCGCTTGCATCACGGTTTAGCAGGGAGCAGGTGCTAAACAATGCTGCCAATCAAACCTGTTGCTAATACTAGGGGGAGCGACCTAGGGGAAAGAAGGTGCCTGATGTGTTTGTTATTAATGTTCATATCTTGATTTATGGACACAATAGCAAAATAAAAATACAGGGATCACATAGTGTGGGTCAATATGAACATTTTAAGTCCAAAATGACTGAAGTCTAACAGCAGCAGTTACAGAGAGAGAAGGGCAATGTAAAGTGAAATGGAGGCATAGTCAGTGGAGCCAGAAGTGCGTCCATGCTCACTTCCTATTTGAAACGTGCCGGCTAGTAGGTTAGCTATGTCCATTTATATATTACAGTCTATGATGGCAAATGATTAACTACTCACTTAACTACTTAGGGCTGCAAGGTGCATCACATTTGCAATGTAATCAAAGTTACAATTTGAAAAGTCGCAACAAGTAAATCGTAGACTACAATTATTTGTGCAAACGACAAAATATTCCATCCTGTTATGTATCAAATCTGCCATATATAGTTGTGTTGCCTAATAAATAAGTTCTTATGTTTAAAATATATTAAAAAGCCAAAATAAGGGTTCTAAAATTTTTTACAATTGTTTTGAATAAAATTATTTGATTACTGATTGTAGTTTAGGTTACAAAATATTGCCGGATATTTCCACTTCCGGTTTTACAGCACTACTTCCGGTTTTAATGGAAAACGTGAGCATGTGACATCTGGCATGATACTAGTCACCATCTGTTGCCATCCACCTTGGAGCTCACACATGGCAATTATTTAGGAGAAATGTGAAGTTTGATAAAAGATGAATGAACTTTATTTTCATATCACATTCAGCTCAGTTTGCTAAGAGCATGTTATTGTGCTATTTGGAGAGGAAAATAAAGCAACAAAATGTCCCCTGTGGTCCCGGTGCTTCTTCGGTGGTTTACCTTGGTGTCATATTGATGACATAGTGAAAAGCAGCATTTGATGTTTCATCGTGATCAAAATGGCAACCTCAAAAGTCCCCCACCAGTGCCAACCGCCTATAACCAGAAAGTACTCTCAGATGCCACATTCATTACCTGGCACTCACCTGAAGATGATATTTCAGACTCAGAGCCACCACCCATCAGCAGTAGGCCAGAGCTCAATAATCACGATACAGCTTTGCCCATTCAAAGTACATCTGGTTATCCTAAAGTCAAGACTAAACCAAAAGTTGAACAAAAAAAGAACGCAGAAGGCATGGGAACAACTTCATGAGTGTTATGCAGCACCTGAAATACTCGAAAAATCACTCTTTCAGAGACAGTTTTCCCAAATTAACAGCAAAGGACAATGTGAAGCTGTGGGAGCTAGGGAATCTCTTACAGGAGTTCCAAGGAGCTAAGAAAGACGGATACCTCCCTGGCTTGCTCTATCTGGACACTTCTCGAGGAATTGGACCAATTGTTGACAAACTCCCATATGCACTCCAGGAGAAATGGATGTCACATGGTTCACAGTACAAAGAGGACAATCACGGCTGTTTCCCACCTTTTCACTACTTTTGTAAGTTCATATGCAGAAAGGCAAAGAAACGCAATGATCCAAGTTTCAGCCAGCAAAGCAGCCAAGCACATTTGAAACTAGAAAGACCCAACATAAAGAACTTTACCTCTGCAAAACTGATCGCTGTGCACAAAACAAACATTACACCCCTAACAAGGACATTAACAAGAACTGACCACTGCACAACAAACTTCACTCACTCAAGAAATGCAGGACATTCAGGAACAAGTTACTGGACGAAAGAAAGGCCTTCCTCAATGAGAAAGGAATCTGCTTCAAGTGCTGCGCTTCAGACACTCATCTCGCTGTAAATCTACAGTAAAGTGGTCTGAATGTGATAGTACAAGCCACGACACAGTCATGCATCCTACTCCTCCACCACAAACCAACAAGGCTCCGATCACCCCTGCTCAACGGGATGGCAGGGAGGGAGAAAACTCTGACGTCATCGCAGTAACTACAAGCTGTACAAAAGTATGCGGTCCAGGTCAGTGGGGTCGTTCTTGTTCCAAAATATGTCTCACTAAGGTGTACCTTAAAGGTTACAAAGGCAGTGCAGTTAAGGCTTATCCTAGACGACCAGAGCAACCGTTCCTTAGCTGGATCTGAATTCTTTGAACTCTTTAACTTTAAAAACGAAGCTGTCTGCTACAACTTAAGAACCTGCTCTGGCCTGGTTGAAACATGGGGCAAAACAGCTGAAGGCTTTCAGGTTGAGTCTTTAGATGGGTCAGTAGTAATCCCACTGCCTGCCCTCATTGAATGTCAGGACATTCCTAACAATAGAAGTGAAAGCCCAACTCAAAGCGCTGTATTGCACCAACCACTCCTTCGGTCCATAGCAAAATACATTCCAGAGATAAACCCTGAGGCAGAAATACTCCTGCTACTAGAGCGAGACGTTTTACCTGCACACAAAGTCAAGGAACAAGTCAATGGCCCTCATCATGCACCCTTTGCCCATCGCCTAGATTTAGGGTGGGTCGTAGTAGGGGAGGTGTGTGTAGGTAATGTCCACAAGCAAAGAGTTAGCTCATTCAAGACAGTACTTCTTGAAAACGGCCGCCCCACAGTTTTCTGACAATGTGATAATTTTATGCAACTCAAAGAAATGCCACATCCTAACAGGCCGAGCAAAGCCCCAGAGCAAACTCTAGGACAGTTTTCAACCGCACTGAAAATGACAATAAGCTAGCACCCTCCATTGAGGATGCTCTTTTCTTAGAGATAATGGACAAGGGCATGTACAGAGACGATGACACTAGCTGGGTCGCCCCTCTCCCCTTTAAAGAGCCTCATCTGCAAATGCCAAACAGAGACCTAGCACTCAGTCGCTTTTCTTCCCCAAAACGAAACAAGCGGAGGAAACCCCACATGCAGCAACAATATGTGGAGTTTATGGAAGGTGTTTTCTCCAATGGCTATGCTGAAGTAGCACTTGCACGAAAGCAGGGAGAAGAGTGTTGGTATCTTCCAACATTCAGGGTTTATCACCTTCAAGCCCAACAAGATCAGAGTAGTTTTTGATTCAAGTGCCCAGCACTCCAGTGTCTCACTCAACAATATGCTTCTTACAGGCCCTGATCTAAATAACAGACCATTGCAACTACCTCTGTTTTCTGTGGCATAAGGACAATGATGTTAACAAGGAGGTTATCGACTATCGAATGAAAGTCCATGTGTTTGGTAACTCGCCATCTCCTGCGGTAGCTGTTTATGGATTGCGCAAGGCCATTCAAGCAGGAGCAAAAGACTATGGGGCATCAAGTTTGAGGAGAGGCACTTTTATGTCGATGATGGCCTGATCTCCGTGCCTTCCCCAACTGAAGCAATTGACTTGCTCTAAATAACTCAAGCCTCACTTGCTGAGTCCAATCTGCTTCTCCACAAGTTAGCTTCCAACTCATGGTAGTCATGAAGGTCTTCTGTCCTGAGGATTGTGCAGCAGTTGTGAAAGACCTAGATCTTGGTTGCGAAGAAGCTCAATCACAGCAAAGTCTAGGTCTCATTTGGGAAACAATGATGGACACTTTCACTTTCTCAGTGGCTACCACAAACAAACCATTCACTCGGCGAGGCGTCCTGTCATCAGTTAATAGTGTCTTTGATCCTTTGGGCCTATTAGCACCAGTCACAATCCAAGGAAGGGCTCTACTCAGAGAACTCACTTCAGAAAGCTGAAGTGATGACAGCTGAAGTGATGACATTATAATAGTTAAGACCTCTACAAAGATAGAATGTGTGGGGTTCCTGTGTTGTCCTCTCTCAAATGTATCAAGCACATTAATGTGCACTGTGAAATTGATCCTACCAACGATACACAAATCAAATCTAACAGTCATCTCAATGCCTTTTATTAGGGTTCGAGCATGAACGTGCAAGGAGGGCGAGTCAGTGACTCACAAAAATCAAGCAGAAATTAAGCAGAAATTAAGCAATAAACAGTTATGTATACAAGTAAGCGGCATTAAAAATTCGAGTTCAGCTAGCTCTAATTTTGAGTAAAGACTCAGAGAAAAAATAATAATCGATGGCTCAGTAGCACCACCTTAAAAATCATTTTACATTACACCAAGTGGAGCCCGGCCCAGAAAAAATGTCATCGTAAACAAGTCTGTGTAGACCCTCAGTCGTCCAGGTCTGATCCATAGCAAAAGACAAAGTTCAAATCTGTCAACTGGACAAATCGATCAAGATCAAGATGTTTTGTTGCTCATCCAAGCAGCTTCTTCAGTTCCTGTCAGAATTCTGGTGGCTACTGCCTTATATCTATCTCAGGAGAGGCGCTAACCACACTGAAACTGTAAACAGCTATTGTTTCCAGTTTCAGCTGAGACTACCCTATTCATCCCTTAACAACCCTGCTATTGTTCTCATTATTCTGTTGTCTGAGGATGGAGTTATAGATGGGGGAGAGATTATAACTCAGGCCCCCACTCCTGTTTAAGGAAGGATTCTCTTTCCTAACAAAAATAGCCAGAGAAAAAAATGGTTTGAGAGGGGAGTTAAAGAAGCTAAGAACTGAACTTCAATATCTTCAAAGGAGTGGTTAGTGGCTTTGAGATGGAGATGCACGGCGGACTGGGGTCCAGAGGAACTCTCAAGCCGATGTTGGTACATCCTCTTATGGAGTAGCTGTTTAGTTTCTCCACCATAATGCTCACTGCACTCTTCACTACACTGAATGGAGTAGACTACATGACTTTGTTTATGGCTCGGGGTTTTGTCCTTTGGGTGAACCAGTTTTTGTCTTAAAGTGTTTGTGGGTTTGAAAAAGACAGGAATCGCATACTGTCTGATTCTGTTTTTCAGGCACACCCGCTGTGTAAGGAATGGTAACACCTGTCCTTCTGGGTTCAGATTCCCTGTTGTTCTGTTTTTTTTTAGCTCTCTTAGATCTACTGAAGGCCCATTTTGGATATCTGTTTGTAGGCACCACTTGAGCTCTGTGTTGTAGAGTATGGATCACTCCGAGTTTGTGCTGCAGTGGATGGTGTGAATCAAACAGCAGGTATTGGTCAGTGTGTGTGGGCTTCCTGAAGACTTCTACCTTGATATTTGGATCCACAGCATTAATATGTGCAGTAAAAGGCTCCAAATCCTGAGTTTTGATTTTTGTCCAGTTGTCATCCACATATGTGGATGACAACTGGACAAACCGAACATCCACATATGCGGATGTCCGTAGGGTGGCCGGGCGCACCCTTAGGGATAGGGTGAGGAGCTCTGTCACATGGGTGGAGCTCTGAGTAGAGCCGCTGCTTCTACACGTCCAGAGGAATCAGTTGAGGTGGCTCGGGCATCTGCTCAGGATGCCTCCTGGGCGCCTCCCTAGGGAGGTGTTCCGGGAATGTCCAACCGGGAGGAGGCCCTGGGGAAGACCCAGGACACGCTGGAGTGACTATGTCTCTCGACTGGCCTGGGAACGCCTCCTGTGGCCACGCCTGAGACAACTCTTTCCTTTGCTTCCTCTGGTGTTGAGTGTGGTACACACCATGTCACCAAACAGCACAGTGACTACCTGTAGGCCTATATATAGGCCTACTGAGTGATTACAAGGTTGTAGACAACTGTGATGATAATTAGTGGAGACACGTTGGATTAACATGTCCCTTTGGTCACATTATTTTCAGTTTTTTGTCCAGGCCTGTTTCATGAGTTCATTTTTCTAAGTAATTCTGTTGAAGCATGGTTGAAAAGCAGTGTCTGACTTTGATTGGTTACATTTCATAGAATTTCTTTTGTCAGATTCAAGTTATTTCTTTGACCATTGTGAGTTTTTCTTTCATTAACTGAAGCGTACCAACAATTTTGTCCACGTGTGGAGCATCTCATTTAAGAGGTTAGCATTGTGTTTACATCTCCTGGTTTGCCCTTCTCTTTACCAGTCTGGCAATGGGTGCATTTAGAAGAGACCTCTTGCATAAGGCAGTCCGAGCCTCCATTTGCTGATAATATAATCAACTGCAATGGAGCCTAAGCAGGGATTTCTCTGAAGCACACCATGAATAGATAACCTCATGGTACTGCAATTAAGGCACGGTCATCTACTTTTATCATCTGTGATACATCAACCGGTTAAATAAGACATCACCTGTCTGTCAGCATTTCTATGACACTCATTTGAGCTTTTAGCCATGTTTAGCCACCGCAAAAACATACCTGGATTTCTTTTGTTTCATTCACACATGTTTGAAATAATCAAAATGATTCTAATGAAGGTGTATGTGTGATAGGTTAGAATGGTGCTATATGCCCCGAATACTATGCTCTGTTCTTATGTACACGAAAGCAATTCATAATGTGATGTCATGCTAAGAGAAAATGGTTAAAACTGTAAAAGGTTTGCAACAAAGATTCATTTACATAAGCCTTAAAACAATATAAATACAGTTAAAATGTGTATTATATTTTATTTCTGTAATATTCCTGTCATTTCATTCAAGGGAATTGTAATTATATCATCAGTAATCAGCTACTAAGCCTAGGATCCTTTGTTTTAGTGATTGGTAATGCCTTCATCCACCACTTTCGGATTTCGTGCCGCTTCTCCTCACTGCATTAAACTTCTGCATGAGAGAAACAATAAATCACTCTTGTCATTCTTTTCAATTTTCAGGTAAAGGTTACCAAATATTATATAATCTGTACATTGTCAAAAGATTTTACTGTTATTCTGGCATGTTAAACTGAAGCTAAAGAAACGTTTATATATTTTGTTGTTTTCAGACCTCATGGTCTTCTGTGCTGTGAACTTGCATTCTGCCATCTTGTGTCCATACAAGTTTATGTTACAAAGTCATGAGCATATTCAATTGTGATTTTATTTTGTATAAGAACATGTATACATGAATACATGTTTTATTTTGTTTAGTAAAGCGGTTCCTCCAACTTTGAACATTTGATAAAATAAAAATACGTCACAGTGAGAGGCGCGCAGGCTTTTTTTTCCATCCCACAGGGACAGCGTTTCTGGTCATGTATAGCCCGCCCTAGCACGTCCCGCACAGCAGAATCGCACAGCAAATTCGTCAATAACTGCAGCTTTATTTTAGTGAAAAAGAGTGAATCATTAGCTAATGGTTTATACTTTATCTCAGTTTAGATTGATTTCAGCTGAAGAAGCTACTTGGACGAGTATCCAAATGTATTCACTGTTGTTAAGTTGACATAATTATCAATATTGTACTACTTTTTCATAAGAATGTTATCATTACTGACACATCCACATGGGTTATGTTACAAAGCCAAAGTCCAGCTTTATGTCAATAAACATACTATATAATACATGCAAAGGCCTTGCTTATCGCCAGAGAACATCACGCCGTACTTTGCTCTGCTGACGCAGTGGCATAACACGCTTCCCCTTTCTACATCCTCCTGCTATATCATCACATGCAGAAATGAAAATACTGTATGATATTTTTTTTTTACAGTAAATTTGAGTCAAGATTTATGACAGTTCAGTGTAAAAAAACAAACAAAAAAACACTCGAACTGAGACATAGGCTCGATACTCAATACCGATTCTGGTACTGAAAAAAAAGAAAAGAAAATAAACTCTTTTAGACAATAAAATTTTCATTAAAATTTTCAAAATTAAAATTGTGGTACTCTTTTATATTACCATGTTATTCAGAAAAGCTATTCAGGAAAGGTTCATTCCTGTTCTGTGAATATTATTTTTTTAGTACTGACACCTGCTGAAATTAATATATAGTTTTGATACTTGTTTTATTAATTAGTATCTGATCTTTGATACGTTTGTAATTTAATGTTATGTTTTTAGAATAGGGTCGTCAATTTCCCATTTCAAGTCAATCTAAAAATACACCCAGTAAAATGCAGTAAAATTAATGGTCCAGCATTATCCTGTCCCCACAAGTAATAGTACACTGTGCAAATCAATGTCTTATTATGCAGCCTGTGGTCCGGGTGCCATGAGGTCAGGTGACATCTCGCCAACAGAGTCACATCATCATCTGTAGATCTGTCTAATCTGAGAGGAGGAGGTGGAAAAGAAGGAGGAGGAAGCCTGCTTGGGATTCCCCACACTGTTCAGAGTCACTTAGGGATTCCCAGATAGATGTTTGTTTGTTTATTTACACAGATATAAGGCCACATGGTAATATAAAAATGACTATGATTTAATATTGTAAGTTACATTCTATTGTCTAAAGAAAGTATTTTCTTTTATTATCATGGCAGTATAGTATAGTATATAGTAATATACTATAGTCTGTATTGAGTATCAAATCTACTCCTCAAAATTGAGTTTGAAATTTTAGTACCGCAACAACACTAGTCTGAAAATGGATTGGCTTTCCTTGATAATATTGCTTAAAAAGGCCTGGAAAATTAAACTCAATCTGCATTTTAATGTAATGTCTGTAATTCCCCAGTTGTCCAGGTCTGATCCATAGCAAAAGACAAATTTTAAATCTGTCAACTGGACAAATCGTTGTAACTGGACGACTTGTCCACTTGACAGATTTAAACTTCAGTCTTTGTGATTTGATAAATATTACATTAAGATAGAAAAAGATGAAGTTAATTAGGTAGACAACGGACAACTAAAACACAGGATAGGACTGAATGATTTGGGGTTTTTTTTGTTTTTTTTTTGGCAATTCTTCTGGATGGGTTAAAATTGTCAACTTTAAACAGAATCATTAAAACATAAATTATAAAACAACTGAAATCTGAACTATAGCAAAAGAAAAATAAAATGTGTCAACTGGACAAAAAGTTGTAGGAGTGAAGACATTTGACTGCTCATCCAAGCCACTTCTTCAGTTCTGGTCATAACTGGTGGACACTACCTTATATCTATCTGATGGGAGGAGCTAGCTACACAGAAACTCAAAACACCAATTGTTTACCGTTTCTGTTTGTAGGCTAGGTTTTGTAAAAAATTGGTGTTTTTTCCTTTTGATATGGATCGAATGACTGAGGGATTACATAGATGAAATCTGAACTTTTTAATACAAGAATCAGGGTTAGCAGTTTTTATGGAGAACAAAACAGGAGATTTTCTTGTTTGTGGGGGAAATGATCATAATTAAAAGCCTTTGCAATTTGTTAATTCTGTCCATTCAAATTGGAATTTTCGATTTGATTCACAATTAATCTTGCAGCACTAATACGGGATATTTTGTTGTTTTATGCATAAAGATGCTAACCCTGTTGTTCAGACCTTTACAAACATGTTCTGAAATACATGAATCTAGTTTTAATTTAGCAGCATCCATTTTTAAAATGCAGGCATGGCATGAGACCAAAAAGTACTTCCTTGTGCTCTACTAATGCAGATTGACCTAAAAGCACAGGTAGTTCTGAATAGTGTGATGTCACACGGAGATGGAAGGTAGGGTCACTTACAGCTTTATAAACTTAAATGAATGTCCAATTAAAAAAAAAAAAAAAAATCTAAAGAAAATGCCATATGTCCTTATTTGAAGATCCTATGCCCAGCTTTACTGGATAATGCCTTCCATAGAGAATTATTCTACAGTATGGCATAGACTACTTTTTAAACATAGTTAACATTTAGGTAAAAATGTTGTGTAGATTTTTTGTTTGTTTATTTTATTCTGATGAAGTTTATAAATTTGACTTCCTGGTTGGACATGGGCAGCATTTGTGACATATGTACAAGTCATTCCACAACTATTACCAAAACTTGTCTAAATTACACAATAGACTTTCATTTAACAAAACAAAAGTGTTACTTTTTTAGTCTAATCATAACTAAACTATCAGAAAAAATGCCTTCCTTGTGAGTAAACTATCCCTGCATTTTGAATGGAGTTTTCTGTGTTGATGACAAGGGTAGAGGAATATTGTTTTAGAACTCAGCACTACTTCCTGTATTTTTGTAGTTTTCTTTTCAACTTTTTTCCTCAAACTGCCACATAACTGATGTAAAACTATGATAAATATTTACCACAAGTATTAGCCTATCAAAAACATAATAATTAGAAAAACGTGAACTCATGTTATATGCACTTTAATCATTCTTGCATATATTTAATTACTAGTGTTTATAGTGAGGGGAAAAAAAAAAAACTGCTGCTGTTTGCTTATTGTCATACTGGGGAATAACATCTACACAGCCTTCATTTCCTTAAACCTCAATCAAAACACTGCATCCGTACCAGCAAAGCACTACCTTCACCAGAGTTCCAGATGGCACTGAGATCTCCATGGTAACACCTACAATACCAACAGTGGACTCACTCTTTGGTGAGCTGGGGGCAGGACTTGAGGAGGAAGCGGTTGAGGGGCGTGTCCAGAAAGGTAAGATCTGGTGGTGCGGTGGGGCTCTTCAGGTTCAGGCAGCGCACCATCACGTACAGCACTGTGGCAACTGCCGCCAACTTCATGCCATCGAACATGGCGGGCATCTCCGGGGACAGGGTGCTCATGCTGGACTCGTGGGTACTCATGCTGCAAACAGCTAACAAAGATTTCACAGGTATATCAACAATGAGAAATGTTACAGGAAAAAAAATATATTACAGTGATATAAAAGCTAAATTTCTAAACAATAGAATGTAATTTTTAACACAAAATAAAGGTTGTTTGTTTAAAGGGCCTATATTACTGTTTTGTGATCTATATCATAATCCTTATTCATTACAAACATACCTGGAGTTGTGTTTTGTTTCATTCACACATGTTTAACCCACAAACCCTGCACATTTGAGAGTTCTTTTCTCAAACAGAAAACATTCTATTTTACCTTGTGATATCATGTACTAATATATGAAGTGCTCTGCTGATGATTCTAGTGAAAATGACTACCCTATTCAGCCCTTAATGACCCTGCTACTGTCTCAGCTGAAACTGGAAACAAAAGCTGTTTACAGTTTCAGTGTGGTTAGCCTCCTCCCCTCAGATAGATTTAAGGCAGTGGCCACCAGCATTCTGACCAGAACTGAAGAAGCAGCTTGGATGAGCAGCGAAATGTCTTCACTCCTACAACGATTTGTCCAGTTGACAGATTTAAACTTCGTCGTTTGCTATGTATCAGACCTGGACTGAGGGTCTACACAGACATCTTTCCTGAATAGCTTTAGAATCATCTAGAGCTGTATCAGAACAAATGTAACACCACATAGACTAGTATAGGCCCATGGACCACTATGGAACCTACCTGGACCACTGAGAGATTAGATAAGATATAAGATATGCCTTTATTAGTCCCACAGTGGGGAAATTCCAGTATTGCACTGCACTGTTAAAGAACAGAAGGAAAATGGTACATGCAATAAAACAAGATAATCGATAAATAGTTTAAAATAATTTTAAAAATATACTTAAAAATAAACTAAAAATAGACTCTAATATAACATCTTCGTAAAGTGACTTGAGCATTGCACATAGGTATGGATGAATGACACATGTTCAGTGTTAACAGTGTTCATTGTACAGTCTGATAGCAGCAGGAAGGAAGGCAACACACGGCAATATAAAAGAAAGTACTACCATTTAATGGTGAAAATCATTCTATTGTCTAAATAAGTACTGAGACTATTCTTTAGTATCGAAACAACACTAGAAACTAGAAAAAAAAGTGCAGTTTTGATGAGTAAAATTAGCAGCTTTATAATCATTTGAAGTAAAATAATGGACTAGCTGACTTTGGTTGACCAGAAACAAGCTGGTGATAAAGTTATGTATGTATTTATTATGTATGATGAAATGCTTGGTTGTACATTGTACTGTCTTGATAGATCAAAACAGGACTACATTGGTAATAAACCCGGACGCAACCTGAACTAGACTAGATAACATAAGGTTACTACTCCAACACTTGTGTTGTGGGTGTGTGATAACACTATTTATAGTAGTGGAGGTTGTCACAATACAAACGTTTCAAACTTGGTTTCAATACTAAGGCATTCAGACAATATTCTATACCAATTATGACACCACAATGAAGATTAAAAAATGCTGTTTTAAAGTAATAGAACGCAATTGTCAAATACAAAATAATACTACTTTCTTTTTCTTAGCACTAAGTCTAATAATTGTTCTGCCCAAAATCATATTAAAACTGTTCAGGAAGGCTCAAATTGTGTCCAGTTAGTGTGATTTTTTTGCAGTATCGATACCTCATCAAATGACGATCCAATTTTGATATTAGTTTTCGTATCAAATAGTATCCGACTTTTGTAAGGTGTAACTAATCTATGGTTAGACAAACAGATATAACCAATTTGATTTTTGTCACTTTTTACTCACTTTTCTCTCAAAATAATGATTTGGATAAATTGGTTAATAAGATATACAAATTAATAACCAATACATTTGAAATGTACTTACATTTTTCTTCAAATGTAGCTTGAGAACTCGTGACAAGGTCTGAGGTCACAGTGATATGGTCAGACCTAAATAAAAAGGAGAAATATACATACTTAGTTCCCTTTTTAACTGCTGTTTATATAAGGAAACAACTACATGGCATGATCCTTAGGGAGTGAATTAATTCAGACAGGGACAGTCTCTATACAGTCTTCTATAGGTTAATACGTGTGCTACTAAGTAAAGCGGTTTGGACTCATCGGGATTGCAAAGAAGCCCAATTATAACCCTAAGAAACGGGGTGACTGTAATCACTGAATTTGGCTATAGACTGGAGCTAATGTCAGAGTGCCCGTATCTTTGTCACGACTGACTGACAGGGAAGGCGTTTGAGGACAGACACGGACAGGATCCCAGACATAGACGATGTATGTCACTGGATCAAACAACAAAAATGAAGATATAAATGTTAGATTACAGGTGTTGTTCTGATGTCTAGTAAATCCAATACAGTATTAAGATAGTGACAGTTCATCCGATGCATTTTTCCTGTTCAGCTCACTTAAGACATTTAATTAGTCATAACAAAAATCACAGAGCTGGGCAAAAGTGATAAAATATGTATATATAATTAATAACCAAAAGAAAAAAGACACCCTAAACCGTGTTGACGTTACCCACCTTGCTCGGTAAAGACGCACTCGGTCCTTGTTCCCTAACGGCAACAGCAGACTTTCATACTGGGGTGTCCTGTGGAAATAACTCGGATAAATGTGAGGACCGTGTCCGTCTGGTTACTGCATGGCTGTGATGCACGGAACCCTAAGCTGTGCACCCTGGCCTGTCCCTGTGTCCCGTCCCGTCCCTGTCTCTTCTAGCACACGTAGCTAGCCACAGTTAGCTGTTGCCTGATACGAATCTGCGCTCCACTTCCGAGAAACCTCTTTAATTTACATACAGAGGTTTGGATTGGCTAATTGGTGCGATACGTCATCCTCAAAGTACTGCCCACAGTCATTTTTACAAGGGCTTCCAACATGCTCGAGTTTTAAAACGTGCTATTTATGTTTGAGAAAACGTGAGTGTGTGAATACAGATTTTGACTTAGGCCTACATTTGTCTCCTGGATAACCGAGGTACAGAGGTGGGAAGAGTAGTTAAAATTGTACTCAAGTAAGAGTAACGTTACTTCAAAATCATACTAGACGTGCAAAGTACTGGTCCAAGAAACTACCCAAGTAAGACTTCTAAACTAAAACTACTACTCAAGTATGAGTAACTTAAAGAATAACTGTCTGAACATAACATCTGCTTTATAATTTGAAGTTAATGAAATTTGCAGGACAAAAC
Organism: Periophthalmus magnuspinnatus; assembly: GCF_009829125.3. Lineage (NCBI taxonomy): Eukaryota > Metazoa > Chordata > Actinopteri > Gobiiformes > Gobiidae > Periophthalmus > Periophthalmus magnuspinnatus. The sequence continues at coordinate 8,437,620 of NC_047128.1, read as the reverse complement.
ATGAAATAATGCATGGTATTTGGGATGGTATTTTTGAAGGATAGGCACAAAAATGAGAAATACTTCATCATATCTGATATGACACACAAATGTCCCAATCATTTCATAATGTTGACATAAAGCTTTTGTCACTTGTACACTTACTCGCAGTGGGAAGAGTAACCAAAAGTTTTACTCAAGTAAGAGTAGTCTATTACTTAAATACAAATATTTCTCAAGTAGGAGAAAAAGCCAAAATGTACAATTCATTTCAAAAGTTGCTCAAGTAAATATCACTGACTGAGTAAATGGTAACCTACCTCTGCCGAGACATTTCATAGACTGCATGTTAGTTATTAAGTTTAGGCCTACTCCTTTCTTAGTGGTTACTCCTTAGGCGAGGAAGGCTTTAACACAAAATGACTGAATTTTTGCTTTTATAAGCTTAGTCACAATTATTTATGCATACTTTTACTCATGTGGTATGAATTTGTCTTATTGTGAACACCAATAAAACATAGCTTTGTGTTGTTGTTTCAAGGTTTATAAAATGATAAAAATCTGCATTGTCAGTTCCAACCTAATAACAGTTGCATGTGATTTAGGGCTTTAGAGATTTGTGTGTTATGGAATTCTATTAAAACCACAGTACAGTCTACGATTTGAAGGATATATCAAGTAATAGAGATTCTTAGGTGCATCACATGCATATATCAAAACACTGAATTCATATATTTGTTTGAATACTGTTTAATGAAGTTACACATTGATTTTGAACACTGTTTTTATACCAAATTCATATATTTGTTTGAATACTGCTTGATGAAGTCACATACAGAGGTTTGACCACTGTTTTAATGCTTAAACATTAAAATCATTTATTTATTATAATAGTGCCCTTTAAAGGCAACATTGTGTGTTCTGAATAACGGGAGGTAGTTGGGTGCTTTGCAGAGACTCCTTTACAGCGATAAGGCAGCCGGACATGACTCAAGGCCAAAAAACAGACCGGTGCAGCCGGGGAAGAGAAGTGAAGGAGGTTTCGAAGGAGGAACTGAGGAGTGCACTTGCTCAACATTATTATTTGCATATTCATGATTGTTGTTTTTTACCTCTAGGAGAGGTAGGCACAGCGCCTGGCTTAATTCCTGTGTATATAGGCTGTTAGGGACAATGGTCCGACCCAGAGCTCTGTATTGGGATTGTATTTGACAGGTAATAGATTTTTGTGATTTTAACTCATCGATTCCAGTTGTCATTTTTGATAGAACACTCCTAACAGATTAAAACAATTACACAGAACAATAGCTTACTGTTTAATACAATTTAAAAACACATTAAAATATTGAGACATTTAGTTTACCAAATAGACACTTTCTTTTGTATAATCAAAATGTAACATAAATAATAACTAATTTGTGGACAGAAGTAGGGCAGAAGTGAGTCTTGTGTATGACTACTGCAGACAGCTGAATTGCCCACAATAAGCTCATATAAGCAACAGAAACTAGTCCTATCTCCACACACCCCAGTCCACTCCACGATGAAAACTGTCCCCACACACCCTAATCCATGCCACAAAGATGTGTAGCCCCAAATTCTGGCATCTAGGTAAAAATCATGTTGGGGGGCCCACACTACAAAAAATGCATATTACAGAGTTTGTGAGGGGCTCCTCCCTGCACTGGGCCTTAGGTAAACAGTACCTTTTACACCCCCAGTATGATGCCCCTGCTGTCCCCACATACCCTAGTCCATTCCACAAAGGGAGCGGTCCCCAGACACCCTAGTCCACTCCATGGATAAAGATACATGAATACAGATAAATCAATTTAATTTATGTTTTAGTGACTGTAAACTGATATTGGTCTGTTTTTTGATCTACATTTGGCTGTAACAAAACAATTACATTAATAATTATTTTAGAGCAATTAGCATTTTTATAGACAGTCAATTAATAAGTGCTAATGCAGCCTCTGCAGCTCAGTGAATGAATTCTGGAGGTTCCGAGCTTTCACATGAGGCATGGACTATCCATACACTAAGAATGTCTGCAGGTTACAGCACTGGCAATAGAGGCTCAGTTGTGATTGTAATATCTTTTTTAAAGCACTAACAGTACAGGCTATTGACCTTATTTCATCCCACCCACTTTTGCTGTAAATGTTACTAAACCACGTTTTCTTTCTGGTGGCATTTCCGGTTAAGCGGGAATCTCATTCATTTCAATGTAGAATCTGGCAAAAGTTTTGCCTGTCTAAGTAGTTTGAATGTCTAAACCATCAGAGTCTGTGCATTTGACTAAAAGCATCTCAGTAAAAATATCAATAAAATTTAGACAGTGCTGGACAGGTTTGTGTATGACCAAGTAGACTATGGAGGGTGATTGTTTTAGCACCATTTTAAAAGAAACATACTCAAAAGATTGAAACACTCCAAATGACAACTTGTAAGTAACTAAATTATCAAAAAAACAAAACAAAGAAAAAAACGGCACATACCTCCACCCTTTTTGTTTGCTTGTGTTTCAGATTTAAATTTGAAGTTGGGTGGAGCTTATTCCACTAGAATTGCATGACCTGTGTTTTCATACACAAAGTAATTCAAAGTGCTTTACAGAATAGGAAAGACATTAAAATCACAATACAAACTAATCAAAACACAAATTATCATCATAAAATGAACATTACAAGAGGAGAGTGCAGAATAAACACCATTCAGGCATATGCACAGCTAAACAGAACTGTTTTCAACCTGTATTTAATACTTTGTCAGTTTGAGCCCTGCCTCATATCTTTAGGAAGACTTTCTGCATGTTTAGTCCTGACTCTGGATACCAGCACTAAACCAAGTCTAAATGAGGGCAAAAGCAGGAGGCAAGTCCCTGAGGTCTTCAGGGTTCACATGGCACTAATATGTCGGAGATGTACTTTGGTGCTAGGCCATGGAGAGATTTGTACACAAGTCTGAGCCACAGGAAGTCAGTGCAGAGACCTGAGCACAGAACTTATGTCCTCATACTTCCTGGTTCAGTCAGGACCCGAGCAGCAGCGTTCTAGATGTACTGCATGCATCTAGAATGTACTGCATGCTATGGTAAAATAATTCTGTAATTAATTAGGCCCGAGCCTGGGACTCCGTCCCGGCGAGGGACTCATTAAAACCGCGTCCGGAGCGTGGAAAATGGCAAAAATCAAGTAGTAAACACGCCCCGACATGGCAGTGAGTGTTGTCAAAAATTAGAACTCGACGAGCTCTAATTGTCACAAAAGACCTCGAGAAAAAATAACGAAAGACGACTCGGTAGCGCCACCTCAAACTTTGATTTTCATGGGGCCAATGGGAGCCCGACTCAGAAAAAAGTCAACGTAAAAATCTGAAACTCACATCAAAAAATAGTACATGTTGGGACATGGCAAAAATGATATTATGGCCCCGCCCTAAAATGTACAGGACGTCGGCCATATTGGATCAAACCCGGGAACGACAAAAGTGCACACCCTCGCATTCAGGACATTTTCTCGCACAGTTTTCATCACAAACACTTCAAATTTGGCCAAATCCCACTAAACCCATGTGTGATTAAAGATTATCAATTACATTTTGATTATGACTTTGGGTGTGGTCAGGGTGAATTTTCAACAAAATTGAAAATTTTGGAATATTTCAAAAAAATATTTCTCTTTCACACATTTTTTGTTGGGAAAATGCTAATACAGCGTTTATGCACATTTGTGAGCTGAACGCAATGATATGCAAATCAAGGCACTCTCTCACAAAATGGCTTTCTAGCGCCCTCTTCAAATTTCATTTTCAAAAATTCGTAGAAGACAATCGATTTGTCGTGGACGTGTGAAAAAATTCACAGGGGCCTTATTTGTGATGGGGCACAATGTGAGAAAGTCACATGACTGTAGCTGTTATGGTTTAGGAGAAAAATAATGGGAGGAAAATGCGTTTCCATTATTATTATTTTTAGGCCAGAGCCTGGGACTCCGTCCCGGCGAGGGACTCATTAAAACCGCGTCCGGAGCGTGGAAAATGGCAAAAATCAAGTAGTAAACACGCCCCGACATGGCAGTGAGTGGTGTCAAAAATTAGAACTCGACGAGCTCTAATTGTCACAAAAGACCCCGAGAAAAAATAACGAAAGACGACTCGGTAGCGCCACCTCAAACTTTGATTTTCATGGGGCCTATGGGAGCCCGACTCGGAAAAAAGTCGACGTAAAAATCCGAAACTCACATCAAAAAATAGTACATGTCGGGACATGACAAAAATGATATTATGGCCCCGCCCTAAAATGTACAGGACGTCGGCCATATTGGATCAAACCCGGGAACGATAAAAGTGCGCACCCTCGCATTCAGGACATTTTCTCGCACAGTTTTCATCACACACACTTCAAATTTGGTCAAATCCCACTAAACCCATGTGTGAGTAAAAATTATCAATTACATTTTGATTATGACTTTGGGTGTGGTCAGGGTGAATTTTCAACAAAATCACTAATTTTGGAATATTTCAAAAAAATATTTCTCTTTCACACATTTTTTGTTGGGAAAACGCTAATACAGCGTTTATGCACATTTGTGAGTTGAACGCAATGATATGCAAATCAAGACACTCTCTCACAAAATGGCTCTCTAGTGCCCTCTTCAAATTTCATTTTCAAAAATTCGTAGAACACAAACGCTTTGACGTGGACGTGTGAAAAAAATCACAGGGGCCTTATTTGTGATGGGGCACAATGTGAGAAAGTCACGTGACTGTAGCTGTTATGGTTTAGGAGAAAAATAATGGGTGGAAAAAAAAATTCCATTATTAGGCCCGAGCCTGGGACTCCGTCCCGGCGAGGGACTCATTAAAACCGCGTCCGGAGCGTGGAAAATGGCAAAAATCAAGTAGTAAACACGCCCCGACATGGCAGTGAGTGGTGTCAAAAATTAGAACTCGACGAGCTCTAATTGTCACAAAAGACCCCGAGAAAAAATAACGAAAGACGACTCGGTAGCGCCACCTCAAACTTTGATTTTCATGGGGCCTATGGGAGCCCGACTCGGAAAAAAGTCGACGTAAAAATCCGAAACTCACATCAAAAAATAGTACATGTCGGGACATGACAAAAATGATATTATGGCCCCGCCCTAAAATGTACAGGACGTCGGCCAGTATTGGATCAAACCCGGGAACTGACAAAAGTGCACACCCTCGCATTCAGGACATTTTCTCGCACAGTTTTCATCACAAACACTTCAAATTGTCCAAATCCCACTTAAACCCATGTGTGATTAAAGATGATCAATTACATTTTGATTATGACTTCGGGTGTGGTCAGGGTGAATTTTCAACAAAATCGCTAATTTTGGAATATTTCAAAAAAATATTTCTCTTTCACACATTTTTTGTTGGGAAAACGCTAATACAGCGTTTATGCACATTTGTGAGTTGAACGCAATGATATGCAAATCAAGGCACTCTCTCACAAAATGGCTCTCTAGTGCCCTCTTCAAATTTCATTTTCAAAAATTCGTAGAACACAAACGCTTTGACGTGGACGTGTGAAAAAAATCACAGGGGCCTTATTTGTGATGGGGCACAATGTGAGAAAGTCACATGACTGTAGCTGTTATGGTTTAGGAGAAAAATAATGGGTGGAAAAAAAATTTCCATTATTATTATTATTATTATTATTATACTTACCGCTTTGAAGTCATTTTTGACCCCCTGAACGTTAACGAAAAGTCAATTTTATTGCACCCAAAATTCAAGACTGGTGAAAAAATTTTTTTTTTTACCTGCGTTTATAAAAATTTTGAAAAATGTCTCGGTAGCGCCCCCTAAAACTCCAATGCATTGTTTTTGCAAAGTTTGACATAAACATTTGAAATTTTGCACATACATCCTCCTTGACATACTGATCAAAAAAGTCAATGAGATCATACCTCTATTTGCAACTATGTTGCCGTGGTAACATAATAAATGTGCCATTGAAATGAATGGGGTTCAGAGTACTGGACTTTGTTGTAGACTAAATAGATGCTCTACACTCATCAAACTATGGCCTGAAATTCAAGATTGGCAAGAAATGTTGTATTTTGATGTGCAAAAAAATTTACGTAACAAAATGACTCAATAGCGCCACCTCAAAATTTGAAATACATTGCGGCAATGAGAGACCTTTTTCATCGTAGACAAATGAAATTTGGTACAAACATAGAACATGTCAAGACAAGTAAAAAATTCTATTATGACCCCACCCTAAACCCTACAGGAAGTCGGCCATTGTAGGCGGAACCCCATTTTTTCAAAATTTTACCTCTCACATTTGGATTTTTTGCGCCTCGGCTTTTCATTCAAGAAACTTGCCAAATGGTCACAATGAACCAGACCCATGTGGGATTATAGGGAACTGTCTTGGATTTTTCTACATGATAAAATTTAGGTGTGGCCAGCCTGCAAAAAAATAAGCAATATTTTGAACTATTAAATTGCGCGTAACTCACACATGCAGTTTCCTATTTCCCGGCATTAATATACATTTTGTTTACAATATTGATCAGCACCAAATGATATACAATTTACATGTGTCAAATTTTTTTTTTGGCTCCACAGCGCCCCCTTGAACTTTTGAATTGGACCAAAAAAATTACTTTGACATAAACATTTGAAATTTGGCATGGACATCCCTATTGCTATACTGAACAAAAAAGTCTCAGACACCATACCTCTATTTTGAAATGTGTTGCCATGGCAACGTCTGCCATTTCTCATTGAAATACATGGGTTTTGGATAACTGGGATGAAAAATTATTACTTTGTCGTAGACCATTGAAATTTGGTACACATGTTCCTCTCACCATATGGAACAAAAAAGCCTATCAGAACATACCTCTATTTTCAACTATGTTACCGTGGTAACATAATAAATGTGCCATTGAAATGAATGGGGTTCAGAGTACTGGACTTTGTTGTAGACTAAATAGATGCTCAACACTCATCAAACTATGGCCTAAAATTCAAGATTGGCAAAAAAAGTTGTATTTTGATGTTCAAAAAAATTAACGTATCAAAATGACTCAATAGCGCCACCTCAAAATTTGAAATACATTACGGCAATGAGAGACCTTTTTCATCGTAGACAAATGAAATTTGGTACAAACATAGAACATGTCAAGACAAGCAAAAAATTATATAATGACCCCACCCTAAACCCTACAGGAAGACGGCCATTGTGGGCGGAACCACATTTTTTCAAAATTTTACCTCTCACATTTGGATTTTTTGCGCCTTGGATTTTCATTCAAAAAACTTGCAAATTGGTCAAAATGAACTAGACCCATGTGGGATTATAGGGAACTGTCTTGGATTTTTCTACATCATAAAATGTGGGTGTGGCCAGCCTGCAAATAAAAAAGCAAAATTTTGAAGTATTAAATTGCGCGTAACTCACACATGCAGTGTCCTATTTCCTGGCATTAATATACATTTTTTTCAAAATGTGGATCTGAACACATACATATACAATTTACATCAGTCAGACATGATATTGCTCCACAGCGCCCCCCTGAAATTTTGAATTGGACCAAAAAAATTACTTTGACATAAACATCTACAATTAAGCATGGACATTTGGCTTGTCAAACTGAACAAAAAAGCCAATGAAGCCATACCTCTATTTCCAACCGTGCAGGTGTGACAATGTGATAAATGGTCTCATTGGAATGAATGGAGTAGTATTACTCAGTTGCTGATTTTGGGGAGAGGAGCGATGTAAGCGGGAACGAAACGCAGGATCTCCGCGGTGGCGTGTACCCCGCGGTCGCAAGGGGTGGCGAGGGCCTTTATCACTGCTTGCAGTTTTAATTATTATTATTATTATTATTATTATTATTATACTTACCGCTTTGAAGTCATTTTTGACCCCCTGAACGTTAACGAAAACTCAATTTTATTGGACCCAAAATTCAAGTTTGGTGAAAAATTTATTATTTTGATGTTCAAAAAAATTATTCTTTCAAAATGACTCATTAGCGCCACCTCAAAAATCAAAATGCATTACGTCAATGAGAGACCTTTTTCATTGTAGACAAATGAAATTTGGTACAAACATAGAACATGTCAAGACAAGTAAAAAATTATATTATGACCCCACCCTAAACCCTACAGGAAGTCGGCCATTGTGGGCGGAACCCCATTTTTTCAAAATTTTACCTCTCACATTTGGATTTTTTGCGCCTTGGATTTTTATTCAAGAAACATGTAAATTGGTCAAAATGAACTAGACCCATGTGGGATTATAGGGAGCTGCCTTTGATTTTTCTACATCATAAAATGTGGGTGTGGCCAGCCTGCAAAAAAAAAATCAATAATTTGAAGTGTTAAAATGTGCATCACTCACACATGCAGTGTCCTATTTCCCGGCATTAATATACATTTTGTTTAAAATCTTGATCTACACAAAATGTTATACAATTTACATATGTCAGATTTTTTTCTGCTCCACAGCGCCCCCTTGAACTTTTGAATTGGACCAAAAAAATTACTTTGACGTAAACATCTGAAATTTGGCATGGACATTTGGCTTGGCAAACTGAACAAAAAAGCCAATGAGAACATACCTCTGTCTGATACTATGTCACCGTGGTAACATAATAAATGTGTCATTGAAATGAATGGGGTTCAGAGTACTGGACTTTGTTGTAGACTAAATAGATGCTCTACACTAATCAAACTATGGCCTGAAATTCAAGATCGGCAAAAAATTTTGTATTTTGATGTTCAAAAAAATTAACGTATCAAAATGACTCAATAGCGCCACCTCAAAATTTGAAATACATTACGGCAATTAGAGACCTTTTTCATCGTAGACAAATGAAATTTGGTACAAACATAGAACATGTCAAGACAAGTAAAAAATTATATTATGACCCCACCCTAAACCCTACAGGAAGTCGGCCATTGTGGCCGGAACCCAATTTTTTTAAAATTTTACCTCACACATTTGAATTTTTTGCGCATTGGATATTCATTCAAGAAACTTGCGAATTGGTCAAAAAAAATTAGACACATGTGGGATTATAGGCTACTCTCCTAAATTTTTTTAAGTTATAAAATGTGGGTGTGGCCAGCCTTCAAAGAAAAAAGACGTTTTTTGAAATTCTAAATTGTCCGTAACTTGAACATGCTGTGTCCTATTTTCCGGCATTAATATACGTTTTGTTTAAAATCTTATTTTGAGTGCATAGATATGCAATTTACACATATCAAATATTACATTGCTCCACAGCGCCCCCTTGAAATTTTAAATGGTACACAAAAAAATTACCTTGTCACAAACATTTGAAATTTGGCATGGACATCCCTATTCCGATACTGAACAAAAAAGTCAAAGACACTATACCTCTATTTTCAAAGGTGTTGCCATGACAACATCTGACATTTCTCATTGAAATACATGGGTTTTGGTCAACAAGGATGAAAAATAATTACTTTGTCATAGACCATTGAAATTTGGTACACATATTCCTCTCATCATACTGAACAAAAAAGCCAATGAACACATACCTCTATTTCCAACCGTGCAGGCGTGAAAATGTGATAAATGGTGTCATTGGAATGAATGGAGTAGTATTACTCAGTCGCTGATTTTGGGGGGGGAACGATGTAAGCGGGAATGAAAGGCAGGATCTCCGCGGTGGCGTGTACCCCGCGGTCGCAAGGGGTGGCGAGGGCCTTTATCACTGCTTGCAGTTTTAATTAGGCCCGAGCCTGGGACTCCGTCCCGGCGAGGGACTCATTAAAACCGCGTCCGGAGCGTGGAAAATGGCAAAAATCAAGTAGTAAACACGCCCCGACATGACAGTGAGTGGTGTCAAAAATTAGAACTCGACGAGCTCTAATTGTCACAAAAGACCCCGAGAAAAAATAACGAAAGACGACTCGGTAGCGCCACCTCAAACTTTGATTTTCATGGGGCCAATGGGAGCCCGACTCGGAAAAAAGTCGACGTAAAAATCCGAAACTCACATAAAAAAATAGTACATGTTGGGACATGACAAAAATGATATTATGGCCCCGCCCTAAAATGTACAGGATGTCGGCCATATTGGATCAAACCCGAGAACGACAAAAGTGCACACCCTCGCATTCAGGACATTTTCCCGCCCAGTTTTCATCACAAACACTTCGAATTTGGCCAAATCCCTCTAAACCCATGTGTGATTAAAGATTAACAATTACATTTTGATTATGACTTTGGGTGTGGTCAGGGTGAATTTTCAACAAAATCGCAATTTTTGCAATATTTCAATAAAATATTTGTCTTTCACACATTTTTTGTTGGGAAAACGCTAATACAGCGTTTATGCACATTTGTGAGCTGAACGCAATGGTATGCAAATCAAGGCACTCTCTCACAAAATGGCTCTCTAGCGCCCTCTTCAAATTTCATTTTCAAATATTCGTAGAAGACAAGCGATTTGTCGTGGACGTGTGAAAAAATTCACAGGGGCCTTATTTGTGATGGGGCACAATGTGAGAAAGTCACATGACTGTAGCTTTTATGGTTTAGGAGAAAAATAATGGGGGGAAAAAAAATTTCCATTATTATTATTATTATTATTATTATTATTATACGTGCCGGATTGAAGTCATTTTTGACCCCCTAAACGTTAACGAAAAGTCAATTTTATTGGACCCAAAATTCAAGGTTGGTGAAAAATTTATTATTTTGATATTCAAAAAAATTAATGTTTCAAAATGACTCAATAGCGCCACCTCAAAATTTGAAATACATTACGGCAATGAGAGACCTTTTTCATCGTAGACAAATGAAATCTGGTACAAACATAGAACATGTCAAGACAAGTAAAAAATTATATTATGACCCCACCCTAAACCCTACAGGAAGTCGGCCATTGTGGGCGGAACCCCATTTTTCCAAAATTTTACCTCTCACATTTGGATTTTTTGCGCCATGGATTTTCATTCAAGAATCTTACAAATTGGTCAAAATGAACTAGACCCATGTGGGATTATAGGGAACTGCATTGGATTTTTCTAAATCAAAAAATGTGGGTGTGGCCAGCAATCAAAAAAAAAAACTATATTTTGAAGTGTTAAAGTGATCGTAACTCACACATGCAGTGTCCTATTTCCCGGCATTAATATACATTTTGTTTAAAATCTTGATCTGCACGAAATGATATACAATTTGCATGTGTCAGAATTTTTTTTGCTCCACAGCGCCCCCTTGAACTTTTGAATTGGACCAAAAAAATTACTTTGACGTAAACATTTGAGATTCGGCAAGGACATTTGGCTTGGCAAACTGAACAAAAAAGCCAATGACAACATACCTCTATTTGCAACTATGTTACCGTGGTAACATAATAAATCTGTCATTGAAATGAATGGGGTTCAGAGTACTGGACTTTGTTGTAGACTAAATAGATGCTCTACACTCATCAATCTATAGCCTAAAATTCAAGATTGTCAAGAAATGTTGCATTTTGATGTTCAAAAAAATTTACATATCAAAATGACTCAATAGCGCCACCTCAAAATTTGAAATACATTGCGGCAATGAGAGACCTTTTTCATCGTAGAAAAATGAAATGTGCTACAAACATAGAACATTTCAAGACAAGAAAAAAATTATATTATGACCCCACCCTAAACCCTACAGGAAGTCGGCCACTGTGGGCGGAACCCAATTTTTTCAAAATTTTACCTCTCACATTTGAATTTTTTTCGCATTGGATTTTCATTCAAGAAACTTGCAAATTGGTCAAAATGAACTAGACCCATGTGGGATTATAGACTACTCTTCCTAGTTTTTTTAAGTTATAAAATGTGGGTGTGGCCAGCCTGCAAAGAAAAAAGCAATATTTTGAACTATTAAATTGCGCGTAACTCACACATGAAGTGTCCTATTTCCCGGCATTAATATACATTTTTTTCAAAATGTGGATCTGAACACATACATATACAATTTGCGTAGGTCAGACAATATATTGCTCCACAGCGCCCCCTTGAACTTTTGAATTGGACCAAAAAAATTACTTTGACATAAACATTTGAAATTTGGCACGGACATTTGCTTGGCAAACTGAGCAAAAAAGCCAATGAGAACATACCTCTGTTTGCAACTATGTTACCGTGGTAACATAATAAATGTGTCATTGAAATGAATGGGGTTCAGAGTACTGCACTTTGTTGTAGACTAAATAGATGCGCTACACTCATCAAACTATGGCCTAAAATTCAAGATTGGCAAAAAAACATGTTGTATTTTCATGTGGAAAAAAATTAACGTATCAAAATGACTCAATAGCGCCACCTCAAAATTTGAAATACATTACGGCAATGAGAGATCTTTTTCATCGTAGACAAATGAAATTTGGTACAAACATAGAACATGTCAAGACAAGTAAAAAATTCAATTCAAGAAACATGAAAATTGGTCAAAATAAACTACACGCATGTGGGATTATAAGCAACTCTTTTGGAATTTTCTAAGTTATAAAATGTGGGTGTGGCCATCCTGCAAAGAAAAAAGATGTTTTTTTAATTTTTAAATTGCACGTAACTCACACAGTTAGTGTCCTACGTTCCGGCATGAATATACTGTTTTATTCAAACTTTGATCTGAACACATAGATATACAATTTACACAGGTCAGACAATAAATTGCCTCGTTTCTGTGTGAACTCCGCACACCCGACTGAGCGACAGGTGCGTAGGAGGATAAGCACTTGTCTAAAAATTAAAGAAAAACTCCCGCACACTGTCTCACTCTTAATGCTATTTTATTTCATACAATAAACATACAATAAATTGCTCCACAGCGCCCCCTTGAACTTTTGAATTGGACCAAAAAAATTACTTTGACATAAACATTTGAAATTTAGCATGGACATCCCTATTGCTATACTGAACAAAAAAGTCAATGACACCATACCTCTATTTTCAAAGGTGTTGCAATGGCAACGTCTGACATTTCTCATTGAAATACATGGGTTTTGGATAATTGGGATGAAAAATTATTACTTTGTCATAGACCATTGAAATTTGGTACACATATTCCTCTCATTATACGGAACAAAAAAGCCAATGAGAACATACCTCTATTTTCAACTATGTTACCATGGTAACATAATAAATGTGTCTTTGAAATGAATGGGGTTCAGAGTACTGCACTTTGTTGTAGACTAAATAGATGCTCTACACTCATCAAACTATGGCCTAAAATTCAAGATTGGCAAAACAAGTTGTATTTTCATGTGGAAAAAAATTAACATATCAAAATGACTCAATAGCGCCACCTCCTAATTTGAAATACATTGCGGCAATGAGAGACCTTTTTCATCGTAGACAAATGAAATTTGGTACAAACATAGAACATGTCAAGACAAGAAAAAAATTATATTATGACCCCACCCTAAACCCTACAGGAAGTCGGCCATTATGGGCGGAACCCCATTTTTTCAAAATTTTAACTCTCACATTTGGATTTTTTATGTCGTGGATTTTCATTCAAGGAACTTGAGAAATGGTCAATATTTACTAGATACATGTGGGATTATAGGGAACTCTTTTGGAATTTTCTAAATTATAAAATGTGGGTGTGGCCAGTCTGCAAAGACAAAAGACGTTTTTTGAAGGTTTTAAATGCATGTAACTCACACAGTTAGTGTCCTATGTCCCGGCATGAATATACTTTTTTATTCAAACTGTTGATCTGAACACATAGATATACAATTTACACAGGTCAGACAATAAATTGCTCCACAGCGCCCCCTTGAACTTTTGAATTGGACCAAAAAAATTACTTTGACATAAACATTTGAAATTTAGCATGGACATCCCTATTGCTATACTGAACAAAAAAGTCAATGACACCATACCTCTATTTTCAAAGGTGTTGCAATGGCAACGTCTGACATTTCTCATTGAAATACATGGGTTTTGGATAATTGGGATGAAAAATTATTACTTTGTCATAGACCATTGAAATTTGGTACACATATTCCTCTCATTATACGGAACAAAAAAGCCAATGAGAACATACCTCTATTTTCAACTATGTTACCACGGTAACATAATAAATGTGTCTTTGAAATGAATGGGGTTCAGAGTACTGCACTTTGTTGTAGACTAAATAGATGCTCTACACTCATCAAACTATGGCCTAAAATTCAAGATTGGCAAAACAAGTTGTATTTTCATGTGGAAAAAAATTAACATATCAAAATGACTCAATAGCGCCACCTCCTAATTTGAAATACATTGCGGCAATGAGAGACCTTTTTCATCGTAGACAAATGAAATTTGGTACAAACATAGAACATGTCAAGACAAGAAAAAAATTATATTATGACCCCACCCTAAACCCTACAGGAAGTCGGCCATTATGGGCGGAACCCCATTTTTTCAAAATTTTAACTCTCACATTTGGATTTTTTATGTCGTGGATTTTCATTCAAGGAACTTGAGAAATGGTCAATATTTACTAGATACATGTGGGATTATAGGGAACTCTTTTGGAATTTTCTAAATTATAAAATGTGGGTGTGGCCAGTCTGCAAAGACAAAAGACGTTTTTTGAAGGTTTTAAATGCATGTAACTCACACAGTTAGTGTCCTATGTCCCGGCATGAATATACTTTTTTATTCAAACTGTTGATCTGAACACATAGATATACAATTTACACAGGTCAGACAATAAATTGCTCCACAGCGCCCCCTTGAACTTTTGAATTGGACCAAAAAAATTACTTTGACATAAACATTTGAAATTCGGCATGGGCATTTGGCTTGGCACACTGAACAAAAAAGCCAAAGAAAACATACCTCTGTCTGCAACTATGTTACCGTGGTAACATAATAAATGTGTCATTGAAATGAATGGGGTTCAGAGTACTGGACTTTGTTGTAGACTAAATAGATGCTCTACACTCATCAAACTATGGCCTAAAATTCAAGATTGGCAAAACAAGTTGTATTTTCATCTGGAAAAAAATTAATGTATCAAAATGACTCAATAGCGCCACCTCAAAATTTGAAATACATTACGGCAATGAGAGACCTTTTTCATCGTAGACAAATTAAATTTGGTACAAACATAGAACATGTCAATACAAGTAAAAAATTATATTATGACCCCACCCTAAACCCTACAGGAAGTCGACCATTGTGGGCGGAACCCAATTTTTTCAAAATTTTACCTCTCATATTTGGATTTTTTGCGCCTTGGATTTTCATTCAAAAAACTTGCACATTGGTCAAAATGAACTAGACCCATATGGGATTATAGGGAACTGTCTTGGATTTTTCTACATCATAAAATGTGAGTGTGGCCAGCCTGCAAATAAAAAAGCAAAATTTTGAAGTATTAAATTGCACATAACTCACACATGCAGTGTCCTATTTCCTGGCATTAATATACATTTTTTTTCAAAATGTGGATCTGAACACATACATATACAATTTACATCGGTCAGACATGATATTGCTCCACAGCGCCCCCTTGACATTTTGAATTGTACCAAAAAAATTACTTTGACGTAAACATTTGAAATTCGACATGAACATTTGGCTTGGCAAACTGAACAAAAAAGCCAATGACAACATACCTCTATTTTCAACTATGTTACCGTGGTAACAAAATAAATGTGTCATTGAAATGAATGGGGTTCAGAGTACTGGACTTTGTTGTAGACTAAATAGATGCTCTACATTCATCAAACTATGGCCTAAAATTCAAGATTAGCAAAAAATTTTGTATTTTCATGTCGCAAAAAAAATAACGTAACAAAATGACTCAATAGCGCCACCTCAAAATTTGAAATACATTGCGGCAATGAGAGACCTTTTTCATCGTAGACAAATGAAATTTGGTACAGACATAGAACATGTCAAGACAAGTAAAAAATTATTATGGCCCCACCCTAAACCCTACAGGAAGTCGGCCATTGTGGGCGGAACCCCATTTTTCCCAAATTTTACCTCTCACATTTGTATTTTTGGTGCCTTGGATTTTCTTTCAAGAAACTTACAAATTGGTAAAAATAAACTAAACCCATGTGGGATTATAGGGAACTCTTTTGGATTTTCCTAAATTATAAAATATGGGTGTGGCCAGCCTGCAAAGAAAAAGTATGTTTTTTGAAGTTTTAAATGGCCCGTAACTCAAACATGCAGTGTCCTAATTCCCGGCATTAATATACGTTTTGTTCAAAATATTCATCTGAGTGCATAGACATGCAATTCACATGTCAAATATTACATAGCTCCACAGCGCCCCCTTGAAATTTTAAATGGCACGTAAAAAAATTACTTTGTCACAAACATTTGAAATTTGCCATGGACTTTGCTATTGCTATACTGAACAAAAAAGTCAAAGAAACCATATCTCTATTTTCAAAGGTGTTGCCATGGCAACGTCTGACATTTCTCATTGAAATACATAGGTTTTGGTTAACTGGGATGAAAAATAATTACTTTGTCATAGACCATTGAAATTTGGTACACATATTCCTCTCATCATACTGAACAAAAAAGCCAATGAAGACATACCCCTATTTCCAACCGTTCAGGCGTGACAATGTCATAAATGGTCTCATTGGAATGAATGGAGTAGTATTACTGAGACGCTGATTTTGGGGGGAGGGGCCATGTAAGCGGGAACGAAAGGCAGGATCTCCGCGGTGGCGTGTACCCCGCGGTCGCAAGGGGTGGCGAGGGCCTTTATCACTGCTTGCAGTTTTAATTATTAGGCCCGAGCCTGGGACTCCGTCCCGGCGAGGGACTCATTAAAACCGCGTCCGGAGCGTGGAAAATGGCAAAAATCAAGTAGTAAACACGCCCCGACATGACAGTGAGTGGTGTCAAAAATTAGAACTCGACGAGCTCTAATTGTCACAAAAGACCCCGAGAAAAAATAACGAAAGACGACTCGGTAGCGCCACCTCAAACTTTGATTTTCATGGGGCCAATGGGAGCCCGACTCGGAAAAAAGTCGACGTAAAAATCCGAAACTCACATAAAAAAATAGTACATGTTGGGACATGACAAAAATGATATTATGGCCCCGCCCTAAAATGTACAGGATGTCGGCCATATTGGATCAAACCCGAGAACGACAAAAGTGCACACCCTCGCATTCAGGACATTTTCCCGCCCAGTTTTCATCACAAACACTTCGAATTTGGCCAAATCCCTCTAAACCCATGTGTGATTAAAGATTAACAATTACATTTTGATTATGACTTTGGGTGTGGTCAGGGTGAATTTTCAACAAAATCGCAATTTTTGCAATATTTCAATAAAATATTTGTCTTTCACACATTTTTTGTTGGGAAAACGCTAATACAGCGTTTATGCACATTTGTGAGCTGAACGCAATGGTATGCAAATCAAGGCACTCTCTCACAAAATGGCTCTCTAGCGCCCTCTTCAAATTTCATTTTCAAATATTCGTAGAAGACAAGCGATTTGTCGTGGACGTGTGACAAAATTCACAGGGGCCTTATTTGTGATGGGGCACAATGTGAGAAAGTCACATGACTGTAGCTTTTATGGTTTAGGAGAAAAATAATGGGGGGAAAAAAAATTTCCATTATTATTATTATTATTATTATTATTATTATACGTGCCGGATTGAAGTCATTTTTGACCCCCTAAACGTTAACGAAAAGTCAATTTTATTGGACCCAAAATTCAAGGTTGGTGAAAAATTTATTATTTTGATATTCAAAAAAATTAATGTTTCAAAATGACTCAATAGCGCCACCTCAAAATTTGAAATACATTACGGCAATGAGAGACCTTTTTCATCGTAGACAAATGAAATCTGGTACAAACATAGAACATGTCAAGACAAGTAAAAAATTATATTATGACCCCACCCTAAACCCTACAGGAAGTCGGCCATTGTGGGCGGAACCCCATTTTTCCAAAATTTTACCTCTCACATTTGGATTTTTTGCGCCATGGATTTTCATTCAAGAATCTTACAAATTGGTCAAAATGAACTAGACCCATGTGGGATTATAGGGAACTGCATTGGATTTTTCTAAATCAAAAAATGTGGGTGTGGCCAGCAATCAAAAAAAAAAACTATATTTTGAAGTGTTAAAGTGATCGTAACTCACACATGCAGTGTCCTATTTCCCGGCATTAATATACATTTTGTTTAAAATCTTGATCTGCACGAAATGATATACAATTTGCATGTGTCAGAATTTTTTTTGCTCCACAGCGCCCCCTTGAACTTTTGAATTGGACCAAAAAAATTACTTTGACGTAAACATTTGAGATTCGGCAAGGACATTTGGCTTGGCAAACTGAACAAAAAAGCCAATGACAACATACCTCTATTTGCAACTATGTTACCGTGGTAACATAATAAATCTGTCATTGAAATGAATGGGGTTCAGAGTACTGGACTTTGTTGTAGACTAAATAGATGCTCTACACTCATCAATCTATAGCCTAAAATTCAAGATTGTCAAGAAATGTTGCATTTTGATGTTCAAAAAAATTTACATATCAAAATGACTCAATAGCGCCACCTCAAAATTTGAAATACATTGCGGCAATGAGAGACCTTTTTCATCGTAGAAAAATGAAATGTGCTACAAACATAGAACATTTCAAGACAAGAAAAAAATTATATTATGACCCCACCCTAAACCCTACAGGAAGTCGGCCACTGTGGGCGGAACCCAATTTTTTCAAAATTTTACCTCTCACATTTGAATTTTTTTCGCATTGGATTTTCATTCAAGAAACTTGCAAATTGGTCAAAATGAACTAGACCCATGTGGGATTATAGACTACTCTTCCTAGTTTTTTTAAGTTATAAAATGTGGGTGTGGCCAGCCTGCAAAGAAAAAAGCAATATTTTGAACTATTAAATTGCGCGTAACTCACACATGAAGTGTCCTATTTCCCGGCATTAATATACATTTTTTTCAAAATGTGGATCTGAACACATACATATACAATTTGCGTAGGTCAGACAATATATTGCTCCACAGCGCCCCCTTGAACTTTTGAATTGGACCAAAAAAATTACTTTGACATAAACATTTGAAATTTGGCACGGACATTTGCTTGGCAAACTGAGCAAAAAAGCCAATGAGAACATACCTCTGTTTGCAACTATGTTACCGTGGTAACATAATAAATGTGTCATTGAAATGAATGGGGTTCAGAGTACTGCACTTTGTTGTAGACTAAATAGATGCGCTACACTCATCAAACTATGGCCTAAAATTCAAGATTGGCAAAAAAACATGTTGTATTTTCATGTGGAAAAAAATTAACGTATCAAAATGACTCAATAGCGCCACCTCAAAATTTGAAATACATTACGGCAATGAGAGATCTTTTTCATCGTAGACAAATGAAATTTGGTACAAACATAGAACATGTCAAGACAAGTAAAAAATTCAATTCAAGAAACATGAAAATTGGTCAAAATAAACTACACGCATGTGGGATTATAAGCAACTCTTTTGGAATTTTCTAAGTTATAAAATGTGGGTGTGGCCATCCTGCAAAGAAAAAAGATGTTTTTTTAATTTTTAAATTGCACGTAACTCACACAGTTAGTGTCCTACGTTCCGGCATGAATATACTGTTTTATTCAAACTTTGATCTGAACACATAGATATACAATTTACACAGGTCAGACAATAAATTGCCTCGTTTCTGTGTGAACTCCGCACACCCGACTGAGCGACAGGTGCGTAGGAGGATAAGCACTTGTCTAAAAATTAAAGAAAAACTCCCGCACACTGTCTCACTCTTAATGCTATTTTATTTCATACAATAAACATACAATAAATTGCTCCACAGCGCCCCCTTGAACTTTTGAATTGGACCAAAAAAATTACTTTGACATAAACATTTGAAATTTAGCATGGACATCCCTATTGCTATACTGAACAAAAAAGTCAATGACACCATACCTCTATTTTCAAAGGTGTTGCAATGGCAACGTCTGACATTTCTCATTGAAATACATGGGTTTTGGATAATTGGGATGAAAAATTATTACTTTGTCATAGACCATTGAAATTTGGTACACATATTCCTCTCATTATACGGAACAAAAAAGCCAATGAGAACATACCTCTATTTTCAACTATGTTACCATGGTAACATAATAAATGTGTCTTTGAAATGAATGGGGTTCAGAGTACTGCACTTTGTTGTAGACTAAATAGATGCTCTACACTCATCAAACTATGGCCTAAAATTCAAGATTGGCAAAACAAGTTGTATTTTCATGTGGAAAAAAATTAACATATCAAAATGACTCAATAGCGCCACCTCCTAATTTGAAATACATTGCGGCAATGAGAGACCTTTTTCATCGTAGACAAATGAAATTTGGTACAAACATAGAACATGTCAAGACAAGAAAAAAATTATATTATGACCCCACCCTAAACCCTACAGGAAGTCGGCCATTATGGGCGGAACCCCATTTTTTCAAAATTTTAACTCTCACATTTGGATTTTTTATGTCGTGGATTTTCATTCAAGGAACTTGAGAAATGGTCAATATTTACTAGATACATGTGGGATTATAGGGAACTCTTTTGGAATTTTCTAAATTATAAAATGTGGGTGTGGCCAGTCTGCAAAGACAAAAGACGTTTTTTGAAGGTTTTAAATGCATGTAACTCACACAGTTAGTGTCCTATGTCCCGGCATGAATATACTTTTTTATTCAAACTGTTGATCTGAACACATAGATATACAATTTACACAGGTCAGACAATAAATTGCTCCACAGCGCCCCCTTGAACTTTTGAATTGGACCAAAAAAATTACTTTGACATAAACATTTGAAATTTAGCATGGACATCCCTATTGCTATACTGAACAAAAAAGTCAATGACACCATACCTCTATTTTCAAAGGTGTTGCAATGGCAACGTCTGACATTTCTCATTGAAATACATGGGTTTTGGATAATTGGGATGAAAAATTATTACTTTGTCATAGACCATTGAAATTTGGTACACATATTCATCTCATTATACGGAACAAAAAAGCCAATGAGAACATACCTCTATTTTCAACTATGTTACCATGGTAACATAATAAATGTGTCTTTGAAATGAATGGGGTTCAGAGTACTGCACTTTGTTGTAGACTAAATAGATGCTCTACACTCATCAAACTATGGCCTAAAATTCAAGATTGGCAAAACAAGTTGTATTTTCATGTGGAAAAAAATTAACATATCAAAATGACTCAATAGCGCCACCTCCTAATTTGAAATACATTGCGGCAATGAGAGACCTTTTTCATCGTAGACAAATGAAATTTGGTACAAACATAGAACATGTCAAGACAAGAAAAAAATTATATTATGACCCCACCCTAAACCCTACAGGAAGTCGGCCATTATGGGCGGAACCCCATTTTTTCAAAATTTTAACTCTCACATTTGGATTTTTTATGTCGTGGATTTTCATTCAAGGAACTTGAGAAATGGTCAATATTTACTAGATACATGTGGGATTATAGGGAACTCTTTTGGAATTTTCTAAATTATAAAATGTGGGTGTGGCCAGTCTGCAAAGACAAAAGACGTTTTTTGAAGGTTTTAAATGCATGTAACTCACACAGTTAGTGTCCTATGTCCCGGCATGAATATACTTTTTTATTCAAACTGTTGATCTGAACACATAGATATACAATTTACACAGGTCAGACAATAAATTGCTCCACAGCGCCCCCTTGAACTTTTGAATTGGACCAAAAAAATTACTTTGACATAAACATTTGAAATTTAGCATGGACATCCCTATTGCTATACTGAACAAAAAAGTCAATGACACCATACCTCTATTTTCAAAGGTGTTGCAATGGCAACGTCTGACATTTCTCATTGAAATACATGGGTTTTGGATAATTGGGATGAAAAATTATTACTTTGTCATAGACCATTGAAATTTGGTACACATATTCATCTCATTATACGGAACAAAAAAGCCAATGAGAACATACCTCTATTTTCAACTATGTTACCATGGTAACATAATAAATGTGTCTTTGAAATGAATGGGGTTCAGAGTACTGCACTTTGTTGTAGACTAAATAGATGCTCTACACTCATCAAACTATGGCCTAAAATTCAAGATTGGCAAAACAAGTTGTATTTTCATGTGGAAAAAAATTAACATATCAAAATGACTCAATAGCGCCACCTCCTAATTTGAAATACATTGCGGCAATGAGAGACCTTTTTCATCGTAGACAAATGAAATTTGGTACAAACATAGAACATGTCAAGACAAGAAAAAAATTATATTATGACCCCACCCTAAACCCTACAGGAAGTCGGCCATTATGGGCGGAACCCCATTTTTTCAAAATTTTAACTCTCACATTTGGATTTTTTATGTCGTGGATTTTCATTCAAGGAACTTGAGAAATGGTCAATATTTACTAGATACATGTGGGATTATAGGGAACTCTTTTGGAATTTTCTAAATTATAAAATGTGGGTGTGGCCAGTCTGCAAAGACAAAAGACGTTTTTTGAAGGTTTTAAATGCATGTAACTCACACAGTTAGTGTCCTATGTCCCGGCATGAATATACTTTTTTATTCAAACTGTTGATCTGAACACATAGATATACAATTTACACAGGTCAGACAATAAATTGCTCCACAGCGCCCCCTTGAACTTTTGAATTGGACCAAAAAAATTACTTTGACATAAACATTTGAAATTCGGCATGGGCATTTGGCTTGGCACACTGAACAAAAAAGCCAAAGAAAACATACCTCTGTCTGCAACTATGTTACCGTGGTAACATAATAAATGTGTCATTGAAATGAATGGGGTTCAGAGTACTGGACTTTGTTGTAGACTAAATAGATGCTCTACACTCATCAAACTATGGCCTAAAATTCAAGATTGGCAAAACAAGTTGTATTTTCATCTGGAAAAAAATTAATGTATCAAAATGACTCAATAGCGCCACCTCAAAATTTGAAATACATTACGGCAATGAGAGACCTTTTTCATCGTAGACAAATTAAATTTGGTACAAACATAGAACATGTCAATACAAGTAAAAAATTATATTATGACCCCACCCTAAACCCTACAGGAAGTCGACCATTGTGGGCGGAACCCAATTTTTTCAAAATTTTACCTCTCATATTTGGATTTTTTGCGCCTTGGATTTTCATTCAAAAAACTTGCACATTGGTCAAAATGAACTAGACCCATATGGGATTATAGGGAACTGTCTTGGATTTTTCTACATCATAAAATGTGAGTGTGGCCAGCCTGCAAATAAAAAAGCAAAATTTTGAAGTATTAAATTGCACATAACTCACACATGCAGTGTCCTATTTCCTGGCATTAATATACATTTTTTTTCAAAATGTGGATCTGAACACATACATATACAATTTACATCGGTCAGACATGATATTGCTCCACAGCGCCCCCTTGACATTTTGAATTGTACCAAAAAAATTACTTTGACGTAAACATTTGAAATTCGACATGAACATTTGGCTTGGCAAACTGAACAAAAAAGCCAATGACAACATACCTCTATTTTCAACTATGTTACCGTGGTAACAAAATAAATGTGTCATTGAAATGAATGGGGTTCAGAGTACTGGACTTTGTTGTAGACTAAATAGATGCTCTACATTCATCAAACTATGGCCTAAAATTCAAGATTAGCAAAAAATTTTGTATTTTCATGTCGCAAAAAAAATTAACGTAACAAAATGACTCAATAGCGCCACCTCAAAATTTGAAATACATTGCGGCAATGAGAGACCTTTTTCATCGTAGACAAATGAAATTTGGTACAGACATAGAACATGTCAAGACAAGTAAAAAATTATTATGGCCCCACCCTAAACCCTACAGGAAGTCGGCCATTGTGGGCGGAACCCCATTTTTCCCAAATTTTACCTCTCACATTTGTATTTTTGGTGCCTTGGATTTTCTTTCAAGAAACTTACAAATTGGTAAAAATAAACTAAACCCATGTGGGATTATAGGGAACTCTTTTGGATTTTCCTAAATTATAAAATATGGGTGTGGCCAGCCTGCAAAGAAAAAGTATGTTTTTTGAAGTTTTAAATGGCCCGTAACTCAAACATGCAGTGTCCTAATTCCCGGCATTAATATACGTTTTGTTCAAAATATTCATCTGAGTGCATAGACATGCAATTCACATGTCAAATATTACATAGCTCCACAGCGCCCCCTTGAAATTTTAAATGGCACGTAAAAAAATTACTTTGTCACAAACATTTGAAATTTGCCATGGACTTTGCTATTGCTATACTGAACAAAAAAGTCAAAGAAACCATATCTCTATTTTCAAAGGTGTTGCCATGGCAACGTCTGACATTTCTCATTGAAATACATAGGTTTTGGTTAACTGGGATGAAAAATAATTACTTTGTCATAGACCATTGAAATTTGGTACACATATTCCTCTCATCATACTGAACAAAAAAGCCAATGAAGACATACCCCTATTTCCAACCGTTCAGGCGTGACAATGTCATAAATGGTCTCATTGGAATGAATGGAGTAGTATTACTGAGACGCTGATTTTGGGGGGAGGGGCCATGTAAGCGGGAACGAAAGGCAGGATCTCCGCGGTGGCGTGTACCCCGCGGTCGCAAGGGGTGGCGAGGGCCTTTATCACTGCTTGCAGTTTTAATTATTATTATTATTATTATTATTATACGTGCCGGATTGAAGTCATTTTTGACCGCCTAAACGTTAACGAAAAGTCAATTTTATTGGACCCAAAATTCAAGGTTGGTGAAAAATTTATTATTTTGATATTCAAAAAAATTAATGTTTCAAAATGACTCAATAGCGCCACCTCAAAATTTGAAATACATTACGGCAATGAGAGACCTTTTTCATCGTAGACAAATGAAATCTGGTACAAACATAGAACATGTCAAGACAAGTAAAAAATTATATTATGACCCCACCCTAAACCCTACAGGAAGTCGGCCATTGTGGGCGGAACCCCATTTTTCCAAAATTTTACCTCTCACATTTAGATTTTTTGCGCCATGGATTTTCATTCAAGAATCTTGCAAATTTGTCAAAATGAACTAGACACATGTGGGATTATAGGGAACTGCATTGGATTTTTCTAAACCAAAAAATGTGGGTGTGGCCAGCAATCAAAGAAAAAAACTATATTTTGAAATGTTAAAGTGAGCGTAACTCACACATACAGTGTCCTATTTCACGGCATTAATATACATTTTGATTAAAATCTTGATCTGCACGAAGTGGTATACAATTTGCATATGTCAGAATTTTTTTTCCTCCACAGCGCCCCCTTGAACTTTTGAATTGGACCAAAAAAAATTACTTTGACGTAAACATTTGAAATTCGACATGGACATTTGGCTTGGCAAACTGAACAAAAAAGCCAATGACAACATACCTCTATTTTCAACTATGTTGCCGTGGTAACATAATAAATGTGTCATTGAAATGAATGGGGTTCAGAGTACTGCACTTTGTTGTAGACTAAATAGATGCTCTACACTCATCAAACTATGGCCTAAAATTCAAGATTGGCAAAACAAGTTGTATTTTGATGTTCAAAAAAATTTACGTATCAAAATGACTCAATAGCGCCACCTCAAAATTTGAAATACATTACGGCAATGAGAGACCTTTCTCATCGTAGACTAATGAAATTTGGTATAAACATAGAAGATGTCAAGACAAGTAAAAAATTATATTATGACCCCACCCTAAACCCTACAGGAAGTCGGCCATTATGGGCGGAACCCCATTTTTTCAAAATTTTACCTCTCACATTTGAATTTTTTACGCCTCGGATTTTCATTCAAGAAACATGTAAATTTGTCAAAATGAACTAGACCCATGTGGGATTATAAGCAACTCTTTTGGAATTTTCTAAGTTATAAAATGTGGGTGTGGCCATCCTGCAAAGAAAAAAGACGTTTTTTAAAAGTTTTAAATGCGTGTAACTCACACAGTTAGTGTCCTACGTTCCGGCATGAATATACTTTTTTATTCAAACTGTTGTTCTGAACACATAGATATACAATTTACACAGGTCAGACAATAAATTGCTCCACAGCGCCCCCTTGAACTTTTGAATTGGACCAAAAAAATTACTTTGACATAAACATTTGAAATTTGGTACACATATTCCTCTCATCTTACGGAACAAAAAAGCCAATAAGAACAAACCTCTATTTTCAACTATGTTACCGTGGTAACATAATAAATGTGTCATTGAAATGAATGGGGTTCAGAGTACTGCACTTTGTTGTAGACTAAATAGATGCTCTACACTCATCAAACTATGGCCTAAAATTCAAGATTGGCAAAACAAGTTGTATTTTCATGTGGAAAAAAATTAATGTATCAAAATGACTCAATAGCGCCACCTCAAAATTTGAAATACATTACGGCAATGAGAGACCTTTTTCATCGTAGACAAATGAAATTTGGTACAAACATAGAACATGTCCAGACAAGTAAAAAATTATATTATGACCCCACCCTAAACCCTACAGGAAGTCGGCCATTGTGGGCGGAACCCAATTTTTCCAAAATTTTACCTCTCACATTTGAATTTTTTATGCCTCGAATTTTCATTCGAGAAACATGAAAATTGGTCAAAATGCACTACACCCATGTGGTATTATAAGCAACTCTTTTGGAATATTCAAAGTAAAAAAATGTGGGTGTGGCCAGCCTGCAAAGAAAAAAGACGTTTTTTAAAGGTTTTAAATGCGTTTAACTCACACAGTTAGTGTCCTATGTCCCGGCAGGAATATACTTTTTCATTCAAACTGTTGTTCTGAACACATAGATATACAATTTACACAGGTCAGACCATAAATTGCTCCACAGCGCCCCCTTGAACTTTTGAATTGGACCAAAAAAATTACTTTGACATAAACATTTGAAATTTGGCAAGGACATCCCTATTGCTATACTGAACAAAAAAGTCAATGACACCATACCTCTATTTTCAAATGTGTTGCCATGGCAACGCCTGACATTTCTCATTGAAATACATGGGTTTTGGATAACTGGGATGAAAAATTATTACTTTGTCATAGACCATTGAAATTTGGTACACATATTCCTCTCATCATACTGAACAAAAAAGCCAATGAGAACATACCTCTATTTTCAACTATGTTACCGTGGTAACATAATAAATGTGTCATTGAAATGAATGGGGTTCAGAGTACTGGACTTTGTTGTAGACTAAATAGATGCTCTACACTCACCAAACTATGGCCTAAAATTCAAGATTAGCAAAAAATGTTGTGTTTTGATGTTCAAAAAAATTAACGTATCAAAATGACTCAATAGCGCCACCTCAAAATTTGAAATACATTACGGCAATGAGAGACCTTTTTCATCGTAGACAAATGAAATTTGGTACAAACATAGAACATGTCAAGACAAGTAAAAAATTATATTATGACCCCACCCTAAATCCTACAGGAAGTCAGCCATTGTGGGCGGAACCCCATCTTTTCAAAATTTTACCTCTCACATTTGAATTTTTTGCGCCTTG